>NC_139221.1:270184470-271384470 GCF_055691185.1 Crinia signifera
GGGCTTACACCCGCAGGCTCTCTACGGGCACCCGATGTACGGCTACTCCGCTCTGGTGGCCGGGCAGCACCCAGCCCTGTCCTACCCCTACTCCCAGATGCAGGGAGCCCACCATGCCCACCAGGTGGACCCCATCAAGCTGAGTGCGGGCACCTTCCAGCTGGACCAGTGGCTCAGAGCCTCCACTGCGGGCATGATGCTCCCCAAGATGGCAGACTTCACCTGTAAGTACCCCCTGTGCCCCTGCTGAGGGGTCATTGCTGGGATGGGGACTGTGACATCCGCGATGCCAGAGGCTGGGGGTTCACCTCAGTGTGACACTCCTCTACAGTCTGACACATGTGCCTGTCTGACGTGTGTGGCATGTCTGTGTCACCATGCACTGTGCCATGATCCCCAGTATGGCATGTCTGTGTCACCATGCACTGTGCCATGATCCCCAGTATGGCATGCCTGTGTCACCATGCTCTGTGCCATGATCCCCTGTATGTCATGTCTGTGTCACTATGCACTGTGCCATGATCCCCTGTGTGGCATGTCTGTGTCACCATGCTCTGTGCCATGATCCCCTGTATGTCATGTCTGTGTCACCATGCACTGTGCCATGGTCCCCTGTGTGGCATGTCTGTGTCACCATGCTCTGTGCCATGGTCCCCAGTGTGGCATGTCTGTGTCACCATGCACTGTGCCATGATCCCCTGTGTGGCATGTCTGTGTCACCATGCTCTGTGCCATGGTCCCCTGTGTGGCATGTCTGTGTCACCATGCTCTGTGCCATGGTCCCCAGTGTGGCATGTCTGTGTCACCATGCTCTGTGCCATGATCCCCTGTGTGGCATGTCTGTGTCACCATGCTCTGTGCCATGATCCCCTGTGTGGCATGTCTGTGTCACCATGCTCTGTGCCATGGTCCCCTGTGTGGCATGTCTGTGTCACCATGCTCTGTGCCATGATCCCCAGTGTGGCATGTCTGTCACCATGCTCTGTGCCATGATCCCCTGTATGGCATGTCTGTGTCACCATGCACTGTGCCATGGCCCCCACTATGGCATGTCTGTGTCACCATGCTCTGTGCCATGCTCCCCAGTATGGCATGTCTGTGTCACCATGCACTGTGCCATGGCCCCCACTATGGCATGTCTGTGTCACCATGCTCTGTGCCATGATCCCCAGTATGGCATGTCTGTGTCACCATGCACTGTGCCATGGCCCCCACTATGGCATGTCTGTGTCACCATGCACTGTGCCATGATCCCCAGTATGGCATGTCTGTGTCATCATGCACTGTGCCATGGCCCCCACTATGGCATGTCTGTGTCACCATGCACTGTGCCATGCTCCCCAGTATGGCATTTTATAGAGATATACATTATGCACCAGCACATGTAGCTATGTATTCTTACCAGGGAGAAGGGGAGGGGGACACGGTGCAGGGGAGAGGTCACAGGGTTACTGATGTGTTCTCACATTAGTCATATTACTATAGATTACATTTATGGTGTCAACACATTGTCACCTCTTACATTGTTATCCAGAGCATGCATTATATATTGTATGCGTATGTAATAATGCCATTTAGGAACATAATAAATGGACTATAACACGTGTGTATGTATGTATGTATGTATGTATGTATGTATGTATATGTGTGTGTGTGTGTGTTTGTGTGTGTCTATATACATATATATATATTTAAATATATATACATACATACATACATACACATACATACATATTCATATATACACACATACATATATACACATACATACACACATTCACACACTTAGCTCTTAACTACAGTTGCAATGACAATATTGTTATTATATACGATATTACAAATGCTTAGCCAGTTATCATACGGATCCTATGGGCTAGAAACGGAATGTAAATATCTTATTTGTCAGTGGACATACTGATAGTGTTGTCTGAGTATTATGTATGTATATAGATAGATAGATAGATATGTATATAGATAGATAGATAGATAGATAGATAGATAGATAGATATCTCAGATGCTGTTACAGCACTGCATGCATTACACGTCTGCATCTGTCCCTCTATGTGATTCCTGTTGCCGTCTGTACAGAGCAGCCTGTGTGCATTATACTCCCACTAGCAGTTGATGTACAAGTCATGTAGTAGTTGGTGTTAGTGGTGGGCGATGTTTGCACTGGCAGATACCACAGAGGTGAGAGATTCTGTCCTTGTGTAGAGGGCTGAGGACAGGCCAGTGTCCCAGATACCTCACGTACAGTATTCCGCACCCCCGGCCCATTCTCCCCCAGGATGAGCTGTGTTCTCCTAGCTGTGATTGTGCTGTCACAAGGTCACTTCCCCATTACTAAGCACTGCAGATAGCACTGATAGGGAGGCACACTGCGAGGCTTTGTCACCTTGTGGCAGGAGAATGACACATTTTCACATTTATGTCAACTGTCATTTAGTGCATAACACTTCCAGAGAGCAAGGTCCCCTTCAGTTTACTTTTCGGTTACATTATAGATCAAGATAGCTGCAAGGATGTGAGGTTTTATTACATTAATAAGGGAAGTATTTGCAAAGGGTGACAATGGTTACTTTCTCTTTACATGTATGCAACATGTCAGGAGAGTCAGGAGGTCTAATGCAAGAATGTGTGCCTGTGTTTGTGTGTGTGTGTGTGTGTGTGTGTGTGTGTGTGTACAGTATGTGTATGTGTGTGTGTGTGTGTGTGTGTGTGTGTGTGTACAGTATGTGTTTATGTATGTGTGTGTTTGCACTATTCTCTATAATATCCTATCTTTGTATAAATGTACAGATCTAATCAGACCGCAGTGTATATTTCCCTATGTGACACTTTCCTCTATATATTTTATATATTTTATTTAAAACCTTAATATATTGTCAGGTGGAGAATTAAGATGCTTCGGTTCTCTAAATGTAGAAATTAGCAAGTGACAGATATCCTTCTACGGTGTAAGAAATTGCCACCATTGTTATTGGCTACTGAATGCTTTTATTTCATTACCTTATCATATTTTAAATGTTTAAAGACATATAAACCATATATATATTTATATATATATATATATATATATATATATATATATATATATATATATATATATAGTGTGTGTGTGTGTGTGTGTGTGTGTGTGCTTGTCTATCTATCTATCTATCTATCTATCTTTCTATCTATATGTGTGTAAAGATATCTGTACGGGTGTGTCTAATATATACATATACACACAAACATAGATAGATAGATAGATAATATATAAATAGATATAGATAGTTTAAGATAGATAGATATCATTACTTTAGTCTTTCTCTTTCCAGCTGTTTGATGGGTAAACACGATAACAAGAGGTTATTAGATTGGATCCAAGGCTCGTGTTAAATGCAGCCAGTGTTTATCTGCCTGCTGGAGGGTTACAGCGGCGAGTTACATCTTGGAACAAGGCTCTATCACTTATCAGGCTGATTACAAATCAAAGCCCCATTTATTCGTCCCTTTCATGTTCTCTAATTGCCCTGAGACAGATTCCCAGCAAGTCATCATCTAAGTGCTAAAGAAATGCTATATATTTCATTGCGATTTCAACTCCCTAAATTAAAACGCAACTGTAACTGAATATTATTTCCTATTAAACTGACACACATATGTATTATGGCTTCAGGGAAGCGCCAGGCTTCCAATATATTTCTATAATGGATAACACAGAGCCGCGCCGACAGGGAAGTTACCTCTTCTTCATGTGCTGGGTACACAAGTGCACATACAATGTGCTGGCTGCTGTCATGTAGCCTGCAGAGGGGGGTGTATGCTAATTAGGTGTCTGTTTATGGTCATTATTATTATTATTATTTATATGATTATTATTGTTGCTCTTATATTATTATTATTGTATTATTATTGTATTATTATTATTATTTTTATTGTTTCTCTTATATTATTATTGTATTATTATTGTTGTTCTTATATTATTATTATTATTATTGTTGTTGCTCTTATATTATTATTGTATTATTATTGTATTATTATTATTATTGTTGCTCTTATATTATTATTGTATTATTATTATTGTTGCTCTTATATTATTATTGTATTATTATTGTATTATTATTATTGTATTATTATTATTATTATTATTATTATTGTTGCTCTTATATTATTATTATGATTATGATTATTATTACTAATAACAGGGTCTGTCTTCCTTGCAGCCCAGGCTCAGTCCAATCTGCTGGGGAAATGCCGGCGGCCCCGCACAGCCTTCACCAGCCAGCAGCTCCTGGAGCTGGAGCACCAGTTTAAGCTGAACAAATACCTCTCCCGGCCGAAGCGCTTTGAAGTGGCCACATCCCTGATGCTGACAGAGACCCAGGTAACAGCGCTGTTCAGTGTGACCCTCTCCCACATACCTCCTCATAGTCAATTACAAATAAATGTTATATTATATAATATGAATATCATTGGGGGGTTTTGTTCTCCTTGGACAACAGATTGTGTTACTGGACTGTCACCCAACAAGTCCCTGTAGATGTGAGGTGTGCACCGGTGACCCATAGATACACAGTTACCACCTGCTGTGGTCAGGTCAGACACAGGCTATGGCAGAGACACCCTATAGTACACCCTATACTACACCCTAATGTGGCCCCGCATTTTACTAGGTAATTCATTAGCCTGATTATATACTGTAATGTTGTGTGGGATTAGGGTCCCCCTGAGATCTCCCATGCCTAGTGGTACCCCCCCCCCCCCCTCCTCCTCTCTCTCTCTCTCTCTCTCTCTCTCTCTCTCTCTCTCTCTCACACACACATCCTATATACCAGTAACACCTATAGTGCCATTAGCCAATCCGATGCAGTTGCTATGAGTAGGATGCCAGTCTCTGTATTGCCCCCATCAGTAGGATGTGTAATGGATCATATATATATATAGCGCTATGCAGCTGCCAGGGATGCGGGTGCTGTGCGGAATACGGAAAGATCTGTCCCAGCCTGCAGCCAGCACATTCTCAGCCTGGTTAGTTCACAACAAAAATCAAGAACACAGCCCTTCTATGATATTACATTATATCGCTTGGCGATGTTATCGATACATGTACATTTGTGTGACGTGTACTAGAGACTGCTCACTGACAGGTAATGATAGTTTCGCGTGTCTCCGGGTTATTAGCTGCATAACCTAGTATCACCGTGTACAGAGCCGTGCGCTGTGTTCTTATATTACGGGGGAAACATCCTTCCCGATCAACATAGATCCAAATATTTACAGTAAAAGTTTCCGCCGACATTTATTAAAAGTGTGATAGCTTCTGTGATACAGCTTTACCCTATGGTCCTAAATATACAGTATTTCTCCGACCACCACATGACACATTCGGAAGTAAAGTACAATATATATATATATATATATATATATATATATATATATATATATATATATATATATATATAACTATCTGCGACCGAAGTGTTTGTTGGCGCACAGCTGTGGATGTATTACTTGTATCACTAATTAGCTTAATTAGTAGTTTAATTAACACCAATTAATTCTGTGCAATTTGTAGAATAACAGACCCCAGCGTTAGCTGTAAGGCTGCCAGGGGTCACTGAGATTTATAGTGTAGCCATTGCCATGTGTCCTGCGCTGCTAAGGATTTGGTTGCCCGAATAATAACGACAAGGCAATGTCAGACTGTTCACTTACCTGCCATCTACAGTGCGGAGCTGAGTGTCCCCTTAGCATACGGATAGTATTCTGTTGTATTCATCATATAATATCTCATTATGTTTAACTCCAAATCAAATGCATATATACCGTGGTCACTGTATCTGGGGTTATTCTGCTTTATCTGTAAGCAGATAAATATACGTGTAAGCTGTATTGTATAATGTGCTTGGATTTATATGATGAATACAACAAATGCCCGGTGTGATTATTTATATACTGGAATGAGTAAGGTTACCTACTGTAGGTGATAACAGTAATGTACATCTGCCATTGGATGTCTCCATTTCCCAGTGGAGGGACAGCCCTCATACAGGCAGCGTGGATGGAGCAGGGGCACATGTCAGTCCAATATCAGTCTTATCAGTCCAATATAGTGAATAGTTACAGGGTTATTTTCTTTAGTATGTCTAATTTATAAAATAGAATAATTGCAGATATAATAGAATAAAAAATTTCCACTATTTACAAAGAAAATGTATTTAAAGTGGATTGTGTTATTTTCATAGCTTTGTAGCTTTATCTCTATATATCCAGTTTCTGTTGTTTTTTTTTATTTTCTTTTGTTTTAGTTTTTAAACATAGAGTAGATTTGGAGTGAACATTCTGTACCTCAGAGCATGAGACTTTAACCAGACAGCTGTGGATTCAGTGTACTGGCAACAATATGTATATACAGTAAATGACTAGCAATATCTATCTATCTATCTATCTATCTATCTATCTATCTATCTATCCACACACACAAACACACATACTATATATGTGTGTGTGTGTGTGTGTGTGTGTGTGTATGGACAGATGTGCGCCGTTATATAACACTGTTTATAATTTTATGTCACCAGTGTCAGCCTGGGGTATAAAAGACTCACTGATCTGTTTATTGTATGTGAAATTAATCAATGAATAGGGGAAGTCAGATCCAGGGGAGCTGGTTCATTAATCCTGTGTATATAGTATCTCTAGGGATAAATATACAATGATTAGCAACAGGGGAGTGGGGGTTATCATAGAAGATCAGACCAATATTCTTGTACCATACCAATTGCTGCAATAAGTATTCATTTAAATTCCATTTCCCATTTCCTGCATGTTTGTAAATGAGAATCCTATACTAGATGTTCTAGAAACTGAAAATGAACATAAACATTAAATAAAATATAATTATTATACACTTCATTTTATAACAGTTAATTCCCAATTTTTTCTAAGGAACATGCCAGAAAATAATTTTTTACATTATTTACTATTGCTTTCATTGGAAATTAATACAGAATAAAAAATGCTATATTTCCTTAATAAAACCATCAGCGCCCCATTGGAGGATTTCCTCATTGTGTGTCGCTCATGTCATAAATATTCACAATGTGGTAAACTGATTTTTATTGTGGGGGGTGTTTGAATTATAATTGTTATTATATTAAATGCAAAATACACAGGATACAACTGTGGCATAAAATAGCATTAGGCATTTTACCAAAAGCTTTAACCCTTTGGGTGCCATGTGAATTTGTCAAAATAGGGGTGAAAACCGCCAAGCAAACATTGTTATTTATCAGAATGACCTGTAATGGTTTCCTTATATAGGAAATGTAATCTTTTTTTTTTTTTTACACAACATTTTTTATTTGATTGTATATAACAAATGTGAGTGACGCTGGCTATTTTTCACATCTCTCACAGAGATGTTGGCACTCAAAGGGTTAATCTATGGCAGGGTTCCTCAATATGCAAAATGACAATGTTTTTTTTTTTTGTGTATTTTGAATGGAATTGTATATAATTGGATATAATCATACCGGAACATACACCAGGGAAAATGCATGTTAATGTAGATGCATAGAAGGGTATTCATATAAAAAATAATACACAACATAGAAATTATTATGATAAAACTATACAAAACATAACAGAAAACTCTCCTTTATGGGGTCCCTACAAAGCACTTAGCTCCACCCCTTCTCTCTCTCTCTCTCTCTCTCTCCCTCTCTCTCTCTGCGTACATATAGATATATAGATAGTGCTTAAGTGTCTTACACATAAGCCATGTGTAGTAAAGGTATGAAGGTGTGTAGAAGACTGTAGAAGACCCGTCTGTACTGAGTAAACCAGTGAAAGTCACATCCACAATGTATTCCAATCCATAAATTATAGAATGAGTCTTGTACCAGAATAAATCTGTGCTCATCCGTTAGCTTGTCTGTACATCCTGTGCGATGACAATGAAGTCACAGTACAGTGACACAGTAACATGTGACATACAAATAAATTCCTGTATATATTGTAATACTTTCTAATAAGATTTGAAAACATGTTCAAATCAATAGATATAATATATTTCCCTATACCAGACAGAAGGATAAATAACAATCACAGGTACTTCTGGACTTTCACGGCGCCAGCATGGCGCCGCGCGTCAGAGTCCCCTTGCGGGGCTCGCTTCGCTCGCCCACGCTGCGGGCTCGGTGGCTCGCTACGCTCGCCACGCTAATTAAAATCAACTCCATGCCAACATGGATAGTGGAGGTATGAACTATCCATGTTGGCATGGCGTTAACTCCGTTTATTTAACTTAATTAGTGGTGAGCGTAACCCAGAAGTACGCGCGGCGCCATGCTGGTGCCGTGAAAGTAAAGAAGTACCCAATCACAGTATCTCTTATTGTTCTAACTGGTCTATGTACCAAGCCTTGGAGAAAGATAAAGCAGAGAGAGAGAAAAAGTATTAGCAAAAGAGCTCATAACTGTCACGTTAACAGGCGTGTTTGAAAAATGACAGTAAGCTGATTTGTGGGTACTTTATCTCTCTCTATGGTTTACTCTCTCTCTGCGTTTCTCTCTCTCTCTCTGGTTTACATGAACACAGCGATTTACTATATCTCCCCCTAAGTGACTTTACCTGCACAGTTGTCACTCTTTTGTCAGTTTTAATTGGTAGTTTATTTAACCATCTTGCCAGCAATCTCCAACCCAGAGAGTGGTAATTTCACAGGCAGACAGCAGTCCAAGTGTCGACTGTCAGAATAGGCCCAAATCCAAACCCTCCAATCTGAGCAACTCCATTATGTCCTCTGCCAAATCTTCTGTCTGCCTCACAGCAGATTATCTTACAGTGCAGCGTTCAAAAGTGAATAAAGTTAAATATTTAATTTTGAAACATATGAGGGTGATGTATAAACCTCTCCAAAAAGTGGATAGCAGGTTCTATTTCACATGTTTGTTGCTATGGACAACCAATCAGAATCTACTTATTTATTTAGCACCTTCTAGAAGATAAGAGATAGTATCTGATTGGTTGCCCAGAGCAACATCCCATCTGATATATTTTTAGAAGCTTCAGTATATTTACCCCTACAACTCTTCTGAAGGTTTGATACATCTCCCCCCTATATGTTGGCCCCACATGATATTGACAAGCTCCGCGAGAGTCCACTCATGACCATATCAAATGAAAGTTGCCTTTTTTGTCCAGATTAGTCACCATTTCCTATTTTTACAACAGGTGAAGATCTGGTTCCAGAACAGACGTATGAAATGGAAGAGAAGTAAGAAGGCAAAAGAACAGGCTGTTCAAGACGCAGAGAATAAGCAGAAAGGAAGCAAGGGCACTGGGGAGGAGAAGTGTCCAGAGGACAATCAGGAAGAAAAGACCTCCACCTATCACCTGCACTCCAGAGGGGAGTCACTAAAAGTGGGCAGCCGCCTGCCCAGGGACTATACAGACAGCGAGGAAGAGGAGGAGGGGGACCAAGATGATGAGGAGGACGAGGAGAATAGAGATGACAAACACTTCTATCATCATTCATCTGATTGCACATCTGAAGAGGAGGAGAACAGTCACCAACAGAACAGTCAATTGCATTGAGCCCTTTACTGGGACAGCCACACAGTCAGGGGGCACTTGTAGTGTCAACACAGCATCTGGTTACAGTATTGTACAGGGAAGCCAGACTCCCTGTCATCGTATATATAGCAGGAAAATAAAAAGATATTGACTAAACTTTATTTTAGCCTTGCAACGGACACTTCGTTCTCATGCTATGGTGACATCCAAGCACTGTTTTATTTCACCAGTGACCCTCAGTGAGCTTTTAAATGTTACCGACATATAACCACAGCACCACTGGAGAACAATGAAGGACAACATATCCCCTCCTGCTGTGGGAGATGAATGTATAAATGGACTGTAAAGACAGTGAGATAGCAATGGACCACGTGTGCTAATCCTCTGTATACGTTTACTTCATGAATGGTAAACCTGCTGCAGATATTACAGCTATATACTGTATTTTTGTATATTGTATTTATAAAAAGAAAAGATACCTCTACTTATGCATGCTAAATTATTATTTAGCTTTCTCCATCTTAATGATGGTGTGTAAAATAAATTTGTTTTTTACAAGAAATGTTTATGTAGACTTTTCTTAAGCGGTATGATTGCACAAGTAGTGTGAGCAGATCATTATCTACAGAGGCGTACCCTGATATTAGTAGGCCCCGTAGCCAAAGTTTGTAAGGGCCCCCTATTTAGCAACTGATGGTGATAAATGTATGTAAAACATAGTTAGACAGCAAAGATGGGCCCCCTTCAGCTCTGGGCCCCATAGCAGCTGCACCCCTCTCACCTCTGGTAGTTACGCCCTTTATTATCTGTTAATCTGATACCCCTTTCACATTGCAGCTGTAACACGGTATATTGCCGTTTTTTTAGTGCTTTAAAACGGTTCCAGCTGCAATGTGAAAGCTACATTGTCAATTTACCGGTTACAGAAAACCGGTATTTTGACACGTGTTAAAAGAAGGATCCTACACGTTTCTGAGCCGTTTTCCCTGCAGTCTGAACAGCTCAGAAACGGTATTTGCTACAAATGATAACCACACATGATCCCCGCCCACAAGCAGGAAAAAAACATTTAAAATGACATTGTATGGCTTTCTATGGGTGCAACGGGTTGAATCTGAAAGGTACAAAACGGTATTTAAACTGCAATATACCTTTACATCATGCAATATGAAAGGGGTTTAACTGGCTTTTGACCAGTTTTAAGACACGTTTAGAAAATCGGGTTGAAAGCAGGTTTTTGCAATGTGAAAGCAGTATTATATAGCATGTGTAAAATGGGATCTTTGGATTGTTCTATACAAAATTCTATAGTTCAGGGGTGGCCAAACCGGTCCTCGAGATCTACCAACGGTCCACGTTTTCCAGGTTACCTAGCTGCTGCACAGCTGTAGTCATTACTAACTGTCACATTTTAAAACATGCTGCATTCATTCCTACTATAGATCCACAGGCTGCCTGGAAAACATGCACCGTTGGTAGATCTTGAGGACAGGTTTGGCCACCCCTGCGATAGTTCATGACATATAATGAAGAGTTTAAAGGGAAACTCGTATATATACAAAGTAACAACACTTTGTAGTTCATGTCATTAAGAAAGAATATACATTCTGTGCATTGGTTATTTTCTTCTCTACTTATGGTTCGATTGACTAAAATGCAGATTTACAAAAGTGGAGGTGTTGCCCAATTCAACCAATCAGATTTGATCATTTAATAGAAGTCACTAGCTAAATGTCATAATCTGATTGGTTGCCATGGGTAAAATCTATGATTTTCATAAACATTACCTCTTGGGGTCTACTTTTGAATTGCACAAGATGCTGATGTTCATGTAGTTGAGTAATTTAGCAACAATGAAAAGTTTCTAAAAATCTCTAAGGCGTATGCATGACACAGAGGACCTTATTCTGGTCTGTTCGCTGTCGGCGTTTGTTCGCAAGGGGACCGATGTATGGCGTATGTGCTTGCGCAGCTGCATTTCTGCTCATCTGCATATGCCACGTGCGTGCAGCCACGGCGAACAGACTGTTCGCTGGGTTCACGCACCCAAGACTGTAGCCGGGCGGATAGTCGATCCCATGGGACTATCTCATGTAAATGCTGGGCGTTCTCATGGTATTTGGGCCATGATATCGGTGACTGGGACGGGCAGCTGATGTCACCGGATGTCAACTGCCCGCCTACTTCCCCCTGAGGATGCACGCAAATCTAAGTGACCTGAGAGTCACTTAGATAAGTGTGCAGGTTCCACATCATTCAATGGTCGGTGACCATCGAATGATGTGGGTGTTCACCCACAGGCTGCGAATGGCTGCACAAACACACACTGCAAGGGGGGGGGGGGGGGGGGGCGGGCGTGCCAACTCTTGAGAACCATGGGACGGATTTTGATTGGTTTTTCGCTACTCTTTACATTAGTCGATAAATGTTTAGGTGTATGAAACATAAATATACAACATATATTAGAATGGCTTCATATCATCTATGTATATGTCTAGTGTCTGTGAGTCTCAGCAACACTGCCATCTGCTGGCAGAGAGTGAAACTACATCTCTTTCTCACACCTGCACAAACACGGACGGTAGCAGACTAGCTTTCAAAGCTTTTGCTTCAAGCGGGCTTACTAGTATATAATATATGTATATTCTTCATATTTACTATGAAAAAATATAATGTTGCACATTTTATACTTTGGAGCACTAGCCTACAAATCAGCATTTGTCTTTTGTCCTTGGATCTCCATTACTAGGGTGGCCAATCCCGAGATCGGGATCGGCGGGATCCCGGGATTTGGCCTAAAAAACGCCGGGATTTGAATCCCGGGATTGGATCTTCCAATCCCGGGATTTCGGGATTATATGCGTATGCACATATCTAATGCCGGGCAGCGTCTGAGCAAATGCTCAGACGCTACCCAGGAGTTCCTGATCCCCAGACTGCAGTCTGGAGCGGGTATGGGCAGTCCGACCTGCGCAGCGTGACCTCTGACCATCACGCTGCACAGGTCGGACTGCCCATACCCGCTCCAGAATCATCTCTGACCTGGACCGGACCTGGCAGCGTCGTCCGCCCGCCCTCCGGGCGGCTCTGCTGCTGCTGCTACCGCCGCTGACGCCTCCTGCTCCTGCCCTGTCTGCCCTGCTCCCGGCCGCCGGTGTGAGTAAATGAATGTGCGGGGTGGCTGTAGCGGGGGGGACTGGGCTTCTTTGTAGCATTTTTTTTGCCTCAACTGATTAGAGATGCCAATCCCGGGATTGAGCATTTTTCAATCCCGATTCCCGGGATTGAAAAAATGCCCCGGGATTGGCATCCCTATCCATTACTGATCCACACCCAAAGATGTCACCCAGGTGCTCCAGTACCATACAAACTAATAGTACACTACAGATCTATAGTAAAGCTGTGCACCTACCAGTAAATTTGTCCCAGTTGCCTGGCGGCAAGATAAATACTGGTGTCCCCCCCAGCCCCCCCCCCCCCCCCCCACACACACACACACACACACACCCACAACAAAAATAGGATCTGTTGCACTATATAAGAAACTGTAAATAAATAAATAAATTTAATTGGCCATGTTGGGAGGTATGGATTGTGTATATCAAATTGAAACCACTGGAATATATTAGATTGAAAACAATAGTTTAATGCTGTCTGGATACTGTTTTAGACAACTATTTTATAAAGTTTTCTTATAGTGCAACAACCTTAAAATACAAATACAAAAATGAAATCACACACTTGAACAGGAATCAGGAGAGATAGTGATGTCACTGTGCTCTGATTGGAGGGCCCCCTGACAGAGGGCGGCCCCGGGGACAGAATGCCCTTTCACCGGGAAGGTGACATTTTGCCTTGTATCTAGCATCTGAGGTAGGCAGGGAGATCTGAGTCCCTGCCTGGATCTACTCAGGTTGGGTCAGTTCTAGTGGGCTCAGTGCTCTGAGTACCAATCCCATTCTTCACTAATGTATAGTATTTAGATATGTTATGGTAGTCCAGTGTGACATCTATAATAATGGAGGTACACAAGGTGTATACGCCCTTATAATACTTACAATATGCATGATTTCCTAATGAACACTGATGGAAGAACTTACTGCTTATCTAGGAGTAATTTACAGTTTATACATTGCAAATTCATTATTTTTGTGATACTTGCGAATTATAATATGCTATTTTTAATACACTTTATTATATATTTCACTTATGTTTAAGTACTTATCATTACTATACTTTAGTAGGTAATAAAATATGCACGCCTTTGTAGATTAGGGGTTACACTTATTATCTTATGCTTTATCAAAGTTCAAGTTGATCGGAGGATTGTGGTGCATTCAATTCGGCCGGCGAGAGTTTTTTTATGGTGAGGACAGCTTGTTTTCACCGAAAACAAGCCATCCTCGCTGTTTAACCCCCTTGCTGGCCACTCACCCTATTCTATGTTCCGTCCTCTGACAGCGAGGTTTCTCCCGAACGGCGAGATTCATGGCTAATGCAGCGAGCTTGTTGCGTATAGCCGCGAGCCTCAATTGTTTTGATGGCCGCACTCGCTGTTCCCACCTTGTTTTTTAGAAATAGTGAGCTGGAAACGGTGAGTGCAGAGGGTCAGTTGAATACTGAGGACGGGCTATGACGGCGAGCAATATGCACTGCCTGCCGCCATAGATTGCCTGGTCGGCATTGAACATACCCCAATTGATGGATGTAGGTGTAGTAGGTGAGGCTCCTGCGCAGTGAAAAGTGGGCACGGACCAACATTATACCACACACCGTAAAGCCCATTGCACATTTTAGTGAACTTTGTAATTACAATTACACATAAGCCCACACATGATGCCCATGACATACTATATAACACTCCGCAATGCCCATGACATACTATATAACACTCCGCAATGCCCATGACATACTATATAACACTCCGCAATGCCTGTGACATTTATTTATTTATTAACAGTTTCTTATATAGCGCAGCATATTCCGTTGCGCTTTACATAGGGGACAGTGATACAACAAAACAAGGTATTTACAGACAGTCAAAATGTAGGAGGGCCCTGCTCGCAAGCTTACAATCTATAGGACATACTACATAACACTCCGCAATGCCCATTACATACTATATAACACACCGTAATGCCCATTACATACTATATAACACCATAATGCCCATTACACATTTGACACTTACCTACATGCTCAATGCCAAGGGGCTTCATACAGTCACTAATCCCAGTGGATTACGCTGCTGCCCTCCACGTACAAAACTGTCAAGTATAAATAGTAAGAAGCATTTAACTGTTTACCTATATGCAATGCTGCAGAGGTAATGCCTGTGAAAAACAGCATAGTATAAGATAGAGAGGATGAATCAAAAAGTTGCTCTCATCCTGCCGATGTTTCATTCAAATGTGCCTATATTGAAGGCTATAACTTTATATGGAGTTCGCATTCATAAATGAAAATAGGCGGCTATGGTTATATACAGACTTCCGCAGGATCCGCTGTCAGTGATAACGGCTGCTCACACTCTGCGGCAGTCTGTTTATAACCATAGCCACCTATTTTCATTTATGAATACGGACTTCATATATAGTTATTAGCTAATGCCGAGTGGGGAAACGCACAGTGACGGTCGGGCGGCCAGGGCTGGGGGCTGTGGGGTCAGGAGCGGCCGGGGAGGCGCACAGGGATTGACAGGGATGCAGCGGGCTCACGTACACAAAAAAGGCCATCCATCCTGTCCTGTCGCTCCCCGCTGTGTCCGGGAGAGAGCCGTGCTGCTATGTAAAATTCATATCTACTGCTGGACCGCTAGCCAATAGGCGCTCGCGGTCCAGCAGCCACTAGTTGATTGGCTGCTGGACCGCAAGCGCCCATTGGCTAGCGGTCCAGCGTGAGACGTGAAATTTACATAGCAGCACATCTCTAGGCACTCCCGGACACAGCGGGCATGGGAGCGGGGAGCGGGGGAATGGGCGAGCAGGGGAACGGGGGTGCGGGCGAATGAGCTGGCGGTGCCGGTGCCAGCACAGCTCCGGCGCCATGCTATCTACCGGTGCCTGGAACAAGTGCTCCCCCGGCTCCACCCTCGCTGCGCCTCTGTTGGTCAAAGCCGCCAATCATCAGCGGCTGTGAAAATCGAATGTTTAGTTAATCTTCCCATTAGTTATGGCAAGTCTGACAACTAGTTTTTAAGTACAATTAGTTAATAATATATTAACATAATAGTTTTAATTAGTTATATTAGTTTTATTCCCAATAAAATCTGCCACCCTGCTCAGCACCAGTGAAGCCATATGTAGTCTGAGAGGCTGTACTGGCTTTACTGTGACTGGCAGTGACTTCCTATTGGAAGTCCTACATGTCAGTCACCCACAGTAAAGGCAGTCCCAGTGGGAGGTGTTCCCTTTCTATGGGACTGCCAGTCTGGTCTGCAATAAGCAGAGAGCTGGCTTCCTGTAGGACGCCACTTCCAGTCTTACTACGCAGCCCTAGCCAGCTTCTTTGGGCTGCAGCCCAGTACCGCCACCCCTGCTGCATTGTACAGGGGCTGGGACCTGCCAGCATTGGGGACAAGGAGGCAGGGTACTGCCTGCAGTAGCCGCTCTCATATGCCCAGGTAGAAGTCGCTGCTGAATGAAGGATTTATTTTAGCTTTAAATATACAAGTAATTGAAATACACCACACTAGGCAATACAAAGGGGTGGGTTGATTTGGAGGGGAGTGTATTTTTCCTCATCCAAAAATCATTTGTATGTTATTCTATATTTATTGCAAAAATGATTTGATTTCTTCTGGAAATGGCAAAATCACGCCGTCCATATTTGTCTCGTACACATTTTTCTGCTCTGGATTTCCCATTTTCTTCCTATGGCAGCATTCTGTTCAGTCCACGGGGAAGATTTACTAAAGCATTTGAAACATACAAGTGTTGATTTTGCCCCAAGAAACCAATCAGCTTCTGTCAATGTCTAGAATACAATTGCTCAGACCATTGGGGTGACTTGAGGACTGAAACCCCCACAATAGTTAAATAATAGGCAGGGGTAAATTTACTATAGATCCAACACCAAGGTTTCAGTGTCTAAATAGCACATTTTCAAACAGATTATTTTTTACACAGTTTTTTTTTATTAGATAGTTGCTACAGGCAACAACACCACTTGTCTGTTTTAGACGCTTTAGTAAATCTACCCCAAGTTGTTACAACTAGAGAATAAGTGGGAAAGCGAGCACTTAACTCTGAAATGTGCCACGTGAAATGAGACAAGTCGGTAGCGATGCATTTAAAAAAAAAAAAAAGACATTGGGCCCAACAGCTGCATTCTCATACTGATGAGGCATTATGACACCTGAGATCCTCTCATCTGTTGGATTGCAATGGCTGCTGGTGCAATCCATGACTCTGGAATCGTAGCTGCGCCGTGCACGCCTGCATGTGTACAGCAGATTTGTCCAGGCACTGACACCAATTATCCCTGTAGCTGCAACATTATCACAGCACTTTGGAATGTGGGGAAAGGAATGCGTTTATTTTCAACTACCCATTTATGGGCAATGATTACCAAAATATTTAATCACATGACCAGGTAGTGAGCAGACTTTTCATGGCTGGTATTGAATTTCATTACCCCCATCGCATCTAAATACTGTCCGTGTCATATAAAACCCTCATTAACATAATCACACAAATGGGGAAGTTGCTTCTCTTTTGAGTATTCCAATGATCTCATTGACTATACTGGTTATTCCGATGATCTGATTGATTATGCTGTATATATTTGGATTTTTGATTGGCTACGCTGTGAACAATATAATGATCGAATGGGTACTTAACAGGACACACTAAGGTGAGCAGAAGACAAATACTCAATACAAAACAGTTGCTCTAGTCAAAAAACACCTCTATAAACTCTCATTGTTGTCCCTGACCATAAAAATCCATTGTTATATACTGTAAACACCTACTGGGAAAAAAAATCTCAGGTAGGACCATCATAAAACAATGTAACACTACGGTATTGTTGAGAAGATCCTTGTATAGTCCATTAGTCCATTATAGTGACAAACTGCTAAATATTCTGCAGAAACTCCTATGGTTCCCCATCATCATTATGACAGTGTTACTAATAGTCTGTGTACAATTGACAAAAGCTCTCAGCCCAATAAAAACCCATTTGCAGCCTTTATCAACTGTTGTTAACACATGTGAGAGATTCCCAAGCAGTAAGAGGGTCAAAGGGTATTTAAACTTGTACAAGGGGGTCATTGTAAGCAGGCACGTCCCACCGTCCACGCAATCAATGTGCACTCATTTTATTAACCTGACATACAGCTGTGACTACAACAAGTCTCTCTCTTATTCCATCTGGGTAGTCATTCTGTAACATTTACTAAATTCTAGCACAATGGTACAGGCAGAGGTGTTAGTCTATGCTGGAAGTCAACATCAATTAGCACTTTTCTTTGAAATAACAAGAGGTAAGCAAAACCGCTACCATTGCAAAGTCGTATATGTGTATATACGGTGTTGGTGCAGGATACAACGGCACATTGATGCACTATCTTAATATAAATATGTGTAAACAGTATTCCTGCAAGGGCCTATATGATTCATGTAAGTATATGATACTCCTTTGTTTAAATATATTAAAAACTTTAGTGCTAAACAATGAACGGTCTTTCTGTCTGGTTATTCTGGTGTAAGGGTGTAAGGGTGCAGGAATGCGAAAGTCTGACAGAGTGGTAGATTCCATTCTAAAGAAACCCCAGATATCTGTATGATCAAGTTTTTTTTATAGAGTACACAGATTATATACAGTCTGGGTGAAATTTACTAAGATGGGAGTTCTATTTCACTATGGGCAACCAATTAGATACTATCTATTATCTTCTAGACCAGGCATTCCCAACCACGGTCCTCAAGGCACACCAACAGTGCAGGTTTTGTAGATATCCAGGCTTGAGCACAGGTGACTTAATTAATACCTGAGTGATTCTCATTAATCCATCTGTGCTGAAGCCTGGATATCACTAAAACCTGCACTGTTGGTGTGCCTTGAGGACTGTGGTTGGGAATGCCTGTTCTAGAAGGTGCTAAATAAATAAGTAGATTCTGATTGATTGCCCATAGCAACATCCCATGTGAACTACAACTCCCATCTTAATAAATTCCCTCCAATGGGGGAAATTTACTTAGCAAAACACAGAAGGAATTGGCATATTCATATTCAGTAATATTCGTATTCGGCCACGTACTTCTTATTTATTTAGCACCTTCTAGAAGATAATGGATTGTGGGCCAGATTCTCTAAGTTTCAAAAGTGATAAAATGGAGAGTGATAAACAGCCAGCCAATCAGTTCCTGTCTGACATTTTTCAAACACAGTCTGTGACATGGCAGGTAGGAGCTGATTGGCTGGCTGTTTATCACTCTCCATTTTATCACTTTTGAAGCTTAGAGAATCTGGCCCAGTATCTGACTTGTTATCCATAGCAACATCACATCTGAAATAGAACTCCCATCTTAATAAATTTCCCCCTATATGGCTTATTATTAGTAACTTAAATAGTGCACTTTTGTACTTTACAATTGGGGACAAACAGTAATAAAACAAGCTTACAATCTATAGTTAGATTATTATTTGTATGTGACAGTGTGTTATGTCATAGTCTGGCTGTTGGAGTATTGTATGAGTATCTCTGGAGGAGAGCCAGGGACCGGGAACTCTTATTGGAACAGCCGGGATTGGCTGCCTGGCCGTGAACTCCTATTGGCTGACGACCCAGCGCGATATTTCAAATAGCCGTGGACCTGCTCAGAAGACAGCTGGGCAGCCCACTGCTCTCTGCCCGGCTGTCACATCACTCCCATTCTGCTGGGCTCAGGGCTGTCACCGTGAGCCTCACTCCGCCATGGCAACGAGCATGAACAGCCCTTGGCAGAGCATGCAATCCCCTATGGCAATGAGCATAAAAACCCCCTTGGCAATGAGCATGTAATCCCCCATAGCAACAAGCATGCAACCCCCATGGCAACAAGCATGAAACCCCCTTGGCATCGAGTATGAAGCCCCTGGAATTGAGAAAGAAACTCCTAGCAATGAGCGCATGGGTAAGTGGCACTTATGTGGCATTATAGGTAATAGGCATCACAGTGTGTGGCATTATGTGTAATGGGCATTACAGTGTGGGGCATAATATGAAGTGGGCATTACAGTGTAGGACATAATGTGTAATGGGCATTCATAATATGTAATGGGCATTACGGCGTATGGTATAATGTGTAAAATTCATTACGGTGTGTGGCATAATGTGGCCATGCCCCTATTGTCATGTAACCACTCGTCTAGTTTCATATGTCTATGCCCCCTCATGACACATGGACAAGCTAACTATTGGCATTCCCACCTATGGCGCGCACTTATAGTAGCACTAAGAAATCTCTACTTGCGCCACTGCTCTCCATACCCCGCCATTTGTTAGCAAGAAAAATATATAAATAAAAAAAATGGTGAGATGATCCAAACTGAATAGAAATGAGTGGAATTAAGGCAATTGAGGTTAATAACACCATAGGTACATCAGGGCAACATTCGGTGATTTTAGCTGTTTTTATACTTTAAAAAAATACAGATCCAAAATCAAAACCAACCAGGGCGGTTTTGGTAAAACCAAATACAGATCCAAAACTGAAGGGAGCCCAGTGCACATCTCTACCTATTATCTGGACACACATTTACAGCAGGATTACTTTTTTCTCAGAGCCAATAAACCTTCCACAATTTTTTTGGACTTAGGGAGGAAACTGGAGTACCCATAGGAAACCCACACAGTGCAGGAAGAACATACAAACTCCACATCTATAGCCCCCTTGGGTGAGATTCCAAATCATGACCTTAGTTCTGTGAGGAAGTAATTGCTAAATACTGCCAACCCATCATCACCATCGGTGTGTGCTATACTATTCTAGTGAAAGAGATACTCCTCCAAACTGGTGTATTAACATTTACATCCAACACTGCATACACTGCAGGTGTGTCAACATGTCTGTACCGAACTTTGACCTGTGTATAAATAGTAAAGCTTAGGGATGGCCATTGACCATCGATGATTAAAAATCATTGATGGTTTATGGGCAATGTCGAATAGCTTGACATCGATGGGGGAGAACCAGATGGTTTCCCACCATCGATGTCAGTCTTAACTGAATAGTTTCGTTTTTATTTTTCCATCAAGGGGCCGGGACACGGTGCAGAGCTCCGCCCCCAACACCCGCGAAGCCCTGCCCCTGTATTTTGATTGGCCCACAGGCCAATTTTTCAAGGCAAATGGATGACCATCGATATGTAAAAACATTGATGGTTATCCATTGCATACTTATACACCATCGATGGCCAGTTGCACTTTTGCCATCGATGGCAAAGGCAATGATGGCCATCTCTAGTAAAGCTTTCAGTCTGAGGAAGTGGTCAGGTGAACACCTCTTTCACTGAAGGGTCTAAGGGAGATATCCTATTAGCAGCAGTAATTTACCAGAGCTATCCTATTGGCCCCGAAACCATCGTTCACTTCCCCTGATGCTCGGCCGCACTTACCAGGAATTATGATTTGGGTGTCTCAAGCACCCGATGCACAATCCCTGATATGCAGCCCTTAAGAGCCAGGATGATAGCACATGGGTCTGGACCCCATGTACCATCCTGGGTTGAAGCCATGTTATTTGTACACACCACTAAGACTAGGAAAGCACTTACTATTTTCTTCATGTAGTAATAATAGGACTACGGGGAAGAGGGAATCTGCTCACTGATATGCCATGTGAGGTAGGCAGTCTGTTTGCAGACCATGTGAAATGTCTACAGGTTCCCAGGCTCTCTGTAGCTGTTTCTGAGAAAAGTTGGTAATAGTCATGTTGGATGTGTGTGAATGTGCAGACAAGCAAATAGCAGAGCATAGTCAAACTACAGAAACATTTCACACCAAGGCTGCAATGGTTTTAGGTTAATAAACAACTGCAAAGCTGGCCATCAATCATACCAGAGCGGAAGGGCTGGGAGCAGATGCCTTGCACAGTGACACCATAAACTGAAGGGGAACCTTTGTTATCATTATATTAGATGAACTCAGAGATCATAGAAATAATTCCCATAAGACCATCACTGTGTATTTACAAACAAATGCCTAATACTGACTACAATAGACAGCAACATCACCCCCCAAACTACTAAATAATAGCGTGCAGCCAATAGAAATACAGCATTTAGATTAAGGGGTTTCTTAGGGTAAAATTACTAACATGGGAGTTCTATTGAAGATGGGATGTTGCCCATATCAACTAATCAGATTTTATCTATTATCTTGTAGAACATGGATGGCCAAATTGGTCCTCAAGATCTACCAATGGTCCACGTGTTCCAAATCACTGAGCTGGTGCAGAGCTGTGGTCATTACTAACTGTAACACGCTGCATTCATTCCTACTATACATCCGCAGGTTGTCTGAGACACATGAAATTTTGGTAGATCTTGAGGACAGGTTTGGCCACCCCTGTTTTAGAAGATGCTAAATAAATAAGTATAATCTGATTGGTTGCTATGGGAACATCCCATCTTCAATAGAACTCCCTGTTACGGTTTTGGGTGTGAACCCACAGCTGGGACCACTGTTTAGAATGGCCATGGCAACACCTACACAAACTATGTTGTCCTCCTCAGACAGGTGACTGTAGTCTGCAGGTGTCTAGCTTCTCCTTTAGTTGCCGCGTTTGAAGGAGTGAGTTAGGCCTACTCCAACCCCGATGCAACCAGGTTTTGAGAGGAGACAAGACTATGGCGACCGACAGAGGTAGTGACAAGACGAGGTCTAGCTAACTGGCGCTATATGGGAGGAACACCCTGCCTAGCAGCACCAGACCAAGGACAGGGAGTGCGACCCAGTCGCAGACACTAAACGCAACAAAACCGGGGTGCCCCCAACCTAAAACACGCCAAAGTAAATAATGAGTACACAAACACCCGGTACCCCAAAACAAGCATATACCCAATACTGTGGTCCTCTCCACACCTGGAAGAGCTGGACAAAAGGAACTGCAGTCAATACTGAACAACAAAGGATTATGGCAGCTTGCCAGAACTTTATAAATAAACAAAGAAGAAAACCAGGCTCCACTGGAGCACTTACATGACCTGGAACAGGCACAGCAGGACCACTGGTCATCCAGCAGCTCAGGATGGTAAAGAGCAAGCTTGGACAGACTGGAGCAGACAGACAGGACTCTGCAACTGAATGTAAGCAGGCTGGAACTGCCAAAGGTCAGGAATGCTGCACTGGGCTAAGTGCAGGGAGAAACAGACAAATTACCAGCAGACGGCTGGTAAGCTCTAAACAGAACAGTACCCAGACAGGTGATCAGCTGTTGACCGAAAAAGGGAACAGGAAACTGGAAACTAGAAACTAGGAACCAGGAATTGGAAACTATCACTGGCAGGGCAGTGATGGAGAGAATGCCCCTTGAAGAGCTCAAGTGATTATTCCCCTGGGAGAGATCCAGACAGATCCCAAGCTGTGATAACGAGGCCAGACTTGTGCATAATTAAGTTCACAGAGGATGAGCTGCAATGGCACAGGCCCACCACCGGAGGTCACCAGAGAGAAAAATACCAAAGAAAGACTGAAAACAACACAGAACAGACATGACAGGACTGAGACATGAAGCATGGCTCCTAACACTCCCATCTTAGTAAATGTACCCCTTAGCCTCTATCCTAGCTCTTTACCCTGTTTCTGACCAGATCACTTCTCACATTTTTAGACTTTGTTACTGTTTTTAGAAATATCATTTTTGGGGACAATGTTTTCAAAATGCGCCACTTAGAGTCCTGTCCGTGCTCTGGTGCCGCTAGGCAGGGTGTTCCTCCCAGATAGCGCCAGTTAGCTAGACCTCCTCTTGTCACTACCTCTGATGGTCACCGTAGTCTTGTCACTGTAGTCTTGATGGCCCTTAGAGTCCAATTCAAATTTATCTCTTTTATAAAACCCTTACTAATCCTAACTCAGCCATTCCCACCTTGTTTCAGTCCCAACCCCTTCCACCCACTCGCTTTTCCATTGATCACTGCCTCACCTCCATCCTGGTCACTTTCTCTCATTTCCGCCTCGAAATCATCTCCAGCTCCGTCTCCCTCCCATGGCTCTCCATCGCCAAGTCTGACTTTGTACCAGTCTCTCAAACAAGCATTGAAGGCACTGCAGGAAGCACTGAAGCTGCACGACTAGTCGCAGGTTCAGGCATCCAGCTAGCCAGCTGCAGGGGTCGTGGGACAGTAAAGGTGCCAGGATCATGCATCCCAGGCCCGGAGCATTTTAAAAGAGGAGAGGACCCACATGCAGCCTCTGCTCTGGGCCCCCTCCTCTCTGACAGTGAGTAGAGTCTACTGCATATGTGCAGGTCTACGAGAACATAGCGCCTGCACCTTGTTCCCAGCCACATCTTAAGTGTGAATGTGCAAATCACTTGAAAACAGCCAGCAAATTTCCAAGTGATTTGTGTCTGCAGTGAAGAGATGACATCACGTGGGCTCTGGATGGGTGCACCTATCATAGAAACGCCTATGGCACCAATTGACCACTCCGCCATACAGATTTGCAACTGTTTATCACCATCCACTTTATCTCTGTCCAAGGAAATCTTCACAGCCAAGTGATCAGGTAAATGCCGCCCTCCCACCCCCTGCACAGAGATCCCCCCACCCCTGTGCACGGCTGTGAATACATTTGCAGCCATACACTCAGGGGGAAAACCATTTGCAATTACTCTCCATCAATTTTGTTCCCCATTGTTCGCAGCTGCTGAGTAAGTCTAGCAGATGCCCGGCCCTGTCACTCAATGGGTACAAATTCACCCCCAAATGCCCGGTGCCTGTCACTCAATGGGTACAAATTCATATACTACATACATTCATACATACTTACCTAAAGGGTCCAACGTGGCCTGTCCTCTTGTCCAGTAGAGTCCATATTGGTACCTGTGAATAAAAATAATACTTACCATACCATCCGGCGAAGATCGCTTCCTCTTCAGTCCAAGTAGCATCCAGGGTTAAAAAACAAAAAAAACTAATACCGGACTCCATCAGACTGAGGGAGCTGCAAGTGTGTTGAGAATATGACAGCTTTGTCAATTAGCTGTATTCTCCGTTTGTATTGTCGTCCGATTATGGCCGATCCCGGTATTACTCGCTCATACACAGGATCGGGAGGATCAGCCTTCTTAGTAAATTTCCCGCTCAGTAATGATGTGATCTGGTGTAGCAGATGCTGTCTGGCAAATGAGCCTATTGTTCTACGTAATAAAGTTGCCTGCTGCAATCTAAAGTGCCTATTTAATATCATCTCCGAAGTTGTGGTGATAAGTTCTACTTTATTATTAAATTTGTAATCACTTATTGCCTACATTTATTTAAAACTAAGGGTCAATTTTATTTAATAGGATGAGAGATTTAGAAAGTGAGAGATGTGGTAAGAAATCTCCAGTATTTTTTTATACGGCAATCATTTACACTGCAAAACCTGTATGACTTTAAATGGTTGCCGCTTTAAAAAAAATGGAGATTTCTTACCACATCTCTCACTTTCTGAATCTCTCATCCTATTACATTTCACCCTATATCTTGGGGGCAATTTAAGAGCTGCAACAACGTTTCTGCCCCACAGTGGTAATAGTGAACTCACTACAACTTCAGGCTAAACACATGCACACTTAAACCACATTTTATAGAACATATATCTTATCTTCAATATAATGTTTCCTGTGTAGGGCAGGAATATAATTTAGGCCTGTGATTACACCTGCTGAAGTTGGTTTGTATTTTTAGTAAATTCACCCAGTTCACATTGCACATTATAATTATAGTAAATACTTTTACCATTAAAATTATGGTTACTAAAAAAAATGCAAATGAAAGAGGTAGGAGCAGTTTTTTCAATAAAACTGCCCCAAAAGCCCTTTACGCATTTGGATGATACTATAATAATGCCCAAAACACCTAAAATCTATTGTAAAATGTCACATGATAGCTGTATTTTGCAACTAGCAAGATCTGTGCGTACCTCTTGCATGAATATATCATTTTGTTTTTAACTCCATTAACTAGTGTCACAAAATGGCAATAATCCATCACACACGACACAAGGAACGTTCTCTTCACCTGACTTTCCCTTTAAAAGCACAGCTGATCTAGTGACCCATTTATGCAATGCCAGAACTACTCAGTTTACATAAATATAACCTCACATAAAAATCTATAAGGGTGAACATCTGTTTTGGCTACAAATAACAAAAAAAATAGATATTTGATGTACTTCTGCAAACATTTTTTATTAATATACTTAATAGTTTTAGTTTTCATTTTATTCTTGTGGTACAGAATATTTGCTGTTTGGCTCCAGGCACCACATCCTAGTTAGTTATGAGGTTATTGCCTGTACTTTCAGGTGTTCGTGTTCATAAAAAATGAAACCTGCGACTTGTGTAAAGTTTGCGGCGGCTCCCTCCACCTGTACAATATATTTTTTCCATGTATTTAACACATTGGACATAGCACATGTTTTACATCTGGTGATCATTCTTTCACAATTTGTTTTCATTCTCCATGTTTTATTTCAGTATTGATTAATAGAAATTGCAGCATTAAACTAGATGATGATTTCAGTGATCATATATGTGTGTGTACCTTGCACCTTGATAAAAAGCCCACAAGGGCTTGAAACGTCGGAAACAACAAGGTCTCCTGCCTCTTCTTGTCATTTATCCAAGTGCCGCCATTCACAGGAAAATATATGCACCCCATTTCTATTGGGAAGACCAACAGAATTCCACGAAATCCACAAACAACAGCCGCAGTGCCTTCCAAACGAAAATCAGATACAGGACGGTATCGAAAAACTATGGCGACACTCAGTGGACTCACAGCTTAGCAATAATGCAGACCAACACCGGCAGTTAGGCTGATGTTTCGGTAATTTAATACCGTTTTTCGTTGAAAAGAATGCAAATCCCGGCATGTCAAGCGCTAAGCACTTGTATTCCTCCCTTGCTAGGTTTGTAAGGAGACATTGTTGATTACCTTGGATTCTGTTTCCTGGGCAGAACTTAAACAACTTTTGTCTGTACCATTAAAACACTTTCTTGACACCTGAGTGGACTTAATTGGTAAAGAAATATTTATTACCCCTTATTGAGATAGATACACCACCAAATGGAGTTACCAATTTTACCTTGTGTGGTGTGTTGTGTTAATATTAGTTGGTCTTCCTTGTCCGCTCCTGCTAATATCAGACATCCTTCTGTGATCCATCAACTCCAAGCAAGATTCCGATAATTAAAGGGTCCCAGGTCACTTCAACTATACATATAACCCACAAGAAGCTGGTATTCTATCTATGCTATTACACTCATGATAATTGTCATTGTTATATTTATGTGTTGTATAATGAAACTGAAGCCCTGCATTACAAATTTTGAGGATTTAAGAAAAAAAATGTCCTCCTGAACCAAATCTTATTCCTGTACTTTCCGGTGCAGTCAGCAAAGTGTTTCCATTTGAAGCCGTAATAGCCGTGGAATTTATACCTCTAATAAATTTAATGATCAATTCATTCTTGTCACCGCAGCTCTTCCCCAAATCAATTATAGCAAATTTAAATATAATCACTTGCTCATCCTCGCTAACTCAGGGACCCGTCTAACAATTCATTTCCATTAATGAATTATTGTTCCTGACTGATCTCACTTTATTCAAATGTAATACTTCTCAGGTCAATAGATATGTAAATTGGATTTTTAACCCAGTAACATTTGTTGCGGCCAAAAACGTGGAAGGCATGAGCTTGGGAGATGTACGCTCTTACAGGACACGAAAAAACAAACTCGTATAACAGTGGAAAGTAATTTTTATTTTAGAAGAGTGATGAGCAGTAGAATCCTAATAATGCCAATATAATGCTATAATATTAATGCCCTGATTGGGTATAGGTTGTTCTAGCTTTGAAATTTATTTGCTTTGATTGGCTAAATAATTGTTTGGTCTAGGAACCTACTCATGCCCTAATTGGATATGCTTGCCAAAGGCACTTAGAGTGTCCGCACACAAGTGTTTCCAAACTTTTTGAATCACTGCACCCCACAGTAAAAGAATATTTTTCATGGCACCCCAAACAAAAGTTTGTTACTGAAAATTTCAGAAAAATATTAAATTAAGTAAGCTGTGATTACATTTTATCCTTAGGTCCAGTTACTGTATGTGGTAAGGAACATGATTCACTTCTGTTTACCCACATATTTTATAATTGGAATCCACAAGCACTGATTTTGGCCTGTTTCATTGACCATAAACAATTTGAATTGGTTATGAACCACCAACCTGAGGCACCTCAGGGACTAATCACCTCCTCCCACTCCCGTGTCCAAGATTTCTCTCGCCCTGCCCCCCTGCACTGGAACAACCTCCCGCCACCCATCAGGCTATCTGATTCCCTTACCTCCTTCAAGCGCTCCCTCAAAACCCACTTTTTTCGACTAGCCTATCCCTCCTCCTAACCTCTTTTGATCCTCCTATCCTGCCTCCGTTCCCCTCCGTTCCTACTTATCCTATTGTATTTCGTTCGTCCACCCACCTATTTTTAGTATGTTAACTCTTATGAGCAGGGCCCTCCTTCCTCACGTACTCACCCTACCTCATTACCTCACCTGTGCTCCTGTCCTGTTCTTCCCTTCCTCTACTTCATCTTCAGTCTCCTTGACAATTTTGACACCTACTTCTGAACTGATGCTGATTTTAGTTCGACCAGCTATACCCCTATTTATACTGTATCTTTCAAATTACGTTACCTTGTAATTAGTTTTTTTTGTTTGCTATGTACGGCGCTGCGGACACTTTGCGGCGCCTTATAAATAAACGTACTACTACTACTACTACTACTAGGCACACAGTGTGGGAACCACTGAACTACACACTTTTTTTCAATTTAATTCTTAAACCACACAAAATCAATGAATGATCTGTTTGGATAAGGTGGTAAATATTCATCCAGAAGGATCAGAATAAATCCACAGTACATCACATATTTAAAGTTGAATGGTCCATAATCTAATAGTACATTTACAAGGAAGTTGCAATGGTTAACATTACTGCCGTAGAAAACTGAGGTCATGGGTTTGATTCCCACATGGCCTTAACAAGCTCCTGCGACCAGCGTTCATAAGAAGGCTAAAAATGGGAGCGCACACCCAGCGATTTATCGCCAGTGCACACTCCAATCGCTGGCAATGGATGTGTACGAGTACACATCCCCTCACAAGCTAGTGAGGTGATTCGGGGGGAGGGGACGATGACGTTCGGCGAGCGGACATTCGGCAGGCGGCACTTACCTGTTCAGGTCTGAATTATGACCTGTCTGCCAGCTACACCATACCTCTGTGTATCTCAACCTCATCATCCCAGTGTCTCTCAGCCTGACCACCCCCCTGTGTTTCTCAGCATCACCATCCCCCTGGATCTTTCAGCCTCACCATGTGTCTCACAGACTCACATTCTCTCTCTGTCCAGCACACCCCCATGTGTTTCCCCAGTCCTGTCCTGTGTGTCTCAGTTGTCCTGTCTCAAGTCCATCATGCCTCTGTGTCTCTCAGCTTCACCATCCTTGAGTCTCTCAGCCTCACCATTCCCATGTGTCATGTAGCCTCCCCTTGTTTCTGTCAGCTTCCCACTCCCCCATGTCTTTCAACCCCATCACCCTCTGTCTGTCCAGCACATACCCATATGTTTCCCATTGTTCCTATGTATACCCCTTGTACCCCCCCCCCCCCCCCAACCCAGAAACTTAATCTGGGTGGCTAAGGATATGAAGACACATGGATGGGGGTGCGAGTTTTTTGGAGAAGCATCCTCTAGAGCGGACACGTGTCTTTTCTAGAGGATGGATGCCAGGTTGCCTGTCTGGTGTACATTAATCTACATACACTATGGTCTCGATATAAGATAAATGTACTTCTCCTGCTTTTCATGTTTTTGTATTTGCTCTTTTTTTCCTTCATTTCTCTCTTTTTAGCTCACGTGGATATGATACAATATTTCCTCTTATTATGCACTAGTGGTGAAGTGTTCTTCATGAGCGGTCAGGCATGCCGGCGACGCTGGGCAGGGTACTATGGCAGCGGACCGCTGAGCTCTGACGTCATTGGTAATCGCCTACCCGGATCCACCGTCTGGACGTTCCCTGCCAGCAGAATGCGGCACGGGGTGGTGATGGGACTTTAAAAGTAGGCAACCCTGGTTATGTAGAATATATCGGTATAGATGAAATTGATCATTCTACAGTTTTCTACAGTGTGCATCTGGTTCATTTTATTTAGGAAAAAAAAATCACATTTGAGGATCTGAACACAAACCTAAGAATCTCAGCACGTTATATAAAATGTGCCATAAATGTCAGGTGCATAACATTTGTCATTTACAAGAGGTTTGTAAGAAAATCTGCAGAATCCATGGAATGATAGAAAAACCATTTGTCAGGTATTATTGGATAATGTCTGACGATAAAAGCTGAAATTTCATATGTGTGCCCTGCAAAACACAAGCAGAGCCAGCTCAGACTCTGCACTCTGGTAATCCAGGTGCTGTAGACTACAACACCCAGCATGCTCTGCCAGCCACCATTCTCTGCTGATTTAAAGCATCTAATTAATGTTAAATGCTAATTGAGCCAATAACGCATTAGATAAATATAAAATGTGGCTTACATATAATGAGGGCTCGTAAAATGTCCTCCATGCATCAGTTTCATTGCTTCCACAATTTCTGTCTCATTTAGCTAAGAGCACGTAGTAGAGCCATATAAAGCTAGGTTAGGTGCTTGTACAAAGTGGGAATTTAAAGGTTTAATTTGAGAGTGGATGTTTTTATTATGACGCTCTTGTAGATCACATTCTCATGGAAGATGATAAAGAATAACCTTCAATAACAGGCATAAGATTTTTATTTTGTTATGGTAGTCACTTCATCAGCGATGATCCTTCCATACTTTCTTTCATTTTCATGTACCTCTCACTATTTTACTATAGTGTATTATTACCAATCGTACATATTTATTAATATCTGGATAAAGTCTGCTATGCAGGGAAGAGCTTGGAATCACAACTGCCAAATATTAATCTCTTGATAAGCGCGGGCACGCACACACACACACACACACACGCACACGCATACACACACCCTGAATTTGGCATATCCAGTTAGTTCTGAGCCCACATTTTGGTTTACCTGCCATGTTCGGATTCCAAAATGAGGAAAAATCTTCCTAGTGTCAGATCTCACATGTTTGGGATTTAAAAAAGGTCCCTCCTGTGGTGAAGAGAGTTAGGGTATGGAGCTGTGGGTTGCAGCACGTAAGGCTGTGTCAGTGAAGGCTGGTAAACTAGAAGCAATTATGTGGCTGTGTCTGACTGTGAAGGTCTGGGGCTGCAACACTAACACTTTCAGTAAAGGCTGAGGGCTTGCAAGCAGCACTGTAGCTAAAGCAGACGGTGAAGGACTATGGGTGTAGCACGTTGAGACACTATCAAATAAAATAATAACAGCAAAATAATAATTTTCATTACCTGCCATTGTGCTACCACTACTATAAGGTCAGTGAAATTCAGCAGTGTGTAAAAAACAATAAAACAATAAATAAAACGCCTTATATAATATATAATTTATTGGTGTGTATTTATTTGCATGCCACCTCATTCCTTCTGCATGGGATTTTGAGGAGGGCAGCGGAGCAGTTATACAATTGTCTTGGGAGTGCCCGCTCTACTATATATATATAATATATATATATATCCAGGTGCATGAGGGTGGCACTCCAGTAAAATAGAACACGGAAACCAATCAGGTGTACCAACGTTTCAAATGTATTTATACATTTTTCATCAGGGTGTGATGGACACTGGAAAGGATCTATTGATACACCTCCGGTTTTTATCTAATTTATGGACAGCGAATCCATTTGATACTTCTATCTGTATGACAGATCCTCTGACATAGAAGGACGTCATCATAGCGTCATAAGAAGTTTTTCTAAAAACTCTATGTTTTAGCGCTCTCTATATCTATTTCTTGTGCATATATATATATATATATATATATAAATACACACATTACACATACACACACAAGGTCCATGGGGAGGAGAAAAAAAAAGTTAAAAAGTTTCCATTTTAGAAAAATAAAATCCCTGTTTCATTATTAATATTGGCATGCTATATTTGCTAACTATATAAACCAATAATATGGGGGAGCATACAGTTCACAGCAATATTCTAAAGTCATAACCATAATCATTTCAATTTTCAGAGATAAATGTGCCACAAACACTACAGACATTATGACCACAATACCGCATACAATAGTGTATGTCCCTCTTTCTCCACTCACTTTTAGTGACTAGGATTTAGATGGAAGAAGCGAGAACAGCAGATTGGTTCCTGACTCTCACTGATGTTGTTCACAATGAAGCTGTTAGGTTGCGGGTGTGAACCCAAAGCCGTGACCGCAGTTCAGAACCCTACACTGCCCACTACTACCTTTGTTGCATTCCCCAGTGTCTGTAAAGTACCTGCAGTGCTAGGCTATGCCTTTAATAGCCACGTTTGAAGGGGCTAATTCAGTCTGCCCCAATTCCGATGCCGCCAGGTATTAGTAGAGGACAAAGCACCAGCAGGACACAGAGGAAAACAAAAGGCAAACTAGCTGAGGCTAATGAACAAAGAACCAAAGTATAAAGAACTAAGAAAAGTGACACCGTCGCACAAGGGTGATATAACCAGACGCAGGAGCGACAGATTCACTAACCAAAATAGCAATAACAGAAGCAGGAGAGATCTAATTGCAAAACATAGCAGAATATCAGTGACTCCATCCCAAGAACAAACAGTACCAAAATATAAATAATAAGACACGATCTTCCCCCAATGTGTGCGAGACCTGAAGTATTGTACTCACGACACCTGAGGATGGAAAGTGGCAGAGGAACAAAGGTGAAAAATACACTGCTCATGCAGGCAGGAAGCGCAGATACAAACTCCTGGGTGGATTCAAAGACCAAGACTAGGTCAGACAGGAACCTGGACCAGGCAGATCGTATTTAGACCAAGGACAAGATAACCTAGAAGTTATCACCGGCGGCCTGTACTGGCCTGAAGGTGAACACAGGAACAAGATAGACTGAATGAGTTATTGCTGGCAGTCTAGAACACATTAGTTACATTAAGAAGAAACTGTTGCAAGATAGTATCAATTTCTGTAACAGTGTCTTAATAATTTGTAGCAAAACTCATCAGATATACAGTGCCAAACAGTGGTGAGGTGATATACTGGTTAACCTGCAATATATTTTGTGATTAACAAATCGAACAACCATATAATTTGGTTTAAGTGACACATAACTGCCACATCCTTAACATTATAGTCATAGAACTATACCCCATTAGTGATCACACACAATGGACAGCTTTATTTTAAATTCATTGTTACACTTTAATGCACATTATTGCACTTTTTTTCACTGTAAAATAATTTGTAACTATATTTCACAGTTTTTCGCAGTTTTTAATCGATAACCAATTAAAATATTTTGTTATTGTAAACTCTTTTTTGGGGGGGGAAACCACACTGAAAGAAAACATGGTAAACAAATGCTAACTAGCAACGCCAGCCAGTCAAGAGTGCCCCTTGTAGGAATCCTTTTTCCTCTTAATTTTTTTTTTGTATATTCCCACTGATTCCTGGGAAGTACCTCCCTATAACACTAAATTTGTGAAGACTTTACATTATAGGGATTGTTTGGCTGCCATATATATTTTGGACTGTGCGGATTAACTTTCCTGTTTGATCCCATAAAAAGATTATGATTTTTGAAGATTCCTAGAAAGACCAAATGCTAATTTCTCCATCTGCACCTAGGTGCGCTAAACCCGACGTCCTGGCTGCATAGCAACCACTGGAAGTGTAATCTCCTGCAGCCGCCTGGTGTCTCTGGTTGCTGGGTGAATGGCAGAACTAGGATGTCTGGGAGAGGAAGTGATGCTACCAGTAGCATCTGCGATAGCCAGGCGAGTGGCCGAGTCAGACTGTCTGGGATCGGAAAAGACAATGTTAGCACTTTGGTGGAAAGACAGATTTGATCTTTTAAAATATTGCTGGAGCATAGTGCTCTGCTCCTAAAAAAGTTTACAATTTATTGACCCTTTGTCATTATTGTTGCTAATCAGTTAATAAAATATTGGATACTTGTGTATTATCACGGCGCCGTTACGTAGTTAGTGTAGTGTCCCTGTCAGAATCAGTGTAGTGTTCCCGCAGCCAGCATATTCAGTGTCCCTGTCAGTATCAGCGTCGTGTTCCCGCAGCCAGTGTAGTTAGCGTAGTCAGCATCCCTGTCAGTATCAGCCTCGTGTTCCCGCAGGCAGCGTAGTCAGTACGTTCTCAACCTGTTCATACCCCCACTATCCATGTCAGCGTGAAGTTGATCTTATAAAGTGACTTGACGTGTAATCCGCATCCCCTCGCAGAGCTCGCTGTGCTCGCCACGCTTCGGGCTCGGTGGATCGCTGCGCTCGCCACACTTTATAAAATCAACACCACACCGACGTGGATAGTGGGGGTATGAACAGGTCGGGAGGACGCGTACCTCGCTATGCTCGCCATGCTTCAGGCTGGTGTGGATAGTGGGGGTTTGAAATGGAGGCATTTGCCAGTATGCACTGGCAAATGCATCCTTTATTGTGCATGAGATGCACTTGCGCACTGCACCCCCTGTGTCCAGGAGACGCAGACGCTACCGAACCCCTAACCCTGTCCGTCTCCCGGAAGTTGACACCGGCAGGGTTGCCGTACCCTGCCGCAATAATTACTGAGACGCACAAGCGTATGAGATGCTCGTGCATCTAAGGCAGAGGGAGCGCCTCTCCATCGGCGCCCGCATGAATGCCTCTCCGCTGGCGTCCACCAGTGCAGGGAATCTGGCGGTTACTGGTGATGTGTGAGAGCGACTCACTAGGCTTGCCAGGGATGCCGGGGACAGAGCTGCAGCTCGCGGGGACAGTACGGTGACTAAGTTGCCTGACGGGGACACTATGCTGACTACGAAGAGCTGCTGCGGGGACACTATGCTGATTACACTAGCTGGGCTACGCTGACAACATAGGTTAGCCTACGCTGAAAACGTAGCGTAGGCTGGTGCCGTGATAATACACAAGTATCAAATATTGTATATGTAATATAAGCATTAGTATTGAATCTGCTGCAAAGACCTGCTGAATGTGTAAATATGAAGCCTGGTATATTGAACCCCCCCCCCCAAATTACCCTTCCATCAGTTACAAAATGATCTGCTCCTGTGATTCCATCCTAATTTATAAATGCCATCACCTGTGTTGAAACAACTTTCTCATCAAATAATTAGTTCAACACAGGTGGCAGCAATCATAATTTAAAAGGGAAGTCCAGGAGCAGAGCGTTATGTACCTAATGGTATTGGTCATGTTTGAGAATTTGGTATTCCAAAGTACACAGAAGATCAGCAGGTCAGATAAGGTTATTGTAGTTGAGAAGCTAAGGGATTTATTTACTAAGATGGGAGTTCTATTGAAGATGGGATGTTGCTATGGCCAACCAAACAAATTGTTACAATTATCTTCTAGAACACAGCTTCTCAAACTCTGTCCTCAGGACCCCACGCAGTGCATGTTTTCCAGGTCTCTTCGCAGAATCAAGTGAAATAATTAGCTTTACCTGTGGATATTTTAAAATGTGTCAGTAAGTAATGAATGCACCTGTGCACCTGCCGGGCGACCTGGAAAACATGAACTCTGTGGGGTCCCGAGGACCGAGTTTGAGAACCACTGTTCTAGAAGTTGCTAAATAACTAAGAAGTAGATTCGGTACTTACTGTATGTATTAGCAGGGCGCCCGGCTAGGCTACGCTGACAACGTGCCTTAGGCTACGTTGTCAGCGTAGCCTAGCCGGGGGCCCTGCGGCACTACGTTAATTTTGTACATTGCTGCCGCTGGGGACTGTCAAGGAGGACGCGAGTGCGGGGAGCCGAGTGCCGGAGGTGCCGGGGACATCGTTGAGGGCAGGGCTATTTTTCAGCAGGCTCCAGCAGGAACTGAGGCCCTTATTCTAGTTCACTCTTTCTGACAAAATATTTCTTAGATGGACAAAACCATGTGCACTGCAGGTAAGGCAGGTGTTACTTGTGCAGAGATAATTAGATTTGGGTGGGGTTTTACACCTGCCTCACCTGCAGTGCACATGGTTTTGTCCATCTAAGAAATATTTTGTCAGAAAGAGTGAACTAGAATAAGGGCCTCAGTTCCTGCTGGAGCCTGCTGAAAAATAGCCCTGGTTGAGGGTAAGTATAATGCACTACACACACACTACACACACACACACAACACCCACTAACACTATCATATCCCCACTATCCACGTCATACCCCCATTATCCACGTGGGTTTACGTAAGTTACGTAGTTTGCGTAGCCAGCATAGTGGTGTATTGGTATTCTCAATACACCACTACGCAAACTACATAATGGGCGCCCTGCTAATACATAAGTACTGTAGATTCTGATTGGTTGCTATGGGCAACATCCCATCTTCAATAGAACTGCCACCTTAGCAAATAAACCTCCTGAGTTTCCAATTGAATAAGTACCTTTCAGACCTTTTGATTTACATGGACAATGCAATTAATGAAATCACTCCCTGTTATAAATATGTATCTGAAATGGACCTTGTATTAAACAATTAACTAGATCAAATGTGTCAATCTTAAATGCAAACCTCATCGAGAAACTAGAACATATTCTACCAAATAATAATATTTCTATGTTTGTTATGCAAATGTGTGGAAAGTTATGATCTGTTTGGTGAATGCCAAATTATATTTTTTATCATGTTCTAAAAGATAAATATTTTATTTATAAGTATTCCTGGAAACCAGTGGTTTTTGAACACAGGGACATAAAAAGCTGTCGTAAAACCAGTTAGCATATACAGGCCTTCATTTCATAAAGTGTGTGAGGGTGATTGTATATATTTTTTATATACATTAAGCTTTGTGCCTTTCTTTGTTGTATTACACTTTATTGTGTTTTCATTGTTAGCAGGTCTAGGCACCAGCTAAAGGTGTGTACACTCGGCAGATGCTGCCATGTGATGCGAGTCCCGATACGATCAGATCGCATCGGGACTCGCATCTCACGACATGATAGAGGGGCACAATTTACACGATATAGTGCAGATCCATATATTATTATTATTATAATTTTATTTATAAGGCGCCACAAGTGTTTTGCAGCGCCGTACAAAGGAACAATACAGGGAGACCAAGCTTGGCATAACATTGAATAAATAACAAAAATACAGTACAAAAAAATAGCGCCACAGTTCAATAAACATTACAGCTTGGATATAAGTAGTGAGGACTCAATCAACATACAACTAGAGGCTAGATGCCAATGATGGAGATGAGTAGGCGGACAAAGATGGTCACTGAGTGTTGGAGTATAGGAGAGCTGTGAGTGAAATGTGAAGAGAAGTGGGCTTTGACAACAGGAGGGAAGAGGGCCCTGCTCAGAGGAGCTTACAATCTAGTAGGAGGGGAGACAGACAGATTACAAGAGGTGCAAGCGAGTGGGTGGTGGTTAGATAGCAGGATGTAAAAAGGCAAGGGGTCGGAGAACCAGCTGGTTTATGCAGTGGAAGTATACGCTTTGATGAATAGGTGAGTTTTCAGTGCCCGTTTGAAGCTTTGCAAGGTCGGGGAGAGTCTATTGGAGAGAGGGAGTGCGTTCCACTGAAGGGGTGCAGCACAGGCAAAGTCCTGTACTCTAGCATGAGAAGCAGTGATCAGGGTGGAGGAGAGACGACAGTCGTCAGCCGACCGTAGAGGGCGGGAGGGTGTATGAATGGAGATGAGGTTAGAGATATATGGAGCAATGGAATTAGAGATGGCCCTGTATGTGAGTGTGAGGTGTTTGAAGAGGATTCTGTAGGGAAATGGAAGCCAGTGCAGATTTTGTTGAAGGGGAGTGGCAGAATTAGAGCGGCGGGAGAGGAAGATAAGCCTGGCTGCACCATTGAGGACAGATTGGAGAGGAGCCAGTTGGGATTGAGCAAGGCCGGTGAGGAGAACATTGCAGTAGTCGAGCCGTGAGATGACCAATGAGTGGATGATCAGCTTAGTTGCACTCTGTGAGAGAAAGGGCCTGATGCGAGCAATGTTGCATAACTGGAACCGGCAAGAATGGGCCAGGGCTTGGATGTGGGGTGCAAAGGAGAGGGAGGAGTCAAGAGTGGCACCCAGGCAGCGGAGTTGGGGAACGGGGGAGATGATGGTGTTGTTAACAGTGATAGAGATATTAGTAGGGGGCATAGCTCTGGGTGGGGGAAAGATAAGTTCGGTTTTGTCCATATTCAGCTTCAGAAATCGCTCAGACATCCAGGTGGAGATGGCAGAGAGGCAGTTGGAAACTTGAGAGAAAACAGTGGGGGACAGATCAGGAGAGGAGAGGTAGATTTGGGTGTCATCCGCATAGAGGTCATATTGGAAGCCAAAGGAGTTAATGAGTGCACCCAGAAAGGAGGTGTACAGAGAGAACAGAAGGGGGCCAAGGATGGAACCCTGAGGGACCCCGACAGGAAGGATAGAAGGTGGTGAGGTAGAGCCAGAGGCAGAGACTGAGAAGGAACGGTTGAAGAGGTAAGAGGAAAACCAGTTGAAGACTGTGCCAGAGAGGCCAATGTTTTGGAGTGTGTGGAGGAGGAGAGGGTGATCCACAGTGTCAAAGGCAGCAGATAGGTCCAAAAGGATAAGCAGGGAGAAGTGACCCTTGGATTTGGCTGACAGCAGGTCATTGGTGACTTTCACTAGGGCAGTCTCAGTGGAATGAAGTGGGCGAAAAACAAGATTGACGGGGAACAAGGATGGAGTGGTCAGACAAGTAGCTGGTGAGACGCCTGTAAACCAGTCGTTCCAGTATTTTATAGGCAAATGGGAGAAGAGAGATAGGGCGGTAGCTTGTGGGAGATAAAGGGTCCAGGTTTGGTTTTTAAGAATAGGAGAGACCAGAGCATGTTTGAAGGGTGAGGGAAAGATGCCAGTAGAAAGAGATAGGTTAAAGAGGTGAGCAAGGTGGGAGCAGCCTGTGGGGGAGAGGGAACTGAGGAGATGGGAGGGGAGAGGGTCCAAGGGACAGGTAGAGGGGGGAGAGGATGAGATGAGGGAGTGGACTTCCTCAGCTGTAGTAGGGCAGAAGGATGACAGAGTGGGGTAGTTGGGAGGGGAGGATGATTGGGGTGGGAGGGCAGCAGAGGGGGTATGGGAGGAGATATCATGTCGGATTATCTAAATTTTAGAGAGGAAGAAGGAGGCAAAGTCAGTGGCAGTGAGGGATGAAGGGAGGAGGGGTGGTGCAGGGTGAAGTAGAGTGTTGAAGGTTTCAAAGAGATGGCGGGGATTGGAGGAATGGGAAGAGATGAGAGATTTGAAGAAAGATTGTTTGGCAGAGGAGAGAGCAGCGCTGTAGGAGGAGAGAATAAACTTTAAATGGAGGAAGTCTGCCAGAGAGTGAGATTTCCTCCAGAGGCGTTCAGCAGAGCGTGCACATTTTTGCAAGAATCGTGTTATTTTGTTGTGCCAGGGTTGGGGTTTAGAGCGTCAGAGGGGGACAGTGTGGAGGGGGGCTACAGAGTCGAGAGCAGAGGTGAGAGAAGAGTAATAGAAAGAGGCAGCCTGGTTGGGGCAAGTCATGGTTAAAAGAGGAGAGAGGAAAGTCTCCAGGGAAGACAGGACAGTAGGGTCAAGAGACCCGAGGTTACGTCTGGTGACTGTGGGAAGGAAGAATTAGAGAAATCAGAGAGATTACAATGGTGGGTGAAGACTAGGTCAAGGGAGTGTCCGAGATTATGAGTGGGGGTGGAGGTCCATTGAGAAAGTCCAAAGGAGGTGGTAAGGTCAAGCAGATTAGAGGAGGCAGCATTATTGATGTCAATAGGAATGTTAAAGTCACCGAGGATGATAGAGGGGAGGTCAGAGGCAAGAAAGTGTGGAAGCTACGCAGCAAAGTTATCAAGGAAAGGGGAGCAGGGGCCAGGGGGGTGGTAGATTACAGCCACAAGGAGGTGAATAGGGTAGAAGAGGCGGATAGTGTGTACCTCAAAAGTGGAGAATGTGAGGGAGGGCTCAGGTGGGATGGCGCGGAAGGTGCAGTTGGGGGAGAGGAGGATGCCCACTCCTCCACCCTGGCGGCCATCAGGTCTGACCAAATGTGTGAAGGAGAGGTCTCCATTAGAGAGGGCAGCAGGGGAGGTAGTGTCAGAGGAGAGCCATGTTTCAGTGATGGCGAGAAGGTTAAAAAAGTGGGAGATAAAGAGGTTGTGGATAGTTGGGAGCTTGTTGCAGACTGATCTAGCATTCCAGAGAGCACAGGAGAAAGGAAGGGAGGGGACAGGTGAGATAGTAATTAGGTTGTGTGGGTTGTGGGTGCGTGTGAGAGGTGTGGAAGTTGAGAGGGGGTGAGACCTGACAGCGAGGGACTGGTATGGGACTGGATCGAGGAGCCATATTTCTGTGTAAAGTTGTTCAGAGTAGTGATATAGAATGAGGTTGGAGTGGCCTAGAATGAGCAGTGAGAAGGTGGTGTACTGGAAGTGTGGAGAGCCTACAGGAAGAATAGGTAATGTATAAGTGAGACAGAAGCGGTGTGTGACAGCACTTAATTCAGTGTGGAGATCAGTGTCCAGGTTGTTCAGACTGTAGGTGATGTTGAGTCCGGTAAATCACTGCAGTATGTTGATTGCTGGGGTTGCAGATGGAGGATGAAGTGTTCTTTGTCCTCCTGTTTCCCTCCTGTGCATCTCCTGTATATCTCTGATGTTATATTACTATAGTCTGCATACTTTACACTATAATACTTCACATCTAGAAGACTACACAGCCAGAAGGCCTCACAGCCTAGCATATAGTGAATAAATAAATATATATAGTGTTGCCTGCCCTCTCTATCTGGCTGCCTATATGCACTCACACGGGAGCGCACATCGGCAGCGCATCGGGCTCGGAAGCCCTAAAAAAGCATGCGATTTGGCTTCTGATGTTCCCTATATCGGGAACATTGGAAGCCAAATCTAACCGTGTGTACACACTATAAGCTTGGATGTTATAATTACTGCACAATGCAATCACAAATCATGCTGTGATTGCATTGTGAGCTAAGTAATGGAGCAACTACAGATTTCCTCTAATATCAGTATCACATCAGTGTACTGGAAAAACTGAGGGCCTGCTTCAGAACTGATCGCTAGGCTGTGTATGTTCACAGCCTAGCAAACATATAAACACTGCCAGGCCGAACGTGCCCCCGCCATGCAAATCGCCTCTCTAACATGCGAGGGGTACGCTGACAAATCCGCCCGCATGTGGCCAAAGGGAGGGGAAATCATTGGATGGTCACTCAGCCATCGCCGAACGATTTATCCTGGCTTCGCTAAGCAACGTCAGCCTGGACTGACCTTTCTAGCGCCCACTGTACTCTGAATTCAGGGCGGGCGTTGATGTCATGCGATGTCAGCTGCCCACCCCAAGCAGGCAGGGAAACACCCAGCGTTTTTATGGGGACCTCCTTAAAACGCTGGGTGTTCCCTGTTCCAGCCCCTGCCTGCCCCTTTCCCTCCCACAATGGAGCGAACCGCTCACCGAAGCCGCTCGCTCCCGGGGTTTGCCCACTGTGGCCAGGGCTGAGTTCGGCCCATTACGATCAGGTCTGAATCGGTCACTGAGTTGGTTAAATAGTTTGGGTAAACTAAAGGCCCCCATACACTAGCCGATTTTGGTCAGATTTCGGCCAGATCAGTCGGATCTGGCCGAAATCGGACCAAAATCGGCTAGTTTTGATGTCCCCTCAGATCCGATGCGCGGTCCCGTGCGCATCGGATCTGCGTCGGGTGGTCGGACCTGCTGCACCAGCGTCCCCAGTCCCCCCTGCTCCCACCAGCAGCCCTGCTCTGTAGCCCCCCCCCCCCCCCCCCTGCTCCCCGGGTTTTTTACATGTGATAAATCGAGACGATTTATCACATGTAAAAAATGGCACATCAAGTGCCAATCTAATCAAGCTCCCCCGGGGAGCAGCCGGGGAAGCTCAGGGGGAAGTCGGGGGCGACTTGTCCTGAGGACAAGTCGCCCTAGTGTATGGGGGCCTTAACACTACAGGATTTATTAACTAAGATGGGATGTTGCTATGGGCAACCAATCAGATACTATCTATTATCTTCCAGAAGGTGCTAAATAAATAAGTAGATTCTAATTGGTTGCTATGGGCAACATCCTATCTTAATAAAACTCCCATTTTAGTAAATAAACCTCCACGTCTCTGGCATTTATTTAAAGTTGGAGCTTATCTGTTCATGCACCGGAACTCGCCAAAAAAAGAGCAGATGTTATGGGACCTGGTGACCCACAAAACATCTGAAATTTTGCCAGCACATAACTATGTCACTACTTTATAATAATGTCTGATGGACACACAGGCTGATCGCAGTGTATAAAAAAAATCATACTCACCTCCCTAGGGTTCAGGGATCGGTGGTTTGGTGAGGGCTGCCAGTCTGCGGGGGCCTCCTACTGCGCTGTGACCCCCGATGCAGTAAAGTGATGTGCAGTCAGGGCCGCTGAGAGGGGGGGGGGGAGAGAAAGTGGGTACTAATTACCCGGGCCCGGGCTTGCTGGTGGGGCCCGTCGGGGGCCCTGGTCCGACACCCCTGTCCCTCCTGGGCAGCAGCAGCACACACCTCTACTATGTGCTGTACTGACAGCAGGCTCAGCATGAGCGTCTCACTGACAGCTTGAGAGCACAGCACATGCTGTAGGTGTGCGCTGCTGCTGCTGAGGGGGGGGGTATATAATAACTCCCCCCCCCCCCTCTCTAGACTTTAGAGTGATTTTTTTTAACCCCACCCTAAAAATATTTTGGGGGCCAAGCCTCCCGTGATTAGGCCATGCCCCCAAAACTGTACCGGGGCCCTGCATACCTCTCGGCTGACCTGTGCATTGTTTTTTTTTCATGCTGCAGAGACCCATCACAGGGACATATTTATCGCAATGTAGTCAATTATTGCATTGTGAGTTGGGTCGATGTTATCACATCACATCTGCATCTTCAGATGCGGATGGTGATAAATGGGCCCTTTAGTATGTTAACTATTGTTTATATGGTCTCTTTACTCATTTTGCATATACCATAGGCCAAATATTTTTACATTTATATTTGACAAGAAATAAATGACTAAATTAACGGTTTCAATATATATTATGCCCCTATACACGCACTAGAATAGTTAGACCTTCGGCATGGCCTAGCAGAAGATCATTCAGTGATGAAAAGCAGAACACCAGACTATTCAAATGCCAGTAAATGGTTTTCTTTTAGTTCTATAAGAAACATGGTGACATTACTATAAAAAATCACCACTATAAACACATAATTAGCATACAACAACATTTAAATGCCTAGCATAAATAGCATAACTAGCATATGGATGTTATTTAGGAGTTATGTCCTAGAAGAAACCACAACCCACAGAGTTTAGAAAATGAATAATTCATTACAGACATCATTTACGTTTCTAACTACCCATCTGCCTTCTGCATCCTGATATCTCTAAATGTTCTTATGTCGTAGATGCCATGTTTCAGGCCTATTGACAGGTCCTGCTTCTACATCAGGAATTGATAGAAATTCCTTTCATTATTATATTTAAAAACTTCTGCTGTAAAGATGGGTACACACTAGATCCATATTGAATGATTTGCCCTATTCTGATGATCGGAACGGCAAAATATCCAAATCGTCTATTGTGTACGCGCTATATAGCTGGAGATGCCCACTCCTGCAGGTCATCAGTGACTTTCTCCATCGGCCTATGTCAACAGGTTATGTCATTAGCAAGGGCCATGCTAACGAAAACAACATGGCCACCGCTGTCATGTATGCAATTGCTGATGTCGGCTACACCATCGGGTCCAATCATCCACAAAATTGTGCTGGGTGCACCATGTCTAATTGAAGGGTTAAAGTATGTACTTTATGATCCGCATGTAGATCTGGCATTATGGCGCCAGTCATAGGACGAGAAGCTGCGCCTGCATGAATGTCCCGCCTAGGCTTGATTCCCAGCAATTTTGTTTGTGTCAACCCTTCCATATATTCAGTTGCATACATTTTACATTCTACTCCCATTGTAATATATATTTGTGTTTAACTGAGTAACAATGTATTAAATGTTTCCGTCAGCTAAGCCCATGTTAGGGATAAATACAGATAAACGGTGGTCAGAAGGAGGAAATACCAACAGGGGTCAGAAAGGTATGCTTACCTTCCCATTCCTCCCTTCCTGCAGCCTAACCCTAACCCCTTGCCCCAACAGCCGGACCCTAACCCTCCCTGCTAGTGCCTAAACCTAACCCCCGTACTTTGCTGCCTAAACCTAACCCCTGCCCCACAGTCTAACCCTAACCCCCCTTCTAGGTGCCTAACCCTCCCTCCTGCAGCCTAACCTAACTTACCTTACCCCTGCAGGCTAAACCATAAGTTCCGCCTAATGCCTAAACTGACCTGCCCCCCAGTTACTCACCATTCATCATCCCTCAGTTAGTATCTGGCCAGGGGCAAATGCAGAATTTTTAGAAGGGGGTTTCCAGAGGGGCGGAGCAAAGTACGGAGATGGACACTTAGGTGACTCGGTATATGTTTTGATGTCCCGCGGGTGGTAGGGGGTATTATATCAAGCGCTCAGCATGTAGGGCCTGGATCAGTAATTTCCACTAATTACCCCTTTACTGCACAGTTGGTGGGAGATGGAGTGGGAGAAGGGGGCATTGGGCTGAATGAAGGGGCCCTGATACATAACTTCCGGGATGGTAGAGGATGTTTAATACGCAGAGGAGGGGTGTATAGTGGAGTGGGCTTATTATTCATAATTTTCTGGTGGGAGGACAACTTGCTTGACTGCAGATATATCCAGTTCCCGGATTCTTAGATTTTAATGGAATTAAAAACTAGAGAACCCCACCTACCAAATGATATTGGGGACTAGGGGATCAGATTTCAGGAGGCAGAGCAATCTGCCAACGAGTATATAAAACTACATACCAGGTGTGTGGAGCTGGAGCAGTAACCAGCTGCTGGAAGGCTGATATCTCTGGTTCTGCGAACAGTAGAGACAAGCTTCTAGTGTTCATCAAAGGGGGAGAGTCCCAGCTTTTGGAATATATCCTCAGAAAAACTCTACGTTAGATAGAACCTGAAATATCTGACACTGGGAACAGCAATTAACAGGCTTGGATGGGGACCACTGCTTTGAAGTCAGATATCTCCGGTTCCCAAGGTCCGATTTTAAAAATTCTTGTACTTCTGGAAAGAGGGGACCCTCAGCTTTCAGACAATGACCCTTAGACTCCTGGGGGGGTTTCTGGGTATTCGGAACCCCCCCTGCGTGCGCTACTGCTGGCGCTAATCTACCGGCAGAAGTCAGGATGCCAGCGTTGGTATAGTGAACACAAACATCACAACCGCCGGGATGCTGAGTGCATCCCCCATGTTATACATTGGGGATATACTGTATTGCAGTGAGGATAAGTCATGTACTAAATAAAAGTAGTAAAAAAGAGTAAGTAGAGACACTGTATAATCAGAGACAGAGAAATGTACCTTTATAGAACAGCCTAGATAGAATAACCTGGGTGCATCTGGAATCTCCCCATGAGTGATAAAGGGGACTATCCACAGAAACCCAGGAACAAGAACCAGTGCACCAACCAAACTGGGGTGAAATAGAGCTGTCTATATACCTGAACCTCACATGCTCCATCCCAAGCTGCCTCTGTGCTCCTCTTACAGATTCATCTGTATCTCATAGAGAACCCAACAGATCAACTCAACAATGTCATCTCATTTTACACTTACCTGGTAACAGTTAATATAAGTTGCCATGGGTGGCTGTTGGTAACCGTACCAGCCACCCTAGGCGTACTTATATTTACTGCTATCCTAGATCTGTGCCTATGAAGCATGGATACACCAACAGTACTTGGTACCGCTAGTCGGAAGCATATATCTTTATTAACCATTATTCTTTATGTTACCAGAGCAGGTATACCTCTGGCTATTTTACAGCAGGAGCAAGCATGAAAACGGACCCTGGACCTCTAATTAATTATAACATATTCTGAATGGCGACCCTTAACCTGTCCTAGGCCAAAATATATGTTTAATAATATAAGTTTTCCTATAGATAGATATAGATTTATATTTATAATATTATATAATTATTATTATACTTTTATATATATATATATATATATATATAATAGCAGATGGGTCTGTAGTAGACCAGGCCGGCACTCCAGAGACTGACGCAAGAAAATAATGTAGACTACACCATGTCGGCTGCGGTCAACGTTTCTGAGGTCACTTTAATACCTCTTTCGTCAGGACATACAACTACAGTGTCAAAAAAACAGAATAAATAGCAAACATACCATGTCTCCTCCCTCGTGCGGCAGCGCCGATCCCGGCGGTCGTCAGACTGACGTCATCAAGGTGCATCACGTTGTTGCGCCTCAGCTGACTGCCCCGGTAGGCGTGTTCACCTGCAACCTTTGGTTCCTATGGTTACCAATAACAAAAACCAATCGTGAAAAAAATATATACAAATATACAAATATACGATCAGATAAAGATATACAGCAAAAATGGTAAAGTGCAAAAGTGCAAATGGAGACATAGCGGCAACTTGTCCTAGCACTAGAATGAATAGAGTTACATAAATGAAATGTCACGGTAACACAGAATTTAGAGAAAGCAGCGCAGGCTCAGTAATTCATTCATCCCTCCGGGTGCGACAGTTTGGAGTCTGTCTATCCATTGGGCTTCCTTACGCAACAATATTTTGTTGCGATCACCCCCTCTAATAGATGGGGGGACCCAATCTATGATCTTTCATTTATGTAACTCTATTCATTCTAGTGCTAGGACAAGTTGCCGCTATGTCTCCATTTGCACTTTTGCACTTTACCATTTTTGCTGTATATCTTTATCTGATCGTATATTTGTATATTTGTATATATTTTTTTCACGATTGGTTTTTGTTATTGGTAACCATAGGAACCAAAGGTTGCAGGTGAACACGCCTACCGGGGCAGTCAGCTGAGGCGCAACAACGTGATGCACCTTGATGACGTCAGTCTGACGACCGCCGGGATCGGCGCTGCCGCACGAGGGAGGAGACATGGTATGTTTGCTATTTATTCTGTTTTTTTGACACTGTAGTTGTATGTCCTGACGAAAGAGGTATTAAAGTGACCTCAGAAACGTTGACCGCAGCCGACATGGTGTAGTCTACATTATTTTCTTGCGTCAGTCTCTGGAGTGCCGGCCTGGTCTACTACAGACCCATCTGCTATTATTCATTTACCTGGCAAGGTCACCACGAGCAGCTGTGTATTTATCCTGAGTGCCGGACCCCTGGACCCCTCTATATATATATATATATATATATATATATATATATATATATATATATATATATACTGTATACACAAAAAAATAGCAGCAGGTGTACAATTTGTGTACTTGAATTACTGCTCCCAAGTTAAAAAACAGCAAACAAGTTATTGCTGTCAGTATCTTAGATATTAGAACTGGAATTTTCCCCTTTCCATTGGGGGAAATTTACTAAGATGGGAGTACTGTTTCACATGGGATGTTGCTATGGGCAACCAATCAGAATTTACATATTTATTTAGCACCTTCTGGAAGATAATAGATAGTATCTGATTGGTTGTCCATAGCAATATCCCCTGTGAAAAAGAACTCCCATCTTAGTAAATTTCCCCCATGGTTTCAATCAATATAATGTCACTTGGTGTTGCGACTTTTTGCGGAGAAATGTTGTTATGCAATTCTCCAAGGATTGTCATTATATTTCCTCTTATGTTATGGTTCAGAATGTTATTTCAACTTTTGCTTTTACAATCATGTAATGTAACCTAACAAATAAGCATAAACCTATTGCACAATTACATATACAATAATTATACACCAGAGCTAATTACTTGTTTATGTGCTGAGGAAAGTACAGATTACATTGTTCTTACTTCTGCTTAAATAAATAAAAACACAAATGAAACAGAACATTTTTTTCTAGCTTGTCCTTTATAAATGCAATATAAGATCTCTTGTTACTCGCTAGAAAGTGTCCTTTGTCCGTGGTCATAACTGGAAGGATGTTTTTCAGATACAGAATTTTATGGTTGGATTAAACTTTATTTTCCATAATAGGCCACCTAATAAAACTGTGAAGCCATGTTTTTCCTCCAGCTGGGGGCCACATTTAACACTTTCACTTCATAAATCATTTTGGAACAGCCAGATGTTCCCAGAAGTAAAATGGGGGAACATTTTTTAAAAATATATTGGATCGAGGATGATTGAAAGAAAATGTGCTACAAATTGCGGGAAATGCAGATGTAGAAGAAGATTATAGAAGGGTGTTAGCCAAAGTGAAGTGAAAATCCCGCTCCAACAAAACATCACTCGTATCTAAGCACTCTTAACAAAAGGTACAGATGGTGCAACATATACATATAAATGATACAATTCATTCTAATTAGGTCACACTTTTTTCCTACTGGTCATTTAAAAAAAAATAAGTGGAACATGCCTGTAACATGGCAGTTAGGAGCGGAGTGGATGGTACTTCATCTCTGTCCACTTTATTTCTCTACATGGCTTAGTACATGGGGCAGATTTATTAAGCCTGGTGAAGTGATAAAGTGGTGATAAAGTGGAAGGTGATAATGCAGCAGCCATGCAGCTTATAACTGTCATTTTTCAAACCCAGCCTGTAATTTGATAGTTAGGAGCTGATTGGCCGGTGGGTTATGACCTTCCAGTTTATCTCTTCACCAGGGTTAATAAATCTGCCCCAAAAATCCCAAATTACCAACATGCTCCTAACTGTCATGTTAAAGGCTGTGTTTGAAAAAATGGAGCTGATTGGTTGATACTTTATCTCTCTCGTACATCTACCATGTCTTCACAATTGTCAAGTACAAATGAATATTCAGGCACTATTCAAATGATAAATAATTTAATAAATAAATACAGTGGATTCATTTGTTATATAAATATATAGGGATTGAAGAGGAGGCTGAAATCACATCAAGGTATCTTTCTTTTTGCTTCCAGTGTGTTCTCTTCAATTGTGAGTTGGAGTACGCCCATAAAAGAAACCTTAAATGCTTTCATTATACCAATCTTAAGTGAGTCAAAAGTACATCTCTGTTGGTCGACAAGCATTGGGTCGACACCACTAGGTCAACATGGGGATAGGTCGACATGGGTTTAGGTCGACAGGTCATTAGGTCGACACAAGCATTAGGTCGACAGTTTCTAGGTCGATAGTCAAAAGGTCGACATGGGTTTTTCCACTGTTCTTTGAGCCGACATGTTCCCACAGGTGGTATTTCATGCCCTACCATCCACTAGGGTGTGGTGGGAGAATAAAATAGTGTGCCGAGCGCAGAGAGGCACCGTGCCCGAAGCATCGCGAGTAAAGCGAGTGGTGTGAGGAAAATTCAAAAATAAAAGGAAAGAGACCATTTCACGCATAGTACTTTGCTACACCCAAAAAATTCATTTTTAGGGTATGAAATACCTACTGTTTTGGAATAATATAATTATTTGCTTTGTTACATATAACATACATGTCTATGGGTAGCATAATGTCTTGTTTGAAAAATGGAGCTGATTGGTTGGAACTTTGGTACTTATGTAATATCTGGACTCCCGTTTTTCTTATGAGACCGCGTCCCCTCGCGGGGCTCGCTGCGCTCACCACGCTTCGGGCACGGTGGCTCTCTGCGCTCGCCACACTATATAAAATCAACTGGATAGTAGGGGTATGAAAAAATGGGGTGCATTTAACATGGGAGTCCAGATAATACATAAGTACCGGAACTTTATCTCTCTCGTACATCTACCATGTCTTCACAATTTGTTTGGGAATTATAGAATAAATATGTATAAACCACCCAGTAATATCACTAATACCCCTTTCGCATCGCATCCTCGAGGTGCAGTGTGAACCCACCACGGTTTATAACCCGGATTAAGCAACCCGGCAATTCGACCCAGGTTAATCTAACAGCGCCGGACAGAATTGGACCCAGGTTTGCGATGTAAAAGCGGTACATGGTGCAAGGCACCTTTGGCCTAATGACTCTAATTCGGATGACAAGTAGACAGGAATAAATGTATCAATTGCAAGTTTTGTTACTGTAGCATTTATGTTATTTCATGACTAGTGGTATAATCTAGAATCTCAGAAGTTATACTGTAGGAGATCTACCTGTGACCTGTGGTTGTGCTCCATTCAGGCCAAGCATTAGAGCCTACTGATTTAAGAACTCTCCTTTCATAAATGGTGTCATAATGGCACCGGTACCAGACAGGCAGACTAAAGGCTCCAAGCAGGCAAGACTTTTATAACCCAATAGGTAACAGGGATTATGTTAAGAGAGATGTGGATTAAAGAATATCAATTATTAATTGGGGGGTATTTTAGCCAAGTGCAGTTTACTCAGCTGTGCAGGAACAAAGGTGCTTCGGTATGTTATCTCCTGGGAAGCCAGAGCCCATTTGAGAGTAAGCGGACTGTCTTTATGCCTCAATGAGGACTGTCAACATGCCCCAAATGTCTACCTAAGGATTCACCTGGTCTATTCTCCAGGATTGCAAGGTCATCTAGCCTACCAAAGTACTGCGTGAAACTTTAAACTTTAGGGTCAGTGGAAAGGTCAAGCAATTATAAAGACATTTCTTTATTTAAACAAGAAGGATAATTGGAAGTGCAATACCTGCAGATGCAGACCCCCATTGGATAAAGTGTCAATGTATACACAATACAATTAGTTGTCAAACACCTTACAGGTCATCTAGGATTGCTAGGATTGTTTGAAGACATTGTTTCTTCCTGTTGACGGAGAGATTTGGCTTTGGTTCTTTAGATCACTTTTTCCAATTTAGTTCACTTTCAGGATTTGAACACATTATAGTCATTACCCTCATAAATCTGGCATTGTTCAAGGTGTGACCTACAGGAATGGACCACACTGGAGAAGAGTCTGTGTGTATGGGTATTGTTTCTGTGCTTATATGGTTATACAACAGAGGTATATGCTGTAACCGGTGTAATTGTGGGACTATATGTCCCAGCATGCTCTAATACAGTGGTTCCAGGGGCGTAACTATAGCACCGCAGCCCTCGCCACCGCGGGGGGGGCGCTGTGCATGTGGGGGCGCCGGGGGATGCGGTGCTATAGTTAAACCCCCCTTCAATCCCCCGCAGACTTACCTATCGCGCTGGTCCCGGCGGCTCCGTTCTTCTGCTGAGGACCACCACAAAATGGCTGCCGCCATATAGCACACAGTTCTCTGATAGGTAAGGCTGTGGGGGATTGAGGGGGGGTTTGCATGGGCGACGGGGAGGCGGGGTAGGGGTGCTCGGCGGGGCGGCGACGGGGGGGGGGGGGCGCCCCCCCCACTAACGGCGGGGGGGGGGGGGGGCACCCAAAACGTAGCTACGCCACTGAGTGGTTCCCAACCCTGGTCCTCAAGTACCCCCAACAGTGCACATTCTCCAGGTTGTCTGAGGGTTCTCTAACAGAAAGTATACCTTGGGGTGAGGTGTGGGTATATGTACTAATGTAAGTCTGAAGATTGGTTCATTTGTTAGTTAATAATGAATGCTAAATCAGTGTACACATGGGGGTAATTCAGTCCTGGTGGGCGACTCCCGGCAGCGATGAACTCTTGTTATTTATTTTTTATCGTTGGCCGATCAAAAGGTGATTGATAGAAAGTAGACATCAGGGGGTGGTAACCGGCCATTTAGTGGGAGTGCTAAGAAAAACGCAGACGTGCCCCACCCAAAAAACGGTAGGCATGCCTAAAAAAACCGCTAGGTATGCCTAAGTATTTTAGGGGAGGATGTGTGACGTCAGCAACAGGCCGGATATGCCAGTTTTCCTTAAACGCCACAGAGTAAGCCTCTGGGTACTCTGGCTTTGCAATAATTTGTGCCCAGCGTAAAATCAATGTGATCTGGACCTATCAGCATGGCTGCGAAGAGATTCACAGCCGTACGCATCTATTCGCACACCGGGCACATTAATACGCTAGGCGGGATTTCACTCCAACAGGGCAGCATCTTAACCGAATGCTGGCCGCTGCGAATTAGCAGCCGTGTGATTACTTTTTAATTACCCCATAAAAAAAACGGGATCATTATTTGAATAATTGATTGTTAAATTATTCTCAATTTTAGACAGTGCATAACTTAAATAATTGTAAATATATATATATATATACTGTACTGTATATCTGTGTGTAATATATATATATATATAGTCAAGGGTGAACTGGTCCGACTTGTCCGTAGGACAAGTCAGACTACTGTATGGGGGCCTTTAGGCAGAGCTTTCAATTTTAATGTTATTTTAATGTTATATCTAACCAGAGGCAGGGGTGGAACTACCATTTGTGCATCAGGTACATTGCATTGCCCAGGGGTAGGAGCCCCTAGATGGGTTCTACTGCACCAGTGATTTTTCGTAATCGGATGGAATCAGATGAAAACAGGAGTGCTTTTTGTGCATGCGATATATCGCATGTGATGTATCGCAGGAACCCTAACCCCCTAATCCAGCCCATCAGATATATTTTATGGTACAATTGTATACCATATATATATATATATATATATATATATATATATATATATATATATATATATATATATATGAGAGAGAGAGAAGCGATGGTGTGGCACTCGTGGCCAATGTTCAATAATCAGGAAAGGACGCCAATTAATAACTTTGTTATTAATTGGCGTCCTTTCCTGATTATTGAACATTGGCCACGAGTGCCACACCATCGCTTCTCTATCCAAATCCCCCTGTGAGGGCACCGGCCGCAGTTTTTTCGTTATAGGGAGTGCCGAACCTTTGCTGTCTCTCTCTCTCTCTATATATATATATATATATCTCAGCTTGATCAATCGCATGTGATATATCTTATGGAAAAATGACACCAAAGTACATAATCGGATGGAATCGCTCCCGGGAAGGTCCAGGGGGGAGTTCAAGGGAATTGCATCCAACTTCAGCGTCATATATATCTTTGTAGTGTATGGGAGCCTTAAGGATATTGCTACCCATTACAAGTGTTTTGTTACACCGTGTCCAATTTTTATATATAATTGCCTTCATGTGCAAATATATATTCACCACAATCAGCATGTAGGCACATAGAAGGGCTTTATTGATAAGAAATTTGTTAGTGATCTATTTTTGCAGAATTATTGCACATGCACATTTTTACATTTATACATTATGATATTTAAGGTGTAAGCATAATTGTATTGTGTTTTAAACTCATTTAGAAGCATATTCGGAACATCTTCTCTTTCAAGCCTATTTTTTATATATATTGAATAAAAGTAGATTTTTATTGAAATAAGACACAAAATACACAGGAGAGCGCCACCAACTCACATACATCTGGGGTATTAGCCACGGAAGTGGCCCCTATAGGTGAGGTAGGCAGTTGGTAAAGCAAACAAAACAAAACAATTTTGGGACAAATGTAATAGGGTGAGAGTTTCAGAAAGTGATAGATTTTGGGAGAGTTTTCCCATGTTTTTTAAAGCAGCAATCAATTACATGGCAAAATCAACCTGGTTTTGCAGTGTCATTGATTGCTGCTTTAACCCCTTCCCGACATTTGACGTACATTTACGTCATGGCCGGGATGTACTTCCCGACACATGGCGTAAATGTACGTCATGGCTTTAAACTGTCACCGCGTCTATAGACGCGGTGACAGTTTAAACATATCTGCTGTCCCTGACAGCAGACATGTCCCTGCATGCCCAGGGGGGGCTGCGATGCCGCCCCCCCGTCGGCGATCGCTGTGATTGGCTGTTCAGTGTGAACAGCCAATTACAGCGTTTTCTGTGTCACCGGCGAATAACGTTCGCCGGTGACACAGGGATCAGTGGTGATTGGTGCTGTAAAGTACAGCACCAATCACCACGAGGTGTAAAGGTGACACTGGTGTCACCCCACCTCACCCCACCCGCCCCCAAAGGCCGTGATTGGTTCGTCGGACCGACGAACCAATCACAGCCATGGATGGTGATTTAAACTAACTGTGACTGCACTGCAGACGCCATTCCGGTCTGGAATTGCGTGCAGTGCGGTCACCGTGCCTATCTGCCGCGATATACTGACCTGATCCTTGCAAACACTTACCTGATCACTGCTTGTAGCGTTCCTGGATCTTGTTACTTCTTGTGACTTCCTGTGTTGTGCTGTGCTGTGTTGTGCTGCTGCAGTGTGTTCGAGTTATAGATAGAGAGATAGAGAGAGATAGAGAGAGATAGAGAGGGCTAGTGACAGAGAGTGCTATATTTTGTGCTGCTGCAGTGTGATAGAGTTATAGATAGAGAGATAGAGAGAGATAGAGAGAGATAGAGAGATAGTGACAGATTGTGCTATATATTTTTTATATATATACAGCTGTACTGCGTGTGCAACTGACTGCTGCCCCCCCCTTTTGTGCTGATCAGTATAAATTAACTGATCAGCAACTTTTTGGGGGCGCAGGTTTTTTTTTTTATATATACCTGTCAGTGCTGCTGCTGCAGTGTCATAGAGTGATAGATAGTGAGAGATAGAGAGATAGAGAGAGATAGTGATAGAAAGTGCTATATTTTGTGTCTGCTGCCCCCCTTTTGTGCACCCCCAGCAACTTTTTGGGGGTGCAGGGGTTATTTTTTATATATATAACTGTCAGTGCTGCTGCTGCAGTGTCATAGAGTGATAGATAGAGAGAGATAGAGAGAGATAGTGACAGAGAGTGATAGAGAGTGCTATATTTTGTGTCTGCTGCCCCCCTTTTGTGCACTCCCAGCAACTTTTTGGGGGTGCAGGGGTTATTTTTTATATATATAACTGTCAGTGCTGCTGCTGCAGTGTCATAGAGTGATAGATAGTGAGAGATAGTGAGAGATAGTGAGAGATAGTGAGAGATAGAGAGAGATAGAGAGAGATAGAGAGAGATAGAGAGAGATAGAGAGAGATAGAGAGAGATAGTGACAGAAAGTGATAGAGAGTGCTATATTTTGTGTCTGCTGCCCCCCCCTTTTGTGCTGATCACTATATCTGAGGTGATCAGCAACTTTTTGGGGGTGCAGAGGTTTTTTTTTTATATATACCTGCCAGTTGCACTGTCAGTTGCACCAAAGGTTGTGCACCTGCTGCCCCTCACTGGTAATCAGTGTCGCATCACTGATCACCTTTTTTTTTTTTTTTGAGGGTGCTGTGGGGTCTTTTTTTAATTTTTTTTTATCAAATTTTTTTGATCAAATTCCTGTTGCCTTTGAGCGCTGTTCAGTGACGGACGTTACTGACCAACATCTGTGCTCAATTTTTGGCGCAGGACCTTTTTTTTTTTTTCTGCACTACATACACACTACACACTACACACTACATACTACATTGAAATAAAGTTTGTACCCCCCCTACACTATACACGTGTTGAAACATTTCACTACCAGAAACACAAAAATAAAAATGGCATCCCAAATGTCATCCCAAATGTCATCCCAAATGTCATCCCAGTCATCCAGAAGAATGTATTCAGCGGAGGAGGCATATGCCATGCTTGCCTCTGACTCTGACACAGCCAGTGAGGCAAGCGGGGAATTTGAAGGATTCATCTTAAGCTCCTCTTCCTCCTCTAGTGATGAGGGACCCCCTCAAAGACGCCCCCGTAGAGCAGCTGAGACCCCCCCCCCCAATAATTGATCTCGTATGGACCCCACCACCAGACAATTTTGAGCCCCAGGTTCCTGAGTTTTTGGCCATCCCAGGAATCCAATTTGATTCCACAGGTCTCAGAGAAATTGACTTTTTCAAATTATTTTTCAATGATGATTTTATAAATTTAATGGTGGACCAAACTAATTTATATGCCCAGCAGTTTATTGCTCAAAACCCCACGTCATCATTTGCTAGGTGGACCCCTGTAGATGCAGTAGAGATGATGACGTTTTGGGGTCTGGTGTTTCATATGGGCATAGTAAAAAAGCCAGAAATTAGGCAATATTGGAGTACAGATGTTCTGTACAGCACCCCACTTTACCGTATGGCCATGACCCGGACTCGTTTTGAGTTAATCCTTAAATTTTTGCATTACAACGATAATGCACAGTGCCCACCCAGAGATGATCCCACCTTTGACCGGCTATTCAAAGTCAGGCCGGTCATTGATCACTTCAGTGCCAAATTTGAAGAGATGTACATCCCAGATAAATTCATTTGCATAGACGAGTCCCTTATACATTTTAAAGGAAGGGTTAAATTCCGCCAGTACCTTCCCAGTAAGAGGGCAAGGTATGGCATAAAAATGTATAAGCTGTGTGAAAGCACCTCAGGGTAAACTCACAGGTTTAGGGTATATGAAGGGAAGGATTCAAGAATTGAACCGCCAGAATGCCCCCCCTCCCTCGTAGGTGTTAGTGGAAAAATTGTCTGGGATTTAGTGCACCCCTTCCTGGATAAAGGTTATCACCTCTATGTGGATAACTTTTACACCAGCATCCCCCTGTTTAAGGCCCTTGGTTCAAGAGGTACAGCAGCTTGCGATACTGTGCGCAAGAACCAAAGAGGCCTCCCAAAAACGCACATTGCCCAAGTAATGAGAAGGGGTGAAAGCAGGGGAATATGCACCGAAAATATGTTGTTGGTCAAATATAAGGACAAGAGGGATGTCCTTATACTGACAACAATTCACGGAGACAGTACCACCTCCGTCCCTGTACGAGGTACCAGTTCCCACACCTCAAAACCTAATTGTATCCTGGATTACAATAGGTACATGGGCGGAGTGGATCTTTCAGATCAGGTACTGAAGCCGTACAGTGCCCTGCGGAAAACAAAAATCTGGTACAAGAAGCTGGCCGTGTATATCATCCAGATGGCACTGTATAACGCTTACGTGCTATTCCATTCAACCAGCCAGAGGGGGACATTTATGCACTTTCAAGAGGAAGTCATAAAGGGCCTAATATTTGGGAACCAGCAGGCAGAGGGCCCCAGTACTTCTAGTACTGGCCCCCGTATTGTACCAGGGCAGCATTTTCCTGATGAAATCCCCTCCACTGGAAAAAAGGGCAGGACACAAAAAAGGTGCAAAGTTTGCTATAAAAAGGGAATAAGAAAGCAAACTATTTTCGAGTGTGACACTTGCCCCGACAAACCCGGCCTATGTATAAAGTAGTGTTTTAAAATATACCACACATCTATGGATTATTAGGTTCATAATTTCACCGTGCTTCGGGGGTCTTGCTAATGCCACATAGCACCCACCATTCATTCCACCAGAATCTGAGCCGCAAAATCCAAAAATCACTCCTTCCCTTCTGAGTCCTGCCATGCACCCAACTGGTATTTTTTGGTCACATGTGAGGCATTGCCGTACTCGGGAGAAATTGGGGCACAGATTTTGGGGTGCTTTTTCTCCTTCATACCTTCTGAAAATGAAAAATTTTGAGCCAGAACTGCATTTTTGTGTAAAAAAATGTAATTTTTCATTTTCACTGCCCAGTTGTATCAAAATTGGTGAAACCCCTGGGGGTTTGAAATGTACACTATACCCCTAGATGAATTCCCTGAGGGGTGTAGTTTGCAAAATGGGGTCATTTGTGGGGGGGTTCCACTGTATTGGTGCTTTGGGGGTCTTGCTAATGCGACATAGCACCCACCAACATTCCACCAGAATCTGTGCTGCAAAATCCAAATATCACTCCTTCCCTTCTGAGTCCTGCCACTTTTTGGTCACATGTGAGGCATTGCCGTACTCGGGAGAAATTGGGGCACAGATTTTGGGGTGCTTTTTCTCCTTCATACCTTCTGAAAATGAAAAATTTTGAGCCAGAACTGCATTTTTGTGTAAAAAAATGTAATTTTTCATTTTCACTGCCCAGTTGTATCAAAATTGGTGAAACCCCTGGGGGTTTGAAATGTACACTATACCCCTAGATGAATTCCCTGAGGGGTGTAGTTTGCAAAATGGGGTCATTTGTGGGGGGGTTCCACTGTATTGGTGCTTTGGGGGTCTTGCTAATGCGACATAGCACCCACCAACATTCCACCAGAATCTGTGCTGCAAAATCCAAATATCACTCCTTCCCTTCTGAGTCCTGCCACTTTTTGGTCACACATGAGGCATTTCCGTACTCGGGAGAAATTGGGGCACAGATTTTGGGGTGCTTTTTCTCCTTCATACCTTCTGAAAATGAAAAATTTTGAGCCAGAACTGCATTTTTGTGTAAAAAAATTTAATTTTTCATTTTCACTGCCCAGTTGTATCAAAATTGGTGAAACCCCTGGGGGTTTGAAATGTACACTATACCCCTAGATGAATTCCCTGAGGGGTGTAGTTTGCAAAATGGGGTCATTTGTGGGGGGTTCCACTGTATTGGTGCTTCGGGGGTCTTGCTAATGCGACATAGCACCCACCAACATTCCACCAGAATCTGTGCTGCAAAATCCAAAAATCACTCCTTCCCTTCTGAGTCCTGCCATGCACCCAAATGGTATTTTTTGGTCACATGTGAGGCATTGCCGTACTCGGGAGAAATTGGGGCACAGATTTTGGGGTGCTTTGTCTCCTTCATTCCTTGTGAAAATGAAAAATTTTGAGCCAGAACTGCATTTTTGTGTAAAAAATGTAATTTTTCATTTGCACAGCCCAGTTGTATCAAAATTGGTGAAACCCCTGGGGGTTTGAAATGTACACTATACCCCTAGATGAATTCCCTGAGGGGTGTAGTTTGCAAAATGGGGTCACTTGTGGGGGGGGTTCCACTGTATTGGTGCTTGGGGGGTCTTGCTAATGCGACATAGCACCCACCAACATTCCACCAGAATCTGAGCTGCAAAATCCAAAAATCACTCCTTCCCTTCTGAGTCCTGCCATGCACCCAAATGGTATTTTTTGGTCACATGTGAGGCATTGCCGTACTCGGGAGAAATTGGGGCACAGATTTTGGGGTGCTTTTTCTCCTTCATACCTTCTGAAAATGAAAAATTTTGAGCCAGAACTGCATTTTTGTGTAAAAAAAATGTAATTTTTCATTTTCACTGCCCAGTTGTATCAAAATTGGTGAAACCCCTGGGGGTTTGAAATGTACACTATACCCCTAGATGAATTCCCTGAGGGGTGTAGTTTGCAAAATGGGGTCACTTGTGGGGGGCTTCCATTGTATTGGTGCTTTGGGGGTCTTGCTAATGCGACATAGCACCCACCAACATTCCACCAGAATCTGTGCTGCAAAATCCAAAAATCACTCCTTCCCTTCTGAGTCCTGCCATGCACCCAAATGGTATTTTTTGGTCACATGTGAGGCATTGCCGTACTCGGGAGAAATTGGGGCACAGATTTTGGGGTGCTTTGTCTCCTTCATTCCTTGTGAAAATGAAAAATTTTGAGCCAGAACTGCATTTTTGTGTAAAAAATGTAATTTTTCATTTGCACAGCCCAGTTGTATCAAAATTGGTGAAACCCCTGGGGGTTTGAAATGTAAACTATACCCCTAGATGAATTCCATGAGGGGTGTAGTTTGCAAAATGGGGTCACTTGTGGGGGGGTTTCACTGTATTGGTGCTTGGGGGGTCTTGCTAATGCGACATAGCACCCACCAACATTCCATCAGAATCTGAGCTGCAAAATCCAAAAATCACTCCTTCCCTTCTGAGTCCTGCCATGCACCCAAATGGTATTATTTGGTCACATGTGAGGCATTGCCGTACTCGGGAGAAATTGGGGCACAGATTTTGGGGTGCTTTTTCTCCTTCATACCTTCTGAAAATGAAAAATTTTGAGCCAGAACTGCATTTTTGTGTAAAAAAATTAATTTGTCATTTTCACTGCCCAGTTGTACCACAATTGGTGAAACCCCTGGGGGTTTGAAATGTACACTATACCCCTAGATGAATTCCCTGAGGGGTGTAGTTTGCAAAATGGGGTCACTTGTGGGGGGGTTCCTAAATTTTAGCATCTTATGGTGCCTAGAAACCTACATGGTGCCTAAAAAATAATCTCATAAAAAGGAGGCTCCAAAATCAAGTAGGTGCTCCTTCTATTATGAAGCCTGTGGTTTGGTCAACGTGCACACTAGGGCCACATATAGGATATTTATGAAAACAAAAGAATTGGGGGAATCAATTTTTAGTCACATTTCTCTAGTAAAATCTACTGTGTTCCTTAGAAAAATGTATTAAAATTGCAAATCTGCAAAAAAAATGAAATTTTGAAATTTCACCTACACTTTGTTTTAATTCCTGTGAAACACCTAAAGGGTTAACAAACTTCCAAAATGCTGTTTTGAATACTGTGAGGGGTGCAGTTTTTGAAATGGCATCATTTATGGGGGTGTCTCACATACAAGTCCCTCAAAGTCACATCAGAACTGAACTGGTCCCTAAAAAAATCAGTGTTTGAAATTTTCTTGAAAATTTTAGAATTTGCTATTCATATTGTAAGCCTCCTAGTGTCCAAAAAAATTAAAAGGAAGTTGAAATAATGATGGAAACATAAAGTAGACATATGGTCTATGTTAGTTATTAACTATTTTGAGTGGTATGATTATTTGTCTCACAAGCAGAAAATTTAACATTTTGCAAATGGCTAAATTTTCCATTTTTTTACGACATTTTGGTATTTTTCACAAAAAAACACAGACTGTATCGACCCAAATTTACCACTAATTTGAAGTACAATGTGTCACGAGAAAACAATCTCAAAATCACTGGGATAAGTAAAAGCAAAAAAAAGTTATCCCCACTTAAGTGATACATGTCAGATTTGAAAAAAAGGGCTCTGTCAGGAAGGCAAAAACTGGCTGTGTCAGGAAGGGGTTAAAAAACATGGGAAAACTCTCATAAAATCTCTCACTTTCTGAAACTCGAACCCTATTACATTTGGCCCTTTATTTTACTTTCTCTCTGTACCTCCTATCAAAGATGATTACTCAATCATATGTAGAAGGATTACTTGGCACCATCAAACTAAATTAAGTGCCGACAATTAAAACCACATTAGGGAAATAAAATCAATGGCAAAAATCAATTTCAGTTTTAAACAATCAGCACCTATTATTCTCTCCATGTAATTTGCCCCCATTTTGGTCCTTATTCTGGTTCACTCGCAGAGGCAAATTCCTTCTCAAAATGGACAAAACCATGTGCACTGCAGGGGGGCAGATGTACCATGTGCAGAGATAGTTAGATTTGGGTGGGTTATTTTGTTTCTGTGCAGGGAAAATACTGGCTGCTTTAGTTTTGCAATATAGATCTCAATTTGAAGTAAAACCCCACCCAAATCTAACTCTGCCCGATTAACTCTAGCAACTTATTTGATGAGCAGAGGAGGTATTATTATATAACATATCAATAGTGCAACACTGAGTACCAAGCTCTAAACAACCTCTGGAACAACATCAGCATGAGAGCGGTATGCTGGGAACCTCAACGGTTGAGTCTCCATGGCCAAGTAGCCTTGGAAGTCTCAGATCCCCATGTGCAATACTAAACAACATCTTAGGTGGTGTAGTTGTGGTGTGTACGGGACAGGCTGGTATTTACCCTTTTGTCCTCCCGGTATCGTGTAACGATAGACCTTCTCTCAGTTCGGGTCCCCCTCCAGGTATTCATGGCTGGTGTAATAGGGACAATGTCGGAATAATGAGTGTGGGAACTATGGGTGGCAGTGACCTTCACTGGCTGGGTAAATGGTCATCATTGGCCGTAGCCTCAGCCACCCAGTTTCACCTATGTAGCACTCATGCGCTGAGGCGTTTGATTCAGGCACCTACACTTGTTATCTGGGGGTTGACCTCCCCATGGTGTGAGCAGCTAAGCTTTAACACCTCACCCAGAAGCGCCTGCATTATACTCTTCCACTCAGGTGGTTCAGTATAAGTACTTCTCTTACCTACACATCCGTGTGCAGTCTCCAAGCCGGCGCTCAGAAAGCGGGAAAAGGACAGACAATGCAGAGGAGAGGATACTCATGCCCGCACATATAGGGGAAACACAACCTCGCTATCCTATAACTTTCCCTAACAGGAGGCTACTAACCTACACTCACCTAACAGTGTTACACCAAACGTCATGCAGCTAACTTGCCTTCACAACAGTTACTAACAACAATTTCTTAATATATGCCTGTCCGCCACTGCGCCACCCAAACACGGAGAGCCTCGGCTTCGGAACGGGGGTGAGTAACCCCCCCAGTCCCTCCACTGCACTGGGGCATCCCCTCGCAGTTGGACTTGTTTGCTGGAGTGACTAATCATGCTTCCTGCCTAATTCAGACCTGATCACTGTTGTGCGAATACGCAAGCCTAACTATACATGAATGCGGATTGTACGCACATGCGTGAGGCCAAACAGCGTCAAAAAAACAGATGACTTTTTTCTCAATCCCCTCGCAACTTGATGGACAACAATCTGGCGCTTGGGGTTGGTAACCAACCAAAATCATTAGATGGTGAGTTGCGAATGGATTTGCAGATCAGCTTGTTATGGTAGCCTCCTGCCTGCGGGGCCTAGCTGCAAAGGCAGGTACTGGGCCGCACTGTTTTGGATGCAGTTGCTGCATGTGATGTCTTGCAGCCGTTGCAAACCGCCCACCCAAAGCTTTGCGGACTCCCAATGCCGTGTCACCATCCCGTTGCCAACCCCTGCTAGCATTTAGTCTTTGGTTGCATTTTACAGGATGTGCGAGCATGCGCAGAATAGCGCAACTGACGAATAGTAATTTTCACTATTCTACATACCAAGCTGAATTAGTCCCTATATCCTATATGTAATTCCATGCTTATGTTCCTTTAATAGGGATTGTGATCTACCTCCTAGTTGGCCTTTCACTAGGGGGTAGAACATCTTTAAGCTGCTTGTGATTAATGTTATCCATGATTATTATATAAAATATGAGATATACTGTGCAGGCCTGGCTGACCTGTGGCTCACTAGCTGTTGTAAAACTACAAATCCCAGCATGCCCTGCCTTATTTTTGCTATTAGGGAATGCTAAAACTGTGGCAGGACATGCTGTAAAGTGTAGTTTCACAGCAGATGTAGAGCCAGGCCTGGTATAGTATCTTCTAGTAATGATTTTGGTGCATTATAAAATGATAAAGCAGACCAAAGCGGTCCACAATTGCTCGGACTCAGGCGTATCACTTTAGAGGTCATGTCACATGACTAAAAAAGGAGGTGCCTATGTGCTGCAGTGCTTATACACTATAACTGGGGTATAGGGTTACCACCTTACCCCTTTAATTCCGGACACATATTAATTACACAGGTTCTGTGGAAGTTTAAAACCAGGTGATATGGAGTCTTGAAGTCAGCCAGCCACAGAACCTGTGTAATTAATATGTGTCCGGAATTAAAGGGGAAAGGTGGTAACCCTACTGGGGTAGCCAACCCTAGTCCTCGAGAGCTACCAACAGTGCTTGTTTTGCAGGTCTCCTCACAGAATCACAAGTGAGCTAATTAGCTCCATATGTGTATCTTTTAAAATGTGTCAGTGAATAATGAGTGCAGCTGTGCAGCAGCTAGGTTGTCTGGAAAATGTGAACTGTTGGTAGCTCTCGAGGGCTAGGGTTGGCTACCACTGCACTATAATGAATGGAGACAGTGTAACCCATTATACCATATGCAGTAGTTTCTTCCAATTCTCCAGTCCACATTATGAATAAGTGCTTTAATTGCGTGCTTGACATTACACTTACAAACCTTCTGGCGCCCACTGCCATTAGCTGGGAAACAAAATACCACCAGTCCTTTTTTACCTATGGCACTCTGATTTCAGGCATAGATTCCTATGTTTAATAGCCAAACTGTCCTTGTTTAGGAGATATTCATAACAATATGTGATCATTTCCCCACATGGCTCTTGACATGGTTTAATCCTTTTATTCCTCCCCATAAAGGTTGTCTTACTTCCTTATAGGAATCACAGCTGTTCCTTATAAAAGAGTCACCATATAAACAAAGCCACATCTTGTTCTTGGAATTGTATTATAACTGCACATAGATATGATTCGGTAGCTGGGATTCTGGAAGCTATCATTTAATTACAGGGATCCTTTTATTCAGGATAAATTATTCCGTGGCTAGTTTTAGTAAATGGTAAAAGTGGCCTTTTATCTTGTGGGATATTTTGGCGCAACCTGCTCCTAACACAGGCGTTGGAAGTTTGAACTCTAATATCTTTTCAGCTGCAGTGCAATTTGAAAAACTTTTTTATATAGTAATCTAATATAAATCAATTCAAATAAAAGTTGTATTAAATCCATGTTTTAAAAAAGGTTTCTGAAGACAAAGTTTTTACTTTAATGTATAACCTGGCACAAATAACTAATACATTTGGATTCATAAAGAAATAGAAGGACTTATCAAATTTTAACAGAAGAGAAGACATTAGAAAACATGGGCTTCACACTACAGCAGTGGTCAGGGAACTCGGTCCTCATTACCCCACGCAGTGCATGTTTTGCAGGTCTCCTCACAGAATCACAAGTGAAATAATGAACTCCACCTGCGGATCTTATAATATGTGTCTGTGAGTAATTAGTACACCTGTGCACCTGCTGGGTTACCAGCAAAACATGCACTGTGTGGGGTAATGAGGACCGAGTTTCCTGACCACTGCACTACAGTATGTCTCCAATACCTGAGCCCAGAGCTGGAAACATACTAACCTTAAAGGGCAATTCTGGACCTTATTCAGTTCCATTCGCTGCCCCGGGCATTGGCACAGCAGAGCCATGTTTAGCAACTGTGCATAATCTATTATACGCATGTGTAGCCGCTTGGTGCGAACGGGCACGACAAATTGATTATTCACCGACCCGTTTGCACCTAGCTGTGTGGGTGGGGGCGAGGGGTAGCGCCCATTGGAACGCCCAGCGCTTCATGAGCGTTCCCATGTAAATGTGCCGTTGATGTGGATGTGGGGGGTAGGCAGCTGACGTCAGCTGCCCGCCCTCTTCCCGTACAGGGATACCGCAGATCTAAGACATAAGACACCAGCAAGATGTATTAGATCTGCGAGCGTTTTCAAAATCATTCAATGGTCGTCGACCATCAAATGATTTTGTCCCCGCACGCAAGGCTAAGTATCCATTCGCATGCGTGCAGGGATATTCTGCGTGTGGGTGGTGCATAAATGACACACGGAGCTGAGAATTTTGCAGCTTTGCGTATCAACCAGAATCACCCCCTCTGTGACATCCATGTCTGTGACTTTATGCAAATACCACAGCCGTTTCTTGATATATATAGCCATGTGTCACCATTCTGCTGGCTGAACCTGTGGGAGACAGAAGTCCTCGAGAGCGGACTACTAATACTAGGAGAGAGAAAGTGTCCAAACAATCCTTCCTGGGCGGTTTCACTTATATTTTCAAAAGGTTTGGCCAGATAAGCCTTTCAGAAGAAATATTTATGGCACCATCTTTTTATCTTTAATTCTTGTTGAAAGAGAATCAATTATCCAATGAGGAGAACTAATAAAATCACCGGATTCACACAGTGGACCGAATAGGACCTATATACGATAATAGGAAACCCTATATCATCCATAAGATTGTACTGTTGTTCCCCTGATGAAGTCTTTATAAGACGAAACGCGTTGGACCATCTATAATATTTTCGTCTTATGACCACGTACCAAATCAAAGAACAAAATAAAAACAATCGCTTGGAGAACATTTCTCTGTCATTTTATTCAAATTGGATGAATTGGATGTTTTCATAAGGACTGTACACTTATTAATTGGCGCCTCACCACTATTGGGGAAAATATATAGCCATGTGTCTGAATGTGCAGAGACTTGCACCCCTTCTCCATGAAAATTCTGGGTTTGGACCCAGCTCAGACCCCATTTTCACTGCATCCTAAATATGGGTTTTCCTGGGTGGCCCTGTTTCTGCTGAACTCGGGTCAGCCCTGAAAAACTTATGGATGTTATTAAAAATGGCCTTTTTCTGGTTCACACAGATTACTATGCCAGCAGCAGCCAGGAATCTCCAATCAGCAGATTGCCTGGGTCAGATAACCTAGGTCGCACCTGTTTCCACTGCAGCATCACTGTGTCATCCCATGAAGGACCTGCTCTAGATCCCAGAAGGAATGCTGGCTCACTCTGCTCAGGAAGTTTTTGGGACCCATTTCAACTAGGTTAACATGGTAATAACACAGGATTTTAAGGCCGTGGAAAAGGGGTAGTAGACAAACAAATACTGATTGGTGTCTCCAATCATGCCCCAGCCTCCTTCTAGGTGCAGATTCTCCAATAAGGCCCCCAATGTGAACCAATGTGTTTGAGTTCAAAACCAGTTCAGCAACACATCCGGCATGCACAGTGCTTGCAACTCAGAAACGCCCAAAATCTCCTGGTTATTATGTATTTAAGAGCCACAGTGCTTGATTAAATGAATATCATTAACAGCTGAGAACAGCTGGATTTTTACCACATTTTTAAAAGTACTAAATCCCCTCCCATTGCAGATGGTTCGACTCTGGTTGGCATAACCACATAGAAGCCTATGGCTCCTCCCGCAGCACTGCTGTGCAAGGGATCTGACACATATCCTTCCCAGCATGCCCTGTGGTCTCCAGTGTCTCTGTGCATGCGCAGAGGGACTCCCTGGTCACAGACCCAGATGTCCAGGCAGGGCTGCCATTAAGGGGGTGCTGAGGGCGCAGCTGTCCAGGGCTCGACCACTCTGAAAGTGGAAAGGCCCGTGCCGCTGATTTGTCTGCTCCACTATCCCTTCAGTGGCACTGGCCGCTGGGAGCAAGAGATCCGGAGCTGCAGAGACTGCAATCATACATGTGGGGAATGCTGGTTCAGCCTGCTTAATGGATAAACCGGTCATCTCAACATGAGTCTGGGTACATGTGACCTTTGTTATAGCCTTATATGTAACAGCATGGGGTCCAGGAAGTTACAGTACACAGGTCATACTGCTCCAGACATGGTGTTTATTTCTGTAAGACCTGAGCATTATTTCTTTCAGACATAGGTCGGTATAAAATCAGCCGCGATAAGCCAGCAAAATCCTCAAAAGCACTTTTCGTTGTCACCTTAGTCCATTGGTTCCCAAACTCTTTTGAATTAAGCCACCGTAGAGCATTAGCATTAAGTTCACAGCACCCCTAGAACAAAAAGATTTTTATTGGGGGGGGGGGGGGGGGTGGTGTGTGTGTGTTATAAAATTAAGTAATCCTTAGGATTAGATATATGCTGTACAGTTGTGCTTCTAACTGTCCACGCTTTTTATGATTGGCTGCCACTAGCACTGGTTTTGCCTGTCACTTTGTCCATAGATAATAGGATTTGGTCCAGGTTCACCAGCCCGAGGCACCCGTGCATGAGACTCGTGGAACCCCAGGCAGGGCCGGCGCCACCACTAGGCAAACCTAGGCATTTGCCTAGGGCGCCGGCCACTGGAGGGCGGAAAATGCCGCCCGGGTACCTGTCCTACCGGCGCTGTCTATTTCAATCTGGCGGCGGAGGCAGCGGGGGTCCCTGCAGTCTATTAAAAATCACGAGCGCTATCCGCCGGGCTATGCGGAAGCGCTTCTAGTGTGAAAACTCTGGCAGCACGGCGCACGCTGATCTCAGCCAATCAGCGTGCTGCCAGAGTTTTCACACTAGAAGCGCTTCCGCATAGCCCGGCGGATAGCGCTCGTGATTTTTAATAGACTGCAGGGACCCCCGCTGCCTCCGCCGCCAGATTGAAATAGACAGCGCCGGTAGGACAGGTACCACCCCACACCTCACACACACCACCCCCCCCCCCACCCCCGGCACCGGGGCGCCCCCAGCCCGACTCGCCTGGGGCGCTCCGGTGCCTTGCACCGGCCCTGACCCCAGGGTGCCTAGGTACACACTTTGGGAACCTCAGGCTCTGTCTCTGCCTTAGATATAAGGCTAGACTGGCAGCTAAGATTGTATATTAAAGGAACCTTTATGTTCATTACATGGCACTGCTGTGTGAGTACGGTACATCTCCCCATAGTTAAAAAATAACAAGGTGATGGACATTGTCATGATAGTTAGGAATATCTGGATTTCTGCACGCACCAGGGGTATATTATCTATTTTCGGGAAGTAATACACTATTTTGTTTTTCTTTCAACTTACTTTCTCTGTATCTTGAAATCTTTTTAGCATTTAGTGGGAATATTTCCAAGGAACGCTATACCAGAATTACAACAAAAACGGAACATGGACTTTTATCCTTTATCTGATAAACTTTGGCCTTTATTCAGATCTGATTGCAGTACAAATTTGTTCTCAAAATGGGCAAAACCATGTGCACTGCAGGTGGGGCAGATGTAACATGTATAGAGAGTTAGATTTGTGAGTTATTTTGTTTCTGTGCAGGGTAAATACTGGCGGTATTATTTTTACACTGCAATTTAGATTTCAGTTTCAACACACCCCCATCCAAATTTAACTCTCTCTGCACATGTTACATCTGCCCCACCTGCAGTGCACATGATTTTGCCCATTTTCCAAACAAATTTGTGCTGTGATCAGATCTGAATAAGGGCCTTTGACCATTTGTTTGAACCTATAGTGAGCACAAATCTGCTGCTTTTAGTGTGCACCGTTACATATCCATACTCTCCTGTATAATCAATTATCTAGGACAATCCATAAAGTGAAAGGCAGAGTCTGATTGGTTACTATGCCCATATTAGAAGGTTTGATTCATCTGCATGATCCATATGGAAATCACTGCTGGATACATCTAAAGTAAAAGGACAAAGGTCACCAGTGTGTCATAAATGAACATCCAATCCAATTGGTACTTGTTACCTAGAACGGCGTCCATCGCGGGCATCGCATGTACATCACATGTGCATCGCATGCCATTATAATGGCATGCGATGCGATGCGATGCCCGCGATTTCACATAGAGATGAATGGTAAAAGGAAAATCGCGTCGGTCGCATCGTATGCGGCCAAAAAACTGCATGCGATGCGACCGACGCGATTACCGCGATTTACATAGGGAACAATGTTAAATGGCCCAATTGACCCGATTTCACATAGGGAACAATGTTAAATAGGCCACAGACCCAAAATAGCCACCCTGAAGTGTGAAATGGCCCCCCCAATTGTTAACGCCACCCCACGATCAACGTCAACCCGAAGCGTGGCGAGCGCAGCGAGCCCGCGAGGGGCGGCGGTACGCGTCCTCCGACCTTTTCATACCCCCACTATCCACGTCGGCGTGGAGTTGAGAATAGAAAGTGTGTCGAGCGCAGCGAGCCCCGCGAGGGGACGCGGATACCTGTGAAGCCCGCGAGGGGACGCGTATACCTGTGAAGGTATCCGCGTGCGCTCGCCACGCTTCCGCCTCGGTGGCTCGATGCGCTCGCCACACTTTCTATTCTCAACTCCACGCTGACGTGGATAGTGGGGGTATGAAAAGGTCGGAGGACGCGTACCGCCGCCGCTCGCCACGCTTCGGGTTGACGTTGATCGTGGGGTGGCGTTAACAATTGGGGGGGCCATTTCACACTTCAAGGTGGCTATTTGGGGTCTGTGGGCCATTTAACATTGTTCCCTATGTGAAATCGGGTCAATTGGGCCATTTAACATTGTTCCCTAAGTAAAATCGCGGTAATCGCGTCGGTCGCATCGCATGTGATTTTTTGGCCGCATGCGATGCGACCGACGCGATTTTTTTCCTTGCGATGCCTAGGATCAAAATCGTGGGCGCCAAACCGAACAATTCCCCATCAGCTATCTCTGTCCACTACAAGCAGTGTTTTAGAACAATGGTAAATGCTGCTATGGGCTTTCTCTGTAACAGGACCCCTTCCTTCCAAATATTAATTTTCAAAAAGTCAGACGTATATCATGTTTGTAAAGAAAAAAAAAAGTTGTTTAATGTACAGTCTGGAAAAGTAATATTCCCATTCTCCTCCTGACCCAGGCATTGGAACGCATTCCTCCGTCACTGGCTCGCTGTTTTACAAACTGAAAGAAAGCACACCTGACACTTGTGAGTGTCTCTGAGCGGAGAATCCTGGGCAACATTTACTAAGTGCTGCTAATCCGAAAGGTGCCTGATGTCTCGGCAAAATCTAACAAACGCAGATGGAAGAAGAGTCAGTGGTCCCTGCTGCCAGGGTATGTGCTGATATCGCTATAAATACAGTTAGTAAAGTTTCATGGAAGCTGATATTCTGTTATAATGGGAGACGTCGCTTGCACGGGGAGTGAAAGTCTGCCGTCTGTGACGTGTATTCCTACAGTCGGCCAAGATTCTTTTTTTTTTTTAATTACGTTTTTATTTAATTTTCAATATAAAACAATACAAAACACACAGTTACATTTAGTACCAACGTAGTACTCACTTTACACAATTCATTACTTAAAAAACAGTACCTCATGTAACATAACACAAAATACACATAGACACGTTCACAGCAGAACTCCCCAAAAAAAAAAAGAAAAAAAAACCATAAAAAGATATTTCCCACCTTAAGGACCACTCAGCTTTATCTATAACAATGTCCCCTGGCCCATTGCACACAGCCCCCTTGCCATCCCCCCGTCCATTCTCCTCTCCAAAAAGCCCAACCCAGGCCCCCACGGCCTATTTATTAAGCCTCTCCACTTGTTCATAGACCGTACTCCATCATTGACAGTAAAAAAAAAAAAACCAACTAGCTATAGTCCCGGCCCTATCCCTTGGGTAGTATACCGTATTAAACCCAAAGAGTCACTCAATCCAGAGAGTATATATCCTAAATATCGAATTATATATATCCACACAAAATCAGCCAAAAAAGAGGAAAATGAAAAAAAAAGGAAGAAAAAGGAAAAAAAAAAAAAAAAAAAAAAAAGAAATAAGAAATAAAACACCCATTTTGCTGAGCTATCAATTAAATTGTACTCCAAAATTACTAAATGTATCTTAGAGTGTCAAAGACATCTCCGTGTATATATACTATCTACATCAATTTTCACTAGAGTCACCTCTAGCGCTTAAATGTGGACCTATTTCAAATCACGTGCCTACTGTAGAAATATCTTGTGAAATAACAGTGAAAACAAGTAAATTCCTTCCCTTTATCTCTCCTTTTTCTTCCCTACCCCGCTCTCCCCCACCTTCCCCCCACCCCTCTACCCTCCCCTTCTATTCTTTCCCCTATTACTAGTGAGTTTATTATACCTTATTCTGTGTAAGAGAGGAAATCTCCTCATATGTACATCTGCAACTATAATATTACATTATTTAAATTTGATCCCTAAACCAGTGCTTATACAATCTCCCTCTCTCTGATATTGACCCTATAGTCTACTGACCGGTTCCAATATCCCCATATACCCAGATATTTAGTACTCGAACCCCGGGATGCATACACGTACTTTTCATGTTCACTAGTCTGGTTAACTAAATTAACCCATTCCCCATGGAGGGGTCCCAAAGGGGACATCCACCTACGTGCGATAATTACCTTCGCTAGAGCCGCTAGGTTTTTTGCCATCTGTTTCATTTCCCGGGGGACTGTCCCTTCTGCCCATATCCCAAGGACCAAATTCAGTTTATTTAGGGCATTTCGAGGGACACCAATCAAGACCAAAGTTTCAATTATATCATCCCAAAACCTGCTAACCATCTTACAACTCCACAGCAAATGGTCGAGAGTGGCATCCCCTTCTCCACATTTCGGGCATCTATCAGACCCACCCCCAGCAAATTTTTTAAGTCTGACAGGTGTTACATAGGTCCTATGCAGAATATTGAATTGGACCTGTTGAGTCCGCATTAAGTTTGTTGCCTGACGTGGGCCATCCAAGGCGACCCTCCAGCCTGTTTCATCTAGCTGGGGGATGTCCTTGGTCCATTTTTCCCGTAGAACCCTTAAATCCTCAGCCTGAACAAATGAATGTAGATAGTGATACATTTTAGACAAGCGCTTGCCCTTCGCTAGTTGTTTAATGAAGGATTTGCACGGAGCCTCCACCACCTCCCACCTGGTGGATTTGCCCCCTACATTCATAGCACTCCTTACTTGAAGATATCTGAAAAAGACTGCCTTGGGAATACTAAATTCTGCCTGCAACTGGGAAAATGATTTCAGCTCCCCTCCCTGACACCAATGGCCCAAAGTATTGGCCCCGTAGGTGTTCCACACTAACCCTCCTTGTTGTTCCTTGAGGTCCCCCATACCTGTTAGCGAAAGAATTGGAGTGTCCGGATCGAGACCAACTGCTTTTGTTAGTTTACAAGACCATCGGCCAAGATTCTTACATGAAGTTTCATCATTGTTCCAAGTTTTCTAGAATAACTGAAAAAAGCAACATTTTATTTCCTACACTCATTAAACTGGTGACAAATACAAAGCACCCCTGGCTGTAGTTATATACACATTTATATGAATGTGTCAAAAGATGTATAGCTGAAATGGAGAACAGTTACTGTATATTCTTTATTACACAAGTGGGCCATTAGAGAGATTGCTTTCCTGGGTAATAAACTGGGCTGCCCATTCCCCAGTATCCCTGAGCTAATCTCATTTATCTGATGGGAAGGATGTGTCTATCGGAGCTATTGGTTCCCCCATAAAGACCCCACTGCTCAATCTTATAACCACAATGGCCGATACTCATGAATATATTCTGTCAGCCAAATCCAGTCTACTACCTTGTAATATTTGGCCGAATAAACTGTTCTGCATCTAATCCAGTGATGGGGAAACTCTGCCCACCCAGCTGTTGTTGAACTACACAACCCAGCATGCCCTGCTACAGTTTTGCTATTTGGCCATGCTAAAACTGTAGCAGTGCATGCTGGGTTGTGGATTTTAACAATAGATGGAGGAGCAGAGGTTCCCCCATCACTGATCTCATCCTTCCATGGGAACTGAAACCATGGCTGTGCTTAGCCATTCTAAAGCTGGATACACACTGGGCGATATAGAATTACCAATATTGCATGCATATGGGGACCGAGTGTGGACACAAGGATGACAACAAGGAAGTCTACTTGGGGGACAGACGAATGGGGGAGGTTGACATGAGAAAAACGAGAGTTGGGCGTTATCATTTTGCTCTCTGTATGCAAATACATTTTTTTTTATTTTTTTTTAGGGCAGGTTCATATCATTGTGAACACATGAAGACAGAGACAAATACATCAGCAAAATTGATATTATATGAGGGTGATTAGAGGCAGGTGAAATTAGTAGACAGTTACTGTTGCAGCACTGATGAACCTCTTGTGGTTTGCAGTTTGTGATTGAGCCACTAATGTGGAATGGCAGTGTTTTCATTGATAAGGCAGTGTTATGCTTTTCTGCTTCTAAGCAAAAATTTGTATTTTTGAAGATGCACAAGATGAAGCAGTGTATACCATTTTCCCACCCAAATCTCAGATCAAACACAGGATTTTTTTCAGGTCTCTGTGTTCCCGGGTTTTTTCCAGGTAGGCGCCATTTCTACTGAAGTGAAAGCAGGGCAGTGGGTGGGGACCAGAGGGCATATGCGGGCATGTGTCGGAGACAGGGATTGTCAGCCGGTGGGAGGCGTCCAGCTTCCCCTGCCCGGGTCTAAAATCCTGGGTAAGAGTGGTTTCTATACTTCTGTACCTGGGTTTTACCCGCTAAAAACCCTGCTTAATTCAGGGGTTACTTATTCCAGGATTTTTACCCTGTACCTGTTTCCACTGACAAAAATCCTGGGTAGGTGCGATTTATGTGGAAAAACCCAGGATTTTTAGGTCAGTGGAAAGGTTATATTAGAGAACAAGGTTACTAATGAGGGCAAGAAAGGACATTCAGACTGCAGCATATGAATTGTTCTGCCACCTTCCAGCCTGGACAGCCAAAATTGGAATCAGAACCAAAACAGACTTTAAGAAGTAGCAGCGCCTCAATGTGCGCAATTCCCTCTCCTCTCTAGAGTCACTGACTACAGTGATAACCTCCATTGTGGGGGGAACAGAGGTCAACAAATGTGGACCTGTGGAGGGGTCAGAGGCCATGGTATTTCTTATTGTCTTAGTACAATTCTAGGTGTTTGTCGTTAGCTGGGGTGGTGCAAAAAAATGCTGCGCGATACACTTGTGAAAAAGTGCATAGGAAGAATGCTGAACAATATTACACTATGTAGACAAAAGTAACCATGTGCAAGGAAAATGGTGTGCTCCTGTCACAAACATGTTTGTCAAGGTATAAAATGGGAGCTGCCAGAGTGTACAGTAGATACAGTACAGCAGGTGGTTGTGAGATGTGGGGAAATCCCAGAATTTGGATGGACAGGCAGCTCAGAATCCAGATCTTAACCCCACTAAGAAGTCCTTGGACGAATGGGAGTGACGGGTGTGTTCTAGGCTGACTCCACCTTCTCCAGTGTCACAGTTGTTCACGCTTCTTCAGGCAGAATGGCAAAACATACTACCTGCCGGTGTCTGGGGATATGTGGACAGCTTGCCAAGAATGGGGTCTGCAGTATTCACTGCACATGGTGGGCCTGCAAAGTACTGATGTCAATAAATCTAGTTGATCTATTTACTGTCTGTGTTCAATCACTTTTGTCCACATAGTGTATATTCTGTGGAATCATTTTATAACTGTGGGGTCTATTATACTTGGATGGAAACCAAATACCAGCCAACCAGCTCCTACTGGTTGATACTTTTTCTCCATTGAAAGCTTTTACATAGACACCATGGGTGGGATGCTCCAAGAAATATCCCCCCCCTCCGCCGGGCTTCGCATTGTTAATGATCGCATATGCTCTAACATATGCGATCATTAACGCAAGGGACGCTCTTGCAATAAGAGCTGTCCCTTGCGATGCGGCTCCGCTGCTGGACTTCCGGGTCTGAGACCCAGGAGTCTATCTGCGCATGCGCAGAGCACGGCGCGGGGCATGCTGGGAAGGATCTGTGACAGATCCCTCACACAGCGCTGCCGTAAGAAGCCCATAGGCTGGCGATTTCCTCTGCAGCACACTGACACTGTGGAGGGGCAATAAAGCATACAGAAATGCGGTAAAATTCTGCTTTAAAGAATCCTGCCCTATATGTGTTTACTAGACCTTAAAAATGTAGGACTGAAATTATTTTTAACACACACTTTCTGTAGTGCACAGAGAATATTAGTCATGCACATCAGCCCCTGCACTAATGCAGTTTACAATCTATATTTCCTACCACACATTCACAAACACTAGTATTTTTGTGGAAGAAAACCAGAGAACCCAGAAACACACATAAGGGTAAATGGCACACAAGGTACATGTTGAAATTGAACCCATGGGTTGGGATCATTTGGTCTACAGCATGATGGTCGACAGTCATTAATTCGACACCATTAGGTTGACATGGTAAAAGGTCGACATGGAAAAAGGTTAACATGGTTCTAGGTCGAAAGGTCATTAGTTTGACACTGTCTAGGTTGACAGTCAAAAACCTTTCACTTTTTTTTACCTGAATGTCAACAGTCGACATGGACACAGTTTAAAGTGCACCGCATCCGCTTGCAATGCATCGCGCACTGTGCCTCGCTACGCTCGGCACACCATTTTATTCTCCAACCACCCCTAGTGGATGTAGGGCAGTGGTAGCCAACCCTAGCCCTCGAGAGCTACCAACAGTTCACATTTTACAGACAACCTAGCTGCTGCACAGCTGCACTCATTAATCACTGACACATTTTAAAAGATACACAGATGGAGCTAATTAGCTCTCTTGTGATTCTGTGAGGAGACCTGCAAAACATGCACTGTTGGTAGCTCTCGAGGACTAGGGTTGGCTACCCCAGATGTAGGGCATGAAATACTGCATGTTGGCTCAAAAAAACAGTGAAAAACCCCATGTCGATATTTTGACTGTCGACCTAGACACTGTCGAACTAATGACCATGTCAACCCTTTCCCATGTCAACCCTTTCCCATGTCAACCCTTTCCCATGTCAACCCTTTCCCATGTCAACCCTTTCCCATGTCAACCTAATGACTGTCTATCATCATGCTGTAGACCAGTGGTTCCCAACCCTGGTCCTCAAGTACCCCCAACAGTGCACGTTTTCCAGGTCACCCGGCAGGTGCACTCATTCAGGCACATTTGAAAAGATCCACAGGTGGAGCTAATTATAGCACTTGTAATTCTGTGTGGAGACATGCAAAACATGCACTGTTGGGGGTACTTGAGGACCAGGGTTGGGAACCACTGCTGTAGACCAAATGACCACATCCAAGCCCATTACCCCATTGCTGGAAGACACATTCCTTTTTTAAGTTTCGCTTATTTATAAATAAAATACAGCATTAAAGGCAGAAACCAAAACCAGCCACTCTAAAACTATTACATAAAGTTGGCTTTATTGCTTAGACCACCATCTAGTGGTCAGTAACAAAACTACATTTGTTTACCATATTATGGTAATATATACACATTTCTGGAGCAAGAGGTGTAAAAAAACATACATAGATAATTCTGGTAAAAGTACTATGCTTCAATGAAGATCTGCAACATAAAACCACTTCTAGCATTGTAATAGGTCAACTCCTGCCCAGTGAATTCTGGGCAATTTGTACCCTTACAGATCTGTTATTTACATAAATAAGAGACAGCTTCATTTTGGGATGGTATCCGGACTATGTGTAGACTACAAGTAGATAGACAGCCATTAGGTCGACATGCCAAAAGGTCGACATGGTTTTATTCACTGTTTTTTGAGCCGACAGGCGGTATTTCATGCCCTACTATCCACTAGGGCGTGGTGGGAGAATAAAATAGTGTGTCAAGCGTAGCGAGGCACTGTGCCCGAAGCATTGCGAGCGAAGAGAGGGGCTGCGGTTCACTTCAAATTGTGTCCATGTCGACATTTCGGCCCAAAAAATGTGAAAAAAACCATGTCGACCTTTTGACTGTCGACCTAGACACTGTCGACCTAAAGGCATGTCGACCTATTGAGTTGTCGAACTAATGGTGTCGACCTAATGGCTGTCTATCTACTTGTTGTCTACAAATGGTCCCACATCCCTTTGGGATAGCACAGACATATTTATGGTGGGAAGCTAGTCCTTTCTCCAGACAACTGGCTTCTTTCTGCTTCTCAAAACTAAAGGTGCATATACACTCGCCGATAAAGCGATGGATCATCGGCCAGTGTGTACAGTTGATACAACTATGAATGGCGTTGTCCACAGATATATTGTGTCAGCTGTGCAGCAAAGCCGATGCCCGATATATCGGTGCATAGTTCAATGTGTACGGGAAATCCGCCGGTGATGCGCCCGCCAAGTTTTGGTTACATGACATGGTTACATCTTTGTGATTTTGATGGTCTGGTAAAAAAGTTACAAGACCAATGGTTATATTTCATAGTTCTGGGCATACAGCAGAGCATGGGAACCAGGGAATGTTAACTTTTTGCTTATAATGTATCCCCAATAAATTATTCCACAAATCTACTGTATATCAATCCAATGGTTTGCAATGAATTGCACCTACAGGTCATAGCAAGAGCAGCCACAAAAGTGCACTGCCCCATGGGACTCAGGACTTCCTGCGGCCAGAAATCAGCCCGAATCAGCACAAAATTGCTCAAAGTTCGGGTTGATGGCACTGAATCGGTACTTCACACCCTTCACAAACACTTGGAATGATCAGAGTATTACTAGTAAACGAACCTTTGCAATAAATAAACCACCAAATATGACCAACTGGACAGAGGACATCAATGAGTCAATGAATTACTGACAGTATACAATTTTATAAATAGATTTTTTTTAAAAGAAGCTGTCCTGTATCCTGCTGCCTCATTTGTTCCGTGACACAGCTCCCCATACAAGGGGTGATTTGTACTGGGCCAGAGGAGATTTCCGTAATATAATGCAACCTATAACCGTAGTCTGTTATCCTTTGCCTCTAGAGCTTTGACTGCTAAATCTGCTTTGTGAGTGAGCAAATCAGCTTCTTCTGCACTTTTCTGAGCCCGGATGTTCTTTAGTAGGAAATGAGAAATGAAGAGTTTTAATCCTTCCCGAAGCATTCCCAGCTTGGCGTTGTCAGAGACCCTAAAGGGAAAACGGGACACAGGCATGTAACTCACAACTTCTCTGCTGACACACAATACAATACATGTACCCAGGTTAGACGTCACCGGCATACTTTGCCTTTAGCAAAATGAATAAATTCACAAAGAAAATAATTTCCGGCTTTTAAGTGTCAAAGGCTTCTGTGCTCTCTTTAACTAATCTGTTTTAATCTGTTTTAATTAAAACTAAAATCTATCACTTACTATAACTTATCACTTGCTATCACTATCACTTACTTTCCAAATATAAGAGCGAGATCATCTACTTCAGCTTCCATCAATAGCTTAGAAAGGACTTGACGCAAGAAGGAAACTTTGATCTTATCCAGCTCACTGAACTCTATGACCTGGAAAAAAAAAAAAAAGGTGTTAAATAGGCAGATTGGAGGATCACAATTACAGTATAGCAGATGCTTCGTACATGCACTTTACTTAAAACGACCATGTTACATTTTACATTGAAGAACGTAATTTAGGGAAACTGTAGAACAAGTTCAAAATGGCAGCGGTTTTACCTGGGAACACAACGGTCGGTATATGGTTTGATTGATGAAACCACATATTATACTTACTGATAACTCCATTTCTTTGAGATACTTCATGGAGGCCATTACTCTGGGGTTATATCCCATTCCTAAAGTTTTTTCCCCTTTTTGGAAAACCCACCTAACCCTTTCTCTTCCTCCAGCATAACAATGCTTATGTTACTGAATAAATACAAAACACTGCCCCATTACTTTCAAAGTGGGTGTCCAGAACATTCAAAGCATAGTGACTAAAGAACGTATGAACAGAGGACCACGTAGCTCCTGTACAAATGTCTTTCCCTGACACAGGAGTCTTCTTAGCCCATGAGGATGAGACTTAGCTGAGCGATATAAGAGATTTATGTCCACCATTCTCATGTATAAACGCGAACACTTCTTGAATCCACATTGCGATACTTTGCTTCACCGGTGCCCACCTTTTCTGGCAGGACCAGCAAATGCTTTGTTTTCAGAAAATTCACTAAATCTGTCTAAATAGACATATATGGCCCTCACCAAGGCCAGCAGATACAACTTTTTTTCCTTCCCATCTTGAGGTTGAGGTCATAAAGATGGTAAGATGATCAGGTTACAGACAGACACTACCTTTGGGTAGGTAAATTAGACTGCTCTTCAGAAAGACAAAAATCTCTTGGGCTAAATATTCAGATAAGGCTACTCCGACCATAATGCCTGCAATTCTCTCACCCTTCTTTCTAAAGGTAAATGCAGTTAGGAAAACACCATACCAAGACAATACCTTTAAGAGGAACCTTATGTAGGAGCTCAAATGATGGTAACAGTAATGCACTTTAAATCTCATGGGGTAACACCAATCTAACTTGCGGCCATACTGTTTTCATGGGACGATAATCGGTATGCTGGCAGTCAGAAGCCCAATAGCAGCATAACTTACCAACACCCAAGTGGTAAGTATTCTATCCCCCCATCCAACCCTCCCTTCCTGCACCCTAACACCCTGCCCTTAGTGCTCAATCCTAACCACCACCACTGCAGCCCAAGCGTAGCCTCTTAGTGCCCAATATTCCCTTCTTAGTGCCTAATGCTACCTAATCCTTCCAATAAATTCCTGTACAGACGAATACTCAGCACTGCCATCTGTCTTTTACAGTCAACATTGCTAGGTCTTTCAAAAAGTGGGCATGCAGAAACTTCACAAATTGGGACGTTTCCGCATTCATTATACCAAACTTCGAATTCACCTAAGAAATTAAGGGTTTTCCAAATGACGTACTATATTTTATTTTTTTACGTTATTTATTTAGCGCACAAATATTCCGCAGCGCTTTAAAGAGAATATTTGAACATTCCCATCAGTCCCTGCCCTAGTGGAGCTTACAATCTGTTTCCTACTACGTGTGCACGTACAGACGTTCTAGGGTTAATTTTGTTAGGCACCAATTAGCCTACCAGTATGTGTTTGGATTTTGAGAGAAAACCGGAGTACCCAGAGGAAACCCACGCAAGCAAGAGGAGAATATACAAACTCAGCACAGTTAGGGCCATGGTGGGTATCGAATCCATAACCTCAGTGTTAACCATTACACCGTGAACGCTGCTGTATATCTTTTTATTGCCTGCATAAGAAACTAAACAACTGGATTGGAAAAACCTTTGTTTCAATGATTTCAGTTCAATCTTCACGCCATCAAAACAGACACTGTGGATTTGATTGAAGCAACGAAGTTGAATGCAATAATCCCGGCCTGACTGGTAATACCCATGGCTCTTCAACTGCTATTTTCATTACTGTTGAGAGCCAGGATCTTCTGGGCCAATAAGGAACAATTGCTATTACTTGCTCCTCTGATTTTCCTCAGTGTACGAGTAATTCTAGGAAATAGTAGGAACACATACCCCAGCTTGAACTTCCATGGCAGTGAGAACACATCTACACCGCTTGCTTGCAGCATCGCCTACGCACTGGTGAGCAGATTTGTTTGAACAGTGAGCGTCGATTTTCGCTTTGCGACCGCCACGTTAGACGAGTATAGCGGTTAAATGAATGGGCACTCAACCTGTTACATACAATCACTTCTAAAGGGTGAAGGGAAAGACAACTTAGGGTGCCCATTAAACTATTGCATCTCCCTATAGACTGAATTTGAATGCAGCCAGCACTCAGACACATGTGCATGCGGATTCTCTTATTAATATACTACCGCTGATCCTCACCTTAAATATGGACAGTGGAAGGCTCTTCTTTTTAATCAGGTGATTCAATAGGTGGATGAGGTTTGAGAACGTTGTTGTTGACAGGCTTCCCAAGTCTCTGAATTTATCCCACATGCTGAACTGGAATGTCATCTGTAATATAATACAAGAGAATAATCAAATAACGGAACCTAATAATCCTAGTCACCAATATTCAGGCAGCTGGAAAATAGGAGGTGATCGTGGCCACAAAAGAATAAAATGTCAAACATTTTCTCCACCAGTGCTGTCTGTAAAGAATTTATTTTTTATTTTTTCCTTAGCGACAGCTCATTCTGGTGAAAATTATTAACTGCAAATCTCTGCAGATTTCTGGGGTTTATTTCTTTGCTACTAGCAATAACCAGGCAAGCATAAAGCATTTCTCTACTGGTTTAGAGTAGTTAAAATTAGAGACGTGCAGAGACGTTTACTCAGTTCTCAAGTCGGTATCAAAATATGTGACAGCCAATCCGATGCGGACTTAAGAACCAACTAAAACCGAACCCGCACATCTCTAGTTAAAATGCACAGGATGCTGCAACAAATTGCTGCTTTACAGTAGTGATTATCAGTGGCCCATATAGAAGGGTTTTCTGAGCACCCAGACACCCCACCTGATGGGTTTTTTAGAAACTGAGACAGCTGTGTCTCCATCTTAACACTAACTGCAACAGCAGCTGCTGGGAGCTTTGAGCTCAGTGTCTAATCTACATATGGAGGAACTTGGGAGCTGAAGTAAATGATCAGACTCAGCCTAAGCAGCTCCCTCTACATCCACTCCACACAATCATTCTGTAGTAGTGCCGTGGCCATCACAATTCACTTCTTCTTGGCCCCTGGAAAGTGTGTACAGCATATGCCCAGGTATGAGGTGTGTAATAAATGTCTGTATTGTTTGTAAGTACATTAGCCTATGTGTGCATATGTGAGAAATAGAAATGAAGCTTCTTTCTCTTCACACTACTAGAATGGTGTAGTAAATCTGTCCCTTCACACTCACCGTACAACCGGAATGTCGGGAAACCAAAAGACTGACATTTAAAATGCATAAACAGACCAGGGTGACCGGTCAACACAATGAACACAATTGTGACCATAAAGGGTATATAATCGATCATAGCAGCCCTTTAAGGCTATACAGTGCGAATGCAATATAAAAAAGGATTAACAATGGGCAGCTAAATGATCACCAATTCTGATAACTTCACAAAAGTGATTTATTTTTTATTTACAAATAAAATCCTCCTGTTAATAGCAAGTGTATCATGAAAAAGTGCGGTACAATGTTTTTATTGTATTGTTGAGAGCGATGCAGCTGCATCTATCTGAGATAACTGAATCTCTCTCCATTACCTGGAACCGCCTGTCGTATTCACAGAACTTGCTGGACAGGAAGGCGTAGAACGGGTTATAGCACTTCTCCTGCAGACAGCAATCAATGAGGACATGGACGATCTCCCGTTCTTGTTGGTGCTTTAGCCCCAATCTGGACAAAAGAACAAACAATGAAAACCCTAAAGGCAACAGTGAGAATACTTTAGGTCAGCGGTTCTCAAACTGGGTCCTCAGGACCCACACAGTTCATGCTGTCCAGGCGCCCCGGCAGGTGCACTCATTATTGACGGACATTTTAAAAGATTATTTCACTTTTGATTCTCTGAGGAGACATGCACTGTGTGGGGTCCTGAGGACCGACTTTGAGTGGTGTCCTGAGGACCGACTTTGAGAATCAGTGTTCTAGGTTTTACAATATTTCTAAATTGAATTCTAGCCAATGAAATTATTTTCCAACTTAGTCCTCTCTTCCCAGCCAGGATCTGCTAACACAAGGCGCTTTTTTCTGTAATGCGGAACCAGTACATAATAAAAGCATCCATCATTTAATCTGCGACATGTGTGGAGAATACGGCTCAGCCTGAGGACCAATCACGTGATAACTATTTTTAGAAAACTGGAAAAATGGCTGCTCCTTGGGGTAAAGCTCCAGAAATGGGTCATAATAGCACCATGATTTCATAGCTGGTAGGGCAGCTTTAAATTTAAAAATCTATTTCAAAGTCTTATGAAAAAGGACAACATTTTAAGACTGCAACATTTATCCGTGCTGTGTCACCCCAGTTTGTCTTCCCCTTCCCTTTAGAATGTAAGCTTTAATGAGCAGGGCCCTCTCTCCTCATGTGGTTTTCTAAGAATATATCTCTGCCACTGATATAAATTGCATCTGTGTCCGCTGCTGAAACTGTCTTTATTTACCATGTACTTGTTGGAATTTGCATTTTGTACTGTAAATCCCTATTTTCGTGTTTTGTTCCTTTGCTCATCTATGTATTGTCAGGCGCTGCGGAACCCTTGTGTATAAACAATAACAATAAAAAGACATCAGTGGCCAAATGTAACAGGGTGTGAGAATCAGAAATTGAGATATTTTGCGAGAATTGTCCCAGTTTTTTTTTTTTTTTTTTAAAGAGGGGATCAATCCAGGTTGATTTTGCCATGTAAATGATTACTGCTTAAAACTCTTAAAATCTCTCACTTTGATTCTTGCACCCTATTACATTTGGCCCTAGATCACACCTAATAAGGCAGTATCTAGTTGATAATTATCAGACTGATGAAAAAGTGTCATACAGATAACTACAGCTCCCTTTGTGAGTTACTGCTATGTATCTAAGCCTTTGATGCTGCATTTGGAGGAGCTGCCAGCAAAACCACAGGAAAGGGAGTAAAAGTGGTAATCTAGCAACATAAAAGGACATAATCCCTGAAATGATTGGCTACACAGCAGGGTCCAAAAGCAATACAGAACTCCTATGGCTAAATACTAGCACTACGAAGTCAGAAAATGGTCAATCACGGCAATAGGTCCAGTACCCGGATCGACACCATCTAGATGTTATGGTCAACCACGCTTTGTCGAACCCATCTAATTAGATGCCAAAAGATAGTCGACCACATCTACAGTAATGGAAGGTAGGCGCCAGCATTAGAGCGATGGGCGTGTGGTTGACGGTTACATGAATTTTTCACATTTTTTTGGTGCTGAATGTCACAGGTTCATATTTTACTATCCAAGTGGACATAGAGTGAGATTAGAATAGTGTGCAACAAGCCATGCGAGGGGACACTGTGCACATATACAGCTTCCATGGGGACCCCAGTGACATTCGGCACCAACAAAAACATGAAAGCCGCACGTCAACTACCACCCACGCTCCCATTTGCTCTAACGCTGGCGTCTTACTTCTGTTACGTTTGACCTAGGCGCAGTCCACTATCTTTAGGAGTCTAACTAGACTGGTTCGACTAAGGGTGGTTGACAATTACACGGTAGATCTAGGAGGCGTCAATCTGCTATACCAGAACCAATAAGTCCTCCTTCCGCTATGACAACTTACTTCAGCAATTTCTCAAAAGCATCTAAATAGTCTTCACTGGTCATGAGAACACAGAAGATATTCCTCCTGATGTCGGTGTTCATCCTCTGTTTGCGAGCTAGGTCCAGGATCTTTGCACTGAGCTTAGGAAAGAGGATACATGATTACAAACTGCACATTCTGTAGATCCCTTCACAAGGAGAAGTGAGGCATCAAAAGCTTTAACTCTGGTTACAAAGTGACCCAATGTCATTTCTGCCCAGGTGTTAGTCCATTGTGTTTTGGAGACTGTGAAACAGTTCAAGCTCACAGCAGAGACAAAGGGGGGAATTTAACAAAGCTTTGGATTGGATTGATCCCTTGCATACATCACAGGAACAGGAGTCCAATCCAGCCGGGAAAATTGATTTTGTTATGGGTTACTAAAAACATCTAAGTCCAGTGCAGGTGTCACACTATCACCAGACGGTGGTCCATTACCGTTATTAACTATGCATGATTTTATATGTTTATTCTATCAAATATCGTTAAAAGTCTCTTGTTATACAAATGGTCATATCAGCGCTGCCATGCCTTTTGTATACTGTATATTTACTTCTTGGGAATGGACTACTCCCTACTTTAGCAGCAGCTGTTCAGAAACAAATATTAGCGCCCAACTTTATCAATTAATGGTATTCTAGGACTAAATCAAACGATCTAGGGACAATGTGATGGGCAAAACCATGGTTACTAGCTGCCAATTATAAAATATGTGGACAAACCCTGTACCCATTGCATAACAAGTAAGCACAATTTACTAAAGGCCCATACACACTAGAAGATTATCTTTCCAATCTGGCTGGTTGGAATGAAAATCTGGAAATTTTTGGGAACAAATTACAATCAACCATTTGCTCCCAAAAGTTGGAAAATGGACAAAAGCAGTCATCTACATAAATATATTTAACCAATTTGTCTGAATCATCATTTTCATCTATTTTCCATGTTTAGGAGCAAATAAATCAATTATCATTTGCTCCCAAAAATTTCCAGATTTTCATTCCAACAGTCAGATTGGAAAGATAATCTTCTAGTGTGTATGGGCCTTTAATACATTTGTCTGAATTTCTCTATATGAAACTTTTGGCCTGTGGGGGTCATGAAAAAAAAACATACTCTAAAGTTCCATAATTCAAGAACATTTGGAAAACACTGGTATAAAAACTTCCACATTTGGAAGAAGTGAAAGAATTCTGAATTCAGGCTGAATTACTTTATATAGTCACAATGAAAGGTTTCTCTTCTCCGGGTAAAGGTATAAGGTCTGCTACCTTGTGGAGGTTTTTGTTTCCTCAATGCCATTTTATTTAAAGAACTAATTGCATGTATTGGAAATAGAATATAGAAAGCGCGCTCATATTTATGAATAGTAAATTGGTCAGAGAACCATGGTTCCCATGCGAGATAAATTTACACCTCCACATTAATACCTTCCCAACTGCCTGCGAAGGCTTTGCGGCAGATGCCGGGTCAATCATTGGTGCTCCGCTCCATGAGGATCCAACAATCCACCATCTTCCAACCTGTTCTGCTTCCAAGATATTCTTCAGGGATACACGAAGACGAGTGTCACTGCCAGACGCGCCTCTGTGGACCTGCACAATCAGAAGGACATGTCAAGACCTCACTTCATCAGGCTAAAAACTAGCGATGAGATGATTGACATTACACAAAAATGCTGTATCCAACAGCTGCACAATAAAGGGTGTTACGGTGAATGTAGAATGAACACATGCTTATCTGTCCTATAGAGCTGCAGAATATAGTGTTGCCCTTTATAAATATAGGTCATAAAAGTTAATCATATGCAATATTTTAAAAATCTTTTATAAATCAAGAGAATAGTAGATATACTAAATAATCCTGATTGTTTATCCTCCCTATTCCCATTCTAAGAGATTTCATTTATCCCTTCACTGTTCTCTATCTGCTGTATTGGTCCCCAACACCCAGGTAGTGAGCATGTCTGACATATGACCCTTGGGCTGGAGGGAACCAAGCTTTGGGCATTTCATAGAAATCAATCTGCAGAAGTGTTTTTGTCCTAATCCCAGGCCATGTTACGTGGAATAAATGGGCATGGATTGGGTTTCTTTATTGTAATGTGTTCCAGCAAATGCCCATCACAGAGTGCCCCAGAAACCTCTTCCTAATGCCCAACAGCTGGATTCTATTACCAGAGAGCGCTGTAGTTTACGCAGTTTCTCCACTGGTTCGGGGTCGTAGCCGGGTATCTTGCGCATATCATTGTTCTTTAACGCAAGCATAGTCTCCAACATAAACCGAACCTAGGCATGGAAACAAACAAAATAAATAGTCAACACAAGGAAACTACTACAAATGTGTGTATATAGAGACTAGAATGTGTCACAGTGCCAACCTACTCCAGTCATTGTGGGTGTAAGAATCCAAGATTCTAAAAGCCAAGTGTAAGTATATGTCAGGGGAGCTGTCCACTGTCACATGGCAGATTCTCAACACCTTGGTTGGAATTAAATAGCCGTCATGTTGCAGACTGTGCAGGACTCATCCGGAAATCATTTTATAAATGGCAAAACCAGGATGTTTTGTCATGTACATGATTGCTGCTTTAAAAATATGGCCAGACACTCACAGCATCTCACACAGCCTGCAACCTGCAGGTTATTACATTTCTTGTTGTGTCTGTCGTTACTCCGAACAGCTGGGCATATGATTGTCTGACTGACCTGCAGCACGGCAGACCACACAATGGGGGCGCATTCGCAACAGGGACCAATGATGACGGCCTGCGCATAAGGCTTATGCTGGGGTCTTCACTGCGTGCGGCCTCGGAGGCTTGCATCCAAAGCGCTCGCAGCAGGGGGGCATGCAGAAGGTGGCATGCAAACGCCTGCGTTTCTTGGGTGTACCCACGAAAATGCTGGGTGCAGCCAGGAAACCAGGGGCGGGCGGTTGACTTCACTGGATGTCAGCTGCCCACCCTGTTCTCGTAGCAGGGCACCACTAATCTGATTCACCAGAGACGGACTTAGAGATTAGCGAGCGCCACAGAATTCATTTGATGGTCGGCGACCATCGAATGATTTTGGGCCCCCATGCAAGGCAGTGAATGGATTTACATAATAGTAAACTAGAAGAACCACCACAATAACTGGCCAGTGGGCGTTCTAAGACGTTGGAAACTGAATTACTCGAGTCTGATCCGGCAAGGTCTTATCCACTGCATTAGCTTTGGTTTGGGCCTCAAGGATCAGTTCCTTCAGGGCCACAGCATCATCTTTCCTCAGGGAGAAGCCGACGTTCTTCAGCAGCAGAAGGATCAGCTCTATATCTCTCTCTTCGAACGTGGACACCAACATCTTCAGAATGTCAAACACCAGGCCGGAGTCAATGATGTGGAAGTTGTACAGGTGGCCGAGGAAGACGATTAAGTTATCACACTCTTTACTTTCGCTGCCGTTTCCATGGAGGTCATGGAACTGCTTCACCACTAATTCCAGGATGTGCGCCCCCACCTGGTAAAGAAGAAATGACACTCGAGTTAAATACCCCTTTTAAACAAACTACCCAGGATATTCCCGGCATTATGACAGCTGATTAATTTTCCCAGGTGCAGCCTGCACCCTTTCACACTTACAGCAGCAAATTACCGGGTGAAGCAGTTCTAACAGGTAATTTTTTCTTATGTTTGAATGGGTCAACGCGGGTTGTAAATCCCGGGTCCTCAACCCAGGTAAAAAGAAGGGTCGGAGACCCAGGTTTTAACACCCGGGTTGACCCTTTCAGACATACCAAAATCCTGGGTTGATGCGCAAAAACCTGGGATTTTAGAGTGGGTCTGAAAGGGGTATCATTGGACTAATATCCTAAAACTACTAAGGTCTGTTGAGCACAATTGCAAGCAGCTTAATATAGTCCTGCTACAGTGCAAGAGTCATTGTGGACTTAAAGTATGTGACTATTATTATACATGAATATATAAATTTCTTAACATTGCAGAGGGGGAGAATTGTTAAACTGTTTGGCTCCTTACCCACTAGCATAAAAAATATAAAATGGCATTGGCATGGAACTGCATCCAATTCGCTTTAATGACTCCATTGTCACTTGGACTTCAGATTTGTACGCTACCTGAACCAAGCATTACAGCAGACATTGCCTGTTCTATTTACTAATCCTCCACCAACCCCAGTCCCACCCTAACAGCAAGTACTGGTATCCAACATGACAAATCCAACTGAGTTTTACCCGTATTCTCTTTGCATTGTTTTCTGAAGGCTGGTTTACAACTATCCTTAACCACATACCTGGCATAAATCTCATCATAAAGTGACTGCAGCCAGGAGTGTGTTTCCTGGCCAGGTCATGTCACATATGTCGGGCTGCCCCGCTGTTTCCCCCATATTTAATGGAGGAAATCCATACTGCACACTTCCTCCTGCATCCCCCTGGAAGTGACGTGTCAGTCCGTGATCGCCGACATCACTCCTGAAATCATGCCCCAGAATGCCTTGCAGGCATCATTACAGGGTGCATGCAACTATGCTGATATCTGTGGGTGCAGAGATCAGCAGCAGGTAAGGAAATGGTTGATCAATCCTCTCAGCCTCACACTTACCAGCAATGGCATATTAAAAAAAAAAAAACCTAGATATATGTTTTTTAATCTTTATTTATTTAGCAAAATAAAAACAAGTTAAGAAAAGTACTTTTGCTATTTTTTTTGTGATGCAAACTACATGCCAGCTTAAGCATTCCAGTCTCTTACCTTCTGCATAAACATTCTCAAAGCTTGGGTAGGATGCAATTGCACACAAGAAACACCAATTCCCCATTATTTTAAAATGTTAAATGTAAATGAATTGCTCTTTCTATATTGCAGAACCAGAAGGGTCCTAGTTAAAAGGCTGAATGGATCATGGGCCACCAGCTACCGAGTGAAGTTATGAACAGGTAGTGCAGCCCTAAAAACAGGTCATACCCCACTAAATAGTTCTGCCTCCAGTGTGTCCATGTGTGACAATGTAGAGGATTGTCCTTACCTCAATCCCCACTGTGTTGTGCAGTACACTGATCAGGAGCACGTGTTCCATCATCAGCCGGTCTGGCATTTTGGCGGGGGTGATGCAGGCGCTCAGAATGATGCTGGCTACTGTTTCATTCATGTCATTTCTGCTCTGAGCCATGTACAGTTCCTCAAGCTGCCCACTGATAGAGGCCATGTTTGGTTCACTCAGTCTAAAAGGGAACAGAGAGGTTAGTCCGTACTGTGGGCACACGTTACTGGGTGCCTTAATACCTCATACCCCTTATTGGGGAGTGGCTTTAACACCTCTCCAAAATATTGGTGGTTGGAAAAGTGTGCAACATATTAATTACAGCTTATGTTTTAATGAATCTTATTCACACGTGCCCCAGTTCTGGCAGATCACTGAGCATTGATGCGTTTTCCTTGCAGTTGCCTGAGGTTATACTACTGCCCAATACAGATGTGAGGAATGGACCAGGTCTGCAAAGGAAAGATCTGTGTATTAACAGGGCTCTGAAGCCGGTATATGGTCGTTAGGTCGACACAGCTTAGGACGACACATGAAAAGGTAAACATGGCTAAGGTCGACAGGGTCAAAGGGCCACCAATGTCAAAGTCTTTCTTTTCTGTCCTTTCTCCCTGCTGTATGTAAGAGACACAATGGTTGTTTAAAATTAACTTGTTAAAACTGCACCTCAAATGCATTTTAACAATGAACTAACCACATAAATTCTCAATCTAACACCAATATGAAGTACAACATACTAACTACCAAGTACAGGCAGTTCAACCCTTACTGAGTAATCTCTATGGAACTTTGCGCCGGCTCAGAAATACCTATTCATACGTTCTTAAGCATGTACAAATATTGGGACCCGTGTAGCGTTACACTGCGCACACATAAATGCGCATATTAGCCCATATGCAAACCCACATCTGTAGCAGTGAGCATGATTCATGCATATACGTATAGGGCTATACCTGGTGCCAGAGGTCCAGCCGCAATCAGACATAACTTCCATACGCTCAACATAGACCATAATAGCCCGCGATGTACCCTCTCCTACTTCCAAACACCACATTGCCACGGTTACGCTCATAGCAGTGTACACGCAGACATGGAGCATGAGCAGTGCTGTGTGTACAGTTAATAGCATGCAGCAAAGGTGTTTTAACTGCCTCAGGAGTTTTGGGATGTTTTTTTATGCACACATATAATGCTACCTGGGATTCAAGAGCTGATCAGCTGACTGCCCACATCCACTATAAACAGTGACAGGTCGGTATTCATACAGTTCTCCTGACTGTTATACATTAGAATGTTGTAAACTAATGTAATGCTATGCAGGAACACAGCACAGGCAGATACAATGCAGTACAGAGTACCATCGGCATAGGTCCTCACTTCATTTCTGATTCTCACTGGTATATGGACTATATAACACGCCAGAAAAATGTTATGGGTGAGGTTATAAAAGGTAGCTGCTAGTAAGCATGCCATCCCCCATAATAGAGGGTACTGGGGACAGGATTTGGAAAACAATGACCCAAATAGTGAAAAAGACAAAACTAAGCCCTTATCGCCCATTACAGCCCCGATTGGCTTTGTACACGCCCTTCTTAATTGTAATCTGCAACAAAGCAATTGCTGGTATTAGGGTTATGCTTCTGCAGCCAAATATGAAGGCAATCAATCAGATGCCAACAGTAAATTACAGCAGACAGCATAGCAGCGGATGGTTATATGGCATATGACAATAATTATTAAGGGGTATAGCACAAGGTGCACTAGAAAGAAAAAATATCAACTTGCACTTGGGAAGGGCCCATATATCACACATCTGCTCAAAACAGGAGAGTAAATTAATTAGCTGAAGCCTGTGAGTGATTTAAAGTTCATGGAGTTTCATCCTGTCAATTAAAAATATGAACTATAAAATAGTTGATGCACTCCAGGCCTGGAGCCAAGACAGAGCACACAACTCACGAGAAAGGACGCTATTATTTAGGCGGATGTGTCATGTGATACCTGTTCATCAATCCTTTCACGCTTTTCTTCAACCGCTCCAGTTCTTCTTTCTTCTTCACATCGACAGCATCAGATGATTGTCTCAGCTGGGGTGGGATGTACTTGGTGCCTGCATCATGCTAGGAGACAGGAGAAGAGGACTGCTTTACCCTCATTGGACAGTAGAAATATAGAGGATATTATAAATGCCTTTCACATTAATACAATACATCACAAATAGAACAGAATCAAAATGAAAGGGTCACATGACATTTTGTTAGGTAAGAATATAAAACAGAAGATTCAGATCACACAGTGCTCTGTTAATAAATAAGGGAGATTAGGGTACAAATGGCCATAGCAATGGCGGTAGTCAAAGGAAGCGAAAGAGGAGCACATTACATTACAAACAGTTATCGCACACAAGGGGAGAACTGAAAGTAGAAAAGGTCATGGTGATGCTGTTTTGAGCGATTTTCAGCTCAAAGTCGCCCAGTGTGTATGGGCCTTTATAGAAAATACTATTTTAGATTAAACAGCCAATTCACCAGAAGTTAATAAGTATGTTCATTCATTCTTTCAAACTCTATTTCTTGCTTTGGGTGTCTTTCGGTTGTGGCACTTGAGGCACAGCCTGGTCTGTATTTCAGAGATGAAATACCGACCCAAGTGTGCTAGAAGCACCACAGCAGAGAGCGATACCCCAGGTACAAAAGAGGAACTGCAAGTGTTTTGTGGAGGTGTAGGGTGTTAGAATGAACAGTATAGATGGGATTTTCTTTTTTTTCCCCCATTTAGGAAGGAGAGATAAATGGTAGAACTATGTACAGTGTAGAAGCCAGTTTACTTTACAATGGGACTGATGCAGAAGGAGGTGCTAACTGTGGATGAAACTACTGCATTCAGCATACCCACAACAGGGCTGGCACACCTCCATTTCCTGGAATGCTGCTGGTTGCTGCCTGCGAATGCCAGCAGTACATCAATCATGCTGCAGCATTTAGGGAGCGGCAAGTGACATCGTAGTCCAAGATGTGCATATAGTAAGTAAGCATCAGCTTCTGATTATGTGCAGCTCTTAAAACATCACATTACATAAATCGCTATATTTGCAGAAGATCTCATCTAATACATTTCACAGATATGATGTATGGTTAACAAACCATTGCCTCTCATCATAATGCTCAGGATGGATATCAAAATGTTGGTATGGAAGATTTTGTCCCTTTGTATTTAGGAAGAGAGAGAATAAAACCCTATTGGCACAACGGTCATACCTATAACATACAGCAGTATAGGTCAGTGATGGCCAGGGACGGACTCGCCATCTGGGTACTTCAGGCAAATGCCAGAGGGGCCGATGGCCAGGTGGGCTGATTTCTTCTTGTAAGGTGTAGGCTCCAACTCCCGATCGGCACACAGTGAGAGCTGCTGGACTCGCGGCTCTCTCTGTGCGCCGCTGAGGTCCAAGAGAGACAAGGTCATCAAACGCCGTTGTTCCCTTCTCTCCTGCAAGCCGGGAGAGGCAGAGCACGTGTGTGCACATGTGCACAAATGCCAGGGCCGATTCAGCGGCACAGTAATTCGCTGGTGATGGCTAACCTGAACACTCCAGCTGTTGTTGAACTACACATCCCAGCATTTGCTGCATCAGTTTTAGCATGGCCAAATAGTAAAACAGATGCAGGGCATGCTGGGATGTGTTTTTCAACAACAGCTGGAGAGTCAATGTTAGCCATCACTGGTATAGGTCGACAGGTAAAATGTGTTGCTAAAGTTTGGGACCGCATATATTACATGGTGTGGGGGCAGGGCCTGGGCACATGGTGCCTGAAGTAACACACTGTTCAAGGGCCGCATATATTATATGGTGAGGGGGTGGGGCCTAGGCACAGGGTACCTAAAGTAACATTCTGGGCAAGGGCTGCATATATTATATGGTGAGGGGGTGGGGCCTAGGCACAGGGTACCTAAAGTAACATTCTGGGCAAGGACTGCATATATTATATGTAGGGATGGCCATCATTGCCTTTGCTATCGATTGCAAAAGTGCAACTGGCCATCGATAGTGTAAAACTATGCAATGGATGACCATCAATAGTATTATATCCCTTTCACACCAGCCTAAATTCCCGGGTTGGGCCCGGGAACAACCCGGGACTAGCTCTGTGTGAAAGGTTCCAGGGACAAATTCCCAGGTTAATTTGCCGGCAATTCAACCCTGCTAGGTAGCAGGGTTGCTCCCGGGTCCTTCCATGGTTACTGGCTGGTGTGAAAGGTGCAGGGACATGTCCCTCCTTCCCGTGTTGCCTCTGCTAGTGCTGATTTGCTAGCAGGGCAACATCCTGTTGTGGTGGATACTCACAGACACGCCCAGAGACAGCATGCAGGGAGACAGTGTGCATGTTCTGTGGCACCACAGACCCCAGAAGTTCATTTTAACCCCTGAAAGCCTGCAATGTGTGCTATGTCTTGGACAAATGAGGAGGTGAGAGCTATTACTCATTAGAGGGGAAAGTGTTTTCATATGCCTTATAATTTGTTTTATACAAGTAAACAAAGGCTGAAACACTACAAATGTTTTGTGTCTTAATTATTAATAATCAATAATCTAATGTGAGCCTAAAAAAGGCCATTTTTAATGCTATTCTCATAGAAATGCAGTGTCATCCCTGGTTCAGTGTGAAAGGTGCCGACCCGGGTTGTCCCTGCTTCAAAAGCATGTGTGAATGGGTCCCAACCCGGGAATGTCCCTGCGTGTCCCTGGAATTTAATTCCCGGGTTTGTCTCTGCATTTCTGGTGTGAAAGGGGTATTACATGTCAATGGTCATCCATTATGTTTGACTGATTGGCCTGTGGGACAATCAAAACACATGGGCGGGGCTTCACGGGTGTCGGGGACACTTTGAAAAAGAAAAAAAGAAAACATCGGTTTTGCTGTGCCATCTGGTTCCCCCCCCCCCCCCTCGATGGCAAAAGTATTTGACATCGGCCATAAACCATCGATTATTTCAAATCATCGATGGCCATCCCTAATTATATGGTATGGGGGTGGTGCATGAAGTAACATTCTGTTCAAGGGCCGCATATATTACATGGTGTGGGGTGACTAGCTACAATATTATGTGCAAAAGGACAATAGAATTCAGAATACAGAGGGCAAAGCTTCATACAACCCATGCACCAGGTTAGTGCAGAGGTTATGGTAGACCAGTGCTGTCAGTGGGGACTCTGAGGCTGTTGATACATTTAATGCTACTGTCAGCTATGGTGCAGTTATGGAACAGTATTTCTTCAAGAAAAAGGGGTTTTCAATTCCACACAGAGTGCTCTATTTTGTTCGTCTTTATATGGGTTATATCTTCATATATATATATATATATATATATATATATATCTTCATATTCTTTATCATTTTTATGTTTTATATCCTTGTATTTCTACAAGAAAGCTGTGCTACCCTTCTCCCTTACAATGGTTCACAAATGAAGAGAAAAGAGAGAGTGGAGAAATGTTGGGTGCACTCAGAAGGTAACCCTAAAACGTCCAACTGATATGACACAAATTCTTAAAATGTAACTTTTATTTAGTTTAAAAAGAAGTGTACTAATTACACCTTCCTGAAGAAGACATAGTAAGAGTGTGCAAAAAAGAGAGAGGTTAGAAAATGTAATTACAAAATTGAGATGTGGAAACATCTGGAGGATGATTAACATGTATTTTTCATGGAGATTATTTCTCCTTTGTATAAAATGGGATAATCTCCCGGGTTGACAGTATTTCTTAATAGTTTTCTTCAAGTTATTAGATGATATTGCAGCTACTGGAGTCCCTTGTGTATAGCAATTCTTCACAACACTAGGTTTCCTTTTCTTGGTTCATAGTATTCAATTTAATACATTTGTATCAGAATTGTTTCTGTCTGGAACTCTGCCAGATAATTGTTCATACACTGCCCCCTGTATTGACCTAGGGCTGTGTATAGTGCTTGGCTATTTAATAAATAGCCAATTACACTCAGGACTTGTGATTTTTATGGCTGCATTTGTCAACCTTTATAGAAGAAAATGTGGCTCAGAGCAATGTAGATGTTTCATTTCTGGTAATGAATAGATCTATTCTTTACATTGTGGAGTGTGTCCCATTCTCTGTGTATCTCTCAATTTTTTAATCACATTTTCTAACCTCTTTTTTTTTCAAACTCTTACTATGGGGGGCATTCAATGTCAGGGGCACGGCTGTCGAGCTAGCGCGACAGTTTTGCCCCTATACCCGTTCTCGCTTTGCTGGAGTGGAGCTCGGCAGTAGGGATTCAATGTCCCGGCCGCCGAGCGGCGAGAAGGGGGCGTGGCCGCGAGCTGAGGCCGGAAATAGTCGAGCTCCGGCCAGGAGCTTGACTATTTCCGGCTTTTCTCAGCAGAACAAGCCCAACAGCTTCTAAAGTCGATCTCGTTCTGCCGAGAACCCCTGTTCAATGCTGTCGGGGAATACAGCATTGAATAGGGCCCCGCAGCCATCTCCCCCGTCGGGAGCACGACAGCGATTAAATACCCCCCTAAGTCTTATTCAGGAAGGTGTATTTAGTACTTCTTTTTAAACTAAATAAAAGTAAAATTTTAAGAATTGGTGTCATATCAGTAGGACGTTACCTTCTGAGTGCACCCAAAATTTCTCCACTTTCTCTCCTTTCTCTTCGTTTATGGAACAGTATTTGACAAGTTCATCATTGTTTATGCCAGAAACCCTTCCTTGACACAGCAGCTGCCCTCATATACAGATGTGCTCTCATTTATCATTGGTGCTATACAGCCCCACAAGACTCCTGTAGTTTCAGGCATTTTTTGTTTGTTTAGAAATAAGACATCCATGTCGTTTTCCTGTTTTAAATATTAAGATGTTTTAAATATTAAGATATTTAAGTTAAGATTTTATTGAGGGTGTATTCAGTACCAAGCAAACCGCTGCACCTAATCGGAACAACAATTGAATTGCTCTGTTGGGCGCCCCTTTCTTACAGCAGAAGCAAAAAAAAAAAAAAAAAAAGTGATCTCCCACATAGGGAGAACAATAGTAGAGTAATTAACTAATTATAATACTAATAATAGAGTAATTAAGTTGTTTCGGAAGTATTATTATTATTATTATTATTATTATACTGCTTGCGCCCAAATAGGCTGGGTTTTGCCATGTAAAACGGCTAAACTCACCTAAAATCCTGGTTAGGGCACCCAAACTACTGAGTTTATGCACATATCTGCTTGGCACCTCAGGAGACTGCCACCTCAGGAGGATGCAAGCTGATATGCGTGAGGCTGCAGCAGTCACACTCGAAATGAGCAACAACTGAATTGTTCTGTTGGGTGCCAACTAATAAGAGCCGCTGACAAAAACATTTGAATCTTTTAGAGTTCAAAAGAAGAGCATATTTGTACTGCACAAGAGCAATAGACAATACAGTTCAAGCTGTAGTAATAAACAGGTAATAGATGTTGAGTAAATTTACTAAAGCTTCTTAAAACAACAAGATGTTGCCCATAGCAACCTAATTCTATCATATCTCTAATAAATCCTAGAAAATGGTACAGAATCCGATTGGTTGCTATGGGCAACATCATCTCAATTTTTAGAAGGTTTAGTAAATGTACCCCTTTGGGGCTATTTCAGCAGGATGAAGAGGTAATAATCATTGTTCATTTTCCTTGCACCTCTGGCCTAAGTCTGTACCCAACACGGGCTACCATAAATCGCTTTTAGGTGATTTTCAGTAATATGCGCACACGTAATCCCTTACACTGTGGTCGCATTCAGGAAAATGTGACTGCAATCTAATGGCCGAAGGGAGCAGCAAAGCGGTGTTGTCGGGGCATTGGCTCGGTGTTGCTGGGGCATATCTGGACCATTAGCGGGGCAGCCCGCAGTGGCTGCATGTCACACTCGGCCATACTACTGACTTTGCAGCTAGGCTAGCCTAAATATGAGCGCTGTATAGCAAAGTGCTTGCATATTAGGGATGCAAATGCAATTGGATCGCGGGGAAGGACCTGGCATGCAGGGTGGCATTGCCCTGTGCTGGGCGGCCACATGCATGCCAGTGAAGGCAGTTGTAGTTTTGCAATAGTTTGCAAAACTCAGAGACACAGCTAAAGAACACTTCTACAAATGATCTCCTTTTCAAAACCTCTCTGGAGGAAAAACCCATTAATCAAAGTAATCAATGTAACCACAGGGAGGAGACCAAAAAAGCCCCAATTCCAGTAACCATGGAGAGCCTTACATGTACTTGAAATCTGTCAACTCCTTTTCTATGGTAACCAAAAACCTTTAAATAAGGACATACATACCTTGATGACCGATGAATCTGCCATATCCTCACTGTCGGATCCATCAGAAGCAGCCTCTGAGTCCTGGCCAGAGTAATCGGTTTCTTGCTTCATGGCCTTATCTTTCTCAGACAGGGAATTATCACCATCACTGTCCCCTCCAATTTCATTCTCATCCTCCTCACTGTCCTCCCCACCATCTTCTTCCCCCATCTCCTCTTCTAAGTCGCTGTCCTCCCCATCATCCTCACCTCCCATCTCCTCTTCTACGTTGCTGTCCTCCCCATCTTCCTTACCTCTCATCTCCACTTCTATGTCGCTATCCTCCCCATCACTCTCCTCGAATGCCTTCTCTGACAGTCTCTGCAGCTTCTCAGCAGTGTTTGCCTCCTCTTCCTCTTGGTCATACAGACCAGACACAGAGCCACCTGGCTCCAGAACCCCCAGGATGTAATCCAGGCCATCTTGAGTGAATGATTGGGGTAGGGATGTCTTATTTTTCCGTTTATTCATCCCGAGACTCTTTTCCAGCCTCTTAATCTCCTTATCCTCCTTCTCATTGGCCTCCAATAGAGCTTTGATCCTGGCCTCCCCTTTGCTTAGTTTCTTGACTTTCTTCTTCTTTGTGCTGGTTCCTTGTCCATCTGCACCTACAGCTGTCCTCTTCCCCGCAGGCGGAGTATCCCTGGGGCTCTGCCCACCGACCACTGCCCTCTTCCCTGTCGGGGGATTATCCCCGGGCCCCAGCCCACCGACCGCTGCCCTCTTTCCTGCCAGCTGACTATCTCCCGACCCCTGCCCACCCACCGCTACCCTCTTCCCGGCTTTTACGGCCGTGTAACTGGGGCCCTCCAGCTGTGGCCCTGAACACACCCGGCCATAGTACGCTTTCTTCCTGCTTTTCTTGGACAGACGTTTCTCCTTTCTCAGCTCCCTGCGGCTCTTCGCTCGGACTCCATCCCCAGCACCGGACACCGGGTCGACAGCTGCCGAGCCGCCCACCGCCTTGTCTACAAACTCCTGCACCGACAGCTGCAACTTCTTCATCTGCTCCGGCCCCTCCCGGACTGGCCCTCTCCGCTTCATGCTGCTAGTTACACGCACACCCGTTTATTCCATGCATGTACAGTACTCCGTACCAGCACAGCCCACGCTGCTCACGGGCGCCGCCATATTGTGGGAGACCAGCAGCTTCCGGCATGTGGAGCAACCTAACCTTACCCAAACTGAAGGGCGAGTTTTCTCTCACACCGCCCCCTGCTGCTCACCTCCAGCACATGGAAGGGGTGTGTTTGCCTAACTACATTTATTTTATAAATGGTTAATTTATAATCTAACAAATATATGATTGTTTACAGTAGATCACATACATCCAGACGAGCATGGACAGAACAACAATGATAACAGGGGTGTAAGTTTATATCAGTCCAACTGAGGCAAGTTGAAGTTTGGTGTCCCCCTCACCCCAAATACATACCCTCCAATATCTGAAGGGCATATGATCAATGATGTGTGTCAAAATTCACCTGTGTGTAACATCTCAGAGTCCAACAACATTGCTGCAGTGCAAGCTAATTGGTACCAGGCAGGCGCCATCCTGTCCCCTAGTGCAGATGTTAAGGTGCCCATACACGGTGTGATGATGGGGCTGCATCGCATTGCATCGCATTGCATCGCAATGCATGCGTTTTGCATGCGATTTACGTGCGATGCAATACAATCCACGGGCAGTAAAAAAAGTATGTGCAGCAGTGGGGGTATGGAAAAGTGAATGTTGTTGCTATGCGCGCTGCAGAAAAGGGGGTTGGCCACTTAAAAGGGGACTTGTCCTTGAGTGTAGTGTGCCACACCATATACGTCTTATATACATTATGCAACACAATAGTAGACCCCTTATACTTGCCCCTTAAACATTATGCCACATTATACCAAAATTCACCTTATGCGACACACAATGAGCCAAAAATCACAATATACCACCCGGGTGGAGCAAAAATCACATTACGGTGCCAATACATGAAGCGATGTGCTCCTAGCGTTTTGAAGTAGATTGCATTGCATCTAGTTAAAAAAAAATGCAATGTGCTAAAGCAGCATGCATTTTGAACTAGATGCGATGCGATCCAGTTAAAAAAGTACGTGCAGCACATACTTTTTGTGGAGACGGCCCATTGCCTTGCAAAACAGGGTCACTCTGTTTATGGGCACCTTTATGTCAAAATGAAAGTGACAAAATCCACGTCATGCCACCTGGATTGGGTTTAACATCCTGGTACCCAGACTGAGCCAAAATTCCCATCATGCCATACTGAAAGAGCAAAAATTCACGTTATGCAACACGTATTGAGCCAAAATTTATGTCATGCTACCCGGATTGAGCCAAAATTCACTTCATGCGACCCAGATTGAGCCAAAATTCACATCATGCCACCTGCATTGAGCAAAAATTCATGTTATGCCACATCATTACATGGGATACGCATCAAACTTCAACCATCCTATAATCTCCCTGACACTCACCACTCAGTGCACATTGCCTCTTCCATTATTCACTCCCCTCTTCTAAACACTCATGAGCTCTTTAATTACTTCTCTACTTGTACTTTCACATCCACATCTCACCACCAATACAAAAAACACGAACATCCACCTATATCTATCTCTCCTTTATAATCTTATTAGCTGGTGACATATCACCAAACCCAGGCCCCAACCACCTGTCCCACTAAGAGTTTACTGGTTGTATAAAGGGTGTTTGATCAGTGCGCTACTATCTGCAGCTGGTACTGGGACTTGTCAGGTCTCAAAGGTAAGTATAAATGGAAAAAGAAAATGTACCAGCGCTGGCTGTAGAGAATAAATTTAGATATATAACAATAATAATATACAGAACGGTATCCTTTACAAAATTTATTTACTAATAAAAAATGCTAAAATAGCTGTACCATTATTAGGTTCGGTAAATCAATGTATAAAATGGGGGGTTACAATAAAATGGTAGGACATTCAATAAGCATCACAGTAGGTAGGTTATACAGGCATTGAATATGTATATTACCACACAGACGTCTCAGATGGTAGTCCCATAAAAGCAGCAGGTAGCCAGGTGGCCAATGGCAGTCCCAAAACACAGAGACCAGTTGGAAAATTAGGTTCCTCTGGTGGGAAAAGATGGTAAACGGCAGAACAGGGGAGGAGTAGCTGCTGAGAGAGGGCATGCCCAGCAGCCCCCTTCCGCCATTTTTGTTAGAAGCAGTCTCTATCCCGTCCCGAAACTCATACAGACTTGCCAAGTCTCTGCACCGGCTCCCACGATCCCTGCTGATCCCTGATTGCGGCCAGTTAGGTCAACTTGGCCACAATGACGATGGCCACCCCGATCAGAGTGACATGTTTTTTACTGGGAGCGAGCGGAGTCTCTGTACTAGCTTGTGCAGAGGCTCCGCTTGCTGCCAGTAATAAACATGTCACACTGAGCGCGGCAGCCTCCTGCAGTGCGGCTGAGCTGACCTACCTTTTGGAGCATACACTCAACTCTGAGGTGTGCGCTTAACTGCCAGCTGACTCCAGATCTCAGCAAGGCAGCCAGTGTCAGCAGCTGCCCCACAAACCACCAATGAGCCGCCCCCTAAGCATTACAGATGCCCTAGGCAATTGCCTAAGCTGCCTATGCCTAGGGCCAGCTCTGCTCCTAATCGCCAAGGGAGAGGCTAGATTAGCGGTTCGTGTTACTTCTCCCATATGCTCAGATTCAACCATTTGTGTCATACTCCCCCAGAAGAAGATCAGAGTTAAAGCTCTCTTGGACTCTAGGGCAGCCAGGAACTTCCTTTCATCCAATCTCGTTACCCAGTATTCCTTGCCAAAGCAGACCTTGGACGAACCCTTATTCTTGACAGATGCTGATGGAAGTCGTATCCCTAACGGGCAAATTTCTTTCCAGACTCATTCTTTAGTATTCCAAGTTGGGGTATTGAGTCAAGAGTCCATAGAATTCCTGATCATTCCACAAATTTCTCACGACATCGTCCTTGGGATGCCTTGGCTTACTAAACATAACTCCCAAATCGACTGGGTCGCCATGGATAATTAAGGCATGGGGTTCAAACTATTCTTTGTCTTGTTTATCTCAAGTTTTGCCTGTGCAACAAACTCTTTCTTCAAGTTCTTCTTCTGGGCTGCCAACGCAATATTCTTTGTACTCTGATGTCTTCAGCAAAGGAGGAGCTGACAACCTTCCACCCCATCGAGACTGGGACTGTCCCATTGAGCTAATTCCCAGGAAGATGCCACCCAGGGGCTGCACATGTCCCCTCTCCATACCTGAGACGGAGGCCATGAACAATTATATACAGGAAAATCTGAAAAAAGGCTTTATTAGGCCCTCAACCTCTGTCGCAGGACCGGGGTTCTTTGTTAAAAAGAAAGAAGGATCTCTCTGGCCGTGTATAGACTATCGAGGGTTGAACGACATCACCATAAAGAATTGATACCCACTCCCGTTAATTACAGAACTCTTCGATAAAGTCACGGGTGCGACAGTCTTTACCAAACTGGACTTGTGGGGTGCTTACAATTTGATTCGCATCCGTCCAGGTGATGAATATGGAAGACGGCCTTCAACACCCGAGACTGACACTACGAATACCTTGTGATGCCCTTCGGGTTATGTAATGCCCAGAGGCGTAGCTAACCCGGAGCCGGCGGAGCACACGCTCCGGGCGCAGGATGCTAGCCTGGCGCCGGAGCTGTGCCAGCACCGCCAGCTCGCTCGCCCGCCTCCGCCGTTGCCCTGCCCGCTCCCCCGCGAGAGACGTGCTGCTGCTGCTGCTATCACAACACGTCTCCCGCACGCTGGACCGCTAGCCAATGGGCGCTTGCGGTCCAGAAGCCAATCAACTGGTGGCTGCTGGACCGCGAGCGCCTATTGGCTAGCGTTCCAGCGGGAGATATAAATTTTACACAGCAGCAGTGTCTCTCTCCCGGACACAGCGGGGAGCCAGGAGGAGGGGAGGGAGGGGTTGACGCGACGCAGCACAGCACAGCAGGGGGGGGAGGCAGGGGTAGACGCAGCGCAGCACAGCACAGCAGGGGGAGGGTTGAGGTAAGGTGCACCCTCCCACCCTGTTGCATCCACCCTGCATCACCCGCGCGCACCCACCCACCCTGCTGCACAAACCCACCCACCCTGCTGCACAAACCCACCCACCCTGCTGCAAGCAGCCACCCACCCACACTGCTGCACAAACCCACCCACCCACCCACCCTGCTGCACAAACCCACCCACCCTGCTGCACCCACCAACCATCCCACCCTGCTGCACCCACTCACCCTGCGGCACCAACCAACCCTCCCAGCCTGCTGCACCCACCCACCCACCGACCCTACCACCTTGCTGCACAGCGGCCGGGAGCGGGCCGCTGCACAGTTCTGCACCCCTGGGCAATGAGCAAATTCAGTCCCCCTTGGCATTGAGCATGAAGCCCCTTGGCATTGAGCATGAAGCCCCTGGCATTGAGCATTTAGGTAAGTTGCACTTATTTGTCAAATGTGTAAAGGGCATTATGGTGTGTTATATAGTATGTCATGGGCATTGTGGTGTGTTATATAGTATGTCATGGGCATTGCGGAGTGTTATATAGTATGTCATGGGCATTACAGTGTGTTATATAGTATGTCATGGGCATTACGGAGTGTTATATTGTATGTCATGGGCATTGCGGAGTGTTATCTAGTATGTCATGGGCATTGCAGAGTGTTATCTAGTATATCATGGGCATTGCGGTGTGTTATATAGTATGTCATGGGCATTGCGTAGTGTTATATAGTATGTCATGGGCATTAAGGTGTGTTATATAGTATGTCATGGGCATTGCGGAGTGTTATATAGTATGTCATGGGCATTGCGGAGTGTTATCTAGTATGTCATGGGCATTGCGGTGTGTTATATAGTATGTCATGGGCATTGCGTAGTGTTATATAGTATGTCATGGGCATTGCGGTGTGTTATATAGTATGTCATGGGCATTGCGGAGTGTTATCTAGTATGTCATGGGCATTGCGGAGTGTTATCTAGTATGTCATGGGCATTGCGGTGTGTTATATAGTATGTCATGGGCATTGCGGAGTGTTATATAGTATGTCATGGGCATTGCGGAGTGTTATATAGTATGTCATGGGTATTGCGGAGTGTTATATAGTATGTCATGGGCATTGCGGTGTGTTATATAGTATGTCATGGGCATTGCGGTGTGTTATATAGTATGTCATGGGCATTGCGGTGTGTTATATATTATGTCATGGGCATTGCGGTGTGTTATATAGTATGTCATGGGCATTACGGTGTGTTATATAGTATGTCATGGGCATTGAGGAGTGTTATATAGTATGTCATGGGCATTGCGGAGTGTTATATAGTATGTCATGCACATTACGGAGTGTTATATAGTATGTCATGGGCATTACGGAGTGTTATATAGTATGTCATGGGCATCATGTGTGGGCTTATGTGTAATTGGAATTACAAAGTTCACTAAAATGTGCAATGGGCATTACGGTGTGTGGTATAATGTTTGTCCGTGCCAACTTTTCACTGCGCAGGAGCCTCACCTATGACATATTGGGGGGGCGCAAAACATGCCCTTGCTCCGGGCGCCGTGGCACCTAACTACACCACTGGTAATGCCCCCGCTGTTTTCCAACAATTCATCAATGACATCTTCAGAGATATGCTGTATAAGTCTCTTGTAGTATACTTAATTATCTCTTTATTAGTTTTCTGCATATATTAATCACATAAACATACAAAAGTAGTAATAGTATTTGACATTTCTCTTATACATTGAATCACTAAAAAAAAGTATATCCAATTACTATTAATACACAAAACAAGACTTTACATACAATAATTGCATCCAGGTAATACTGTATCGATAAACTTCAGCTGACTTATATAAATGTAACAACGAACAGTTACTCTATAGTCTATCATTGCACATCACTTCCCTAGTGATTCAGCAGGTGCATTCTCAATTTTGGAAGGTTGATGATTTTTATCTTCTCATATATTGGAGGGTTTAATTAGATATTTGGAAGAAAGTGAGAGAAAAAAAAAGAAAAAAACATAAGAATAATAAATAAATAAGTGAAAAATCCATAATATTCTATAGACTACATTTAGTGTCTTCTATCGTGCAGAATATACCTATTTTCCATTACTTTTCATTTTTTCCCCCTCCCTCCCCTCCCTTACCCTTTGACCTCTTAGCCTATCCTTCACCTTCCCCTCCCTCTTCCCCTTCCCTATATACTTCCTTACCATCCCCTTTACTTTATGTTAAATTAGTGTTTAACCTACCGCCTTATCAGGCCTCTATACCAAGATTTGTGGGTTGATGTCCTTCAATCTTAAAAAAAAAAAAAAGCCATCTATTAAGTGTGTTTAATATATATAATTATGACATATATTATTGTGCTTTATAACACCGAACTTAGTGAACGGTGTGATATCGAGATAGATACCATACCCCCCAAATTTCATAAAACTTCGCTACTTGTTTTTTCAAAGTGAATAAATATTTTTCGTGTTCCAAAGTGCAGTTAATGAAATTAATCCATTCTTGTATGACGGGCCCTTTTTGTGCCATCCATGATCGTGCTATTATCACCTTGGCCATTGCCCCCAAATTTATGATTAGTTGTCTCTGCGCTGATGACAGCGAGCCATCTGGCCATGTACCTAATATAAGACCACTGGCACTCAGTCCCTGTCGTGGGATTCCTAGATCTATCAATGTATCCTTCACACCCTTCCAAAACTCTTGAAGACAACTACAATCCCAAATTAAGTGCCAGAAGTCGCAGCCATTAGCTACTCCTCCCACACTGCATTTAGGACAGCTAGTACCTCCATCTATTGAAAACTTACTGATTCTCACCGGGGTAAGATATATCCTGTGTACAATATTAAATTGCACCTGCTGAATCCTGCTTGAACTGGTTACAGTACTCTGTACGACTAATGCATCAATCCACATGTCTGCTGTTAATTCAGGGATGTCCTTCAACCACCTTAAGAACACTGCCTCTATATCAGTGGCCTGCATAGTTTCAGTAATGAATCTATAGCATTTAGAAATCATTTTTTTCGTGCCCAACTTATTTAAAAAAATTTGACAGGTGATTCCTGAATTCCAATTCTGTGGACATTATAGTAGTGGCGAAGAGCATTCCTTAATTGTAAATAGCGAAAAAACATGTTCTGTGGTAGTTGAAATTCATCCTGCAGCTGAGAAAAAGGTTTAATACAATCATTATTATAAACCTGGCCTATGTTGTTGACTCCATAATGCCTCCACATTCTTGACCCTTGATACTTATTAATACTTTTTAGAGACTCTAGTGAAAATAAATAAGTATCAGGGTCCATCTCTTTAAATCCCATTTTTTTAGAAATCCACCACCAGATCCTTTTTGCCTGTTTAATAATAGGGGGAGTATTCCTCAAGCACTGCTGTTCCAGTAAGACCTGTAGTGGAGTATACCCCGGAGCCGATCTCCTAATAAGTTCTAACAATTCAGCTGATACATCCACAACCCTCATCCACATATGCAGGTGTACCAACTGAGCAGCATAATAATAGGCTTTAAAATTAGGTAGACCCCAACATTGTTAACGGAAGCTTCGCCCAGTTTTTACATTTGATTTTAAGCTGAGATATCAGTGGGTCGATGTTTTCTAACACATACTTATCCGATTCAGCTGACATAATGACACCTAAGTACTTAATATTATCTACCTTGGGGATGCCAAGGTCAAGATTATACAATTCGTCCCTCTTCTTTAGGGTGACCAGCAAGTGTGACTTATTCCTATTAATTGTCAACCCAGAGTACTTCCCGAACTCATCTATACATTCTATCGCCTGGGGTATCGCCCTGGCATATTCAGAAACTCCAATCAAGATGTCATCGGCATACAATGATACCATGCCAGTCTGCCCACCCCTCCCCTCCCCCATCGCCCCTCTCAGTTTACATGCAACAGGTTCAATAGCAATAGCAAACAGGAGAGGGGAGAGGGGGCATCCCTGCCTGGTGCCATGACTTAATCGAAAGGATTCAGTAATATAATCATTTACCAGTATTCTGGTCCTTGAATTCTGATACATTAGTGACACCCACCCCAGAAACCTAGGGCCAAAGCCAAATCTTTGCATAATGACTCTCAAATATATCCATTCTACTGAATCAAATGCTTTATTTGCGTCAAAAGACGCAATTGCAACACTTTCTCCAGCTCGATCAGCAGACTGCATATATGAAAATGCCCGTTGAATATTTATGGCAGTGGAGTTTCCCTTAATAAATCCGGTTTGATCCGGGTGCACTAGTTCCCTAATTACCCTTCCCAACCTTGTTGCCAGTATTTTCACGAAGATCTTGGCATCCGCGGTTATTAATGATATTGGACGATATGAATCAACTAAAGTGGGGTCCTTATCCCCTTTAGGTATAACAATAATAATAGATTCCGTCATAGAATCTGCCAACTTCCCCTCTGATTCCATACCCTGAAAGGAGTGCAGCAGTCGCGGTGCAATGGCATCTCCAAAATATTTATATAGTTCACCTGGAAGACCATCTATCCCTGAAGCCTTCCCCAGTGAAAGGGGTAGTATACTTAGATGACATACTAATCTTTTCATCAAATCTTCAAATTCACCGACAAACGGTGAGAGAGGTTCTCACCCGTCTTCACCAGAACCACCTTTTCTGCAAGTTGGAAAAACGCGTCTTCGAAGTTCCTACAATTCCATTCTTAGGACACATTCTTTCCAGCTCCGGTTTCAAAATGGAACCCGAAAAAGTAAAGGCCATCCAAGATTGGACAATACCAAGTACCCTAAAAGGAATCCAGAGATTCTTGGGTTTCTCCAATTATTATCGGCGGTTTATCTACAATTTCTCTACCATAGTCGCTCCGCTCACATCTCTTACTCATAAAGGGGCTGATCCTTCACACTGGCCACCAGCAGCTGTATCAGCCTTCCAGCAGTTAAAATAAGCTTTTGCATCAGCACCCATTCTCCTCCATCCAGGCATCAATAAACCTTTCTTCCTGGAGGTAGATACATCCTCCGTAGGAGTGGGATTCATTCTCTCCCAGAAATATGAGAATTAGTCTTCTGCCCTGCGCCTATTTCTCAAAGAAGTTTCTTCCAGCCGAATAGAATTATCCCATCAGGGAGCAAGAACTGTTAGCGGTCAAACTGGCCTTTGAAGAATGGCACTACTTGCTTGAGGGGGCTCTCCACAAAATTACTGTCTACTCCGATCATAAAAATCTCTCCTTTCTCAGTAATGTTCAGTGTCTCTCCTCCCATCAAGCCCGATGGGCAATGTTCTTTAAACGCTTCGACTTCCAGATCGTGTATCGTCCTGGGTCTCAGAACTGCAAGGCAGATGCACTGTCCTGCTCTTTCGACTCCTCAACTGAGGAACATCAAATTCTCAACCCATCCTGAATCCTCTAGTCTTCGCCCAAATCACCACTCTTCCAGTACCACCTCCTGGGAAGACATTTGTTACGTCTGAATTACGTAAGAAACTCCTGCTATGGGCCCATTCTACTCGGTTCGCTGGACACATGTGAACACAAAAGACTTTTATGTTCTTACAAAGATCCCACTGGTGGCCTACTATGCATACAGACGTAAACAACTTTGTGTCATTCTGTGTTAAATGCGCCCAGCACAAGACTTCTCAAACTGCTCCCAATGGTCCCCTTCAGCCACTTTCCATTCCAACTCAGCCATGGTCCCATCTGTCCATGGACTACATTTCAGAATTACCACCATCAAAAGGTCACACCGTAATCTGGGTCGTAGTGGACTGATTCTCCAAGATGGCACACTTCTTCCCACTAAAATATCTTCCTTCAGCACCGGTTCTGGCACAAATCTTTATTTCTACCATCTTCAAAAACATGGTCTTCCAACTGAGATTGTGTCAGATCTGGAAGTGCAGTTCATAGCCAGATTCTGGAGATCGTTGTGTTCCGCAGTTCAGGTTAAACTCAAGTTCTCTACTGCTTATTATCCCGAGATGAACAGCCAGACCGAGCTGGGTCAACCAAGATCTAGTATCCTTTTTAAGACTCTTCATATCATCCTCACAAGATGACTAGGTAGATTTATTGCCCTGGGTTGAATATGCTCATAACAATTCTTATCATTCTTCTTCCAGAACCACCCCATTTTTTTACAGTTGGACTTGGCGGGCAGGGTACTCACCTGTCCGTGTCCGCTGGTGGCTAGCTTGTGTGCAGCTGCTCCTGGGGTCTGGCGGCAGGGGACAGGGGTGATGGTGGTGTCCGGCAATTGTTACGTCCGCCAGTCACAGTCTTTTACAGTATCCCGTTATCTCCAGTTGTCATCATTCCAGCAAGAACTTATTGCTTCATTGTCTTCTCCCATTTGCCTCTAAAATACTAGAATGGCTGGTTTACAGGCGTCTCACCAACTACCTGTCTGACCACTCCATCCTTGATCCCCTTCAATCTGGCTTTCGCCCACTTCACTCCACTGAGACTGCCCTAGTGAATGTCACCAATGACCTGCTGTCAGCCAAATCCAAGGGTCACTTCTCCCTGCTTATCCTTTTGGACCTATCTGCTGCCTTTGACACTGTGGATCACCCTTTCCTCCTCCACACACTCCAAAACATTGGCCTCTCTGGCACGGTCTTCAACTGGTTTTCCTCTTACCTCTCCAACCGTTCCTTCTCAGTCTCTGGATCCACCTCACCACCTTCCATCCTTCCTGTTGGGGTCCCTCAGGGTTCCGTCCTTGGCCCCCTTCTGTTCTCCCTGTACACCTCCTCTCTGGGTACACTCATTAACTTCTTTGGCTTCCAATATCACCTCTATGCTGATGACACCCAAATCTACCTCTCCTCTCCTGATCTGTCCCCCACTGTTTTCTCTCAGGTTTCCAACTGCCTCTCTGCCATCTCCTCCTGGATGTCTAAGCGATTTCTGAAACTGAATATGGACAAAACCGAACATATTATCTTTCCCCCACCCAGAGCTATGCCCTCTACGAATATCTCTATCACTGTTAACAACACCATCATCTCCCCCATTCCCCAACTCCGCTGCCTGGGTGTCACTCTCGACTCCTCCCTCTCCTTTGCACCCCACATCCAAGCCCTTGCCCATTCCTACCGGCTCCAGTTATGCAACATTGCTTGCATCAGGCCCTTTCTCTCACAGAGTGCAACTAAGCTGATCATCCACTCACTGGTCATCTCACGGCTTGACTACTGCAATGTTCTCCTCACCGGCCTCGCTTGATCTCAACTGGCTCCTCTCCAATTTGTCCTCAATGCTGCAGCCATGCTTATCTTCCTTTCCCTCCGCTCTAATTCAGCCAATCCCCTTCAGCAAAATCTGCACTGGCTCCCATTCCCCTACAGAATCCTCTTCAAACACCTCACACTCACATACAGAGCCATCTCTAATTCCATTGCTCCATATATCTCTAACCTCATTTTACTATATTACTATCTGAGTAATATTGTGGCTAACTGGATGTACAAACCATGATATCTTTAAAATATTGATTATCATAGACAAATGATCTGGGAACCCAAAGGGGAGATTGTACCAACCCTTTGTTAGATATTTGTGCTAAAAATTGGAGTATCCATACTCAGTATTTGTATATATAGTTTCTTATTGGACAACAAAGCACACACGTCTGGTGTATTTGTTCTACACTAAAGCACAACTCGTTTTAAGGCATATCAAATAAAAGTTAATTTTTTACTAAAACAATTAACACTAATTATACAATAAAGAGTGCCCCGGAAAAGACATAGTCAGTCTTTTTTCTCCTGTACCCCTGTGCAGGAACCACCCAAGATTGAGGGCACTGAAAACTCACCTATTCATCAAAGCGTACCCTTCCACTGCATAAACTAGCTGGTTCTCCGACCCCTTGCCTGTTTACATCGGCTATCTAGCTACCACCCACTTGCTTGCACCTCTTGTACTCTTTCTGTCTCCCTTCCTACTAGATTGTAAGCTCCTCCGAGCAGGGCCCTCTTCCCTCCTGTTGTCAAAGCCCTCTTCTCTTCACATTTCACTCACAGCTCTCCTATACTCCAACACTCAATGACCATCTTCGTCTGCATACTCATCTCCATCATTGACCTCAAGCCTCTAGTTGTATGTGGATTGAGTCCTGACTACTTATATTTAAGCTGTAACGTGTATTGAACTGTGGCGCTCTTTTTTTGTACTTCTATTTTTGTTATTTATTCAATGTTATGCCAAGTTTTGTCTCCCTGTACTGTTCCTTGCTGAGGTGCTGCGAAACACTTGTGGCGCATTATAAATAAAATTATAATAATAATAATAATTGTTATTTTGACCCTTCGGTTACACTCAAAGAAGTATTTCAGAGCCTTTCTGTTGGTTTCCATTGATGAAAAAATCAATCATTAACCCCTTCCCGACATTTGACGTACATTTACGTCATGGTCGGGATGTACTTCCCGACGCATGGCATAAATGTACGTCATGCATTTAAAGTGTCACCGCGTCTATAGACGCGGTGACAGAGGGGAGATGGCTGCTGTCCCTGACAGCAGACATCTTCCCTCATTGCCCAGGGGGGGCAGCGATGCCCCCCCCCCCATCAGCGATCGCTGCGATTGGCTGTTCAAATGTGAACAGCCAATTGCAGCGTTTTCTGTGTACCGGCGAATAACGGCGCTCGGTAACACAGGGATCGGTGGTGATTGGTGCTGTTAAGTACAGCACCAATCACCACCGGGTGAAAAGGGGTCACTGGTGGTCACCCCACCTCACCCCACCTGCCCCCAAGGCTGTGATTGGTCCGTCGGACCGAAGGACCAATCACAGCCATTACACCTCAGAGAAAATAACGGAGACAGCCCTGCAGCCGCCATTCCGGTCAGGAACAGCGTGCAGAGCGGTCTCCGTGCCCATCTGTCCTCTTATACTGACCTGATCAGCGTTGGTGGTGTGGTGGCATCCGTGCTGCCTGCTGCTGGTGCTTCCTGGTTGTTGTGCTTCCTGGTTGTTGTGCTGCTGCAGCGTCATTGTGTAATCTAATTTTGTGCTGCTGCAGCGTCATTGTGTAATATAATTTTGTCTCTGCTGCCCCCTGCTGCCCCCCTTTTGTGCTGATCAGTATAAATTAACTGATCAGCAACTTTTTTGGGGTGCAGGGTTTTTTTTTTATATATATATACCCCGTCAGGTTGCACCAAAAGTTGTGCGCCTGCTGCCCCTCACTGCTAATCAGTGTTGCATCACTGATCAGCAGGTTTTTTTTTATTTATTTTTTTTGGAGGGTGCTGTGGGGTCTTTTTTTAAAAAAAAATTTCAGCATTTTTGGCACAGGGTTGATCTAATTTTTTTTTTTTTGGATCAAATTCCTGTTGCCTTTGACTGATCAGCAGTTTTTTTTATTTTTTATTTTTTTGAGGGTGCTGTGGGGTCTTTTTTTAATTTTTTTACACCCACAGTGATTTTGTGGGTGTCCTGTGGCCGCTGAGCGCTGATCAGTGACGTACATCACTGATTAGCATTTTTGGCACAGGGTTGATCTAATTTTTTTTTTTTTTAATCAAATTCCTGTTGCCTTTGACTGATCAGCAGTTTTTTTAATTTTTTTTTTTTTGGAGGGTGCTGTGGTGTCTTTTTTTTAATTTTTTTTACACCCACGGTGATTTTGTGGGTGTCCTGTGGCCGCTGAGCGCTGATCAGTGACGGACGTTACTGACCAACATCTGTGCTCAATTTTTGGCGCAGGAGCTTTTTTTTTTTCTTTTAACCCCTTCAAGGTTGTACCAAAAGCTGTTGAAATAAAGTTTGTACCCCCCCTACACGATACACTATACACGTGTTGAAACACTACACTTACACAAACACAAAAATAATAAAAATGTCCCAATAATCCCAAAGACTGTTTTCAGCGGAGGAGGCATATGCCCTTATTGCCTCTGACACTGACACAGCCAGTGATGTAAGCGATGAATTTGCATTCGCCTTAAGCTCCTCTTCCTCCTCTAGTGATGAGGGACCCCCTCAAAGACGCCCCCGTAGAGCAGCTGAGACCCCCCCCAAATGATTGATCCCGTATGGACCCCACCACCAGACAATTTTGAGCCCCAGGTTCCTGAGTTTTTGGCCAACCCAGGAATCCAATTTGATACTACAGGCCTCAAAGAAATTGACTTTTTCAAAGTATTTTTCTCTGATGATTTTATAAATTTAATGGTGGACCAAAGTAATTTATATGCCCAGCAGTTTATTGCTCAAAACCCCACGTCATCATTTGCTAGGTGGACCCCTGTAGATGCAGTAGAGATGATGACGTTTTGGGGTCTGGTGTTACATATGGGCATAGTTAAAAAGCCAGAAATTAGACAATATTGGAGTACAGATGTTCTGTACAGCACCCCACTTCATCGTATGGCCATGACCCGGACTCGTTTTGAGACGATCCTTAAATTTTTGCATTACAACGATAATGCACAGTGCCCACCCAGAGATGATCCCACCTTTGACCGGCTATTCAAAGTCAGGCCGGACATTGATCATTTCAGCGCCAAATTTGCTGAGATGTACATCCCCGAAAAATTCATTTGTGTAGACGAGTCACTTATACATTTTAAAGGAAGGGTTAAATTCCGCCAGTACCTTCCCAATAAGAGGGCAAGGTATGGCATAAAAATGTATAAGCTGTGCGAAAGTACCTCAGGGTACACCCACAGGTTTAGGGTATATGAAGGGAAGGAAACAAGAATTGAACCGCCAGAATGCCCCCCCTCCCTCGTAGGTGTTAGTGGAAAGATTGTCTAGGATTTAGTGCACCCCTTCCTGGATAAGGGTTATCACCTCTCTGTGGATAACTTTTACACCAGCATCCCCCTGTTTAAGGCCCTTGGTTCAAGAGGTACAGCAGCTTGCGGTACTGTGCGCAAGAACCAAAGAGGCCTCCCAAAAACGCACATTGCCCAATTACTGAGAAAGGGTGAAAGCAGAGCACAATCCACCGAAAATATGTTGTTGGTCAAATATAAGGACAAGAGGGATGTCCTTATACTGACAACAATTCACGGAGACAGTACCACCTCCGTCCCTGTACGAGGTACCAGTACCCACACCTCAAAACCTATTTGTATCCTAGATTACAATAAGTACATGGGCGGAGTGGATCTTTCAGATCAGGTACTGAAGCCGTACAGTGCCCTGCGGAAAACAAAAATATGGTATAAGAAGCTGGCCGTGTATATCATCCAGATGGCACTGTATAACGCTTACGTACTATTCCGTTTTACCAGCCAGACGGGGACATTTATGCACTTTCAAGAGGAAGTCATAAAGGGCCTAATATTTGGGAACCAGCAGGCAGAGGGCCCCAGTACTTCTAGTACTGGCCCCAGTACTTCTAGTACTGGCCCCCGTATTGTATCAGGGCAGCATTTTCCTAACGAAATCCCCTCCACTGGAAAAAAGGGCAGGACACAAAAAAGGTGCAAAGTTTGCTATAAAAAGGGAATAAGAAAGCAAACTATTTTCCACTGTGAAACTTGCCCCGACAAACCCGGCCTATGTATGAAGGAGTGTTTTAAAATATACCACACATCTATGGATTATTAGGTTCATCATTTCACCGTGCTTCGGGGGTCTTGCTAATGCGACATAGCACCCACCATTCATTCCACCAGAATCTGTGCTGCAAAATCCAAATATCACTCCTTCCCTTCTGAGTCCTGCCATGCACCCAAATGGTATTTTTTGGTCACATATGAGGCATTGCCGTACTCGGGAGAAATTGCGGCACAGATTTTGGGGTGCTTTGTCTCCTTCATTCCTTGTGAAAATGAAAAATTTTGAGCCAGAACTGCATTTTTGTGTAAAAAAATGTAATTTTTCATTTTCACAGCCCAGTTGTACCAAAATTGGTGAAACCCCTGGGGGTTTGAAATGTACACTATACCCCTAGATGAATTCCCTGAGGGGTGTAGTTTGCAAAATGGGGTCACTTGTGGGGGGGTTCCACTGTATTGGTGCTTCGGGGGTCTTGCTAATTCGACATAGCACCCACCATTCATTCCACCAGAATCTGTGCTGCAAAATCCAAATATCACTCCTTCCCTTCTGAGTCCTGCCATGCACCCAAATGGTATTTTTTGGTCACATATGAGGCATTGCCGTACTCGGGAGAAATTGCGGCACAGATTTTGGGGTGCTTTGTCTCCTTCATTCCTTGTGAAAATGAAAAATTTTGAGCCAGAACTGCATTTTTGTGTAAAAAAATGTAATTTTTCATTTTCAAAGCCCAGTTGTACCAAAATTGGTGAAACCCCTGGGAGTTTGAAATGTACACTATACCCCTAGATGAATTCCCTGAGGGGTGTAGTTTGCAAAATGGGGTCACTTGTGGGGGGGTTCCACTGTATTGGTGCTTCGGGGGTCTTGCTATTGCGACATAGCACCCACCATTCATTCCACCAGAATCTGTGCTGCAAAATCCAAATATCACTCCTTCCCTTCTGAGTCCTGCCATGCACCCAAATGGTATTTTTTGGTCACATATGAGGCATTGCCGTACTCGGGAGAAATTGCGGCACAGATTTTGGGGTGCTTTGTCTCCTTCATTCCTTGTGAAAATGAAAAATTTTGAGCCAGAACTGCATTTTTGTGTAAAAAAATGTAATTTTTCATTTTCACAGCCCAGTTGTACCAAAATTGGTGAAACCCTTGGGGGTTTGAAATGTACACTATACCCCTAGATGAATTCCCTGAGGGGTTTAGTTTGCAAAATGGGGTCACTTGTGGGGGGGGGGTTCCTAACTTTTAGCATCTTATGGTGCCTAGAAGCCTACATGGTGCCTAAAAAATAATCTCATAAAAAGGAGGCTCCAAAATCAAGTAGGTGCTCCTTCTATTATGAAGCCTGTGGTTTGGTCAACGTGCACACTAGGGCCACATATAGGATATTTATGAAAACAAAAGAATTGGGGGAATCAATTTTTAGTCACATTTCTCTAGTAAAATCTACTGTGTTCCTTAGAAAAATGTATTAAAATTGAAAATCTGCAAAAAAAATGAAATTTTGAAATTTCACCTACACTTTGTTTTAATTCCTGTGAAACACCTAAAGGGTTAACAAACTTCCAAAATGCTGTTTTGAATACTGTGAGGGGTGCAGTTTTTGAAATGGCATCATTTATGGGGGTGTCTCACATACAAGTCCCTCAAAGTCACATAAGAACTGAACTGGTCCCTAAAAAAAATCAGTGTTTGAAATTTTCTTGAAAATTTGAGAATTCGCTATTCATATTTTAAGCCTCCTAGTGTCCAAAAAAATTAAAAGGAGGTTGAAATAATGATGGCAACATAAAGTAGACATATGGGCCGATATGTAATAGGGTGTGATTTTTAGACTTTTGCGATTTTTGGTCAAAATTGACCAAAATCGCATTTTTTCTAAAAATCGCACATGTAATAGGATGCGAGTCGCGGTAAAAATCGCATTTTTTACCGCGAAATCGCACATTTTAAAGATGCGATTTTCAGGCACGCTGAAAATCGCATCCAGATGTTTTCCCATAGTAAACTATAGAACTTGCATATGTAATAGGATGCGAGTTCTAAAGTCGCATATGGGAGCTTCAAAAAAATCGCAAAAAAAATAGACCAGCTTCTGACTGGCGATTTAGGCAGAAACATGCACATCATTGAGATCTGTGCATGCTTCTGCTGTAAAAAAATAGTTAAAAAAGAAATTTAAATAAAAAACTGGCGTGCGGTCCCCCTCCTAAGCATTACCAGCCCCGGGCTCAAAAAGCCGGTGCTGGTATCATAAAATCAGAGGGACAAACAAATAGGGGTCCCCTTGATTTAATGAAACCAGCACCAGGCTCAAGGTCCGGCGCTGGTTCCCAAAATACGGGGGACAAAATGACTAGGGGTCCCCCGTATTTAAAGAACCAGCACCGGACCCAAACAGCCAGCAGGGTAATGCCACAGCCGGGGGGAGACTTTTTATACAAGTCCCCCCGGCCAAAGCATTCAGCCCTGTGGCTGGTCAGCATGGGCAGGGGTCCTGGGGAAGTGGGGACCCCCCCAAAGAAGGGGTCCCCCCCCTCCAGAACTTACCTGCCCATGCTGAAGCCCGGGGCTGTCCTCCATGCCCCTGGGCTGTGGGCATGGAGCTGATTTTGTGTAAAATCAAGTTAAATCTATTGTTTTTAACAGTGGTACTACAAGTGCCAGCAAGCCTCCCCTGTAAGCTGGGACTTGGAGAACCACAAGTCCCAGCCTGCAGGGCATTAAAGGGCCCGCTGTAACTTGTAGTTCTACTGTTAAAAAAATAGTACACAAAACACACACTGACACACATTTGAAATAAAAGTTTAACACACACATCACACACACACTCATACTTACCTATCTTTATCCCGTCGGTAGGTCGCTGGCTCTGGTGTCGGCGGCTCCGTGTCGGCGGCTCCGGGCTCGGCGTCCTGTCCGACGATAATCCATGTTGGACCTGTGGAAGTAAATCCTACTCACCAGGTCCACCATGGATGGTCTTCTGTCTTCTCTTCTCTCTTCTCTCTTCTTCTTTATCTTCAAGCTCTTGCGGCTCCGGCAGCTCCATTCGGCAATATGATTAAAGGCGCTGGAGATGTTTGATCTTCAGCGCCTAACATCAGAATGATTCTATTGGCTGCTCAGCAGCCAATGAGAAGCGCCGCTGGGAGCAGCCAATAGAATCATTCTAAACACCGGCGTTGAAGAGGCAACATCTCTGCGGAGACATGTTGCCTCTTCAACGCCGGTACTTAGAATGATTCTATTGGCTGCTCCCAGCGGTGCTTCTCATTGGCTGCTGAGCAGCCAATAGAATCATTCTGATGTTAGGCGCTGAAGATCAAACATCTCCAGCGCCTTTAATCATATTGCCGAATGGAGCTGCCGGAGCCGCAAGAGCTTGAAGATAAAGAAGAAGAGAGAAGAGAGAAGAGAAGACAGAAGACCATCCATGGTGGACCTGGTGAGTAGGATTTACTTCCACAGGTCCAACATGGATTATCGTCGGACAGGACGCCGAGCCCGGAGCCGCCGACACGGAGCCGCCGACACGGAGCCGCCGACACCAGAGCCAGCGACCTACCGACGGGATAAAGATAGGTAAGTATGAGTGTGTGTGTGATGTGTGTATTAAACTTTTATTTAAAATGTGTGTCAGTGTGTGTTTTGTGTACTATTTTTTTAACAGTAGAACTACAAGTTACAGCGGGCCCTTTAATGCCCTGCAGGCTGGGACTTGTGGTTCTCCAAGTCCCAGCTTGCAGGGGAGGCTTGCTGGCACTTGTAGTACCACTGTTAAAAACAATAGATTTAACTTGATTTTACACAAAATCAGCTCCATGCCCACAGCCCAGGGGCATGGAGGACAGCCCCGGGCTTCAGCATGGGCAGGTAAGTTCTGGAGGGGGGGGACCCCTTCTTTGGGGGGGTCCCCACTTCCCCAGGACCCCTGCCCATGCTGACCAGCCACAGGGCTGAATGCTTTGGCCGGGGGGACTTGTATAAAAAGTCTCCCCCCGGCTGTGGCATTACCCTGCTGGCTGTTTGGGTCCGGTGCTGGTTCTTTAAATACGGGGGACCCCTAGTCATTTTGTCCCCCGTATTTTGGGAACCAGCGCCGGACCTTGAGCCTGGTGCTGGTTTCATTAAATCAAGGGGACCCCTATTTGTTTGTCCCTCTGATTTTATGATACCAGCACCGGCTTTTTGAGCCCGGGGCTGGTTATGATCGGGAGGGGGACCGCACGCCGTTTTTTTTTCTTTTTAATCGCACATTTGAAAATGCGCACATTTTCATGACTGAAAATGCGCACATTTTCAGTACTAAAACTCGCCCGAAATCGCACCACATCGCACTTTTTTACCGTGAATTCGCATCTCATTACATATGCGAATTTGCGGCAAAAAATGCGATTTGGAAAGGTGCGAATTTGTGCGATATGGTGCGATTTTTGGACTAGTCCAAAAATCGCACCCTATTACATATCGGCCATGGTCTTTGTTAGTTATTAACTATTTTGAGTGGTATGATTATTTGTCTCACAAGCAGAAAATTTAACATTTTGCAAATTGCTAAAAATTTCCAATTTTTTTACGACATTTTGGTATTTTTCACAAAAAAACACAGACTGTATCGACCAAAATTTACCACTAACTTAAAGTACAATGTGTCACGAGAAAACAATCTCAAAATCACTGGGATAAGTAAAAGCAATAAAAACGTTATCCCCACATAAAGTGATACATGTCAGATTTGAAAAAAAGGGCTCTGTCAGGAAGGCAAAAACAGGCTGCGGCGGTAAGGGGTTAAATCTGCTCATTTTAACCCTACCTCCTCCGACTCATCTGCTATTCCTGTGACCCACACGACTCCATCCAATCCCTCACCTGTGACAGATGTTTGGCATAAACATCCATTCGCTGCTTGCGTGCGGGGCAGAAATTATTCGATGGTCGCCGACCATCAAATGATTTCTCAAGCGCTCGTAGATCTAAGTCAGTGTCTGATGTTTTAGATCTGCGGTGCCCCCGTATGGTGAGAGGGCAGGCAGCTGATATCTGGTGCCATCAGCTGCCCCCCCCCCCCCCCTGGCACCCGCATCACCAGTGAATTACCATGGGAACACCCAACATTTTAATGGGAACACCCATGGGCACAACCAATGTCCGCCGCCCCACGCTCCCCATCAGCATTGCTGCGTGCGAACGGGCCGGTGAATAATCAATCTGCCATGCCCGCTCGCACAAAGCAGCTGCACATATGCATAAAAGTTTATGCGCATGTGCAGATGCACAACATCGCTCTCCTGTGTGAGCGCTCATCATCCAGCAGGAGGCCAGAAACGGGCGGGTACCTGCAACAGGCTGAGAGTGCAGGGCGACAGCTACTACTGAATGAACAGTAAGGGTGCGTGCCTGCGACTCAGCGCTACAGGCAAGGGGGAGAGAAAAAACAAGTGCCAGTGTCAGCATAAAACGGGGACAAATCTGGTGGTCTTTACAATAATCATGTCACATCATCAAGTCTATGTAGCAAAAGAGTATATGCAAACAAAACAATTTATGCAAAAGAACAATAAATCAAAATGCAGCAAAGACAGATAAACAGCGGTACTACAGCCTCAGTGTAACCTGTGTTCCAATGAGATCAGTTATGACCAAATTGATCAGATGCTGCGGTACTGCCAAATATGAAGTAGTGCGCTCAACACCGAGAGTCAAAAGGGAAGAGCAGTCCTAGTCCTTATTTGGGTCCGTTCGCACGGGGACCAATGTTTTATTACTGCGCATGCATGTTTCTGCGCATGTGCATACACAGGGTGCGTGCACCCACTGCGAATACATGGATCGCTGGGTGCACACACCCAGGACTGCAGGCGTGGGGCGGAGGTGGGCGTGGGGTGGTGGGCGGCGCCATTAGCATATACTTACTTCGCTAGTGTAAAGGGGGGGGGGGCAAGGGGAGGAATCAGTCTGCACAGTGGGGGGTACGGTATCAAATAATTTCTGATGTCCCATAGTTCATCCCTATCAAATTGTTTAATCAGTCGCCTCTCTAAGGGCCAGATGTATCAAGCTTCAAAAAGTGATAACCTGGAGTGTGATAAACAGCCAGCCAATCAGCTCCTACCTGCGATGTCACAGGCTGGATTTGAAAATTGACAGGTTGGCGCGGATTGGCTGGTTGTTTATCACTCTCCACTTTATCACTTTTTGAAGCTTGATATATCTGCCCCTAAATTTGATCCGTTTTTTTATATTTTTTTTTAAATTGTTTTTCTTTTTAATTAAAGTAAATCTACCTAAACATACAGTCATTGCTATATGTTCCTTCATACTCTGAATTAGGCTACAGAACTAAGGGCCTTATTCTGATCTGAGCTCAGTACAAATTTGTTCTTAAAATGGGCAAAACCATGTGCACTACAGGTGGGGCAGATGTAACATGTATAGAGAGAGTTAGGTTTGTGTGAGTTATTTTGTTTCTGTGCAGGGTAAATACTGGCTGCATTATTTTTTTTTTTTTTTAATTCAATAATTTTTATTGGTATTTTTTGTTGCAGTTTACAACTTATACATCAAAAAGACAAAAAACAACAGAAAAGAAAGAAAAGAAAGAAAAAAAAAAAAGGGAGAAGAACAATAATGAATTATGCAGTTCGCAGACATATTATATAATTTGCTCATAAGCATCAATCATATTAATGTATACATATGTTCGTTGTGTATTCTGGTGCTCCAGTTAGCAGACATGTTTCCCAGGAGCATATACGTTACATTAGGCCTCAGGAGCATATACGTTACATTAGACCACTCAAGTCATGTGATATCGGACTCATAACTCAAAATAAAAGCCTGACTAAACCCAACCTGTTTGTGTGCTAGTTGATTATTTGTACGGGGCATAGTAGAAGCACACGATTGTGTGCCTCCGTCAAGTGTACCTCCCCATATAGAGCTGTTACACGGGGTATATAAATATTCTGCGTGCCCGTTCAGGCTTAGTCTGCTGGGCGCATAAAAGGTGAGTTAATCCAAGGGTCCCATACTTTATGATATGCCTTTTCAGAGTCTCTGGATGGCTGCATTATTTTTACAATGCAATTTAAATTTCAGTTTCAGCACACCCCACCCAAATTTAATTCTCTTTGCACACGTTACATCTGCTCCACCTGCAGTGCACATGGTTTTGCCCATTTTAAGAACAAATTTGTACTGAGCTCAGATCAGAATAAGGCCCTAAGAGAGTTAAACTGAAGCTTCCATAAGTCCTTCAAATCAATTCCAGCTTCCTGTCTCAGTCTAATGTGACATTGGAAGGATGATCATTTTTACAATTTGACATAACCCAAAGGAAAGAAATTTCTAGAAAAATATAATGTAGCAATAAATAAGGCGATTGCACGAAAATGGAGGAAGTGAAGAGTTTAGCTGGATGGGGCCATAAATAAGCCAGAGACACCGTGAATCTGCCAGTAGCAATGTGAAAAGAGCAACAGGCAAAGTTGGAAAAAAATGGAAAGTTATTTTGCGCGTCCTTGATTAACATTGAGCCTTTCAGCTGATTCTGCACAGAGCCAATCCATTCATTATAGTTAATGAGACAGAATAAGAATGTATAGATTAAAAAATGCTAGTCATCAGACTTTATTAGTCACCCGCTATAATTATTGACAGGGATCAAGGATATTAAGCTCCTAAGAGGACCACTTATTATATTAACACTCTTGGGAGGTATAAAATACATTTAAATTTAATTAGAACAGAACATCCATGATTTAAAAATAAATCTTTCATCTATTTTTTTTTTTTTAAGTATTCTTTTGATTTATATGCTTTTTGTATTTCAAACCATTTTTGGTGAGAAGTCCTTCATAAGCCTCTGTGATTGGAAAGTGAATGGCACATACAGTACTGTACTGTACTGTACTGTACTCTATATCATTCAGCTGGTCAAGTGGGCTGTACTTGGAATCTATTCATAAGATATATAGTGACGGTTTTATCTGACTGAGCATGGACCCAAGGCAGGCAAATGTAACCTAAGGCACAGTGGGTTACTTTACATCTACATCAAGTCTACTCTAGTCCAAAAAAATACTTACCAACCCCCAGATAGAGGGGGGCCAGAGGTATTGACCCCCCTGAGCCCCCCCACCCCCCTTCCTTAATCCAGCCCCATGTACAGTGCACATATTGTGGTTGTGCCTATACACAGGAAAAGCACCGGGTCACAGGACACACGTTTGGGGGCTTGTGTTCTAGAGCAAACACAGCAGGACAATACAGGAAAACACATAGGGGCAGATTCGGAATCGCTCATTGCTATCCAAATTCGCACCATCCCCGATGGTCAGGTGTGTCCTGGCAGCAAACCACTTCGGCGAGTTACACACTCACTGGGCCATTCGCTGCGGGGAGGGAGGGCCGGGGGCGTGTACCACATAAAACAAGTGTTTCCATAGTACGCATGCGGAAGGCCATCCTGCAGTGAAGTCCTGTAACTTCTTCTGTATGCACGCCGTTAGCAAGGTGACTGGATGTATGCGCCTGGGGGTGGAAACTGGCCGATTAGAGGGAGTGCTAAGTAAAATGCAGGCATGCCTAGGAAAACACTGGGAGTGTCCGGAAAAACACTAGGCATGCCTGAGCCTTTTAGGGGATATGCCCGAATATGCCTTTGTCCATCGCACTAATGAGTAAGTCCAGGGGGGACTGATGACGCGAATCACGTCATTGTGGCCCCATCCCCGCTCTGCAATACCTAAAATACCAGCATTGCAATTCGGGGGGGGGGGGCATGATGACAAGTTCGCAATGGCTGTGCCCCAAACACAGCAGAGTTTCAGCCCCACCTCCGGCCACGCCCCATAAGCAGCATGTCCATCGGCTCCACCCCCTTATTCGGTTAGCTGGCTGCCCTCTCCTGAAGGGGGCAGCTGAAAAGTAGGCAACCCTTAGGTAACGGCCATAACAGTCCTTGGCTGTGAAGAACTATGCTGCATTAATAGCAGCCTGGATAACAAAAAGGAATGCAATAATTACTAAGTGTGCCTGCGATTAATGTTAAAACATTTATTTTTTATTATGTTAAACACTTCAGGAGTTATTTAGACCTGATCGCTGCTGTGCTAAATTTCATAGCACTAAAGTCAGGTATACGCCACTTAGCCAGAGTGAAATCCTGCCCCGTGCAAGCCTGCGAATTGCTTAGCAGGGATTGCGAAAATTAGCTGATTCGGTGATTAGCTGCAAATCCATTCGCAAGCATTGAATAATAAGCGTCCCTGTCAGAATCAGCGTAGTGTTCGCGCGGCCAGCGTAGTTAGCGCAGTCAGTCAGAAGTAGTGTAGTGTTCCCGCTAGCATAGTAAGCATAGTCAGCGTCCCTGTCAGAAGTAGCATAGTGTTCCAGCGTCCAGCGTAGTCAGCGTCCCTGTCAGAAGTAGCATAGTGTTCCAGCGTCCAGCGTAGTCAGCGTCCCTGTCAGAAGTAGCATAGTGTTCCAGCGTCCAGCGTAGTCAGCGTCCCTGTCAGAAGTGGCATAGTGTTCCTGCGTCCAGCGTAGTCAGCGTCCCTGTCAGATATGTGTTCCTGAAACACCCCCACTATCCACATCAGCCCGAAGCGTGGCGAGCGGATGCTTTAAGCGTCCCCCAACCTGTTCATACCCCCACTATCCATGTCGGCATGGAGTTGATTTTATAAAGTGTGGTGAGCGCAGCGAGCCACCAAGCCTGAAGCGTGACAAGCACAGCGAGCCCCGCGAGGCAACGCGGAATACATGTAAATTAATTTGTGTCCCCTCACGGGGCTCGCTGCGCTCGCCACGCTTCCGGCTCGGTGGCTCGTTGCGCTTGCCACACTTTATAAAAACAACTTCACGCCGACAAGGATAGTGGTGGTATGAACAGGTCGGGGGGGGGGGGGGGGGACACGGGACTCATCCCCTCGGGGGGCTCGCTGCACTTACCACACTTCGGGCTGGCGTGGATAGTGGGGGTTTGAAAAGGAGCCTCTCCCTGAAGTGGACACAGGCAGGGTTACCGTACCCTGCTGCATCAGCGTCTCAGACAGATGGAGCGCCTCTCGGCCGGCGCCCGCATGATCCCCTCTCCGCCGCCATCTGCTAGCACAGGGCACCTGGCGGTTACCGGCGCTGTGTGAGAGGTGCTCACTAGGTTTGCCATGGACGCCAGGGATGGGCTGCCCCGGAGTCACTACGCTAACTAGGCTAACTACGCTAGGCAGCCATTAGGCTACTGTGAAAACATAGAGTAGCCGGGCGCTGTGCTATTACACAAGTACCGAATAATTTTTCTAGTGTGTGCAGTCAGTGCGTAGTCCAGGACTTATTTGGCATCTTTGATAATAACAGTAATTTTGGAGCCATCGCTGACGCTACACACAGGTTTGTGTTTTCCCGACACTCCCAGAAAACCGCCAGTTACCACCCCCAAATGCTGACTTCCTGTCAATCAACTTGTCAAAAGCCTGTGATAACAAGCAGGATTTTATCGCAGGAAGGCCTTGTGCATGCATGTTGTGATCCATAGACATGCTCGGTCTATTGATAATCGGTCTGGTTATCCGTCTTTGATACTATTAACTTGTAAAAAATAATAATCATATGACACTTTGCTTAGCAGGGCTTGTTAAAATTAGCTGATAAAGCCATTAGCTGCAAATCCATTCAGAAGCTGCTCACCATCGAATGATATTTCTAGTGTGTGCAGTCTGTGCGTAGGTCTTAATTGGCGGGTGCAATAGAAACAGTCATTTGGAGGCCGTAACACGAATTCCACTGAAACACCTGGGCACTCCTGTGTTTCCCCTGACACAATCAGAGAACAACCCCTAAATGCCAGCTTCCTGGTAATCAACTTGCGAATGGCCAGTAAAGAAAAAAATTAACAGGATTTTATCATAGGATGGCCTGGCGTATGCGTACTACGATCCGTATGCATGCACAGTCTGTCAATCATCGCCTGGCCTGAGAGTTTGCAGCCTTGGTCTGAATAACCCCTTCTATCACAATAACATCTGACAATAATACGGGTATGGATCATTAACCCCTTGAGTGGTGGGTTTTGCTGGGGCAGGACAAACCTACTGGGGCAGGTTTGTCCTGCCTCAGCAAAACCCGCCACAGATAGTGGGTAGCCGCCGCTCCCCCTCTCACCTCTGCTCCAGCGTTAGTACGCCGGAGCTAGCTCCCTGGCCGCTGCTTCCCCCTGCCGCCTGTCAGTCATGACACAGGCGGCAGGCTCGGGGATATTTCGCGGCGGTTCGGTAGGACTCGGGTGCCTGAACTCTCCTGAGTCCCCCCGAGCCGCGACGACCATCCCCGAGCCTGCCGCCTACGTCACTGATACAAATAGTGATTGGCAGGGGAGCTCCGGCGGCATACGATCGCCAGAGCGGAGGGGGTGGGGGCAACAAGAGGGAGGGGGGTGACGGGGGGACCCTAAAGGTAGTGGGCCAGTGGTGCTCCAGTGGAGCACCACTGGCGGGCACCTAATGCAAAAAGTGGTATGTCCGGAAATTTTCCGGGACAGCCCGCTGCGGGCATACCACTCAAGGGGTTAGGTCACCACAATGTTGGCTGACAGTCATTAGGCTGACATGCATTTAATTCCACATAAGTCTAGGTCGACATGAGTCTAAGTCAACAGGGTCATTAGCTCAACAGGGTCACCATGCTTCAAAATGATCTTGCAATTCTAGATGAGTGGGCAAAAAAATGGAAGATGAGGTTCAATGTAGATAAATGTAAGGTTATGCACCTGGGGAGACACAACCAGTGTGCAAGTTACAACCTTAGCGGAGAGGAACTGGGTAATTCCATACTTGAAAAGGATCTAGGAGTCCAAATAGACAGCAAACTAGGATGTAGTGCCCATTGTAATGTAGCTACAAAAAAGGCCAACAAAATTCTGGCATGTATTAAGAGGGGAATGGAAACTAGGGACTCAAGGGTAATTATGCCACTATATAAAGCATTGGTGAGACCTCACCTAGAGTACGGAGTACAGTTCTGGGCCCCACACTATAAAAAGGACATCATAGAATTAGAAAAAGTCCAAAGGAGAGCAACAAAGCTTATTAGGGGAATGGAGAATTTAAGCTACGGGGAGAGATTAAGCAATTTGGGACTATTTACATTAGAAAAGAGACGTTTAAGGGGGTACATGCTCAACATGTACAAGTATATCAAGGGCCAATATAAGGAACTGTCGCACACCCTATTTTCTACTAGAAAGGAATCTAGGACACGAGGGCATGAGTATAGATTAGAAGAAAAAAGATTTCATTCAGCTAGTAGAAAGAATTTCTTTAAGGTCAGAACAGTCAAACTCTGGAACTCTCTTCCCAGAGAGGTGGTAACGGCTGGCTCATTAAATGCGTTCAAGGCAAAGTTGGACAAACATTTACTGGAGAAAAACATCCATGGGTACAAATAAGAAATATAATTTGTCTGTAAAATACCAGAACCTACCAAATCAGCAATGGATATCTATACCAGGTTGAACTAGATGGACGCAAGTCTTTTTTCAGCCTTACCTACTATGTAACTATTAAGGAAGTTCATTTATTTATATATGCAAAGTCTATCTAATTTATTCATGTCGCACGCAACCAATAAGCGAATGTCCAGATTTATAATCAATGAATATTATTTATAAGTGTAACCAGATGAAACTGTATCATGGATAATAAATATAACAATACAGGTATTATACTTATAGACGATTATTATTCCAGCATCCTTAAATAAAGCTAACCTCAGTGATATATGTATATATGTGAATTGAATACAGTGCTGTGGGGGGGCGTGGCTATGAGGCAGCAGCCATCTTATAATAACTAATTGTCGGCCATCTTAGTTCCAAGCCTTATGTTGGTCTGCCGCATGGCATTCAGCCATCTTAGATTTCTCCACATGGCACACAAAAGAACCTTAACAATCTACAGGCTCAAACAGCTGCCTGGCAATCACACATAAACTGCCTGTACTTTCAAATAATTGCTTATCCACAACATTTACTTAAAATTACCTCTAACCTGCATCATGCGATACTCACAATCCTGAATATAACTTGCACATCCATCAAACACACTATCCGAGCATCACATGCTAACAACACTTGTTACATAAGTGTTTGTTTTATCCGCTAGTTTATCTAGATATTCTCACTGGATATTACACACAGCATTCACACTCTTCAATACAAAGAGTCCATACATGTTCACGCATAGCCTTACACATGCATTCAAATACATGCGTCCCTTTGAGAACAACACACTCACTTTCATACAAAGAGTCCATACAATATACTACAGAACTCCTTTGCAACCACACTAGGACACACAAGGGCCAGTCCAAACACCAATGTTAACCGTTTAACTACACAAAGGCCACACTGCAGGCCGGAGCCTGAGCACATGACTACAATTGATTCCAGGTCTCATTCTGCTTTCATAGTAATAGTATCCACCATGCTCAAATCAGTTTAATCACTACAGCTTATCCTTTCAAATACCAATCTATATGTTTATTCACAATCTACCAACCGCTGCTATATGTAGCTATTGTGAAACACAATACAATCCATGATGATAGCACATGGCTGAGCACATGGCACACAGCCGATAGGCCTACACTTTATCCACATGTAAATGTACACAGCTATCTCTACCAATTTAAGCATATCCTTGCTCACAAATCATAACAGCTACCAATACCCATATATATATCAGATTCCAGTCATCACTTTATCTCTTACAGTCACGTTTCACATACCTTCCAATCATTTGACCTTCTCAGACCTTCAACACTCCATACCTGAACCATACTCTCATGAATAAGCTCTATCCCTTATCAATATTCCGAGCCATGCCTGATACAAAGAAAAATAAACATATGATACTTATTCCTCAATCATGTCCTGGCGAATTCAGTCCCATAGCTCCTTCCGTCTGCTGCTAAAAACACACACTGAACCATTTTATTTTCCCTTGCTTTCCAAGAGAACTCTCGGGGGAGGGGAGAATCCATTCATTCACTGGCACACCCCTTTGTTTACAGTATCCTGTGACTGGCTCAGGTGATTCCCTTTGTCTTTCCAGAAACCATTCATCACACTCTATTCAATAGCCCATAGACACGCCCCTTTGTTACTGTACCTTAATCTAGTGTGAGCTTATAATTTGTTATAACATGTGAGTGCAATATGATATGGAATTCTAATAACTGTCATCTGACAGCTAATGTAATTTCGCTCATTTAGAGACCAAGCATGACATGTGGGATGAAATGTGCAACTTGATATGCAATATTTCCTGGCCTATGGGATAAAATGATTATGTATCCCTGACTATATTAATGTTATGGGCATGGTTATAATTATAATTATGGAAATTATATGCTGGGAAAAATGAGGCATTGACACTATATATTAGGTCGACATGGGTTAGATCGACAGGCAGAAAGTCGATATGGGGTTTTTCACATTTTTTTGTCCTGAATTTCGACACAGTCGACATGGACACTGAAACGTAGTACAGCGTCCCCTCACATGGCTTGCTACGCTCGCCATACTACGCTTGGCACGCTATTTTATTCTCCCACCATGCCCTAGGTCAGTGGTTCCCAACCTGGGGTACTATTTCCCCTGGGGGTACTCTGCAGACCAGTTGGGGGTACTTGAAATTAATATTGGTAATGGCGGAAGATGAAAAAAAGTATTTTGATGGCAGAAGAAGACCCATTGCTATGGAGAAGAACCATGTTGTGTCACTTATGGTTCTGTCTTCAGCATCATCAGCGTCTCATTGTGCTTTTGCCTGACCAGCAATCCAATGGGAGCTACCTGTGCTGCCCTCAGACATCAGCAATCATCTGCCCTGCACTGACATGGGTGGAAGAAGCAGCGGCATTAATCCTACAGGTGTAAGTGGGAACCCTGGAGACAATACACAACCGCTACTCCTAAATATATGAGGACATGCATAAGGATACGCATACCGCTCACTACCACTCCACTCATAAGTACTGTCTATATTTTAAATTGAGAGGAGGGGTACTCATCAATGAAAAGCCTAATCAAGGGGTACGGGAGAGAAAAAAGGTTGGGAACCACTGCCCTAGTGGATCGTAGGGTATGAAATACCGCCTGTCGGCACATGTCGGCTCAGAAAAAATGTGAAAAACCTCATGTTGACCTTTTGACTGTCGACCTTAACCCATGTCGACCTAATGACCTAATCCATGTCGACCTAGACTCATGTCGACCTTTCTGCATGTCAACCTAGACTCATGTTGACCTAAATGCATGTCGACCTAATGACTCTTGACCATCATGCTGATGACCCAATGACCGTATCCGGGATCCCCAATAATACATATATCAATAATATTCAAACTTGTTTAATGTGCAGGAAAAAAAATTGTAGCCCATTATGGCCACTTAAAAATAAAACATTGCATATAGAGAAATATAACACAGCATATTGAAGCCTCCAAAATTTCCAAACAAAATATAAAACTAATAAATTTAAACTAATAGATTTATTAATTTGTGACTGTAATTATTAAATAAAATAAATGAATAAATATTATACGCCTATGAATGTGAGGGCAGCAGCAACACCAGTAAACGCGTTACCAAAGCCCCGCCCCCTGTCGCCTGTAGCACCTGCCTGCACCATACAGTGTGCATCACTGCATTTACTGATTGGAAGGGAGGGGGCGGGATCCAAACACGCAGCTCGCCCAATCAGAAATGCAGACACAGATAAGAACTAGGGCTGGCCGGCCTTATCACCAATGAGTAACTGCGTTACATCAGGCCAGCGTGTGTTTCAGTGTTTTGGGCTGAGTAGTGGCGGTGGGGGCGGAGGGAGGAAGCAGCTAAGGAGTTGTGTAGTGTTTGCTGCTGGGGATATTACTGCTGCAGCCCGAGCACAGGGGCGGCCTCTCCTTTGTTATTGTTCTGCTTCAACTGGGGAGGGGGATGCTCTCCTGGGTCAGCTGCCCAAGTCCACAGCATTGGGCTTCAGCAATATGAAGGATGGAAGACGAGGTGACAATTAGGGAGCAGAACTTTCACAGCCAAGTTAGAGAATGGATTGTAAGTATATCTATCTATCTATCTATCTATCTATCTATCTATCTATCTATCTATCTATCTATCTATCTATCTAGTCCCTTGTGTGATAGTACTGTCAGGTGATGGTGTTGAGCTGTCACTCTGCAGAGGTTGGGACTGTCACCTGGTATATGTCCCCTATGGGAAAGTAACTGGGGGCATTTTCACTATCCAGTGCCCATGGAGCCCACATAACTTGTTTTATAGTACATACTGTTCAGTACAAGTAACCACATGAGTACACTGGAGTTGGTATGTTTCCACCTCTTGGCATTGTCTGTGATAGTGCCTGCCACATATCTGTTGGCATTACGCTACAGTCTTCAAACATTAAGAGGTTAATTTACTAATACCCCTTTTACCTCAAAACCGCGACCCTGGTTATTGCCGCTCCAGTCTGGGCCGGGGCTTGGTGTACATGGGGTAAAAAAAAAATAACCCGGGTCCTGTTACCAGGTGTCCAACCTGGCAAATGTTCAGGGTCCGACACTGGGCTTCCTCGGAGTCAGGGGCCATGTAAATGGGTAATCCGGTTCATCTGACTCAGGGACCCATTTCCACCAATCAAGAAACCCCAACCTCTGGACCGCAGCACCCTAAGGTCAGTCATGAGGTTGGGCAGGACCTGTGTACAGCCTCCGCTGCTGTCTGTGGTACTATGCAGACAGCAACGGAGGCTGGGCAGAGGTGAATGGATGCCTGTGTGCGGCATCTATTCAGCCCATGAAAGGAGGCTGGGGGCAACCCAACAGCTCACCTGGGGGTACTTGTGTATTATAGCGGCGCCCCTGATTTCCATCACGCGATGTTTTAATCGAATCACATCACATCGCATGGCATGCGATGCAACGCAACGCGATTTTTAGCCCCTATACGATGAAAGATTGTATAAGCACCCTAAAGGGTCCTTTTAAGCACCCTAATGGGTGCTTACAATGTTAAATGCACCCCCACGCCACCCCCCCACTATAAACGTGAACCCGAAGCGTGGCGAGCGCAGCGGTACGTGTCCTCCGACCTTTTCATACCCCCACTATCCACGTCGGCGTGGAGTTGAGAATAGAAAGTGTGGCGAGTGCAGCGAGCCACCGAGCCCGAAGCGTGGCAAGCGGACGCGGATACCTTCACAGGTATCGGAGTCCCCTCGTGGGCTTCACAGGTATCCGCGTCCCCTCGCGGGGCTCGTCACGCTTCGGGCTCGGTGGCTCGCTGCGCTTGCCACACTTTTTATTCTCAACTCCACGCCGATGTTGATAGTGGGGGTATGAAAAGGTCGGAGGACGCGTACCGCCGCCCCTCGCGGGCTCGCTGCGCTCGCCACGCTTCGGGTTCACGTTTATAGTGGGGGGGTGGCGTGGGGGTGCATTTAACATTGTAAGCACCCATTAGGGTGCTTATACAATGTTTAATCGCATCGCATCGTATGGCATCGTATGCCATATACAATGCCATACAATTTTTAAATTGTATGGCATTGTACAATATTGCGCGATGTCGCATCGCATACCATCGTATGCCTTATGGTATGCGATGCTATGGGCGCCGCCAAAATACACAAGTACCCACCTGGGTGCTGGGCTTGCCCCCAGCGTGTCGGTTGGTATTGCGGGGGGATGTCGGTCGGCGGGTTTCCCAGCACTTGGAGATGATGTCATCTCCAAGTGCCGACTTCATCGGAGTCACCCACCCGACATAATGCCGGGGGATGCCGGTGTAAAAGGAAAGAACTGCCGGGTTGCATTGGGGTCTAAAAAACCCGGGTGCAACCCAGCAGTTTTGGTGTAAAAGTGGTATTAGATGGAAGTTCTATGAAAGATGGGATGTTGCTATGGACAACCAATCAGATTCTGGGCCAGATGCACTTAGCTTCAAAAGTGATAACATGGAGAGTGATAAACAGCCAGCCAATCAGCTCCTACCTGACATTTTTCAAACACAGTCTGTGGCATAGCAGGTAGGAGCTGATTGGCTAGCTGTTTATCGCTCTCCATTGGCATATAATTTAAAGCTTAGTGCATCTGGCCCTCTATCTATTATCTTCTAGAATCTAGAAGGTGCTAAATAAATAAGAAGTTGATTCTGATTGGTTGCTATAAGCAACATCCCATCTTCAATAGAACTCTCATCTTAGTAAATAAACCCCTTAAGGCAGTGGTTCCCAAACTTTTTTGAATCACGGCGCCCTAGAGCATCAAAATATTTTCAAGGCACCCATAGGCCAAATGCTTCTTATCGATAAATTCAGAAAAAAACTATTAAATGAAGTGCATTGTGTGTATATATCACAGTTATCTGGTGAGGGACAGGATTTGCTTCTGTTTGTGCACATATATTATGATTGGCAGCCACCAGCACTGGTTTTGCCTGTTACATTGACCATTCATAATATGAATTGATCCTGATCCACCAATCAAGGCACCCCTGCAAGTGTCCTGAGGCACCCCAGGGTGCCTAGGCACACAGTTTGGGAACCACTGCCTTAAGGTGTTTATTTTGCCATGTGATGCGTGCTCCCATGTAGGCCATATTGCAAGTAAAAATAATAAGTGCAGGCAGGTAATTTTTGTACTATATTGCGTTGTCTAGTTCAAATCGCACTCTGTTGTAGCGGGATACGGTCACTAGGTTGAACCCGTTTAGGTCGACCACTGAAGATCAACATGGCTATAGGTGCCCATACACGTACCAATTACCCGGTACTTTTTGTGCTAAAATAGCATCGTTGTGCATGGGATGCGATGCTATTTTAGCACAAAAAGTACCGGGTAATTGGTACGTGTATGGGCACCTTAAGCTAGACAGGACCTTTCCATTGTTGAACTAATGCTTGTATCGGCCTTCCAACCCTGTCGACTATACCATGTCGACCCAATGACTCATACCCATTGTAGCGTATAGAATATGATATGTACTTGTCCTATTTAAGTAACATATTGTAGTTTAGTCCAAATCTTATGTAGTTCAAATTGCACATCGCACCGAAGTCCAGATTGCATGGCACACATTGTATAGCTCAAATTGCACCTAGCACACATCTTAAGGAGCCCACACACGTACCGTTGCCTGCGGTGCGATGCTGTACGATGGGGTGCGCGCTCCCGCGGCACCTCATCGCACAGTACAAAAAGTATGTGCTGCACATACTTTTTGTGCTAGCTCTTTCTAGCATAGCATTGCATGCACAAGGCATACGATGCAATGCTATGTGTGCTAGTTAAGCCCACAACGCACGCCGGGATCGGTGCATGTGTGGGCTCCATTACCCTGTGTGGTCACCATTAATGGTTATTGTGATGAGCTGCTTGCCCCATAGTATAACCGTACTGGGTACTAATGGGAGGGGGCATTGATAAAACGTTGGGCTATACGATGCTGATGCTATGGCTAACTTGCAACATAATTGTATTGAGGTACTTACAGTATCTTCCCTTGAACCCCCTATGGGGCCCATTTATCATGATCGCATTTACAATGCGATCTGGGCGGAATATTACCGCCCAGGATCGCATTGTAAAATGCGATCATATCGGGGCAATGTATCAATATTAGGGGCGCAGGGACAAGGCTCCGATAGGAGCCCGTACCTGCGAAGCCCTAACCCGGAAGTCGGGAGGTCAGCGCATGCGCGGTTATGCGCTGACCCCCGCCGACCCCTCTTACCGCACTGCCCTGCTCGGGCAGTGCGAAGTGTAGCCATAGGCTACGATGGGCTATCGCCACATTGCAATGGCGATAGCCCAGGGGTGCGATGCCGGGGTGCCCGATGTTGATACATCGGGCAGCTTTGCATCCCCCTATGGGGGATGCGGCTGGCGGCCCTTTAATACATTTGGGGGATACTAAATATTTGCGGTGAACCCCCGAAAACGGATGTTTTCGGGGATTTAACTGCAAGTATTGCTTGATAAATGCGGCCCTATAACCTTTATGTTTCTGACTAGTGTTACGTTGTGCCTGTGTACATGAGCATTTCTTGCACACTGGTGCTTTGTAACCTCCCAAAACGAAGACTGAGTACTCATTATGTCAAATTAGCGGCCGTTTTGGTAAGCATACACCATTTGGCTTGATGGGTCTATCCTGACATTGCAACTGGATAGGCATTTGAACTTGCCTGCCGAGCTGCAACATCAGTCACTGCAGCCAGTGAATGGGTGGTCAGCAGATTTTGCGGACACTTATCCTGTGTACACACCTGCTGATGCACTACAGATATTTCGCCCGTTCAGTAGAATGGGCGATATACTGTACAGTATCATGGTGTACCCAGCTGAAGAATATCCTACTCAGCGATGTTAGGACAGAGTAAAGTTTTATCGGTACTTATGTTAGTTGGGCGCCCACTAACCTATTTGCTTAATTTTCAGCATCTCCTCGCAGGGCTCGCCATGCTTCGGGCTTGGTTGCTCGCTGCGCTTGCCACACTATATAAAATCAACTCCATGCCGACATGGATAGTGGGGGTATGAGCGTACTTACTATAGTGGGTGCCCAACTAACATACTGTATAAGTACCGTTTTATCTGCTTACTGTTCTGAAAAAATCAACTTCCAGTCTTCAAGTATACAGAACGCCTTTGCAATTTATTACTCTACAGGTCAGGCAGGCTATAGTTTTTAGCATCCCCTAATAGCAAAACTGTGGCAAGGCATGATGGGACTTGTAGTTGGAGGGCCATAGTTTGGACATGCCTGCTTTAGCAGATGTACACCTTCAGACAGAAATGAACAGACTGCAGTGGGCATCCCTATACTCAGGTTAGCTTCTGCTTGTATTGGCATACAGTCGCTATTGCAAATGGCAAAAGATAGCAACAGCATTCGCAAGAATAGTAAATTAGGCTCAGTTACTTACTCGCATTTACTAGTCCTTGGCACCATTCTCTGTTAGACTGTATTGGAACTAATGGTTTCCATGCATTGTTATAGTGGTTCAACAATAGAAGACAGCCATGAGGGAGACATGCTGACAGGTCACAGGTGACATATTCTCACCTAGGGTAGCAAATGCAGACAAGCCTGCATACTACCATACCTCCCTGCAACCACCATATAAAGTCCCTTAATGTTAGAACGGGTATGGATCATTAGGTCACCAGCATTATGGTCAACATGCAGGAAGGTCATTAGGTCGACATGGGTAAGGTCGGCAGTGAAAAAGTCAAATTTTTTTTTGCACCCTAATGTTGACACAGTCAACATAAACACTAAAACATAGCACCGCGTTCCCTCACATGGCTCTCCATGCTTCTGGCACGGTTCCTCGCTACGCTTGACACACTATTTTATTCTCCCACCACGCCCTAGTGGATGGTAGGGCATGAAATACTGCCTGTCGGCACATGTCAAGTCGACATGGACACCGAAACTTACCACCGCGTCCCCTCTCATGGCTCGCCGTGCTTCGGGCATGGTGCTTCGCTACACTTGGCACACTATTTTATTCTCTCACCACGCCCTAGTCGATGGTAGGGCATGCAATATTGCCTGTTGGCACATGTCAACCTACCTGCATGTCGACCTAGTGATGTCGACCTAATGCTTGTTGACCTATTTTGTGGTGACCCAATGACTGTATCCCGTTAGAACTGACACCCAGTATATATTACACCAATTTTATGTAACTGCTAATAATGAATCTGTACAAAGTACCAGCTTGTTTTCCTCCTAGCATTACATTGTATATCTCAGGGGGACAATTACGACGTCCTGACATACCTGTGTGTGTGAAGCAGCATACTATCCTGCTTTCATACACACTCTGATGCTACTCCTATGATGACCTTTTGAATTTGTGGTATATTTCCTATTTAGATGTGTGATTTCTATAGAATTGTGCCCAAGACCTGTAGGAGCTAGTTCCCATTTCTAAGACCAGCATCAGCCTGGCACCAGTCATTCACTCATGCGTCAGTCACCAGGGAGCATTATCATGGCGGCTGGGAATTCATGTATCACACTACAGGCAAACAAATAATAAGTGTTTTGTGTATTTAACATTAAGTGACATTTGACTAGCCATAGGAGTGGAACGGGAGATTAAGGCAAAGGTAAATATATCACTTACGTAATGGCCAACACAATTAATTTTGTGAACTGCATACAAATTTCTTTCTATATTGTGTTGCCTGTCCCCTGCATTTGTAGATAAGGGGAAAATAAATTAAATATACTATGTGACATATAATCTACCACACACCGTAATACCCATTACACACACCAAAAGATCTCAGCGAGGTGGGGGGCAGCGTAATGGCGCACACTGCCACACACAAAAAGGGCAAGGTGCATTTTGAGGTTTTAAAAACGGCCAGGGTGCGGCACCCTGCAAAATAAGCTTGAGAAGGAATACTAACGTGTTTGTGTTTGGCAATTATCAGGAGAACGTCTGATGCCAGAGTGTACAGTAGATACAGTACAACATGGAGTTGCTGATGTTATCCTGTGGGGCGCTTTCAGCTGGTTTTACAAAACAAATGTAGTAACCTGCATGGACAGGCAGCTCAGAGTCCAGATCTTAACCCCACTCAGTGGCGTAACTATAGCACCGCAGCCCCCACCACCGCGGGGGGGCGCTGTGCATATGGGGGCGCCGGGGGCTGCGGTGCTATAGTTACACCTCCCCCCAATCCCCTGCAGGCTTACCTATTTCACTGGTCCCGGTGGCTCCGTTCTTCTGCTGAGGACCACCACAAAATGGCCGCCCCCATACAGCAGACAGAAACTGTCTGCTGTATGGGGGCGGCCATTTTGTGGTGGTCCTCAGCAGAAGAACGGAGCCGCCGGGACCAGCGCGAAAGGTAAGGCTGCGGGGGATTGGGGGGGTTTGCATGGGCGGCGGGGGGCGCCCCCCCCCTAACGGAGGGGGGGCGCCCAAAACTTAGCTACGCCGCTGACCCCACTGAGAACCTCTAAGACGACTTGGGGTAACAGGTGTGTTACTCAACCTTCTTCAGTGTCACAGTTGATCACTGTACTTACGGTGGAATGGCAATGTGGTAATGCTTGCTGCTGTCCAAGAACTTGTGGACAGTTACTTAAGAAAGGTGTCTGTAGAAAGCACTGTACATCTCATTCATTTATTTGCCACCAGTACCCAGTCACTTTGTGACTGGGTACTGGTGTACCATAGTACATCTGCCCCACCTGCAGTGCACATGGTTTTGCCCATTTTGAGAACAAATTTTTACTGGATCAGATCTGAATAAGGGCCTACTATCTGATAATTTTCTACCTTCTCTGACACATGTCTGCTGCTGCAACACACCGTTCTGCTTGCACGGGGGAGTCCAATCACTTTTATCTACATAAAGTATATTTAATTTGAGAGAAAGGCCTGTCAAATGACAACTTCACTTTTAGCTGTGACAGTGTTTAGCCCACAAACTCTCCACCCCAGTCCCTATGACAACTTCACTTTTAGCTGTGACAGTGTTTAGCCCACAAACTCTCCACCCCAGTCCCTATTGTCTCCTATCTCCAAGCTCTTTCTTCAGTCACTCAATATCCATCAAGTTTGATCAGTGTTCCTGCAAGAATTGCTTTCACTTTCTGTTATGACCTCTATTGGCACACAAAGGAGTAATTTGGTCTGTCGAGTGGTACTTCACCTCAAAGAGATGAAGAGTAGTTATACTTTTGAAATCCTAACAATTACATGCACATGCAAAATTGCAAGATCTGTATAGGTCAGGCCTGAAGCATATGCATCACGTTTATATCTGGAATAGATACACATTTTGGTACTCTTTACCTATCACGGCGCCCATCGCGGGCATCGCGGGTACATTTATGTCTGGCCGCGACGCGACCGACGCGATGCCCGCGATTTCCCATTGAAACCCATGTTAAACATGGAAATCGCGTCGGTCGCGTCGCGGCCGGCCATAAATGTACCCGCGATGCCCGCGACGCGATGCACCCGATTTCCCATAGCAATCAATGTTAAATGGCCCGACCGACGCGATTTTACTGTTAAATGCCTCAATGGACCCGATGTGGCCATAGGAAACAATGTTAAATGGGCCACAGAGGCCAAATAGGCAACCTTGACTGGGAAATGGCCCCCCCAATTGTTACCGCCACCCCACGATCAACGTCAACCCGAAGCGTGTCGAGCGCAGCGAGCCCGCGAGGGGCGGCGGTACGCGTCCTCCGACCTTTTCATGCCCTACTATCCACGTCGGCGTGGAGTTGAGAATAGAATAGTGTGGCGAGCGCAGCGAGCCACCGAGCCCGAAGCGTGGCGAGGGGCCGCGGATACCTTCACAGGTAAACGCGTCCCCTCGCGGGCTTCACAGGTGTCCGCGTCGCCACGGACACCTGTGAAGCCCGCGAGGGGACGCGTATAACTGTGAAGGTATCCGCGTCCCCTCGCGGGGCTCGCTGCGCTCGCCACGCTTCGGGCTCGGTGGCTCGCTGCGCTCGCCACACTATTCTATTCTCAACTCCACGCCGACGTGGATAGTAGGGCATGAAAAGGTCGGAGGACGCGTACCGCCGCCCCTCGTGGGCTCGCTGCGCTCGCCACGCTTCGGGTTGACGTTGATCGTGGGGTGGCGTAAACAATTGGGGTGGCCATTTCAGAGTTCAGGGTAAGTATTTGGGCTCTAAGGCCCATTTAACATTGTTTCCTATGCTAAAATCGGGTCCATTCAGCCATTTAACATGAAAATTGTGTCCATCGGGCCTTTTAACATTGATTCCTATGGCAAATCGTGGGCATCGCGTCGCGGCCATCGTGTGCACATTTATGGCCGGCCGCGACGCGACCGACGCGATGTCCATGTTTAACATGGTTTTCAATGGGAAATCGTGGACATCGCGTCGGTCGCGTCGCGTCCGGCATCTTTAGCCCGCATACGACGCGACCGACGCGATTTTTTACCTCACGATGCCCACGATCAAGATCGTGGGCGCCGTACTAGGTAAAGAGTACCCACATTTTTATTTTATTCATGACTAAAGAAATATAAAAACTTATCTTTATCATTAGCGGTTACAGTTGTCATTCTTGTACAGGAATATAACATTTTATTGTTTATGCTAAATTACACTTCCAATGTCATATAATGCTGTATATGCACAATGCAAAAAAGATCATAGTGACAGCTGTGAAATTGCAGTAATACGATAAAATATTGGTAAATACAAATTGGTTATGAGTTTGGAGAACTGGCTACTGTAATATAATTTATATGAAAAGTGTACCATACGCAGCGATGTCCAAACCTCCTTGCAGGGGTCCCTGGTGAAAACCGTCGGTGGGGTTAGATTCTGTGCCTCTATTCAGAGTTTTGCCAACTCCCCCATCTAGCTGTGTCCTAGGTACACACTTTGGGAACCACTGCCCTAGAGTGTCAGGATTTTTCGCGGCACCTCTATGGCAGTTAGGGAAGCCAATCCCGGGGCATTTTTTCAATCCCGGAATTCGGGATTAAAAAATACTCATTCCCGGGATTGGCTTTCCTAATAAAAAGCCGCCCTGGCTGCCCCGCATTTACTTACATTTGCGGGTGCAGCAGGGTTGCCGGTCAGCTTCATACTGCCAGGAGCCCTATTGCAGGGTGGGGGACGGGTCGTCCATGCTGCTTGCTGGCGCGCTGTCTGGGTGGGCGGGCCGCGCGGCATCATACTGCCGGGCGCGACCTCTGCCTGCGCAGCGTGACCTCTGATCTTGTCACGCTTCGCAGTGCTGCTCTGCCGGGTACCAGGAGAAGTTGGGCAGCGTCTGAGCGATGCTCAGACGCTGTCCGGCATTAGACTGCGTGCATGCGCAGTCTAATCTCGGGATTGGAAACTCCAATCCCGGGATTAAAATCCCGGCGTTTTGGAGGCCAAATCCCGGGATCCCACCGAACCCGATCCCAGGATTGGCCACCCTAATGGCCGTGTCTTATTGAGAAATTAGAAAAAAATATATTTAAGTAAGCATATTGTGTTTATATGTCATCCTTATGTTGACCATACAGCAGAGCAACATTCCATACCGAAATGGACAAAAACTGTAGCTCAGATAAGGTCCTTCTGTTGAATCTGTTTGACTAAAAGAATTTGGGCAGTATTCAATATACGGCAAATGTGTTCTATTTTCGTGCTCCCCGGCGAATCTTTTGACTAAAGTGATTTGTCCTATTCAACGCTCACTAATTCGCCAAAGGCGAACAATGAATGATGGACAATTCGCTGTCTGTTAGTCGCCGCAATTCGCTGTTGTTTTTCAATGTGATTCGCCGTGAGTGTATTCAATGCTCGGATAGCAAATTGCTCTCAACGTTATTTTCGCCGTGTGTCATCGTTTAGCAATCGCCATCTCTTTAAGGTGAACTGGAATGTGATCTTTTAAAATAAAGGATTTTTTGTTGGTGTCAAAAAAACAGTAATTTTATTCTGTGAAGGGGCATGCTATTTGGATTAATGTGCTTGCAGCACAAGAATATATATTTAATTTTACATTTGAATTTTTTTTATTTTACATATTACGCCAGCAGGGGGCGGGAAGCCGCTCATTACATATTCACTGGTCCTGCCGGAGGGGTTTAAAATCACCGTCTGGGGCAGCGAGCCCCTGAGGTGTTAAATAGGGGGAGAGGGAGGGCTGGCAGCGAATGCTCCAGCCCTCCGGAACCCGGCGAATGTGCAGCGAATCCTAAACAGGATTCGCTGCACATAGCGATAAATCTCATTGAATACTGCACCATGTCTGAATGTTACTGTCCATTTTCCTGGGTTTGTGAGCAAATTGCTGATTGTCATCCAGTACCGGATTTTCAGTTCTAAAAGTTGATCTGTTGTATGGCCAGCATTAGGCTGAGTTAGACAGGATTTGCTAGTGTTTGCCCAAGTTTTTTATGAGGATAAACCACAAGCACTAGTTTTGCCTATTACGCTGACAATTTGAATTTTAAACACTTCTAGACCGTCAAATGAGGGCACTTTTGCAAGTGTCCCAGGGTGCCACGGCACACAGTTTGGGAGCCACTGGTCTGTTACATTTCGCAACTTTCAACACGGCACAGTAGATACAGGTTGAGTATCCCTTATCCAAAATGCTCGGGACCAGGAGAATTTTGGATAACGGATTACTCCGTATTTCGGAATATTTTAATATTTTAATGATGTATTTTGAAGTATCTTGCATTTATGCTGTATAAACACATAATATACACACAAATATATTTTATTACCACATAAAATACACACAAATATATTTTAATTGTTCAAAAAACAAAGTTTCAAAACGTGAAACAAAATGTGTGTACTATCTCAGCACTGAATTTGAATGCCAAGCAATCATTGTCTTGCACATATATAGTGCCAGTTACATATCATGTCCCCAGTGATGCTGTTACAAATGTCCCCAGTGAGTTTTTAGCAAAAAAAATTTTTTTTTTCACTTTCTGGAATGTCCGTATTTCGGAATAATTCGGATAACGGATATTCGGATACGGGATACTCGACCTGTATTCATTTTAATGTACCACAAACTGCAGTATGACTGCCACAAACCCACATGTCCAGAGACCTAATGCAGAAGAACATATGATTTGCTGAACATTTGACAATGCGCACTATTTGGAAATGCCGCCCCAATACCTGACAGCACATATATTGAAGGACATATATTACATTGTCTTTCTATAATTGCTGCATTGTAGGAATGTGCATTTTCTCTGACAATAAAATGAGTTTCATTTGTAATTTACGCTCCAAAATCTTGGCTTTCACTTGATGGCAATTTATTTTAATTATAGAGTGTAATTAATAATGGCCAGATTGTTCTGCATTGGGAAGTTGATGGAGCTTGTATGGCTTGTCAGAAATTCATATCCCTGATGGTCCTGGCTTCATGATGACGTATGGCCCTGACAGCTGTCACCAGTAAAGTACTGACATACTTGTGAGTAAAGCCACATTATTATGTAGATATAGCAATCTGTGAAATACCTCCATCAAATTAATTTAAACTTGTTCTGTGCACTATGGCGAGAAAGTGACTCTCATCTGATCTATAAATGCTTTAATTGGCTTTTAAAAATGGGTAGTCAATCCTTCTCCTTTTTTTTTTTTTTTTTTTTTTTTTTAATATTTAGATATTTCATATTTTAATTGATAACCTGAATATATGCCCAGATTTAAAATGTATGGGCTGATGATCTCAGCAGCGTTACAAGCGGCACCATTTTGGCTGTACTGATCATGATAGAGCAGCGTTTCTGAAACTGTGGGTCCCGACCTTCTCAGCATGGGGTCGCGACTCCATGTTACTGACCATCAGGCTGATGACTTTTCTAATCTCAGTCAGTGATACAAGGAGTCTGAACAATCTGAGCATTGTCTGTTACGTCAGGTTCCTCACATAATTTTGTTCCACCAGAGCAAAATAGTTTGAGGACCCCTATGATAGAGGATCACTGATGGTTGTGGCTTGGTATGCTCCTTTTTCTTCGTTCAACTACCTGAGTAGTTGTAAGTTCTTAATGACGTTCGCCAAATGAATCACCTCTACCTTGTGGTGCAGACTGTGGTAGATCAGCGAGTCTGTAAGATGTTCATTGTGTGTTTTTTATTTTTATTTTTTTTACAGTGTTTCTTCAATTGGAGGAGTAGGCGTAATGTAACTGAGAGGTTTATGGGTTCTTAAGCAGAATTATACTCTTTCAATATATTACTTATTTAGACTGCCTACCCACTGCTATTAGAATTATTCATGTTATATTAACATGCTTTTAAAGCCAGTTAAATTAATGTTAACCGCCAATTTGTGATTTTAAATGCTTTTTTAACTGTTTTTTTAATTCATTTTATTGTATTTCAACTATTCCAAGACTATTGTCGTCTGTAAAACGCTGAAAAAAATGCAAGATTATCTGATGCCATTGTTTTAATACAATTTTATTCACTTAAAAAAAGTATGGATCACAAAAGCCACCGCAGTCTGCTGGCTTACATGGAACAGACATATTTTTATGTTATTCCTCTGGGTATTCTAGGAGTAAATTGTGGTGCCTGTGCCCGTTGGCTTTTATATGCCCTGTCGGTTTTTTCAGACTCGCACACATTCTTTATCAATAGACCACACACAGGATAGTGTCCTGTTAGAAGGTTATCACAGTCAACAGAAGAAGAATGTTTCAGTCCGATCAAATCTCCTTATACAGAGTGGGAGCAAAAACAGAATGCACAAAGCAATTTAGACAGAGTGCGGGGATTCAGACAGCCTTTATATGTAACTAGCTACCATTTATTAAAGTACTCTTCCTAACCATCATGCATTTGGAATAAGAGGAAGGGAGGCCAGCGGCATCACCGCAGTTATCAGTATGCTTATGCCAAGCATGTTTAAATTCTTCTACATACCAGCAGGGTGGAATGTAGCCTACTGGGCATGACAGATATATAAGGGACAAAGCTGAAGCTGGTTTTTGTTCTCCCCCTAACACGAATCAACAATTGACTTGCTCTGTCAGGCTCCATCTAGTGGCAGTGTTGGGGGGGAAAACATTTTAGTATACTAACCCTAGTATCTTTCTTGAAGTGTCACATTCCAAATTTTTTATTTTTTTTTGCAATTCAGTCTGGTTTTAAATATTTCAATAAATTGTAATTTTTTTTTTTATTCAAAAATGTCTACATTGAATGTTGAATGATGTAATGTGCTTATTTTAAAGTGTCTCACCACTGGATCTGCAACTAGCGCTAGGGCTGTTGAGCCTGACTAGAGGTTGAACTTGACATCTGTATTCTTGCCATTGTTTAACATACTCCTTTTTCTCCATTTATCCTCAGATCTGCTTTCTTATGTTCACCATTTTATACATTGTGTCCTACTTCATCATCACAAGATACAAAAGAAAAGCAGGTGAGCGTTCTACCAATATATCTTATATACTTTTCTACTAATGTTCCTATATGCTTTATATATTTTTTACTTGAAAATAAAATGTCAGAACTATACAGATTATTTTTGCTCTCATATTATTATTTGTTTTTATTTGAGAGAGTTCAGCCAATCAGCGTCCGGGCAGTCTTTTCAAAATATTTTTTCAAATTCCGCAGCACTTCCCACCCCGCCACCTGGCAAATACCGCTACAAGCTCCCAGCCACCACTGCCTGCTCCTGCAGCCTGCCCCCTGCTGCTGCAGCACCCCAAGGGATATTACATGCAATGAATCTCATGCAATTTATAGCACGTAAAAATGGCACATCAAGTGCCAAATCGTATGTGAGCCTGCCGGTGGCTCTCTCAAGGGCAAACTGGTCCTTATGACAAGTCGGACTAGTGTATAGGGGCCTTAACCCCTTCCTGACAGAGCCAGTTTTTGCGTTCCTGACAGAGCCCTTTTTTTCAAATCTGACATGTATCACTTAAGTGGGGATAACTTTTTTTTGCTTTTACTTATCCCAGTGATTTTGAGATTGTTTTTTCGTGACACATTGTACTTCAAATTAGTGGTAAATTTGGGTCGATACAGTCTGTGTTTTTTTGTGAAAAATACCAAAATGTCGTGAAAAAATGGAAAATTTAGCAATTTGCAAAATGTTAAATTTTCTGCTTGTGAGACAAATAATCATACCACTCAAAATAGTTAATAACTAACATAGACCATATGTCTACTTTATGTTTCCATCATTATTTCAACTTCCTTTTAATTTTTTTGGACACTAGGAGGCTTACAATATGAATAGCAAATTCTCAAATTTTCAAGAAAATTTCAAACACTGATTTTTTTAGGGACCAGTTCAGTTCTGATGTGACTTTGAGGGACTTGTATGTGAGACACCCCCATAAATGATACCATTTCAAAAACTGCACCCCTCACAGTATTCAAAACAGCATTTTGGAAGTTTGTTAACCCTTTAGGTGTTTCACAGGAATTAAAACAAAGTGTAGGTGAAATTTCAAAATTTCATTTTTTTTGCAGATTTGCAATTTTAATACATTTTTCTAAGGAACACAGTACATTTTACTAGAGAAATGTGACTAAAAATTGATTCCCCCAATTCTTTTGTTTTCATAAATATCCTATATGTGGCCCAAGTGTGCACGTTGACCAAACCACAGGCTTCATAATAGAAGGAGCACCTACTTGATTTTGGAGCCTCCTTTTTATGAGATTATTTTTTAGGCACCATGTAGGTTTCTAGGCACCATAAGATGCTAAAATTTAGGAACCCCCCCACAAGTGACCCCATTTTGCAAACTACACCTCTCAGGGAATTCATCTAGGGGTATAGTGTACATTTCAAACCCCCAGGGGTTTCACCAATTTTGATACAACTGGGCAGTGAAAATGAAAAATTACATTTTTTTTACACAAAAATGCAGTTCTGGCTCAAAATTTTTCATTTTCAGAAGGTATGAAGGAGAAAAAGCACCCCAAAATCTGTGCCCCAATTTCTCCCGAGTACGGCAATGCCTCATGTGTGACCAAAAAGTGGCAGGACTCAGAAGGGAAGGAGTGATATTTGGATTTTGCAGCACAAATTCTGGTGGAATGTTGGTGGGTGCTATGTCGCATTAGCAAGACCCCCAAAGCACCAATACAGTGGAACCCCCCCACAAGTGACCCCATTTTGCAAACTACACCCCTCAGGGAATTCATCTAGGGGTATAGTGTACATTTCAAACCCCCAGGGGTTTCACCAATTTTGATACAACTGGGCAGTGAAAATGAAAAATTACATTTTTTTACACAAAAATGCAGTTCTGGCTCAAAATTTTTCATTTTCAGAAGGTATGAAGGAGAAAAAGCACCCCAAAATCTGTGCCCCAATTTCTCCCGAGTACGGCAATGCCTCACATGTGACCAAAAAATACCAGTTGGGTGCATGGCAGGACTCAGAAGGGAAGGAGTGATTTTTGGATTTTGCGGCTCAGATTCTGGTGGAATGAATGGTGGGTGCTATGTGGCATTAGCAAGACCCCCGAAGCACGGTGAAATGATGAACCTAAAAATCCATAGATGTGTGGTATATTTTAAAACACTCCTTTATACATAGGCCGGGTTTGTCGGGGCAAGTGTCACACTGGAAAATAGTTTGCTTTCTTATTCCCTTTTTATAGCAAACTTTGCACCTTTTTTGTGTCCTGCCCTTTTTTCCAGTGGAGGGGATTTCATCAGGAAAATGCTGCCCTGGTACAATACGGGGGCCAGTACTAGAAGTACTGGGGCCCTCTGCCTGCTGGTTCCCAAATACTAGGTCCTTTATGACTTCCTCTTGAAAGTGCATAAATGTCCCCCTCTGGCCGGTAGAACGGAATAGCACGTAAGCGTTATACAGTGCCATCTGGATGATATACACGGCCAGCTTCTTGTACCAGATTTTTGTTTTCCGCAGGGCACTGTACGGCTTCAGTACCTGATCTGAAAGATCCACTCCGCCCATGTACCTATTGTAATCCAGGATACAATTAGGTTTTGAGGTGTGGGTACTGGTACCTCGTACAGGGACGGAGGTGGTACTGTCTCCGTGAATTGTTGTCAGTATAAGGACATCCCTCTTGTCCTTATATTTGACCAACAACATATTTTCGGTGCATAATCCCCTGCTTTCACCCCTTCTCATTACTTGGGCAATGTGCGTTTTTGGGAGGCCTCTTTGGTTCTTGCGCACAGTACCGCAAGCTGCTGTACCTCTTGAACCAAGGGCCTTAAACAGGGGGATGCTGGTGTAAAAGTTATCCACATAGAGGTGATAACCTTTATCCAGGAAGGGGTGCACTAAATCCCAGACAATTTTTCCACTAACACCTTCGAGGGAGGGGGGGCATTCTGGCGGTTCAATTCTTGAATCCTTCCCTTCATATACCCTAAACCTGTGGGTGTACCCTGAGGTGCTTTCACACAGCTTATACATTTTTATGCCATACCTTGCCCTCTTACTGGGAAGGTACTGGCGGAATTTAACCCTTCCTTTAAAATGTATAAGGGACTCGTCTATGCAAATGAATTTATCTGGGATGTACATCTCTTCAAATTTGGCACTGAAATGATCAATGACCGGCCTGACTTTGAATAGCCGGTCAAAGGTGGGATCATCTCTGGGTGGGCACTGTGCATTATCGTTGTAATGCAAAAATTTAAGGATCGTCTCAAATCGAGCCCGGGGCATGGCCATACGGTAAAATGGGGTGCTGTACAGAACATCTGTACTCCAATATTGCCTAATTTCTGGCTTTTTTACTATGCCCATATGAAACACCAGACCCCAAAACGTCATCATCTCTACTGCATCTACAGGGGTCCACCTAGCAAATGATGACGTGGGGTTTTGAGCAATAAACTGCTGGGCATATAAATTAGTTTGGTCCACCATTAAATTTATAAAATCATCAGAGAAAAATAATTTGAAAGTCAATTTCCTGAGACCTGTGGAATCAAATTGGATTCCTGGCATGGCCAAAAACTCAGGAACCTGGGGCTCAAAATTGTCTGGTGGTGGGGTCCATACGAGATCAATTATTGGGGGGGGGGTCTCAGCTGCTCTACGGGGGCGTCTTTGAGGGGGTCCCTCATCACTAGAGGAGGAAGAGGAGCTTAAGACGAAGCCTTCAAATTCCCCGCTTGCATCACTGGCTGTGTCAGAGTCAGAGGCAAGCATGGCATATGCCTCCTCCGCTGAATACATTCTTCTGGATGACTGGGATGACATTTGGGATGTTATTTTTATTTTTGTGTTACTGGTAGTGAAATGTTTCAACACGTGTATAGTGTAGGGGGGGGTACAAACTTTATTTCAACCCGGGGGGTATGTAGTGTGTAGTGTGTATGTAGTGCAGAAAAAAAAACTACTTTATACAAAAAAAAAAAAAATTGGGGTTAAAAAAAAAAAAAAAAAAAAGGTCCTGCGCCAAAAATTGAGCACAGATGTTGGTCAGTAACGTCCGTCACTGAACAGCGCTCAAAGGCAACAGGAATTTGATCAAAAAAAAAAAAAAAAAGATCAACCCTGTGCCGAAAAAGCTGATCAGTGATGTACGTCACTGATCAGCGCACAGTGGCCACAGGACACCCACAAAATCACAGTGTGTGTAAAAAAAAAAAATTAAAAAAAGACCCCACAGCAGCCTCAAAAAAAAAAAAAGGTGATCAGTGATGCGACACTGATTACCAGTGAGGGGCAGCAGGTGCACAACCTTTGGTGCAACTGACAGTGCAACTGGCAGGTATATATAAAAAAAAAAAAAAAACCTCTGCACCCCCAAAAAGTTGCTGATCACCTCAGATATAGTGATCAGCACAAAAGGCGGGGGCAGCAGACACAAAATTTAGCACTCTCTATCACTCTCTGTCACTATCTCTCTCTATCTCTCTATCTCTCACTCTATGACACTGCAGCAGCAGCACTGACAGTTATATATATGAAAAATAACCCCTGCACCCCCAAAAAGTTGCTGGGGGTGCACAAAATGGGGGCAGCAGACACAAAATATAGCAGTCTCTATCACTCTCTGTCACTATCTCTCTCTATCTCTCTATCTCTCACTATCTATCACTCTATAACACTGCAGCAGCAGCACTGACAGGTATATATATATATATATATATATATATATATATATATATATATATATATATATATATATATATATAAAAAAAACCTGCGCCCCCAAAAAGTTGCTGATCAGTTAATTTATACTGATCAGCACAAAAGGGGGGGCAGCAGTCAGTTATATAAAAAATATATAGCACAATCTGTCACTATCTCTCTATCTCTCTCTATCTCTCTCTCTCTCTATCTCTCTATCTATAACTATATCACACTGCAGCAGCACAAAATATAGCACTCTCTGACACTATCTCTCTCTATCTCTCTCTATCTATCTCTCTCTCTATCTAACGCTATTACACTGCAGCAGCACAAGTTCACAACACAGGAAGTCACAAGTACAGGATCCAGGAAGCATCCAGCACACTACAAGCAGTGATGAAGCAGTGATCAGGTAAGTATTTTGCTCGGTTCAGGTCAGTATACTGCGGCAGCTAGGCACGGTGACCGCACTGCACGCAATTCCAGACCGGAATGGCGTCTGCAGTGCAGTCACCGTTAGTTTAAATCCCCCTCCTTGGCTGTGATTGGTCCGACGAACCAATCACGGCCTTTGGGGGCGGGCGGGGTGAGGTGGGGTGACACCAGTGTCACCCTTACACCCCGCGGTGATTGGTGCTGTACTTTACAGCACCAATCACCTCCGATCGCGTGTCACCGGCGAACGTTATTCGCCGGTGACACAGAAAACGCTGTAATTGGCTGTTCACACTGAACAGCCAATCACAGCGATCGCCGACGGGGGGGCGGCATCGCAGCCCCCCCTGGGCATGCAGGGACATGTCTGCTGTCAGGGACAGCAGACATGTTGAAACTGTCACCGCGTCTATAGACGCGGTGACAGTTACAAGCCATGACGTACATTTACGCCATGTGTCGGGAAGTACTTCCCGACCATGACGTAAATGTACGTCAAATGTCGGGAAGGGGTGGCAACTCTGCTCATTTGTTCAAGAAAAAGCTGGGAATTCTGCCAGAGACCCAATATTTTATCATATTATTTTAGCACATTTAGGTTTAGCATAATAAAACATTCATGGTAAAGGGTGACATCATCAGAACCCATAATGCATGACAGGGTGGTTCCGGGCTCATCCAGGAACATACATACATGGGCAGGTTATTAACATATAATCGGAGATAGGTAGAGAGAGATTCCTCAAATTCTAAACCAAACACACATATGCGGGTGGACATGAGAGGAACAGAGATACCCATTCTACCAACACTTCTAGTCACCTACTCCCAGAAGGAGGCCACCCGAGGGCACTGCCACAATAGGTGCCAGAATCCAGCCCCGGCAGCTGAGCATTTGGAGCAGGTATCCTTTTACAAGCCTCCAATTCTAAGTAACCTACTTAGGGTCCAATAAACCCTATGCATAATGTAAAATAAAATTTGCTGGAATCTGACATAGGCAGTAGTATACCTAGGCAAACCAAGAATACAGTCCCAATCCTCATCATCCAGTGCACATTAATCATCCACTTAGCGAGTAACGCCCGCAGACCATCTGTCCCAGAGAAGGAAAGAGGAGTACAGAACTGAGATTGTTTTGTGGCGTGGCATATTTCTTATTAATGCGGGAGATTCAGAGAGTTGCGGATCACCACTCCCCCACTGCGCAGTCACAGCATAGTGGAGCTGAAGGTAACAGTAAAAATAGCTTCTAGGGACTTCATTTGTAACGGTCAGTGAATCAAATGATTTAAGAACTCCCTCATAAAATAGTTGGCCTATAGCTGAAACTCTCAGGGACACCCAGCCTGAACTACCCTCCAGACTGCTGAGCTCATTAATATTTAGGTTCTTCCAAATAGGAGAGCAGGGATCAGTAGCCCAGTCTCCCAAAATAATTCCAACTGCCACCCATACTCTATGAGCCTGCTGCAAAAGATGGGGAATCGAGATCAGGGAGATACGAGCCAAAATAAATTGTAATGGAAGACCCACCCCATCCACAAGGGCTGCTGGAAGATTCCAGTAATCTCCAGGTGTGACCCATTCACGCAACTGATCCAACTGTGCAGCAAAATAATACAGACGTAAATCAAGTAATGTTAAGCAACCCTCAGTTCTGGACCTGCAGAGCATCTGTTAGTGCTATACGCACTCGTTTACATCCACAAATAAATTAAGCAATATTGTACTTGCGAAGCCAGAATATAGGTGGGGGAGTTTTGGACAATATACAGGAATTTAGGCTGAGCAATCATTTCTAGAGAACCCTACCAGTAACTGACAGGAAAGTCATTTGGGTAATGCAATATTTGAATACTCCGATATTTAAACTGTGTGCACCACCATAAAGGGAAAGTAGAAGGTTGAAGGGTAGATGAGGGCAATAAAAACGCCACTGACTTGTCCCAATTAATATAGATTCCAGAGTACTGACCAAAATTCTCAACCAAAACAAACAAGTAAAGAGGATGCCATCTCAGATAGATACAGTATCATGTCGTCTGCATACAGATCAATTTTTTTTTTCCCTCTGTAACCACTAAAAAAATCCTTGCACATTAGGTGAAGCCCATATGTGCCAAGCCAGTGGTTCAATGGCAAGGACAAATAGCAAAGGGGATAGGTGGCACCCCTGCCTATTCCCCCTCACTAGCATGCAAGCAGATGCATTTGCATACACATCCGCTCGCATGCAAGCTCACCATCAAATGATTTTTCTTCCCTTCGCAAACAAAAGTAAGACTAGACTTCCTTTTATTCTGGCCAGAGATGGCCCAATTCAGGGTCAACGTTGACTTCATGTGATGTCAGCCACCTGCACCAAGCAGGCATGGACAATCCTTCGTACCCAGGGGTATGCCCAGCGTTTCTATGGGTGCGCCCACTCTGCAAATCAGTGAGCCACACAGAAAGGCCTTAAATGTGTCCCAAATCAGCAGGTAATCACCCTTCACGTCATTATTACCAAAGAATTTCTCCCACAGTGCCAAGAGTTCTGCCGCCATATGCATCAGCCATGTATGCGCATGTGCAGCTGTTTGGTGCAAGTGCACTGCAAATTTATTATTCGTCGTCCTGTTCACACCTAGCGCGGGTTGGCGATGAGGGGCTGCACCCGTGGCAACGACCAGCGTTTCATGGGCATTCCCTTAAACGACCATATTGCCAGCAATTGGAATGTGCACCGCCGATAAATCGGCTGGTGCACGCTCCTGTTTTTAGCCCCCTTATGATCGCTGGTCGCAATACTTACTCCTGCGACCAGCTGATTTCCTCTGCGGCTCCCCCAGCAGAGGTTCCCTTTCATCAGCGACCATCTCTGGTCGCTGATGAAAGTGAGACACTGAGCAATATATCGCCCCGTGTGTACACAGCTTTAGGTCTGCAAGCGCTTGCAAAATCATTTGATGGTTGGCGACGATTTAGTCCCCACACGCAAGGCTGTAAATGGATGTTTATTATAAACATCCATTCGTATGGGTGCAGGGATATTTGGCGTGAGGAGGGGCCGCATACATGACATGCACATTTTGCAGCTTTGTGTGCCAACCAGAATACGGTCCTTTAATGTGGAATGTGAAAGAAGTAGCAGGACTCAACAGGAGGTCCCCAGAGACCAAGATGGCCCTGGAGCTACAAGGAGAGACTGGAATAGGCCGCACAATCAACCACTGGGTAGCAGCAACTCCAGATGTCGGCAGGATCCGCAACCTCTTCTGATAGGGACAGGGGTAGTTCAAACACACACTCTTTGTGATGGGAGGAGCCTCACAGGGCTGCAGGAGTATACAGAGGATAAATTAGGTCGGGGATCTAGCAGGCACTCGTCCTACTTCCGCAGCTAGGCTACGCCCTTGATTACATTACTACAAGATTCACACAATGGGGAAGCTTAGTTTGAATCAGTGTTGGTCTCTAATTGCACATTGTGTCCATCCCCATTGTAAGTGTCTTCCACATAGAAGTGATACCGTACCGGCTTGATATGTGCATAGCGGAGCATTTGCACCACATTGTCAGTAACTGAATCCTGCCTTTCAAATGGACCAAAATAATGATGCAGCTAGGCAGGTTAGAAATAGCTTTGAGGCAGAACCATTTACTACCAATGGTGTAGTCCTCCTACTGAACTGTAATTCCTTGATTGTTGGCCTTGTGAGCTCATCTAGAGGGCAGTGTATCATAAAAGTAAGTACAAATCCTTATTGTTACCTCCAACATCACAGTAGACAGACCAGAGGAGATATTGCATCCTAGCAAAAGATTTCTATAAGTAGCTCTATTCCTTTCTCCTGAAATCTTCCACTCTGCAGGCACGTAGTGAGCATTTCCCTACCTGCCACTTATCTTGACATAATTAGGACATAGACATATGGTGTGTCTCCACAGTACAGGGATGTATGAAATGTACAGGAGACCAGAGAATGGAACCACCCCTCCTCTTGTTGCCAAGAATTAGATATCTTCCAGTCGCTGCCCTGGTTCATTTATTTCCTTACATACATTTCTAGCCTTGACTGTCCGCCCTATGTAAAATTGTATTTTATTTGTCCACTTGGAATTTTTTTTTTTTCCAGTTTTTGTGTGTAGCTGGAAAATAGGTGTCCAAGATCTGCATTTGGTGTGCATTTTTATATGTGAAGAATAATATGAAACATGGGCTTTTTTGCCTATTGTACACTGCACATTGCTTTGCACCTATTCATAGTGCCAAAAGAGAAGACTCCTTCATGCATGTTGCTAGTAGCTGGGCATGTACCTATTCCTGGTGCCAGGAGAGTAGTCCTCACTCTGTCATGCATGTTGCTGGTAGCTAGGCATGCAACTTACAACAGGTACGGGGACAATAAGCTGGAACACTAATCACCAGAAATAAAGGAAGATTGACATTATTTTTCCTTTTGCAGTTGCATATAAGATGTATTCATGTATTCTATATGCAAATATATATATTGGAGGGCATTATTGATAAAAAACTGGCGGATGCATTATTCCACGTTGCCCCTTGGTCCCGCTATTGTATACGCTCCCCAAGGTGCACAAGAGTTTGTTACAGCCCCCGGGTCGGCCAATTATAGCCGCCCGGGGTTCACTGTTTCAACCTTGTGCTACTTATATTGATACTTTATTACAGCCATGCATTGTAAATTATAACCATCACCTAATTGACACGACATCCTTTTTGAACAAACTCAATGCCATAAATGACATTCCTTGTGACAGTTGGTTGTGCAGTATAGATGTAGGCAGCCTCTATACTGTTATACCCAACCGGGCTGGTATAGGGGCGGTCCATGATTTATTATTGGATAACCCATTATACAATGGCCCGAGTGTTCCTTTTATTTGTGAGTTATTGGAGATTATCCTTACTTGCAATTATTTTCTTTTTGACGGGCAATTCTTTCTGCCCCAGTGGCCCCATCGTACGCTAACTCATACATGATGCAGACTGAACAAACCATCTTTTTCTCTGACTGTGAAGTATCTGATAAAATTAAATTTTTTGTCAGATATATAGATGACCTGTTCATTATATGGACAGGGTCACGTGAGCAGTTTATCTCATTTATCAACATGCATAATTGTTCAGAGAGCCCTTTGAAATTGTCATACACCATTGATCACAATGTGGTCAATTTTTTGGATGTCGCTGTTCAGTTGGTGGATGGTATAATTCAAACTACTCTTTTTCAAAAACCTTCTGATAGAAATACCATTTTACATTCTGCAAGCTTCCATCCAAAGCCCCTCAAAGAGGGTCTACCATACTCGCTATTCCTGCGTGCTAGCAGGATTTGCAGTACACGAGAGGAAGCTGTCATACAGATTGGGTTACTCAGTGAAAAGTTTTCTCAAAGAGGTTACAGCGAGCAAGTTTTGGATGCAACTCGTTCTAAAGCTTTAGCTACCCCCCGTAGTGAATTGCTTAAAAGTAGACCCAAAAAGTCCTGTGACCCCAAGCTCCCTTGGATCAACCATTTTAATGTTGCTAGTGGGGGGATCCGCAATACCTGCAAAAAACTTTGGCCAATTGTAAGGTCTGATCCTGATTTAAAACTAGCCCATAAGAACATTATGCCCAGCTACACTAGAGGGAAAAATGTGCGTGACTGGGTAATGAAGACTGACATCTCCGCCAGAACATCTGGTGTTAGAACTGGTCAGTTTTTATATGCTAAAAATTGTTGTTTTAGGTGTCTTAACTGCATAACCTGTCGCTCATTGGTCACTGGTGACACATTCAGACATCCCCATAGCGGTAAAAAATATACCATCAACTACCGGTTGACATGTACGACGACACACGTTGTCTACATGATCACCTGTCCGTGTGGTCTTAGCTATGTCGGTAAAACTGACCGTACGTTGCGGGAGCGCATGGCAGCACACCGCTATTCCATCCGTACAGCTTTGACCACCGGGCAGAGTGATCAACCGGTTTCTAGACATTTTCTGCAAGCCGGACATAGCCTGGCTACTTTAAGCTACTGTTTGATCGACCACATTCCCGCTGACCTACGCGGTGGTGACCGCTCACTTAGATTATTACACTGTGAATCCAGATGGATTCACAGGTTAAATACACTAGCCCCACGCGGCCTCAACGAGTACCTGGGTCTTCATGCTTTTCTATAATATTCTGTTTGTAATTATTGAGCTTAAATGATCTGTTATAATAAGTATCATTATTATATGTGACATGTACTTTTCTGCATTTTAACTTTTTGTAATGTTTTTTATGTATGTTTATATGTTACCATGGGAACGCATCACGGCTTCTGACGTCAGTCTCTAGGCGTCTGATCCTTGATTGCGTTCTCAACTCACCTGTGATTGTGTTTGGGGAGGGGATATAAGGTGAACCTCACTGAGCCTTTCACCGGTACACACCTCATAAAGGACAGTGAGAACCATTTGCGGAACAAAAAACTGCAATTTGTATGCGGGTTATAATTGATTTTATTGACAGTTAATTTCCACTGAAAATATGTCTTACTAGTTCAACCAATTCCATACTGGAGATAATCATATAGGAGGAACTCTCCAACCACCCAAACCCTTAAAGCTACCAGGCTGCAAATTCACCGATATAACCTTTACAAGAAACTACGAGTTCTTGATCCAATATTGACCACTGGATGAGAGCTTTCCAATAAGAGTGTATCTATCCATTCCTGGTTGGTGTTTTATCCCACATACGAGATTCGGGGAAATTGTTTCTAATAAGTTCGCAAACCCCTGATGAAGTCCCTTGCAGGGACGAAACGCGTTGGGAACATCTGTTTGCTAATGTGAAAAACTTTTTATGATCTGGAATATTCACCACTACTAAGTGGTTTTAAAGACCTTTTAATAAATATTTTCAAAGTTTTGGACTTTACTCATATCCACGTTATTATTCATCAAAGGCTAATAGAGACCCAGTACTTAAAGGCATAAAAAAGGGCGCCAACTCACAACTGCTATATATATATATATATATATATATATATATATATATATATATATATATATATATATATATATATATATATATATATATATATATATATATATATATATATATATATATATATATATATATATATATATATATATATATATATATATATATATATATATATATATATATATATATATTATATATATATATATATAATGTGAGCATCAGACTTTTACAGCAGCTTAATCGGCATTCGCATGCCTTTAGTAATAGTGGGGGTCACAGACCTAATCACCCATCCTTGTAGTGCAGGGGAACCACAGTCTGACGAATACGTGACTTTTACAGCAGCTTAATCGGCATTCGCATGCCTTTAGTAATAGTGGGGGTCACAGACCTAATCACCCATCCTTGTAGTGCAGGGGAACCACAGTCTGACGAATACGTTTCGGCTCAGAGGAGCCTTTCTCAAAGACTGACCCAATAATAGTGACACTCAAACAGTGTTAAATAGCCACCACCACTTAGCTCAATCAACCCACAACAGCTGCTGTGTATCACAGACCAGCCAATCAAAGCCGTCAGCCCAAACACTCCTATGTCCGGATCTCCATATATGGTCACGGCTGACCGCACACCCCTATCCCACTCACGTGGGTCTCACCTGCCACTGCTGGATCCCAGGCTCACTCGTTCACCTGTGGCGGCATCAACTCGAGGAATAGAACTTTCACCACTTTTACATTTCAATAATAATACAGATATATAAAAAACTGTATTTATACTGATTCTTTACACAGTCAAAATTTATTGAATTAAAGACTTGTTACATAATTCAATGGGTAATCCAACATCCATATACAATTTGTTCAGGTGATGTGTCAAATGATCCAATAGGTGATCCAACACCAAAGAGCAATTTTCTTTGGTAAAAAACCCTACGCGTTTCGTCCGTTAGGACTTCATCAGGGGTGATATGGATCTGGATGGTGAAAACATGTGCCGTAAGTAATGTTATCATTCAGGTTTAGTTTTAGGGTAGTATGATGTCTACCACTGGGCAGCAGTACCCTGCTCTTCTGCTATCTCCAGTCAGCTGTAGTATCCAGGCTACTGACATTACCTGCATGAAGAGTAGTAGTATTTGACCATACATATTCACCTACAGTCATCACAGCTACTGTAGCCCAATGGGCTCTGACCCGAATCAATCCTCATCCTGTATATGTGTTTTCTTGTGTGCCTCGCATCCAACACCCATCCAGAAAGTTTTTCAAAAAGCTATATTAAAACATGTAAGGCCAGCTAAAAATAAAATAAAAACTGACCATATAAAATGTTTTACTTGATGCAGATCTTTTATATAAAATGCTGTTTTTTTATTTTATTTTTTATAATTTTTTTTTTTTTTTTAATTATAATTTATTGAAACCATTTTGGTTGCAAACAAATTTGTTGCCTTTACATCTGCGTACCCTGACGAAGATTAGATGGTTGTCATTGTATTTACATGTGCTGTCTACCTATTACCCTTTTGCAGTCCATATTTTCTTTTTTTTTTTGCAATTGAAACAGTCTGGTTTAAATGTTTTAAATTAATTGAATTTTTTATTTATTTATTAAACAATGGTCTACGTTGAACAATGTTAATGTTCTTATTTTAAAGTGGCTCTTTGGGTCTACTACTAGCGTTAGGGCTGTGGAGCCTGACTAGACGTTGGACCTGAAATGGTTAAGGCCTGAAAGTAAGGGTAATTAGGTGGATATGCATTAGGTTGACCACTGAAGGTCGACATGGCTTAGGTCACCACATGAAATGGGTCGACAAGGTTGGAATGTCGACACAAGCATTAGGTTGACATGCAAAAAGTGGACATGACTTTTGCACCGAATGTAGACCTGGACACAGGCGAAGTGTACCGCATCCCCTCACATGGCTCGGTGCTCACCATGATTCGGGCGCGGTGTCTTGCTGTGCTTTGCACACTAGTCTGTTCTCACTCCAGTCACTAGTGGATGGAAGGGCTTGAAAATACCGCCTGTCGGCAAAAAGAAATAAATGAAAAACTCATGTTGAGTTTTTGATTGTTGACCTAATGATTGTGTCGAGCTTTCAAACCTGTTGACCTTAGCCATGTCAAACTATTTCATGTGTTGAACTAAGCCATGTCGACCGTCAATGGTTGACCCAGTGCATGTCGACCTAATGAAGGTATACCTATAGAATGTGTAGTATACATAGGAAGAAATCTACACTGTTGATAGTGATGGTGATAAACGGCCATCGTTGAATGATACTCAACTCCCATATAACAGGCTGGGTTTGAAAAATGACAGGTAGGACCTGATTGGCTGGATGTTTATCACTCTCCACTTTCTCACCTTTTGAAGCTTGATACATATGGTCCAGTGTGAAATATCCTTCATGTAGCAAAGTAACATAAGTGCAGTAACATAGAACTATTATACATAGTTGTATGAAATATAAGTTATAGCTGACTGCAGATTTATTTTGTATAGAACATTCTTTCATATGTCAGAGTTTCTTTGCATAAACATACTGTAAATGTTAAAATTTTTGTATCTTCCAGATGAACAAGAGGATGAAGATGCCACCGTCAATCGAGTTTCGTATGTACATTTTATCTGTGGTCGTCTTAAAGTTATATTCAAAAATATAATTTATAACCTTGTTGGAGGAATGTCATTAGAAAGCGCTGGTTCTATATTTTTAGGGTTCGGGCAAATATCAAAGCTGTAAAGCTGGCCATACATCTACAGATCGATCCTACATCTACAATCTCTAGCTGTATGGTCATCTTATTATTCATATTAGAAATGAGCAGAAGCCTTCTTGGTTATCCCCAAAATTCAATTAATCCAGTTGCTACCAGCTTAATTTTTTATCTTATCTCCTCCTTTGACCTGTTATTCTGCTGAGGTGGTAGACCTGTGTTAAACCCACGTAGAAATTCCCTGAGGATGGCGTCACTTGGGCACTTGCCAAGCAAGCGGCATCATTCCTGCTTCTCAGATGCTCAGCAACAGTTAAGCTCGAAGATGTTGTTACTTTATTATTAATCAGGTGTGACAGAGTAAGAGCATTTTCCCCTTCATATGAGCCACTGAGTGCAATAAAGGCTATTCATTTTCTAGTTGGAAAAGTACCAATGTTCAAATAGCAAACTGACCACCATCATTTCCTACTACATTTACTGGTAGTCTGTTCCAAGAGTCAATCAGTCATACAACTAGCCTCAATACATGATGTGGCGGGAGCCAATGGGCCTTAGAACACCAGTCTAGGACACCAGAAGACTGTGCTGATTGATTTGTTGGGCAACACTTATTGTATATATATGTGTGTGATGGATCTCTTTATATACAAAGCACAAGGGAACTTGGCATGTAAAAATGCTGATGGATTGCAGCTTTTCAAACACCGATTTTAGACCCGGTCGCACATAGTTATTCAAGTGTCATATTACGACTTAAGGCCCCCATATGTTTATGCGATTGGGGTCAGTTTCACCTACTTCTGATGTATCAGGCTGAGAAATCAGGTGAAATCGGCCCAAATCACATGCCTTTGACATCATATCCAATCAGATGCGCGGTCCCGTGCGCATAGAAGAAGTCGGACCTGCCTGAGAACAAGACCCCCTCTTGGTGGCAGGGAACGGGCCAATGTGATACGTCACGCAGAAGGACCGCATGCAATCCTGCTGGCTGGGAAGGTCCAGGGCAGCCCAAGGGGATCAAATGGCCATACACTGTCACAATAGTGTAAGGCCACCTAAGTCGTATTCGGGTAAAAAGACTCCCTGCCCTAGCAGAGTTGCACGATAAATGTGGATGGAGGAGTTATCGGTGCTGCTTACATGGAATTAGCTCTAATGGGTTAATGCAGGAGGAAGCATCACGCCTCCATACTGATCCGAGCTGCACCCTAGGATGCAGTATTGGTTCATCTGTGATGCCATAAACCGGCTGCGTGACCCATCTTGTCTTTCATCGCTGACCTTGGCATCTACTACTCCTTGGACGGAGATCCTAGCAACATCCTTCCTCAACAATGGTGGTGATACGCCACTCTTTTGGGATACTGAAGTCGCTGCTGCCCCTAGACGGCATCAGGCTGTCAATCACTGATGGCCTGATGCCTCAGTGATTGACAGCCTGTACTATTTCGTCCAACACTACAAGACCATTGGAACCTGCTTCATGCACCTGATGTGCTGAAAGGGGCTCTTTGGCCTAACTAACAGCAATAATGTATGAGGATACATTTGGTGTGAAAATGTAATAAATGCTGTATATTGTAATTCTATATTGATAAAAAATGTGTAATATGTAGCGAAAAGTGGACATAGTCACTGTTAAATTAAGTCTTATAGCTATAGTTACATATTGGAAGTAAGATCACAGACTACATAGACTAGTGATGTGCAAATCCTGTGCAACAGACCCCACAAAGTCTCTACCTCACACTTCTATGTACAATACAAAGTTCATGCATTTAACTTGTTATAATTGCAAGCTTGCCTTTTAGTGTCTTTGAATTTGTGAAAATGCGATGATGTCCTGTTTTTCTATGTTGATTTATTTTGTTTTGTTTGTACTTTTCAATTAACCGGTAATTTTGTTTCCCTTTCAGGCTGTTCTTATGCACATTCACTCTTGCAGTGTCCGCTGCTGCTGTCTTACTACTTCCCTTTTCCATAATCAGCAATGAGATCCTCTTATCCTTCCCGAAGAACTACTATATCCAGTGGCTGAATGGCTCTCTGATCCATGGTCAGTAATGTAATAATTATATTTATGTAATGTTATTATTGGGAACATATTGATGATGTTTGTTGAAAATTAATATTCTGAATGTGTTGACTCTCCATACAACCCGCAGGAACACAGATGCGTTCTCATTGATCTAGCCTCTGTGCACCATGCAGCATTAGATGGTTGTTGGGCATTAGCAATAGAAACCTGTGCAGCTCTGCTAATGCTGGGCTAGCTGAAAATGGATAGGTGCAACTTGAACCATAATGGACCCGATTCAGAGCAGCTTATATTCGCTGTCTAGCGAACAGGTAAATGCCGCCCCGCCGAAAGAACGCTCCCCCCCCACACCTCTGTCAAGTAAATCCCCCTGCACTACTATAAGTGCGGTTGTGTAAGTTCGCTGCGCCACTGCTGTCCACAGTGTCGGCACTTCCCGGACACTGCGGACTGCCCGCCCAGCCACTGCACCCACAGCCCCCGAGCATTGACACAGCCCAGACCTCCTGCCCCGGCAGCTTTCTGGGAATTACATGGGATAATCGCATTCAATTTATCCCATGTAAAAAATGGCACATCAAGTGCCAAATTGTAGTGAGCTCTCCTGGGCAGCTGCCGGGGGAGCTCAGGGGAAATTAGGTCCTCCTTGTCCTTTGAACAAGTCGGCCTAATGTATGGGGGCCTTTAAATTGCCTGTTTGTGTGAGAATCTAGCATCAAGTGTATTTTTTTCTTAACAAAAATACGTCTTCATCTTGGATACACAAGGAGACTGTACTGATTAATTTGATATAACACTTACTTATCTGTGTGTGACAGGCTGGGATGGTCAACTGCCCATCATGTTAATACTAATCGCACTGTGACTCGGGCGGCTGCGGGGCATGTTTGGAGGAATCCGATCAACAGCGCTATCTCGAAAGAAGCACATAGGCTTCCATAGGATAATGCCCTCCGCATTGCAGCCCACACGTCGGACCTTTAGTACATATACAAGTTCTATACAAGTTCTATACAAGTTCTGTACTGCAGACTCACACAATATACAAATGTCCTATATTAAATTGTGATATCCAATTTCAAATTGTCATATATCAATAGTGGTCGACTTATTGATTGTCGACCTAGACACTGTCAACCTATGAACCAGATACCCAGAGCTGTGCTGCACCTGACGCCAGGTATCTCATGCTGCTTGGTGTAGTGAGGCTGGCTGTATGAGGACCCATCTGTATGTGTGACGGTATCTACACAGTATTTAGCCAGTTCTTTCACTTGCTGTGTTTCTCAGTGCATTTTCTTTTAAAACCTTGAACCTTTTTTTTGTTTCTTTTCAGTTTTGTGGGAATATTATATATTTACAATTCCAAATGCTTGTCCTTGGATGATCTATGTTTCTTGTATACAGCAGCTGAACAAAATTGTACTCACATCAAGGGCATGATTACTGCTTTAAAAATATTGTTGGCCTTGCAGGCATTCCTGAACAGCCTGCACCTTACAGGCTATTACATGTGCCCAAAGTTACAGTGCCGGATAGAAATGAACAGATTCTGCTAACCAAACCTCTACCCAGGCTACGGCGAGTTCTCTATAGATGAAGAATTGAGATTGCGGGCGAAAAATTAAATCTAATGCTGGGTACACTCTACATGCTGTGTGTACCCAGTGACATTGTGGCTGGGGAAGTAGGCATTGGCAAGTGCTTACATGCTTGCTGATGATATATGGCATGCCTATATTTTGTGTGTCTGCAGGTGTATCTGCATACAGAATGCTACATTTCAAGGTAATACTGGAACATTGGATTTTGTATGCAGATAAAGCCATGATTGCAAATAGAATATAGGCGTGTTGCTTTAACCAGCAGAAGCTGCTTGTGCGTCCTATTCACACAATTTTGTAAAAAAATACACACGGCAATGGAAAAAGCAACACAAAAAGATGCTTGCCAGCATTGAGGAATTACCATAACAAATACCATATTGCTCACGTGATATGATAGCTGTATGTGGACACATCTGTAGGTACTGGAAGGTTTTTAAAATATGTAACACCAGGGCTATTTTTCTGCAGGCTCCAGCAAGGAACTGAGGCCCTTATTCTAGTTCACTCTTTCTGACAAAATATTTCTTAGATGGACAAAACCATGTGCACTGCAGGTGAGGCAGGTATAAAACCCCACCCAAATCTAATTATCTCTGCACAAGTACACTTCCAGCAAACAAAAGGTCCTTTCATATGAATTTGGCAACCCAGAGTTGTTAGCAAGTGTTTTGAGACTCATATGAATTAATGTAATGCCAATTATCCAAAAGGCAATGGGCCAAATGTAATAGGGTGAGATCTGGGCATGCTTCTGTCTGGAAAAGTATGGCCTGGTCTTTTTAAACCAGTCCTGGTTCCAAAAATACGGGGGGTGGGGGGGGGGGGGAATTGTTGGGGTTCCCCGTATTATTAAAACAAGCACCGGGCTCTTGGACCATTCCTGGTTCCAAAAATCTGGGGGACAAAAGAAGTAAGGGTTCCACATATTTTTTAAACTAGCACCAGGCCCCACCAGTCAGTAAGGTAATGTCGCACCCGGGGGTCACTTTTATATGTGCCCGCAGTCGTGGCATTACACCCCCCCCCCCTCCCAACTCTTCAGCCCTTGCTGGGTTTCCCTCCAGGCCACCCAAGGGCCAGGAGTTATGGGGGGGCTATACCAGGCACTCCCCTCCTGGGTGGTGGTGCTGTGTTGATCGTCCATAAAGTGTAGAAATTGTTAATATTGGGTTTGGAACTATAATTTCAAGCAAGCCTCCCTGGTACTTGGATAATCACAAGTACTAGCATGCGGGGCATTAAAGGACTCACTAGGACTTGTAGTTCCACAGCTAAATCAATGATAAAATAAAAAAACTTAGTGATAGCAACATTTTATATACATACATGCATACGTACTTACATATGTTTCCACATAGATCGGTCCTCTTGTCCAGTAGTAATCTAAAGGTACCTGTGTGAATTTTTTTTTTTTTTTACTATATAGTCAAAATCAATTGCAAATTAGTGCAAATTGCACTGTTTGCATCCAAATCCGATCACGATTCATTCCTGATCCACGGCAGCGGGATTGATAGTAAAAATAGACTATGCAGCACTGTGTATTTGTACTATGTCAGAATGAGGGCCATGCTCTAACCCCCATGCGCCACCCCTCCCTCCAACCAGTCGATGCCAGCACACCGCCTGTTATCGGTGGCCGCCAAACGCACCATGTGTACACACCTTAACCTAAATCCAGTGTTGATTGGTCCTCGTCATTCTAAAATATTAAATCCATGTAAATGACAGGAATTCCCTCTGAGAGGAGCTCTCTGGGGATTAACTGGCCGCGTCCCATAGAAGTCAGCGTTACGAACATACCATTGACTCATATGATGGGAACCGGCACTTCAGCCTGATCACAAAGTTAATTGAAGGAAACCACAAAGATAGTAGGGGTCACCTTTGTGGTTTCATTCAATTAACTTTGCGGTCAGGCTGAGTGGCCTGGGGAAGGACCCCTTTTATTTTTTAATAGTGCCAACAACCGCACATTCCCATTACTAAAGAATCGCCAGAAATTGTAATGGATTTCTGTTCTACCTTTGAAAATCATACCCTATTATTACATTTGGCACCAAACGTCACTGGACGTTACCATAAGCCAATGGTCCTTGTGCAGATCAAACAGGAAAATAAGTGATATCAGCTGACATTCTACAGCAGATGGGTAGCACATTATATTTAAGACTCCTTTATTAGGGTAATACAAATGAGCAAGAACATTAATAGTGGTTTCAAGACTATAAAAATAATGTAGTTCAAGCAGCCTAATGCAAAATGATGTTCCCACTTTCAGCATTACCTTTTTAAGCTTGGTTTTGCTCCTGACAGAATTTACAGGATTTTGAGTTTTTAGATGGTGATCAAAAGCTTTTATTAATATATATACACCCATCAGCCATAATGTTAAATCCACCTGCCTAATATTGGGTTGGTCCCATTTGTGCTCCACAATATTGTTGAGGTATTGGAGTCCACAAGATCACTCAAGGCCCTGTTGTTTCTGACACCAAGAGGTTAGCAGCTGGTCTCTTTAGGTCCTGAAGGTTGTGGGGTGGGGCCTCCATGGCTCGGGCGGACGGAGCACAATCAGGTTGTGATCTGGGGAATTTGGAGGTTAAGGTAACACCTTAACTCTGTCATGTTCCTCAGACCATTCCAGAACAGTTTTTGCAGTGTGGCAGGGAGCCTTGTCCAGCAGAAAGAAACCACTGCCATCAGGGAATACTGTTGACATGAATGGGGGTGCTTAGGTAGGTGGTTTGTATCAAAGTAACTTTCACATGAATGCCAGGACACAAGGTTTCCCAGTAGCATTGCCCAGAGCACCGTACATCCAAGACACACGCATCTGAACATTTACTTTATGTGAAAAAAACCCTGGCTAAAATGTGATTCACCAAACCATGCCACCTTTTTCCACTGTTACATGGTCCAGTTGTGTGCAAACATGCGTCAGCATGTGCACTCTGACTGGTCTGCAGCAAACTGTTTTCTGACCCCCTTTTCTGTAGCCAGCTTTTTCAGCAGTTTGTGCTACAGTAGCTCTTCTGTACGATTGGACCAGATGTGCTAGCCTTTGCATATGGGAGCCCATGACATGTGTCTGGTTCACCAGTTGTCCTTCGCTGCACCTCTTTTTGGTGGGTACTAAACCACTGCATGCCAATAACAACCCACAAGATCTTCCGTTTTGGAGATGATGTGACCCAGTTGTCTAGCCTTCATAATTTGTTCCTAGTGAAAGTTGCTCACTTGCCCATTTTTATTGCTTCCACTTGCTGCCTAATAAATCCCACCCCTTTACTGGTGTCATGGTATCAAGATTATCAATGTTATTCACGTCACTATTCAGAGGTTTCATGTAATGGCTGATGGGTGTATATGCTACAATAGATTTCATTTATTTCACAATGATGTATTTAATAATAAAAAAAAAAAAAAGCTTTATTGTGTTCACCTACAGGATACAATGCAGTAGGTTTGTCATGTAGTCTGTAGGTAAAACATATAGTATTTATAATTGTTCCTCGTGTTAGAGGAAACCATTTGACAATACCACACCATACCTTATTCTAGTTCACTCTTTCTGACAAAATCCTTCTTAGATGGACAAAACCATGTGCACTGCAGGTGGGGCAGATGTTACTTGTGCATAGAGAGTTAGATTTGGGTGGGGTTTTACTTCAAAGTGAGATCTTTATTGCAGTGTAAATATAAAGCAGTCAGTATTTACCCTGCACAGAAACTAAATAGCTCACCAAAATCTAACTCTCTATTCACAAGTAACATCTGCCCCACCTGCAGTGCACATGGTTTTGTCCATATAAGAAGGATTTTGTCAGAATGAACTAGAATAAGGCCCATAGTGACTACACTGCACTTTTATACATTCCTTTATTTAGTGCTGTGTTAAGATCAGAATAAATTGTGTTAATTTCTGATACAGTATGACGGTAACCTTTTAAAGTTTGTTTATTGCTTGATGTAGTTGCAGTGGAACTACAAATTCTTAACCACATGTCGAAACCTATTAAACAGGTGGCAATCTGCAAATGACGACACGTATAATGATTGTACTGTATTTTGAATTCAGTTCAGCACAGACGGTTTCAACAGTGTCCACTAGGTGGTGGTGTAGGAGCATGAATTTTATGTTTTGGTATTTTTAGCTCCTTAATACATGTTACCTAGAATATCCTTTTTCTTTTTTCTATTGGTTTCATCCGGAAGATTATCAAGGGTATTAAAATACCTAATAAGTATTGTATCCGAGTTGTGCCAAGACACCCTAGGAAGGGTATTCTTTCTTTCAAAATAGACAAACAAAATAAAAGGGTATCTCACTTATATACACTTTCTAGACAAGTTATTAGACACTTTCAGCAAATACATCAACAATATTTTATTGACGTTAGTACTTTGTAGGTCCACAATGTGCAGTGATTACTGCAGACACCCTACTTGGCAAACTGTCCACAAGTTCCGGGGCAACGGCTGGTGATATGTTTTGCCTTTCCGATTTAAGTACAGTGGCCAACTGTGACACCGAAGAACGTCGAGTCGGCCTAGAATGCACCTGTAGCTCCAATTTGTTCCAAAGGTTCTGCTGGGTTAAGATCTGGACCCTGAGCTAAGCAGTTCATCCAGGTTATCAAATTCTCTATATACCACGATCATCGCTATACTTCTCAGAGTTAATGTGACATGCATTACCGCTAATACACCCATGCCAATCCAGCTGAAACAGCCCACAGCATAACTCCACCACCTGCATGCTTTACTTTACACTCTGGCATCAGACCTTCTTCTGGCAACCACCAAATTCAATCTGTTCGGTCTGATGTGAAAAGTGTAATTTGTGATTCATCACCCCATCGCATCCATCGTACCACTGCCCAGTTTTTACGCTCTCTACATCATGGTAAACACTGGGCCGCCTTCTTTAGGACTAGAGGTTTGAGACGCTGCTGCCCATTATATGCATGGGCCTTCCTATGAAGTGTTCTTGTTGAAACGGACACATTTCTGGCCATTTTGAACCTGTGTGCAATGGTATACATGGGGCTTTCCCTGTTCTTTCACAGCTCTCTGCTTAGCACGTCCCTAGGTTACAGTTTTTGGGATCTTCCTGTAATAAATGTCCTTTTGTCATTGAAGAAAACATTGTGGATTTAGGAACCTTTTAACATGGGCAATGCTTCTCACACTCATACCTCAGATCGAGCAGCCTACCGTGATCCCCTTTTCAAACTTGCTTATCTCCTTCCGGCAAGACCTTTTATTAGCAAGTGATCTGGTCCATGCCCCACTACCACTTCTGGAAACGTGTGTTCTGCAGGAACACTCTTTTAATTTTTTTTATAGAATATTGCTTATCATTGGAATGGGCACAGTTTTCCCTCTTCCTGGCTAAATCTTCCGCTAACAAAGAAAAATGATGCTCCATGGAAGTCTAAAACAAATACAGTTTATTGCAACCAGAATGGGTATGGGTCATTAGGTTGACCACAGAAGGTTGACCACAGATGGTTGACGAGGCATTAGGTCGACAGCCAAGAGGTTGACATGGGGTTTTCACTCTTTTGACCCGAATGAAGACATGGTCGACATGGACACTTTATTGGTGCACTGCGTGCGCTCGCCATGCCTCAGACACTGTGCCGAGCGTAGCGACGCGCACTATTTTGTTCTCCCTCCCTTGGGGATGGTAGGGCATGAAATACCGCCTGTCGGCTCAAAAAAAGTGAAATATCATTGTCACACTTTTGACTGGCGACCAAGACACTGTTGACCTAATGTTTGTGTCGACCTTCTAACCATGTCAATCTATTTCTGGTGTGCCTACTTAACAACTGCATACCTTCAAAATATACACCATATTTTGTAATTCTAGTTCCAAAATGTGTGTGATTTCCATATACCATATAAAGACCATTAGTTCCATATATAAACGTCTACAAAGTGTAATGTTCACAAGAAGCCGCAAAAAACATCATTTTGTGAGCATTTCATCTGGAGTAGATTTATATATGTTCCTCATATGCTCCTATGCTCCATTACTTCCTTTTGTTTACAATATATATGGTGTATATTTTGAATTGGTTACAGGAGATGGTATTTGTTTTTATCATTAATTGGTACTATATGGCGAGTTCTGCCCATTACAATGCAGTACAAAATATAGGGCCGGATTCAATCCCGTGTAAAGCGAAAGGAGATTGGGGGCCAATATGCAATTATTTTTTTCTTTGTGCCTATTAAAATATCAAACTAGCTGCTAAAAAATGCCAGTGTCGCCTACACCGACTGTTCTTTTAGTATAAACCCATCTAAGTCAATTCATTGAAGTGACGCTGGCATTTTTAGCAGATATTTTGGGGATCTCTCATCATGACGTTGGCACTCAAAGGGTTAAGTTCGGGTTTAGGGGTGAAAAGCAGCTAACCCTGATCAAACAAATAGGCGCAACGCAAAAAAAGTCCCAAAAGGTTAAATTTTCATGCATTTCAGCTCGCCACCCTCAGGCGGTTGTGAGCTACATCTAAATAGCTCTGCTGAGTGCCCTCTAGTACAGTGGTTCCCAACCCTGGTCCTCAAGTACCCCCAACAGTGCACGTTTTCCAGGTCACCCGGCAGGTGCAATCATTATTCAGTCACATTTGAAAAGATCACAGGTGGAGCTAATTCTCACACCTGTGATTCTGTGTGGAGACCTGCAAAACGTGCACTGTTGGGAGTACTTGAGGACCAGGGTTGGGAACCACTGCTCTAGTAGATGCCTGTGCAAAAGACATTTGATTCCAGCTCATAGTATTTCTATCCAGCGCCCAGATGGGATACCCCTTTTACTTTCTAAAGATCTTATAATGCTTTTAATGTGACGAACATAGTTTGTGTATGACATTTGAATGTACCATTTTATATTTACCATTACTAATGTATTGTTTTACAATGCCAATTTTTTATATTTTATAATACATGTATTGTAAAATACCATTTTCTTTGTGTTTCAATAAAACTATGTTTAAAATAAAAATATGTAACTTTAAAAAAACTTTTATTGAAATCTCACTGTTTGTGTGCCGCTCATAGCATGTCACACTGACCTACACATTATCACAGAATTTATAGAGACATTGCTATGTATACATAATGAGGAAATATAATAAACTCATAGTAAATAATTAAGCTGGAATTACTTTATAAAACTCAAGAATGCTTTGATATGACATCTGTAAATTCCTGTGGGGAAATAGGACGTAAATCTGTCCACCTAGTTCTAAGGACGATGTAAGCCGGTTCCAAATCTCCAACAGTGACCTCCAATTTGTTTTAATTAGTTGTACTGAAAGGGGGGAGATATGTCGATATATCCCACCACACCCTGGTAAACGTATATAAGTAGTCTAAAAACATTCATCCGGGTGTTTATTTACGAAGATGGGAATTCTATTGAAGATCAGATTTCTATCATCTTCTAGAAGGTGTTAAAGTGATATGATTCAGATTTTTTTTTTTTTTACATTTTATATTAATCTATTTTTTGAGATAAGAGACTAAGGGGGATATTCAATCTCCTGCTGCCATTCCCGACAGGGGAAATGGCGGCAGGGCCCTATTCAATGCTGTCTTCCCAGACAGCATTGAACAAGGATCTCGGCAGAACGTGCCCGACTTCACAAGTAGTTGAGCATGTTCTGCCAGGAATTGACGAGATCCCGGCCGCAGCTCACCAATTTCCTGCCGTTTCTCTCGGCCACGCCCCCTTCTCGGCGCTCAGCAGGCGGGACATTGAATCCCACTACAATTATATATCGATTTTTATTATGATATGTTAACTGTTTTATGTTCATCTGTTCATTTTATACAAGCAGCCTCCTTGTTCTTATGTGAAAAAGCATTAATTTAATTGCAACACAATTAACATGTTATTAATATTCTCATATATATATATATATATATATATAAAAACACACAAGTAATAGGCGGCACTCCGAGGTCTTGTAAAAATAACTCTGTATTGGATCAGGACACCAACGTTTCGAGGCTTACGCCTCTTTGTCAAGGTGAGGTAAAACAGTGAACAGGTTCACTGTTTTACCTCACCTTGACAAAGAGGCGTAAGCCTCGAAACGTTGGTGTCCTGATCCAATACAGAGTTATTTTTACAAGACCTCGGAGTGCCGCCTATTACTTGTGTGTTTTTATCGTTTATGCCTGGAAGGCACCGGGGCTGCTGGCAGGAGGGGAGAGTGCCGGACCGCACCCCACAGTCTATATATATATATATATATATATATATATATATATATATATATATATATATATATATATATATATATATATATATATAATGGAATAAACTGCGTCACTCCTGGGTCTTCAGCAAAAACCATTTAATGGCCTTTGTCAAATATATATATATATATATACTATTATTGATAAAATCTAGTCTTTGCTACAGCTGAACAGAACCTTTTCTAATAGATTGTTCATTTGTGTTGCCTGTTGTCTAGCATCGTGGTCCATAGAAACATAAAGGGTTCTGGGAGCAGGAACCTCATTTATAAAACTAAATAGCCGAGAACCTTCCATGTATCTGCCCTTGTGTTAAGTGTATTGTTATTTTCCATTATGGATGATTTACCTGCCTGTCGCACATTGCTATTTTTCTTTCAAAGTAACCGTTCTGTTTGATATTTCAGGGCTTTGGAACCTCGTTTCCCTTTTTTCCAATCTGTGTCTTTTCATGTTGATGCCATTTGCATTCTTCTTCCTGGAATCTGAAGGCTTTGCCGGATTAAAAAAGGTAATTATTATTTATGTATTAACATTTACTTATGTAGCGCCAGCATATTCTGTACGTTCCTATTGACAGCCAAACTTTTATAAAACAAGCCTGGGTAATAACAGACAGAGGGCGGGATGCACTAAACGAAAAATGTGGTAAAACCCTATTATCAGGGTTTATACCGCATTTTCATACGCAGGAAATCCCGCACACCTGGTTTTCATTGTGGGGGGACATATATAGGCTATAAGCTTCCTAACGCAACCACCGCCGCCCCACACAGACCCCCCACCTCACCTTTGCCTGGGCTGCACAGTAACCTATTATATTAGGTTACTTTTCTAGCATCTGCTTTACACCAGTTGCTGTGTCTTCAAAACCAGGGTTGAAAGAATTATTAATTTAAATTTTTTTTTTTTTTTTTTATCGTTGATATACTATGTTTTAATGCTTTCCAACATAAGGCTTTGATATTATGTATTTTATGTCTTTTAATTAAACCAATTTGTTACTGCTTAATATTCCCATTATATTCAAACATATCAACCTATTGATAGCAATTGTCATATTAATGACATACATTTGTGTTCAACTTAGTGTCTTATTTTGTGTCCTTTTTGTATAAAATGTCAATGATTATCATGCCACCTGGATCTCTAATATGTATAAAGACACAAAAAACATAAATATGAATATTCGCTTGTTTATTTGCCACCAGAGTCACAGGGGGAAATTTACGAAGATGGCAATTCTGTTTCACATGGGATGTTGCTATCGGCAACCAATCAGATACTACTACTTTATTTAGAACCTTCTTGAAGATAATAGATGGTATCCGATTGGTTGCCCATAGCAACATCCCATCTGAAATAGAATTCCCATCTTAGTAAGCTTCCCCCACAGTGTTGAAGATGTCACAATGCAAACACGTGCCTGCCCCTAAGCCACGAACAGTGGGCCACAGTTAAAGAAAAAGTGCCTGCTTGGTGTGACTCGTAAAGTGCTTTGAACACCCACATTGGTCACTTTAGCTCTCCACCAGCTGAAATGCATCTACGTGGACTTAGCACAGTATGGACTAACAATTGAATGCCTTTCAGTTGTGGTTGAGGGAGAAACAGCTGAATTCTCCCTATTGACTGTGATGGAAATGATTATAAATGAATAGGAGACAGACAAAAAAATACTATTCATACATTTGCATTGCAGGAGGGCAGGGTGCTGGAGGTCAAGGGGCACTTTGAATGCGGCGGTACAGGCCCGCCCAATGACATTACAAATGTGGACGGGCCTGTCCGCCGATGCCACCAATGTGGTTGGGCCCGCCGAAGTCTGTGTTGGGGGCGGGCCCAGCACTTACGTGGGTGCTGGGATTCTCCCTAGAGCTCCGGAAGGCTGCAGCAGGGATGGACACAGGGCCGCCAAGAGGGGGGGCGGGTACTAATTACCCAGGCCCAGGCTTGCTGGAGGGGATGGCGTGGGCCCTGGTCCAATCCCCTTCCCCTCCATCCCTCCAAGGCAGCAGCAGCAACAACACACACCTCTACAGCATGTGCTGTACTGACAGCAGGCTCAGCATGAGCGTCTCACTGACAGCGTGAGAGCTCATGCTGAGCTTGCTGTCAGCACAGCACATGCTGTAGGTGTGTGCTGCTGCTGAGGGGGAGGGCACACAAAAACACAATAATAGAGTGTTTTTTCAACCCCTCTAAACAATTTGGGGGTGTGGCCTAATCACGGAATGTGGTCACGCCTCCCGCAATTAGGCCACCCCCCAAAATTTTACCGGGGCCCTGCATTACTATTGTAAAGCGCAACGGAATCTGCTGCGCTATATAAGAAACTATAAATAAATACCTCTCTGCTGCCCTGGATGGGCAGGCAAGGCACCGCAAAATGGGCAAGGCGCGTTTTGCGCCCTCAAAATCTGGCAGGGCGCTGCACCCTGCTAAAACGGCGCTAGTGTGAACACTAAATATAGACACTTAATAATTTTAATAACTGGAAACAAGCAGCGGATGGGGAGGGGGGCATATTACGCCAGCCCCCCCTCCTATACTGAGGTAGAAGCTGCTGCTTATAGGTAAATAAATCTGAAAAGTAGTACAAAATGGAAAATGCAAAAGCACTATTCAGAGAACACACACACAAAGGATAAACATGTTAGTTTTTTTTAGTGTTAAAATTGTATTTGTCTTTTTTTATATTATTTCTTTGTACACTTAGAGCCCGTGAGATGAGCCAAGTACAGGCATACAGCATAGTAATCAAAATATGCCATATGGAGACTAAAGTACAGATAATGGGCCGGATTCGGACCTGATTGCAGGGCAAATTTGTTCTAAAAATGGGCAAAACCATGCTGCACTGCAGGTGGGGCAAATGTACATGTGCAGAGAGAGTTAGATTATGTTTCTGTGCAGGGTATATACTGGCTGCTTTATTTTTACACTGCAATTTAGATTTCAGTTTGAACATACAACACCCAAATCTAAATCTATCTGCACATGTTTAATTTGCCCAACCTAGTGTGCGGCAAGGTTTTGCCCATTTTGAACAAATTTACCCTGCGATTACGTCTGCATTAGGCCCAATGTACAGATGCCTGAAACTTAAATGCTTCCTTTAAGGTGGAACCATTTTATTGATCCATCAAGATTTAAAGGATTGCTTAACACTTCCCTTAGGCTAAAACGGCCCAAATGTTGTGATTCTGCCCTTTGTTTTATAGCAGCAATATTTCAAAAGCAAAGCCTGGCTAGAATGGCGCAGAGGCCTGTATCTACAGTTGAAGGCTGTTACATTTCCCTCTGACTCTTTTTTTTTTACTTCCTATAGACTAATGAATACTTTCATTTTTGAGACTTTTAACTTTCCCATTTAATCTTTTCAACACAATCTTATCAGCACAGTCAAATCTTCCTTTGTTCTCTGCTAGTGGTCATAAAGAGACATCCAATTAGTCGCTGTAAATTGTCCAATTAGCCCTTAGAAACTGACACTTATCGGGATTATGCTTTATGTGCCTCAGGCATGCAAACCAAAATCCCTGATTACCATCCCTAGCAGACCCTTATTTTTTTTGCAGAGCATATAGGTTTGTGAACCCGATGTGTTATAGCCTGAAAATGGGTTATTTGCTACATGGTAAAATTGGGCTATAATTGGGTAGCCCAAATTTGACCACCCTTGAAAAATCTCTTTCTGCTACACTAGCACAGCAAGCTATGGAAGTATTCTGCAGTGTTGACTTCCTTAGCTACTTCTGTTTTCTGTTTCTACTGCTTTGATTTGCCTCCTACCTCAAAATCAAATATAATTATATTAAATCTCCTCTTGCCAGATCCCACACCCCACACCAACCTTACCCGCTTCTCTGCTATCCACCTTTAAATCTTTCACTTGCACTTCTGTCTTCCTCCATCTCCTTGATTTTGTTTCCTCCTCTACTCTAATGTCCCACCAGTCCACCACATCTAGCTTGCCTCTTCGACGGGTTTATTTCAACTTCCCGATCTGATTTAGGACATGTGCTCCTCAAAAAAAAACATCACTACTTCCATTCTATTTGTGTGCAATACTATTGCAAACAAAATGCATGATCACCTTTCTCCTTTCACTTCTGCTTCATCCTTCCTTCTGCAATTGACTTTCCACCACCTACAATCTAAAAAGAATTCTCTTTGCTAACATGATCCGCAATCTGCTCACAGCACAGTCAAAGAGCAATTTCTCCATGCTCCTCCTCCCTTGACTTTAAAAAGGTCAATCATCCTCTACCCCTGCACACCCTTCACCCACTTAGTCTTCACTGTGCTGTGTTCTCCTAGGTCACCTGCTACTTCTCTGAACTCTACGTCTCGTACATACCTCCCTTCATGCCCATTATCTGCCAGGATCATAACTGTTGTTGGCTTTCTTCTTTACACTGCTTATGCTTTATTTGATGGTAATATGCTTCTTTAGTTTCCACAACCACCTCTGTGCAAAACCCAACATTTCTGGAAATTCTTAATTTGACGATTGTGACTGAAAAATAAACAGCCCGGCTGCTGGTCCTCATTCCTTTAACTGAAGTGGATGTGAAATGGATGTCTTGGACAATTTGAAAATTGACAATTTGAAACTGAAATATGCTAGAACAGAAGATACTGCTGTGTGAGGGAGTATACCGTATATACTCGAGTATAAGTCGACTATAAGCCGAGGCACCTAATTTCACAACAAAAAACTGGGAAAACCTATTGACTCAATTGGGACCCTCACTCGAGTATAAGCCGAGGGGGCCTTTTCAGCATAAAAATGTTCTGAAAAAGTAGGCTTATACTCGAGTAAATATGGTATGTTCTGTTATCTGAAAATCATCAAATTAATTTTTTATTTTAAATTACAGTAAAATTTCTTGCTCACACAGTTTTTTTCTCAGTATGCAATAACTACATTTACTCTCCATACTGTACAAGGCGTATTATTTATTTTTTCTCCTGGGTTTTCCTTTCAATTAAAACTTAATAATAGATATTTTTTTCAAACATACAAATTTTTAGAATTTGCTTTAGCAGTCAAAGCTGGGTGAAAAACTACCACTTGATTGTGCTTCTTTGATATAAAACAAGTAAATTAGTGGTTTGCTATGCAAAACTTCATTGAGTCATCTTTCTCTAACTCGCGCTGTAAACATTTAATTTCTGACTAATGTGTCCCTACTCCCGAGGCTCCTATAATAACCTCTTGACTAATGCGCTTGATTATGAGTATTGGATTTCTGCCATACGACATAAGAAAACAGACCGAGCAGAATTCTCTGTTTAGTTTCTCATTAAATGTGTCCATTAATGTAACTGGACATTTAGGCCTTTAGGGGGTTGTCTATGGGCTTTTAAAGGTCTGAAGTAGTTTTTTTTTTCCTCTACTGCAATGGCAGCTTTTATAGCCTCCATCACCTCTTTATCCCCTTTCTTTTTACAGTACCTATGAACCCTAGGAAGAAATAGTAAAATCCAGCAATTATATTAGAAAATGTGGTAAGCATCAAGGACCCCTCGGTAATGTGGAATGTTTGCCATCTCAGAAGTAGTTTGTGGTCTGTTGGGCTGTAGACATTTTGTAAGATTGGACTAGGTAGACCGTTCTTATACTTCTAAATTTCACACCAATTGTGATACCAGTAGATTTCCTCTATTCCCTGATTACAGTCCTCTATCTCTTTTGTGTTTGGATTCCCATCAAGTCTGATTATAAGATTTGTAAGCCATGGAGTTATTGAATTGACATTGAAAATTACAAGAACACATGGCATACCACTTGTATACATTTGTTCTTCTGAATGCAATCACACATCAAGGACCACAAGGGCTGTATTTTGTAAAGTGATCAATGTTTATGGCAATATTAGGTGTTATGCATATTTTGGCAGCCTTTTGCTTTGTTTTGCAGTTTCTCTGTTCTTGGACTGCAGTGTGGTCTGTCAGCCAGTGATTCCCAAAGTTTTGTTATGTGTTCTTTGTCCTTTGTGGAATCTAATGATTTAGTTGACTTTTAACTGTTCTTCTGTCCGGTCTTACTATATAACTCCATCTGTTTAACTTACTACGCACCTGTTTCAAATGGTCACTTTGCTGTGCTGAAACACTTCCAAGTCTCACCTCTTCTGTGCGTTGGCATGTGCTCTATCTCTGCCATGAGCTCTGTCTATACTTGATTGTTTTTGACTGCTGCCTATCCTGGTCTTTTGGCTTTTTTGTGTTACTTGGTCAGAAAACTCCAGTTATGATAACTCTTGCGGCATTCTACGGGAGTATTCTGTCTGGTAAGTTCTCTTTTTCTAGGTCTTTTGTTTATTAGTAAGTTGTCCATTTGGGCTGTGATTTCTGGACTTCATTTGCAGAGTCAAAATCACTTTGTGATATCCTCTGGTGAAAACCGGGAAGACTTTTAGGCTGTCTTTCCCCCAATAAACCAGTGCCAATTACCAAGAGGGTCTGTTTCTTTATTTTGTCCCTTACAGATAATAGTCCATCAATAATGCTGACCTCCCTGTATTACTCCTGTCTCTTCAATATCTTTAAAAAATGTCTGGAGAGATAAGAGAAGAATAAAGATCAGATACAACAACCCCTGAAAATCTGACAAGTTGCCTAGATTCCATTCTCGTCCACTCTTCCTCCTCCTACCATCTTTGGCTCGATGCACTGGAGCACTCTTTGTGCAGAAGTTTTTTTCTTTATTTGTGCGCAGTACAGTTTGAATAACTAATCAGAAGCCTAATGACCGATCTTGTCGTCTCCTGAGTACTAACATGGGCTTTGACTCTATTGAAAAATTAAGATCCTCTAGAGTCAGCTGTATCCAAGCACTGCCTCCTCCATAGTGTGAACGGGACCTGGGTCATTTGACCCCGGTAACTCATTCACACTGCACAGCAACCTGAATCACAGCTGCGTTCAACCCTTGTCATGACCCAGGTTAAAATACTGGGTTGCATGACCTGGGAAACATGGCTGTGGTGCTTTCAACCAAAGATTAACCTGGGTTAACACGGCAATAACTGGGCTTGCTTTGGTCTGAAGGGGTATAAGAGAAGCAGTCTCTGTGCATGCTGAAGACAAGGGTAGAGGGGACTGGATGGACACAGGGATATGGGTGTTTAGTTGCTGGAATGACCTAAGCAGAGATGTATATAATGTGGACATTGTTGGCATTATGGACCTTATTATGGTCCCCAAACCACCCTTGCTCGCTGAGTTGCCCCGCACGGCTACGAATGGGTGTTTAGCATAAATATCCATCCACAGCCTTGGGTGTGGTTGCTAAATCATTCAATGATCGCCGACCATTGGATGATGTGAAAGGTGCACGCAAATCTAAGACACTCTCTGGTGTCTTAGATATGCGTGCTTCCTGTAAGGGAAGCAGGCAGCTGACATCCGTATATGTCAGCTGCCCACCCCCGCACATGCGTCATGGCTGCATTAGCATGGGAATACCCAGCATTTTCATGGTAACACCCATGAAAAGCTGTGTGTTCCCAAGGGTGCAGCCCAATCGATGCCATCCCCCTGTCCGTACTGCTAGGTGAACTAGCAGTTCATCGTGCTGCTCACAACCAGCATCTGCACATGCCCATAAATGCACATACGCAGATGTGAAACATCGCTCCCCCATCCGAACATGCGGGGGAGCGATATAACCAGAATAAGTCCCTATGGGGGTTATTTTGGTTCACTCTTTCTGACAAAATCCTTCTTAGATGGACAAAACCACGTGCATTGCAGGTGCGGCAGATGTTACTTGTGCAGAGAGAATTAGATTTGGGTGGGGTTTTACTTCAAAGTGAGACCTATATTGCAGTGTAAAAATAAAGCAGCCAGTATTTACCCTGCACAGAAACAAAATAACTCACCCAAATCTAATTCTCTCTGCACATTTTACATCTGCCCCCCTGCATTGCACATGGTTTTGTCCATCTAAGAAGGATTTTGTCAGAAAGAATGAACGAGAATAACCCCCAATGTGTAGAATTCGCAGCCATGCAATTGCCCTCAATGTTGGTGTTTTAATGTGATATCTTCACTTGGTGTTTGCTACTACACCTGCTGATGCATATCATATACCGTATTTGCCGGCGTATAAGACGACAGGGCATATAAGACGACCCCCCAACATTTCCACTCAAAATGTAGAGTTTGTTATATACTCGCCATATAAGACTACCCCCTCTTCCTCACACCTCCCTGTCACTAGCAGCTGTCTGGTCCCTTGAGTGGTGGGTTTTGCTGGGGCAGGACAAACTTATCAGGGCAGGTTTGTCCTGCCCCAGCAAAACCCACCACATAAAGTTTTAATACCCCCTCATCTGCAGCTTCCCTGCAGTGATGCCGCTGTCCTCCCACCAGGCATAAAGTATTGAGCATATACCTGTATTCATTAAAGGGTACCTCTCCTCGGCCCCCCCCTTCTTATGCATATAGTACCGTACCTTAACCCCTTCCTGACAGAGCCAGTTTTTGCGTTCCTGACAGAGCCCTTTTTTTCAAATCTGACATGTCTCACTTAAGTGGGGATAACTTTTTTTTGCTTTTACTTATCCCAGTGATTTTGAGATTGTTTTTTCGTGACACATTGTACTTCAAATTAGTGGTAAATTTGGGTCGATACAGTCTGTGTTTTTTTGTGAAAAATACCAAAATATCGTGAAAAAATGGAAAATTTAGCGATTTGCAAAATGTTAAATTTTCTGCTTGTGAGACAAATAATCTTACCACTCAAAATAGTGAATAACTAACATAGACCATATGTCTACTTTATGTTGACATCATTATTTCAACTTCCTTTTAATTTTTTGGGACACTAGGAGGCTTACAATATGAATAGCAAATTCTCAAATTTTCAAGAAAATTTCAAACACTGATTTTTTTAGGGACCAGTTCAGTTCTGATGTGACTTTGAGGGACTTGTATGTGAGACACCCCCATAAATGATGCCATTTCAAAAACTGCACCCCTCACAGTATTCAAAACAGCATTTTGGAAGTTTGTTAACCCTTTAGGTGTTTCACAGGAATTAAAACAAAGTGTAGGTGAAATTTCAAAATTTCTTTTTTTTTGCAGATTTGCAATTTTAATACATTTTTCTAAGGAACACAGTACATTTTACTAGAGAAATGTGACTGAAAATTGATTCCCCCAATTCTTTTGTTTTCATAAATATCCTATATGTGGCCCTAGTGTGCACGGTGACCAAACCACAGGCTTCATAATAGAAGGAGCACCTACTTGATTTTGGAGCCTCCTTTTTATGAGATTATTTTTTAGGCACCATGTAGGTTTCTAGGCACCATAAGATGCTAAAAGTTAGGAACCCCCCCACAAGTGACCCCATTTTGCAAACTACACCCCTCAGGGAATTCATCTAGGGGTATAGTGTACATTTCAAACCCCCAGGGGTTTCACCAATTGTGGTACAACTGGGCAGTGAAAATGAAAAATTATTTTTTTTACACAAAAATACAGTTCTGGCTCCAAATTTGTCATTTTCAGAAGGTATGAAGGAGACAAAGCACCCCAAAATCTGTGCCCCAATTTCTCCCGAGTACGGCAATGCCTCACATGTGACCAAAAAATACCATTTGGGTGCATGGCAGGACTCAGAAGGGAAGGAGTGATTTTTGGATTTTGCAGCTCAGATTCTGGTGGAATTTTGGTGGGTGCTATGTCGCATTAGCAAGACCCCCAAAGCACCAATACAGTGGAACCCCCCCACAAGTCACCCCATTTTGAAAACTACACCCCTCAGGGAATTCATCTAGGGGTATAGTGTACATTTCAAACCCCCAGGGGTTTCACCAATTTTGATACAAGTGGGCAGTGAAAATGAAAAATTACATTTTTTTACACAAAAATGCAGTTCTGGCTCAAAATTTTTCATTTTCAGAAGGTATGAAGGAGAAAAAGCACCCCAAAATCTGTGCCCCAATTTCTCCCGAGTACGGCAATGCCTCACATGTGACCAAAAAATACCAGTTGGGTGCATGGCAGGACTCAGAAGGGAAGGAGTGATTTTTGGATTTTGCAGCACAGATTCTGGTGGAATGAATGGTGGGTGCTATGTTGCACCAATACAGTGGAACCCCCCCACAAGTCACCCCATTTTGCAAAGTACACCCCTCAGGGAATTCATCTAGGGGTATAGTGTACATTTCAAACCCCCAGGGGTTTCACCAATTTTGATACAAGTGGGCAGTGAAAATGAAAAATTACATTTTTTTACACAAAAATGCAGTTCTGGCTCAAAATTTTTCATTTTCAGAAGGTATGAAGGAGAAAAAGCACCCCAAAATATGTGCCCCAATTTCTCCCGAGTACGGAAATGCCTCACATGTGACCAAAAAATACCAGTTGGGTGCATGGCAGGACTCAGAACGGAAGGAGTGATTTTTGGATTTTGCGGCTCAGATTCTGGTGGAATTTTGGTGGGTGCTATGTCGCATTAGCAAGACCCCCCAAGCACCAATACAGTGGAACCCCCCCACAAGTCACCCCATTTTGAAAACTACACCCCTCAGGGAATTCATCTAGGGGTATAGTGTACATTTCAAACCCCCAGGGGTTTCACCAATTTTGATACAAGTGGGCAGTGAAAATGAAAAATTACATTTTTTACACAAAAATGCAGTTCTGGCTCGAAATTTTTCATTTTCAGAAGGTATGAAGGAGAAAAAGCACCCCAAAATCTGTGCCCCAATTTCTCCCGAGTACGGCAATGCCTCACATGTGACCAAAAAATACCAGTTGGGTGCATGGCAGGACTCAGAACGGAAGGAGTGATTTTTGGATTTTGCAGCTCAGATTCTGGTGGAATTTTGGTGGGTGCTATGTCGCATTAGCAAGACCCCCCAAGCACCAATACAGTGGAACCCCCCCACAAGTCACCCCATTTTGAAAACTACACCCCTCAGGGAATTCATCTAGGGGTATAGTGTACATTTCAAACCCCCAGGGGTTTCACCAATTTTGATACAAGTGGGCAGTGAAAATGAAAAATTACATTTTTTTACACAAAAATGCAGTTCTGGCTCAAAATTTTTCATTTTCAGAAGGTATGAAGGAGAAAAAGCACCCCAAAATCTGTGCCCCAATTTCTCCCGAGTACGGAAATGCCTCACATGTGACCAAAAAATACCAGTTGGGTGCATGGCAGGACTCAGAACGGAAGGAGTGATTTTTGGATTTTGCAGCACAGATTTTGGTGGAATGAATGGTGGGTGCTATGTTGCACCAATACAGTGGAACCCCCCCCACAAGTCACCCCATTTTGCAAAGTACACCCCTCAGGGACTTCATCTAGGGGTATAGTGTACATTTCAAACCCCCAGGGGTTTCACCAATTTTGATACAAGTGGGCAGTGAAAATGAAAAATTACATTTTTTTACACAAAAATGCAGTTCTGGCTCAAAATTTTTCATTTTCAGAAGGTATGAAGGAGACAAAGCACCCCAAAATCTGTGCCCCAATTTCTCCCGAGTACGGCAATGCCTCACATGTGACCAAAAAATACCATTTGGGTGCATGGCAGGACTCAGAAGGGAAGGAGGGATTTTTGGATTTTGCAGCTCAGATTCTGGTGGAATTTTGGTGGGTGCTATGTCGCATTAGCAAGACCCCCCAAGCACCAATACAGTGGAACCCCCCCACAAGTCACCCCATTTTGCAAACTACACCCCTCAGGGAATTCATCTAGGGGTATAGTGTACATTTCAAACCCCCAGGGGTTTCACCAATTTTGATACAAGTGGGCAGTGAACATGAAAAATTACATTTTTTACACAAAAATGCAGTTCTGGCTCAAAATTTTTCATTTTCAGAAGGTATGAAGGAGAAAAAGCACCCCAAAATCTGTGCCCCAATTTCTCCCGAGTACGGCAATGCCTCACATGTGACCAAAAAATACCAGTTGGGTGCATGGCAGGACTCAAAAGGGAAGGAGTGATTTTTGGATTTTGCAGCTCAGATTCTGGTGGAATTTTGGTGGGTGCTATGTCGCATTAGCAAGACCCCCCAAGCACCAATACAGTGGAACCCCCCCACAAGTGACCCCATTTTGCAAACTACACCCCTCAGGGAATTCATCTAGGGGTATAGTGTACATTTCAAACCCCCAGGGGTTTCACCAATTTTGATACAAGTGGGCAGTGAACATGAAAAATTACATTTTTTACACAAAAATGCAGTTCTGGCTCAAAATTTTTCATTTTCAGAAGGTATGAAGGAGAAAAAGCACCCCAAAATCTGTGCCCCAATTTCTCCCGAGTACGGCAATGCCTCACATGTGACCAAAAAATACCAGTTGGGTGCATGGCAGGACTCAGAAGGGAAGGAGTGATTTTTGGATTTTGCAGCACAGATTCTGGTGGAATGAATGGTGGGTGCTATGTTGCACCAATACAGTGGAACCCCCCCACAAGTCACCCCATTTTGCAAACTACACCCCTCAGGGAATTCATCTAGGGGTATAGTGTACATTTCAAACCCCCAGGGGTTTCACCAATTTTGATACAAGTGGGCAGTGAAAATGAAAAATTACATTTTTTTACACAAAAATGCAGTTCTGGCTCAAAATTTTTCATTTTCAGAAGGAATGAAGGAGACAAAGCACCCCAAAATCTGTGCCCCAATTTCTCCCGAGTACGGCAATGCCTCATGTGTGACCAAAAAGTGGCAGGACTCAGAAGGGAAGGAGTGATATTTGGATTTTGCAGCACAAATTCTGGTGGAATGATGGTGGGTGCTATGTCGCATTAGCAAGACCCCCAAAGCACCAATACAGTGGAACCCCCCCACAAGTGACCCCATTTTGCAAACTACACCCCTCAGGGAATTCATCTAGGGGTATAGTGTACATTTCAAACCCCCAGGGGTTTCACCAATTTTGATAAAACTGGGCAGTGAACATGAAAAATTACATTTTTTTACACAAAAATGCAGTTCTGGCTCAAAATTTTTCATTTTCACAAGGAATGAAGGAGACAAAGCACCCCAAAATCTGTGCCCCAATTTCTCCCGAGTACGGCAATGCCTCACATGTGACCAAAAAATACCAGTTGGGTGCATGGCAGGACTCAGAAGGGAAGGAGTGATTTTTGGATTTTGCGGCTCAGATTCTGGTGGAATGAATGGTGGGTGCTATGTGGCATTAGCAAGACCCCCGAAGCACGGTGAAATTATGAACCTAATATTCCATAGATGTGTGGTATATTTTAAAACACTCCTTTATACATAGGCCGGGTTTGTCGGGGCAAGTGTCACACTGGAAAATAGTTTGCTTTCTTATTCCCTTTTTATAGCAAACTTTGCACCTTTTTTGTGTCCTGCCCTTTTTTCCAGTGGAGGGGATTTCATCAGGAAAATGCTGCCCTGGTACAATACGGGGGCCAGTACTAGAAGTACTGGGGCCCTCTGCCTGCTGGTTCCCAAATATTAGGCCCTTTATGACTTCCTCTTGAAAGTGCATAAATGTCCCCCTCTGGCCGGTAGAACGGAATAGCACGTAAGCGTTATACAGTGCCATCTGGATGATATACACGGCCACCTTCTTGTACCAGATTTTTGTTTTCCGCAGGGCACTGTACGGCTTCAGTACCTGATCTGAAAGATCCACTCCGCCCATGTACCTATTGTAATCCAGGATACAATTAGGTTTGGAGGTGTGGGTACTGGTACCTCGTACAGGGACGGAGGTGGTACTGTCTCCGTGAATTGTTGTCAGTATAAGGACATCCCTCTTGTCCTTATATTTGACCAACAACATATTTTCGTTGCATATTCCCCTGCTTTCACCCCTTCTCATTACTTGGGCAATGTGCGTTTTTGGGAGGCCTCTTTGGTTCTTGCGCACAGTACCGCAAGCTGCTGTACCTCTTGAACCAAGGGCCTTAAACAGGGGGATGCTAGTGTAAAAGTTATCCACATAGAGGTGATAACCTTTATCCAGGAAGGGGTGCACTAAATCCCAGACAATTTTCCCACTAACACCTACGAGGGAGGGGGGGCATTCTGGCGGTTGAATTCTTGAATCCTTCCCTTCATAAACCCTAAACCTGTGGGTGTACCCTGAGGTGCTTTCACACAGTTTATACATTTTTATGCCATACCTTGCCCTCTTACTGGGAAGGTACTGGCGGAATTTAACCCTTCCTTTAAAATGTATAAGGGACTCGTCGATACAAATAAATTTTTCAGGGATGTACACCTCTTCAAATTTGGCACTGAAATGATCAATGACCGGCCTGACTTTGAATAGCCGGTCAAAGGTGGGATCATCTCTGGGTGGGCACTGTGCATTATCGGTGTAATGTATAAATTTAAGAATTGTCTCAAATCGAGTCCGGGGCATGGCCATACGGTAAAATGGAGTACTGTACAGAACATCTGTACTCCAATATTGCCTAATTTCTGGCTTTTTTACTATGCCCATATGAAACACCAGACCCCAAAACGTCATCATCTCTACTGCATCTACAGGGGTCCACCTAGCAAATGATGACGTGGGGTTTTGAGCAATAAACTGCTGGGCATATAAATTAGTTTGGTCCACCATTAAATTTATAAAATCATCAGAGAAAAATAATTTGAAAAAGTCAATTTCTCTGAGACCTGTGGAATCAAATTGGATTCCTGGCATGGCCAAAAACTCAGGAACCTGGGGCTCAAAATTGTCTGGTGGTGGGGTCCATACTAGATCAATTATTGGGGGGGGAATCTCAGCTGATCTACGGGGGCGTCTTTGAGGGGGTCCCTCATCACCAGAGGAGGAAGAGGAGCTTAAGACGAATCCTTCAAATTCCCCGCTTGCATCACTGCCTGTGTCAGAGTCAGAGGCAAGCATGGCATATGCCTCCTCCACTGAATACATTCTCCTGGATGACTGGGAGGACATTTGGGAGGACATTTGGGAGGACATTTGGGATGCCATTTTTATTTTTGTGTTACTGGTAGTGAAATGTTTCAACACGTGTATAGTGTAGGGGGGGGTACAAACTTTATTTCAATCCGGGGGGTATGTAGTGTGTATGTGGTGCAGAAAAAAAAAAATACTTTATACCAATAAAAAAAAAAAAAATGAAGGGGTTAAAAATAAAAAATTGAAGGGGTTAAAAAAAAAAAAAAAAGGTCCTGCGCCAAAAATTGAGCACAGATGTTGGTCAGTAACGTCTGTCACTGAACAGCGCTCAAAGGCAACAGGAATCTGATCAAAAAAAAAAAAAAAATTGATCAACCCTGTGCCGAAAAAGCTGATCAGTGATGTACGTCACTGATCGGCGCACAGTGGCCACAGGACACCCACAAAATCAGTGTGTGTAAAAAAAAAATTAAAAAAAGACCCCACAGCACTCACAAAAAAAAAAAAAGGTGATCAGTGATGCGACACTGATTACCAGTGAGGGACAGCAGGTGCACAACCTTTGGTGCAACTGACAGTGCAACTGGCAGCAACTGACAGGTATATATATAAAAAAAAAACCTCTGCGCCCCCAAAAAGTTGCTGATCAGCACAGATATACTGATCAGCACAAAAGGGGGGGTAGCAGACACAAAATATACACTCTCTATCACTCTCTGTCACTATCTCTCTCTATCTCTCTATCTCTCACTATCTCTCACTATCTATCACTCTAGGACACTGCAGCAGCAGCACTGACAGTTATATGTATAAAAAAAAACTGCACCCCCAAAAAGGGGGGGTAGCAGACACAAAATATACACTCTCTATCACTCTCTGTCACTATCTCTCTCTATCTCTCTATCTCTCACTATCTATCACTCTATGACACTGCAGCAGCAGCACTGACAGTTATATATATAAAATAAAACCCCTGCACCCCCAAAAAGGGGGGGTAGCAGACACAAATCTCTCTATCTCTCTACCTCTCACTATCTATCACTATCTATCACTGTATGACACTGCAGCAGCAGCACTGACAGTTATATATATATAGAAAACCCCTGCACCCCCAAAAAGGGGGGGTAGCAGACACAAAATATAGCTCTCTCTGTCACTATCTCTCTATCTCTCTCTATCTCTCTCTATCTCTCTCTCTATCTCTCTATCTCTCTATCACACTGCAGCAGCAGCAGGAAGTCTCAGGAAGTCAGATCCAGGAAGCGTCCAGCACGCTACAAGCAGTGATAAGGTGATCAGGTAAGGTATTTGCAAGGATCAGGTAAGTATTAGCAAGGATCAGGTCGGTATTCACGGCAGGCAGGCACGGTGACCGTTCTGCACGCTATTCCAGACCGGAATGGCGTCTGCAGCGCAGTCACCGTCGGTTTAAATGTCGCGCCTTGGCTGTGATTGGTCCGTGGGTCCCACGGACCAATCACAGCCTTGGGGGCAGGTGGGGTGAGGGTGGGGTGAGGTGTCATCGTCACCGATGACCCCCTCATGCCCCCTGACGCCTGGCGGTGATTGACACCTGTGTTACCGAGCGTCCGATTCGCTGGTAACACAGGAAAACGCTGTGAATGGCTGTTCACACTGAACAGCCAATCACAGCGATCGCCGACGGGGGGGCGACATCGCAGCCCCCCCTGGGCATGCAGGGACATGTCTGCTGTCAGGGACAGCAGACATCGTCCCTCTGTCACTGCGTCTCGAGACGCAGTGACAGTTTAAACTCATGACGTACATTTATGCCATGTGTCGGGAAGTACCTCCCGGCCATGACGTAAATGTACGTCAAATGTCGGGAAGGGGTTAATAATAAAAGATAGCAGTACGGTATTTGTCTGCAGCATTTTCTTCAGCCTAACGGCCTGTCAGATAGCGCATTGATGTCGGCGGCAGGCTCGGGTGTTTTCGGCGGGGCTCGGGGGGACTCGGGAGTGCTCAGGCATCTGACAGGCCGTTAGGCTGAAGAAAACGCTGCAGACAAATACCGTACTGCTATCTTTTATTATTAAGGTACGGTACCATATGCATAAGAAGGGGGGGGGGCGAGGAGAGGTACCCTTTAATGAATATATGCCGCACCCGGCATATAAGGCGACATCACGCCGTGCACCCGGCGTATAAGATGACCCCCCCACTAGAAGGCAAATTTTTGAAAATACGGTACTATTAAACTGCTACCTTCATCAGTGAAGTGGCAGTAAAGATTGTGGAAGAAGACTTCTAGCTTCCTATCCCATTGTATAAATGGAATGACACAACAAGCTGCATTTCTCATTTATTTCTGCTGCTAGACTGGTTAATAGCTGACCTGTATCATCTCAATTATTTTATTATAGGAACATAGGGGTATATTTAATAAGATGGTAATTCAATTCAAGGAGGAATATTTACCATAGCAACTGATCAGAATCTATATATTATCTTCTAGAAGGTGCTAAATAAATAATAGAATCTGGTTGCTATGCGCAACAACCCACCTTCAATAGACCTCACATCTTATACCCCTTTCACATATCACCTATAACCTGGGTTATTGCCTTGTCGACTCAGGTCGAGGTTCCTTCTCAAAGCACCAAACTGAATAACCTGGGTGGACCAACCTGGCAATTCAACCCAGGTTATAGGAAGGGTTTAACCCAGGTCTCAATGTGTATAATGGGTGACCCGGGTTCAGTGTGAAAAGGTTGGAGCCAGGATCAAAATCCTCTGTGTTGGACTCGGCTTTAACTATGTGAAGTCGGTATTTGTAAATTTACCCCATACAATTTGATGGCAGGTAATAAAAGGAGCTTTTAGTCCTCCCATTTCTATTTCTAGTCACTACCACTTTTGTTGGAAGGCTTATCATCCTTTCTAATATCCTTACTTTACAGTACTTCTTTCTCAATTTCTCTGTAAACCTTCAACCCTCCAGTTACAGTGCATGCAGACTTGTTCTGATACTTTTCCCCTGTAGATTGCTTTTATCCTGTGTCTTGCTAAGGCTCTCGATCCAGTAAATGCTTCTGTATCCAGGCTATACTTTACATGTTGAGGTCCTATTTGTTTTTCTTGGAAAGATGTTTTTCGACTATTTTAGGCGGCAAGGTATGGGGGTTAGGTTTAGGTACTAGTGGGGAGTCAAGCTGTGTGGTAGGGTTAGAATTAGGGTATTGCAAGGGAGGGATGGGGGGCATGACCCCTGTCAGAATTCCCTCCTTTGGGATGCCAACGTCTGTTTTCTGGCCGCCAGCATCCGAACCGCTGGTCCTTTGTATGTATCCTGTATTTTTGAGGTACATAAACATTTTGTTGCTATTTTCTGGATACTGACCTTGGCTATACTTTTTTACATTTACTTAAAATCTGCTTGTCCTGGACTAGTTATTTTCTTCACTATTATCTACTTCTTGCTCCTGGCCTATAGGTCATCTGGTGAAAATCAGGAGAGCAGATTCCACATTTCGGAGGAGACCGTATAGGTATAAAGTGTACCTTACACACTCAGATTTTTACAGTGGTGATTTTACTGTGTGGAAAGTTCATTCAATTAAATAATTAAGTTTATTACCACAAAAAAATTGTGTACCAAGGGGCAAATTTTATTAGGTATGGGTTCAATACATTTTTTTATAGTTTCTTACATAGCTCAGCAGATTCTGTTGCGCTTTACAATTGTAGATAGTGATAGAATAAACTGGGTAACAACAGACAGACATGGAGGTAGGAGAGCCCTGCTGCAAGCTTACAATCTATAGGGATATAGGGGAGAAACACAAGGACAGGCACCAGTAATAGCATAGCAGTCCCACCAAGTTGCAAGTCCAGAAGAGAAGCTATATAATAATAAGTGGCTCAGAGGGTTATGCATGTGGAACTTAAATACGATAGGCTTGCCTGCAGAGGTGAGTTTTCAGGGAACGCTTGAAAGTTTGAAGGCTAGTAGAGGGTCTTATTGTGTGTATGTATAAGGGCATTCCATAGGGTGAGAGCAGTCTGATGAAAGTCCTGTAATAGTGAAAGGAAGCTACAAAATGGAGCCGTTTTCTGTGTTGACGCCAGCTCACCATGTCGCTATAGCTGGCAGGAGCTGGCATGATGGATGGCGGGACTGGGATGCGCAAGCGTCTCACATGCTTGCGCGTCCCATTACAGAGAATGTGGTGCGTGAGTGTCTGGTGAGTGCCCCATTCTGGCGTACGATGCCGGATGGCGCGATGTGAGCCGCTCTGATGAGTGCGGCACCATCTGTAGTAATCCGCAGGCAACCAATTCATGGACTGACAGAGCGGATCAGCAGACAAGTAACTTCTTGCTAGGAAGATCAGCCTAGCAGCAGCATTCAGAATGGATTGCAGTGGCAAAGACCAGTAAGGAGAGTATTGGAATATTCAATGCGGGATATAATGAGTGCATGGATTAGAGGTTTAGCAGTGTCTTGTGTAAGATAGGATTGTATTTTGTTTGTAAATGCTTTCTAGATGCATGTAACATGCTGTGGGGAACAAAGGACAGTTCAGAGTTGAGGATGACCCCTAAGTAACGAGTTTTTGGGGTGGGATAGATTGTCAACAGATTTCAGAATTGTAAATGCTCTTGGCTGGTGGGAATATAATTTATTCTGTTTTGGAAATGTTGAGTTTGAGGTGGTGAGAAGACATCCAAGATGAGGTGGCAGAGAGGCACACTCTGGGGTTGATAGATAGATTTGAGAATTGTTTGCATACAAGTAAAGCAGCCCATACACGGTCCGTTTAACGGATCCGTTTGGGACTTAAACAGCACACATCGTATCGGATCGCATCCCTAGTGCATGCAGTGTGCATGCACTGCGATCCGATACGATGTGTACCTAGTACAAAAAGTATGTGCAGCACATACTTTTTGTACCGTACTATGTTATGCGCGGGAGCGCGCATCGCATAGTACAGAACGGAGCCGGTCCACAACGGACCGTGTATGGGCTCCTTAATACTAAAATCCAAAAGAGCTGATTAGTTTGCCAAGAGATGAGGTATAGATTGAGAAAAGTAGAGGACCTAAAACTGAGCCTTGCGGAACTCCGACTGACAGAGATAGTGAAGAGGTGGAATCAGAGAAGCGAACACTGAAAGAACGATCAGATCGGTAAGATGAGAACAAGGAAAGGTCTGTATCATTGAGCCCTAGGGAGTGCAGTGTTTGTATGAGAAGAGTGTGATCAACAGTGTCAAAAGCAGCACAGATGGTGTAGTGGTTAGCATTACTGCCTCACAGTGCTGAGGTCATGGGTTCGATCCCCCACCATGGCCCAACTGTGCGGAGTTTGTATATTCTCCTCATGCTTGCGTGGGTTTACTCCAGGGCCCTTATTCAGATCTGATCGCAGTGCAAATTTGTTCTCCAAATGGGCAAAACCATGTGCACTGCAGGTGGGGCAGATGAAACCTGTGCAGAGAGAGTTACATTTGGGTGGGGTGTGTTAAAACTTAAACCTCATTTGCAGTGTAAAAATAATGCAGCCAGTATTTACCCTGCACAGAAACAAAATAACTCACACAAATTTAACTCTCTCTGCACATGTTACATCTGCCCCACCTGCAGTGCACATGGTTCTGCCCATTTTGAGAACAAATTTGTACTGCGATCACATCTGAATAAGGGCCTAGGTACTCCGGTTTCCTCCCACTATCCAAAAATATACAGGTAGGTTAATTGGCTTCCAACAAAATTTAACCCTAGAATGTCTGTGTGTGCGTGTACATGTGGTAGGGAATATAGATTGTTAGCTCCACTGGGGAAGGGACTGATGTGAGTGTTCAAATATTCTCTGTAAAGCGCTGCAGAATATGTATGTGCTATATAAGAAACTGTTAATACATAAATAAAAGCAGCAGAAAGATCTAGAAGAATAAGTAGTGAGCAATGGCCTATAGACTTAGTAGTGACCAAATCATTCATCACTCATCATTAAGTGCTGTCTCTGGAATGTTGGGAACGAAAGCCTGACTGAAGTGGGTCTAATAAGGTGTGAGAGTTAAAGTGTGTGAGCTTTGTCATATACCGATGCCATATGGTCCAAATGATCTCCTTCCCCTGATTGTTATATACCATCCAAATGCTTCCTCTATTGATAACAGACTCAGACTTGCGTATTATAAATTCGGCCATTAGTAAATTCATATGGGATGGGAAAAAGCCCAGAATTTCCACGTTTAAATTGTCTCAACATGCCTCCTTGGGAGGCATTCATTTGCCGTGTATAAAAAGTTTTATGTTGGCGGCCAATTTTCGATAAAACTATGTCAACTTGGCAATATACAGATAATACAAAATAATAGGTTGGTTAAGCATCGTGAGGCAGCGGGCTTAAGGCTATTATATCACTTCATGGACGAGGGATGCAATTCGGTGCTGTCCTACCAGCAACTCTGTGATAATACCCAAGTGTAACCGTCCCTCAGTTTTTATATTTTAAATTACAGAGCCATGTCAATAATCAGATTAAGCGGATCCCGACTGCAGATATATCGGCAGGAATGGATGTTATGATTAAACACCCTCAGAACAGACCATGCAATACATCTTTGTTATATTTACATATTAAGAAACGTATAGACCTAGACACTTTAGACACTGGTTTATGTAACCACATCAAGGCACAATATGACATCTCTTTTACCGCAACCCCTGAGTGGGCACTCTGGGATATATACCCAGCCCCTAACACTATTCATCAGTCAGCGGGGCAGATAATATTTTTATCGAAATTGGCCGCCGCAACCCGCAAAACAATTTTATCACAATGGATATTGTCTGACACTTTATCCATTATGTTACTTATCCCCAGGGTCTCCTACCTTTTCCAAATGGACTGGCTAGAGATGTCGCTTAATAAAGACTCAAAAGCGCAAAAAAATTCTTTGCAGTCTGGTTAACTCATGTTAAATTGCCTAAATCTACCAACCGAATCGTATGAAATTCCGACTGTCAAAATCCTGAATAGGTTATAATACCGACAAGGACAAAATCCCGACATTTAAAATCCCGACAAGGTCAAAATACCGACATATAGAATGTGCAGGTGAAACTGTCAACATGACTTTGGGTCGACAGGCCGACTGTTTTTTTTTACTCGAATGTCGACACAGTCGACATGGACACAGTTGGAGGTGAACCGCAGCCCCTCGCTTCACTCGCAATGCTTCGGGCACGGTGCCTCGTTGCGCTCGGCACACTATTTTTTTCTCCCACCACGCCCTAGTGGATGGTAGGGCATGAAATACCGCCTGTCGGCACACATCGGGTCAAAAAACAGTGAAAAAACCCATGTCGACCTCGCAACTTGTCGACCCAAAGTCATGTTGACAGTTTCACCTGTACATTCTATATGTCGGTATTTTGACCTTGTCGGGATTTTAAAGGTCAGGATTTTGTCCTTGTCGGGATTATGACCCATTCAGGATTTTGACCCTGTCGGGATTTTGACTGCATCTCCTACCAACAACTGTCTTAGAAAAGCTGTCCAGGTAACATCTTGGTATAACCTTACATCTTTACAACTTAATGCTGCTCCCTTTTGACTTGTCCCTCTACTTGTGTGCCCGATGTACTGTCCCTTGTTTGTATTTGTTTACATATGGATCGTGTGATGTACAGTGTATTCTACAGTGTGTTATTGCATACAATACCAAAAGAGTCAACCAATCATATGCCGGCTTTAAATTTAATTTATTAACTTGTTTGTTGTATTTAACAAATGATGAGTCGATTTTCTACATTTGACATGGTAATGTCGATTTTTTTTTTTTTTTTTGTATTATGCAGTTCTTTAATAAAATATAGAAGTGCACTCCTGATTCCCAATTGCAGATGGCAAGTCATGGATCCCAGACATATTAAGAGGCCAATTCAGTCCCGTTCGGTCGAGTCTGAATTCGGCCCTGTGTATGATGGTGGGGTATCTGCACCTGTGCAGACCCCCATGTGTGAACGCTTTCAGCGAGCATCCAACTTGCTGAGACGTTCACACACTAAGGGGAGGACTGGCAGCTGCAGGGGAACGCCCTCAGTTTTATAGGCGTTGCCATGAAAACGCTGGGCGTTATCCCTGGGGATTCAAGCAGGCCGATACCTGCATGGGGCGGGCGTCTGACATCACATGACATCAGTCCCGCCCCCTTTTTGGGCTAGTGGTTGTAATAAAAGTCAGTTTAGACAGGAGAAATCATTCGATGGTGAGCAAATGATTTCTCCTGCAGTGCGCATATTTAGTGTGTATATGAAAGAGGAAATTATCCTGAATTAGCGGTCAAGTCTGAATTAGGCCCCAGGTGTGTGTGTGTGTGTGTGTGTGTGTGTGTGTGTCTATATATATATATAGATAGAGAACAACAATGAAAACCCTTATTAAAAATAATAAATAAAAATTGGCTTGTGCCCATACACATTACAATTATTGTATACAATATCGCATCTCATCGCATTTCGGTTTTGCATTGAGATGAGATCTAGTTAGACCAATCATTCCACAAAAAACCCATATAATATACAAATAGGCAAAACTCTTAAACAAGAACTTCATACCTACAGAAAACAAGAAAGAACACAACAACAAAAAAGATTTCCAAGTTTTTAATTCATGTGTTTAATGCATGGGATGTAAAGCTAGTGGTAGGAAAAGAACAAATCATGCAAGAACATTTTAGTCCAGACAAACTATCAAAGCACACACAAGCAACAATTGACATGTGCATACCTCCCAACAGTCCCGATTACCGCGGAATGTCCCGGTTTTCGGGGACATTCCCGCATCCCTCCCGTGGCCGACAGTGTCCCGCGGCGAGGGGGGGCCTGTTGGGAGTCCCCCTGTCGGCTGCTGAGCAGCGGGGAATAAACGCTGTGCGAAGGGGGCTGGGGGTATGGCTAGAGGCTCACAGAGCCTCTGGGTCATGCCCCGATAGCGGCAAAACGGGGCGAGTATAGGCCACACCCCTGAAATTTTCGCCGCTCATCTCTATGTCCCTCCTTGGTCTCCCTACAAGTTGGGAGGTATGCATGTGAAACAGTGTGTAATCTACTTGCTAGAGTGCACCTGTGGCCTAATAATATGTGGGACAAACGAAAGAAAAATTTACTAAAATGGGAATTCTATTGAAGATTAGATGTTGTCCATAGCAACCAATCAGATTTTTATCGATTTATTTTCCAGAAGATGCTAAATAAAAAAAGGAGTAGATTCTGATTGGTTGCTGTGGTCAACATCCCATCTTCAATAGAACTCTCATCTTAGTAAATTTACTCCAACGTGTCTCAACACATTGCAGAGATGCATTGCCAAACGTTATATTTGGACTGAAATTGAACATAATTTAAAAAGTTAATTTCCACTGCAGAGGAGGAGACTGAGTTACTGATCTACAGAAGACACACCAGGTAGATATATACGAACAGAGAACCCTGAAAACAAGGGGTTTGAAAATATATATAATGTGTGCCCAAATGAAAAGGAGACATTTGCTGTAGCGGCGTTGTATCTAATCGCAGTGGGTTATTGTGTTTGCCGATAGATGGCGCAGCGTATTTCCCAGTTGCGCATGTGTATTGAGCGGCTTCCTTCATTCCCGGAAAGGTGTTTTGTGCGGTCGGATGCAGGATGGATTCCTCCAGATCAGCGCAAAGAGCAGTTATTCAGTTTCTTCACGCAGAAGGCTAGCATGCTTCAGAAATTTATCGCAGGATGCAGGCGGTGTATGGAGAGCAGTGTCTCGCACGGTGCATCATATTCCCGTGGTGCTGGTTCTGAGATCCTCCACAGACTAAATCATGGCAGGGTTGGTCACTACGTGCGCCTTCCCGGGCCTTGGCAAGTCCTTGATGCTTTTTTTTTAAATCCCGCCTCATAACGCTGACACCACCAGAATATGGTGCATCTTATCTGCATGCACAGAATGGGCCTTACACAGCTGCAGATTCCTGATAATCGGGAATCAGCGTGCAATAACATACCTGCATACGAGTGTGAATCAGGCCCCCTGTCTAAATCAATCACAGCAACACCTTTGCGTACACACACACATACACCATTGTGGTTTTCAGAATTTTTTAATTCATGCACAATTGCAAATAATCACTGAACATTGGCATTACGTGCCGCAGTGAATGAGGCTCATTAAGATTGGCACATGTTACTGTTCACCGACTGAATAGTGGACCAGAGTCACTGGTCATTTCATAAACTGTGTTATTAAACCTGAATATTTTTAGCTGGCTCATAAAGTCTAGTTTTATTCTACAATGGGCCATATTCAATGCGGCTGGCAAGGGGGTTAAATGATAGGGATCGCCGAAAACCAGCGACCCTTGCTGATTAACCCCCGCACCAGCCGCTCACCCTATTCAATGTTCCGGGGGAACCCTCGCTGTCAGATGACGGCGAGGATTCCCCCAAACAGCAAGGCTCGCGGCTAATGCAGGGAGCCTGCTGCATTTAGCTGCGAGCCTCACTAAACGCCATCTACACAACGCTGCAAAAACCCAGCGAGGCGGAAACAGCGTGTGCAGCGGGTCAGTTGAATATTGACTGTGCTCGCTGTCACAGCTCGCAAAAGTCATTGAATATACCCAGGGCTATTTTTCTGCAGGCTCCAGCAGGAACTGAGGCCCTTATTCTAGTGCACTCTTTCTGACAAAATACTTCTTAGATGGACAAAACCATGTGCACTGCAGGTGAGGCAGCGAGAATTAGATTTGGGTGGGGTTTTACACCTGCCTCACCTGCAGTGCACATGGTTTTGTCCATCTAAGAAATATTTTGTCAGAAAGAGTGAACTAGAATAAGGGCCTCAGTTCCTGCTGGAGCCTGCTGAAAAATAGCCCTGAATATACCTCATTATATATAAGCTCCTCTATTACTTGTGCATGCGTATTACTTTCCTATAAAATCACATTGACATTTATAAAAAAAAAAAAACTTTCTCTTTGCCTCAACCCATTTTTTAATGTTTTGGAATATTTCTCCTATACCCCAGAACATATCTCCTCCTCAGCTACCCAAATCAAATAAAATTGGTTATACAAATGGCGTTACAGTACTTTCCTCCTGCAATTGGCGGTATGATTACACCATTTATTAGGGCCATTGGAAAACTGTCAGTAGCCTCCACCAGCCGTTACTACTGATTATTTGTAGCCTTGCCTTAACAATGTCTGACATTATGTAACGGTTCAATATTACACTTTCTGTGTAATATAATAAACACCAATTATCTGGCAATAGTTAATATGTAGTAAAAGTAAATCCATTTTACCCACTATAATATGGATGAAAATGTAAACACCTCTGCTGGCTGGTTACACAATATAATCTACATAATGTAGATGGTTGAATGGATAAGAGCATGGTTGCAGCACAGAAAACAGAGTTCTAGTAAATGGAGTACAGTCAAAGGAGGGAAAGGTTACAAGTGGGGTACCCCAGGGATCTGTACTTGGACCAGTGCTTTTTAATATCGTTATAGGTGATATTGCAAATGGAATTGAGGGTAAAATATGCCTTTTTGCAGATGACACAAAGGTATGCAACAGGGTAGACACACAACAGGAGGGGTAAAACAAATGACTGATGATCTAGGTAAATTAGAGGAATGGTCAAGAGCATGGCAACTACAGTTTAATGCCCAAAATGCAAAATCATGCACTTGGGTCTCAAAAACCAAAGACTAAATATAGTATAAATGGCACTATAATGGAAATTACTGAGGAAGAGAGGGATCTAGGTGTCACTATTTCAGGGGACTTAAAGGCAGGTAGGCAATGTAACAAAGCAATGAAGAAGGCAAGTCAGATGCTTGGTTGCATAGGGAGAGGTATCAGCAGTAGAAATAAATAAGTAATAATGCCACTGTATAGGTCATTGGTACGGCCTCACCTAGAGTACTGTGTTCAGTTCTGGAGGCCATATCTCCAGAAGGATATAAATACATTAGAGACTGTACAAAGAAGTGCAACTAAAATTGTGCATGGCTTACATCACAAAACGTACCAGGAAAGACTAAAAGATCTTAATATGTATATTTGAGAGCAGAGAAAGGAAAGGGGGGACATGACAGAAGCTTTCAAATATATTAAGTGTTTTAACAAGGTACAGGTGGGAGACATTCTTCACAGGAAGAGGAGCAACAGAACACAAGGACATGCACTGAAACTAGAGGGAGGAAGATTCAGGGGAAATGCGAGGAAGAATTTTTTCACAGAAAGAGTAGTAGATAAGTGGAATAGCCTCCCAACAGAGGTGGTAGACGCAAATACAGTAGTACAATTTAAACATGCTTGGGATAAGCATATTGATATCCTTACAAAAAAATAAGGATCAAATATGGTTTGAGATAACATGTTTAAAAAAGGGGCAGACTAGATGGGCCAAGTGGTTCTTATCTGTCGTCAAATTTTATGTTTCTATGTTTCTACACTGTATGAATATCACCTGTTGGAACTGAGCAACTCCAGTGCCGCTGCAGGGGATCTCTATTCTCACATCAGCATTGTTCTTCTTATTTATTAACAGTTTAGCGCACACATATTCCGCAGTGCTTTACAGAGACAGTACCTTGCCCAGTGGAGCTTACAATCTATTTCCTACAACAAGTACATGGGCACACACAGACTTTCTAGGGTTAATTTATTGGGAGCCAATTAACCTACCTGTATATTTTTGGATTGTGGGAGAAACCGGAGTACCCAGAGAAAATCCGCGGAATCACGGGGAGAATATACAAACTCTGCCCAGTTAGGGCCATGGTGGGAATTGAACCCATGACCTCAGCGCTGTGAGGCAGTAATGCTAACCATTACACAGTCCGTACTGCCCACTGACAACTGAAAAGGTGGGCAACTGGACAGTGATGAGCATGGGAAATCATTTTAAAACTCTTTTTGTAAAATATGTTAAAAATAAAAACCCACACCAGTGCAACAGAAGGTGATGCCCAGAGCTGTCATTTATGCCATTTTCCTGCACTTTGTCAATAGTGTGAGTAGGGCGTACCACCTGTTTTACTCAGGAGTCAGAGAATAGAAAAGTGGGGAGATATTTATATGGGGGGGATTATAAGAGTTGGAGATGTGATCTGATGAGTTATATAAGATCTTCTGTCACTGTACAGAACTGAAATTAATTGTGAAAGTGGAAACACATGGAATCAAATAGTTTTTACGTTTTATAAAAATAAATATATCCCAGAGAAAATAGATACTTATAATACAAAATGCATAAAAGCTTCACATCCGTCCCCCCACTCCCCCGGAAATTGCATGTGCATCAGTAAACACTCCATCGCCTCTTGTTTGACTCCATCACCTCTTGTTTAAATATGGCTTCCGCCCCCCCGCCAGTCCAATAAGGTGCCTTTATCATGGTTTTTAATACTGAACATCATACTGCAACTTGTTGCATAAAATTGAACATGAGCGGCAGAAACATCCTGACCAATTACCCAAACGATCCAGACATCCCCAAAATGTTCAGTGGGATTAAGAGGTTAACTTCTAAAACATCAAACAAAGTGGCTGATAATAAAAGCAAATAGGACGAAAAAAAAATGTAAGGTAACTTCCTTGCTTAATTAATTAGGTGGGCCAGGTGGAAATCGAAGAGGTCGGGTCTCCTGTTTGCAAGGTCTATAAAGCTAAGTAATATGACAGCACAATGAAGAAGAAAGCAAGATTGTTTTAATATGCTTCTATCCTGTGTCACAGTTTGAAATTGTCCTGGTTTTTGTCCCTTTTGGCAAACTTACATAAAAGTGACCCAGTACTGTATTTTATGGCCAGACGACCCTTTATTTTCCAGCGGTTTAATTCGTATCAGGCCTCCATTTTAAAGAGTCGCAGCGTTGGGATTGAAGCAAAAGCCTGTTTGTCTCAACTGAATTTCTCATGAATTTTTTTTTTTGCCACTGATCATCCATAAATGGTTGGAAATGAGTGATTAAGGAAGTGCTGCTTAGTGTTTCCGACACCATACAGGTTCTCTGTATGACTTTTTGTGGGTGAGAGGAAATCGTGTACTGCCCTAACAATAAGGGAGACCCCCGCTGCGAACCTTTCAGGAAAATTTGTCTTAAATACTGGTTTAATCATAGTGTTCTCTTATAGTATTTATTTAACAGCTACTGTTATGAGCCAGTCACCAGGCCGAGGGAATAATGAAGGTTATTTTTCTTTTTTTAACCACATACATTTTTTCAATTTGAAAGCAAATTAAATGATTGCATGTTACCGGTCGGGTTGAATGAAAAAAGCAAATTTTTCACATTTTTTAATTTTTATTTTTACGGGTTTTTTTCAGACATGTCCAGTCCATTATTTTTTTTTCTTCTTCATAATAAAACATTGACATGCTGCGTAATTTAATAACACAATGAGGCTCAAATCAGCTATTGTACACACATAGGAACTTATTCTGGTCCACACGCAACACTGCAAAATTTTTAGCGTTTCGTGTGACGCAGCCTGCTTAGCTGTCCATCCATCCCCCCCCTTCGTTCACTGCGTTCTGGCCATTGAATGATTTCTCCAAAGCTTGCAAATGTACCTCTGGTGTCTTACCTGTGCGAGCACCCTGTGCGGGAAGCGGGTAGGCAGCTGACATCCACTGACATCAGCTGCCCGCACCAGTGTAATTGGGCCATTTGCATGAGAGCGCCCAGCGTTTTCATGGGAATGCCAATGAAACACTGGGCGTTCCCATGGGCTGTGCCCCACGTTGCTGCCCCCCGCCCGCACTGCTAGGTCTGATCGGTACAGCGAACATGCAGTTCGATGTGCCCGCACGCACCCAGCGTATGCACATAATTGCGCATGCGCAGATGCTAAATATCGGACCCCCATGCGAATGTACAGGGGACCAATGCGATTAGAATAACCCCCATAGGGCAATGTATTCTTCCTTCACATGTGCAGTGAGTGAATTGCGGTCACAACCCAGAATTAGTTGCAGTCAGTGTCAGAAAGACAGCGTTTGGGAGTGGGAACAGGGAGTGTTCAGGTAAATGCAGGTGTGTCATGGCAGTTCAGATGCCATTTTCTTGGAGCGCATACAATTTACTCTCATCGGATGCGACTGACGACTTCTTATCTTATGTGCAGCCCGTCTGACCTTCAACTTGGATCCGTTGCGCATGGGACCGAGGATCAAATCCGATGTCATACATTTGCAATTTGGGCATATTTCCCCGATCCGTCGGAATTGCGTACATTTACTAAGATGGGATGTTGCCCATAGCAACCAATCAGATTCTATTTATTATCATCTAGAAGGTGTTAAAAAAATAAGAAGTCAGATTGGTTGTTATGAGCAACCTCCCATCTTCAATAGCAAATTTACCCCTCCAAATCTGCAACATGACCCGGTTTGCAACGATGGTATCAATGTATAAGCAATTATATGCTGTGGGAAGGAAATGATGAGATTTAGGCCCTTAATCAGATTTAATTGCAGTGCAAATTTGTTCTCAAAATGGGCAAAACCATGTGCACTGCAGGTGGGGCAGATGTAACATGTTCGGAGAGAGTTAAATTTGGGTGTTGAAACTGAAATCTAATAACGCAGCCAGTATTTACCCTGCACAGAAACAAAATAACTCACACAAATCTAACCCTCTCTATACATGTTACATCTGCCCCACCTGCAGTTACATCTGCCCCACCTGCAGTGCACATGGTTTTGCCCATTTTGAGAACAAATTTGTACTGCGATCAGATCTGAATAAGGGCCTTCGCTTCCACCCATATTCTCAAATAATCATAATTGCATGTGGCGAAAGATAAAATCTGAGTGCAGCAAGCACAACCACACCTGAACGAGCCTCAATAATTGCAGATTCAGCAGACTATAGTGATACTGCAGATAGTCATTGTGAACAACAGTGAAAATTTTATATACAGTAAAACTTCGCCAAACTTCAAATTTTCAATCATTATATATATTATTTCTAGAAGGTGATTTTTGGTGATCTTACCGTTCAAAGGAGAAGTCTTGTTTGGAGCAGATCTGGATAAATGGATCTCTCTGGCAACGGGTGGTAAGTCTTCTTTACTCCCTACAGCGGCTCCACATAAGACTTTTCAGAGTAATTTTTTTCGTTCCTTTCGTCCCCAAAGTAGATTTCGGGGTACGCCAAGAGGAGCCTCTGTCTCCCAGAGGGAATCTCGTGGCAGAGGAAGAGGTATTGCCACAGTCCATCAGGAGGCAAAATCCACCCCAAAACAGGCATGACTGTGTCTCTCTCTCCTGAGAGAGAATCCCAAGGTTGGGGCACGTTTAATGCACTTCAAGACTGTGTGGCTTCAGTCTCGTCAGAATGCTTGGGTACGGGATCTGGTGTCGACAGGTTACCAGATAAAATTCATGTTTTCTCTTCCTCAGGGGTTTTTCAAAGCAGGTTGGCCAGCTTCTCCAGAAAAGGCACATCTTCTAAAGGAAGCAATCGCCAAACTTGGAAGTGATACTCCCAGTCCGGAGGGAGAAAAGGAACAGGGGGTTTTACTCCACCCTATTTTTGGTGCCAAAACTGGAAGGATCGACTTATCCCATCTTAAACCTGAAAAAACTGAACCCGTACCTACAGCCTCTAAAATTCAAGATGGAATCCATTAAATCTGTAATAGCAGGGTTGAGTCAGGGGGAGTTCCTGGTATCCCTGGATATCAGGGACACTTACCTGCACATTCCAGTCTGCCCCTCACACCAAACCTTTCTGCAGTTTGCAGTTCTGGATCACCATTAGCAGTTTCAAGCCTTGCCTTTCGGTCTCTCCTCGGCACCACGGGTGTTCACCAAAGTGATGGCTGTAATGATGGAGATACTTTGCTCGAAAGGTGTAACGATAATACCATATTTAGACAAATATTGCAGGGCTCTTCTCAGGAGGAACTCTTGCCAAACATCAATTTAACCAAGAGGACACTCTTAAAACATGGATGGATCCTCAACTACGAGAAGTCCCAACTGCAGCCCTCGCAAAGACTGCAGTTTTTAGGAATGATTCTAGATACGATCCAGCTGAAGGTCTTTCTACCAAAAGACAAGATCAAATGGCTTCAGGAGTTGGTTCATCTGGTACTACAACACAGAACTGTTTCGGTGCTTCTGCTGGGGAAGATGACCGCTTCTTTCGAAGCAATCCCGTACGGTCGCTTCCGTTCAAGACCATTTCAACTCAACCTTTTGAGACAATGGTCGGGATCACACCTGCACCTACAACGTCTGGTGACCCTGTCCCCGAGAGCGAGACTCTCCCTTTCTCCGGGGATGGGGAGCATTAACCCTGGACCATCAATTTCAGGGTTGTTGGACTTATCAGGAATCTCTCCTACACATAAATGCACCCTGGCCGTTCAATTTTGTTTACCTGTTCCTTCCATTTCCGTTGATACCCAAGATTCTGCATTGCATAAGGAGGGAGAAGGTGTTAGCTCTCCTAATCGCTCCGGACTGGCCTCGTCGAGCCTGGTACACCAACCTCACAACTCTACTGGTGAATGAGCCGTGGCCTCTCCCATTACAAGATGTTCTACTCAGTCAAGGCCCTTTCGTCTTCCCAGACTTAAAGCGGCTTAATTTAACGGCGTGGCTACTGATTAGTCCATTTTAAGACAAGCAGGAATTCCGAGGACGGCAATCCCGACCATGATGAGTGCGAGAAAAGGAGGTAACGTCAAAGCATTACCACCGTATTTGGAGATCATATGTGTCCTCGTGTGTTTCCACAACAGCATTCAAAAAGGCCAGACTTCTTTTTATTCCTTCAGGCTGGACTGTCTTCAGGTTTGCGTTTAGGTTCCCTGAAGGTACAGGTTTCCGCATTATCCGTTACCATTACCAGAAGTACAAACTTTCTTTCAGGGAGTTCTTTGATTGCAGCGCCCTGTTCGAACTCCTACGGCTCCATGGGACTTAGACTTGGTCCTAGATTATCTTTGTTCCTTTGGAAGATGTAGATCTTAGATACCTTACTTGGAAGACGTTCTTTTACTAGCTTTGGCCTCTGCCAGAAGGGTATCGGAACTGGGAGCTGTTTCATGTCGCTCTCCCTTTTTGGTATTCCATGTGGATAGAGCTGAGCTCCGTACATCCTTATCTTTCCTTCCAAAAATGGTATCTTCTTTCCACCTTAACCAGCCTATCGTAGTTCCTGCGTTCACTGAAGGTTTATGTCGCTAGAACAGCTTTAATCAGGAAATCAGACTGTCTTTTTGTCACCTACAGTATGACCCAATTCGATCTTTAGCAAGATGGATACATCTGACTATCAGACAAGCATACGTGGCTCAGACACCTCCCACTTCCATTTCGGCACATTCTACGCACTCAGTAGGACCCTCTTGGGCGGCTGCTCGTGGGGTTTCTATTCACCAGCTCTGCAGAGTGGCTACTTGGTCGGGTCGGCGAACCTTTGTTAGGTTCTACAGATTTGACACGTTTGCTTCCTTGGCCTCTCAGTTTGGTTGAGCGGTTCTAGGGAATTCTCAGCGCCTTACCATCCATGTTGGGAGCTCTGGGACGTCCCCACTGTCTACGCTCCAGTGACACCTAGTGGAGGAAGGAGAAAACAGGATTTCTGTACTTACCGTAAATCCCTTTCTCTGAGTCCACAGGTGTCACTAGACGCTCTCCTCGGCGCTGTTGCCGATCTTGTTAGGAATCGGACCCCTCTAATTCTTTATTTGGGGTTTCTTCCTGCTAACATGTTCTTGTGTGGTTTACTGTTGTTCAGTTGTTAGTGTTCTTTCATCACTGTTTCTTTCTGTTTCCATCTCTGTATGTTTGAGTAAGAAATGTATTGTACTTGTATACTATCACGGCTTCCATCGCATGCCATATGTAATGGCATGCGATGCGATTTTACCGGGTTTTAAATGCATTTGTGAGAAAAATCGCATGTGATCGCATGCGATGCCATTTTTCACAAAAATCATGGACATGTGTTCAAATCATGTAAAATGTACCCCAAATGTCATTTTTCACACTGTATCACCCCCACTATCAATGCCAACCCGAAGCGTGGCGAGCGCAGCGAGCCCGTGAGGGGCGGCGGTACGCGTCCTACGACCTTTTCATACCCCCACTATCCACGTCAGTGTGGAGTTGAGAATAGAAAGTGTGGCGAGCGCAGCGAGGCGAGCGGACGCGGATACCTTCACAGATATCCGTGTCCCCTCGCGGGCTTCACAGGTATCCACGTCCCCTCGCGGGGCTCGCTGCGCTCGCCACGCTTTGGGCTCGGTGGCTCGCTGTGCTCGCCACACTTTCTATTCTCAACTCCACGCCGACCTGGTTAGTCCATATGCACAGATTTTGACATTGACAGAAAAAAACATGATAAACGCATGTCGACTTTTCATGTGTCAAGTTTTGTCACTGCCGAACTTTTGGTGTCGACTTATTGACTAACTACACATTTTCTATGAGCTATACCACATCCATATTGAATTCCCCACTTTATCATTGTAGATTGTTACTTATGGGGGTGTTCAATTCTAGACAAAATTTTTTAAAAATCTGCAATTTTCGTCCGTGTTTCTTGGCCGAATTTGACTTGCTCTATTCAGTCTCAGTGCCATTGTTTTTTGCCTGGACAAAAAAATCCAGCATCGTTGAAAACCACATGGATCGGCGGATTTGCAGCAAAGTCATGTGGTTTTGGCAAATGCACAGCTATTTTTGCAGCCATTTCCACCCCCCCCCCCCAAAAATGAGAAAAATGGCCTAAAAAAAAAAAGCGTATTTGAATAGTGATCGGCAAATTATTATCGATTTTTCGCCTGGTCAGGAAATTCGGACCAGATTGAATACCCCATACATAGGGGGTACTTTTCTCTTTCTTGTGTACAGTTTGTTTTACTCTCAGGGGAGCACCTCCACTCCAGTTTATTACCTGTTTAGGCATTAACTATACATTTTGGATGATCATACTATTATGCCAAACTAATTGTGTCATTAATAGTGGTATCTGTGCACTGGTTTTTCCACCCATCCCCCCTTTTCCTATATATATACCCCCCAAAGGGGTACATTTACTAAGATGGGAGTTCTATTAAAGATAGGATATTGTCCATAGCAACCAATCAGAATCTACTTTATATTTATTTAGCACCTGTATATTTTAACTAGAGAAAAAGAAGACTCCTATGTGGGGGCACGCTTATGATAATAATCCGGGGAGCACCTCCAGCCTCTAAAATAGGAATACTGATACCCCTCAGGCTAGAGTATAGGATCTGGATATTACCTCATTTCCACCTCAGAAATATGATGTAATTACTTAACCATCACGGAGGAGAACCCGATGCAGGATCCAAGCAAAAAACTCCCTTATTTAGCACCTGCTAGAAGATAATAGATACAGTTTTTAATAAATGGATGAGCATTATCATAGGTTAAATGGAGCAATGCCTTGTGAGATAAACGATTGACAAGTTTATGCATCTCTTTTGCACTCTTAAGAATGACTCCAACACACGTTTAACCAAATTAATTTTGACAAATAGCAGAACCGCACGATAGAGATATTTATTGATATATTGTACTTTGGTAAGTGCTTCATACCCAGAGGCATAGTAAGTAATATGTTACTAATGCTGTGTACTTGCAGAGATGAAAAAAAAAAAAAAGTTGTGTTTATTTGCCATTTAAACATGTATTTATTTGACTATAAAGTCATTCATTCACCATGAACTGAGAGTTCAGAGTCTCAGACTCTGAAATGTTTACCAGTGTTCAAGTGAGTTATTATACATTATATTACAGCCTACTTACTCATTCCATTAGGTTTTTTCCTTCCTAGAGACAAAGGTTGTTTAATCAGTGACATCAAAGGCAATAGTTTGTTCCTTCGTATTTTTGACATGAACCAACATTTTAAGAGTAAGAAATAAGGTCATTTTTGTAGCTGAGAACCCAGATCATTAAACAATCACCCTCACTTAAAAATTTATTAGTTTTCACATTGAGCTTCTGAGAATTCGGGGGCCCTTTCTTACTGTGATTCAATTCATGGAGCAAATCTATTACCATAGCTTGGAGCCATCCCAGACCGCTGGTCTCCTTGCCGTGCATTTGTTATTTAATTGGAATTTTTTAATGTAGGCCAGATAAATAATATATTCCTTATTGTGGAGAATAGGTGTATCACCTTTTGCACCAGCTACAACGTTCTCGGCAACAAAACCATGTTTTAGCTTGCCGTCTGATAAAAGGGGGGTATGGGGCCTGACACCATGAATTCACAAGCAGAAAAAATTAGAAATGAGGTCTGTGATAATACAAGTACTTACTATTCCCACTTTTTTACAACTACAACTAGTGTTCTGTCTTTATAATTTGTTAGGATCCAGAGGCACCACAGCCAGGGTGAGCTCCCCTCATGCATTACAGCAATTTTCCTATGGTAAAAAAGATGATCACTACTTAACTAGTAATTTTAAGAGCATAGAGCAGCGATTCTCAACCTCGTTCCTCAGGGCCCTCTGATGGCCACATAAATCAGGCCCCCATACATCAGCCTCCTCCCCTGATTTACTGGCCAGCCAATTGGCAGACAGCAATGATCTGCATTCCTTTTGGGAATTAGGGAAATTCAAACATTAAAAATCCTTGCTTTTCATTGGACTGCCTTGGTTTCAGTGGAGTGAATATTGGATGGAAAGGAAAGGAAGCTGCTAGTTCTCATGTATGATTCTCTTTCTTTTGATGTACCCTATTTCCTCTCTCTTGCATATATCTGATCCTATATAATTCTGATATTTTTTTCTCCACAACTTGTTATCCTTTTACTGATACATGACATCTGATTCAGTTGTAGAGTGTTCAGTCTAGGATTTTTTTTAGGGCATGAGCGGCGTGTCAGTGCGGCGGGGGGATGGGATGCAGCTGGAACAGCTGACAGCCACTCTCTTCCAGTCGCATCCCACCATTGTGGCGATGGGGGTGCGGGATGTGACTGGAAGAGCTTACACACTGCTCTGAGTTTAGCCGCGTGTCAGCTCTTCCAGCTGCCCCACCCCCCTGCTGCGCTGACAGGCCACTCAGTGCTGACCTTCTCTGATGACAGCACAACTCTGACATCCGCATCCCGCACCTTTGCCGCTCACAGCCTATCAGCGGTGGCACAAGGGCGCGGAATAGGGGCAGGGCGAGGTAATGAGTAAAAATGGGCACAAAATCAGCTCCTTCCTGTCATTTTTCAAACCGCCTATGACAATGCAGTTAGGTGCGGATTGGTGGTTTATCAGTCCCCATTTTATCACTTGTCATATGTAGAAACCCTAATGGACATTTATTTTTTCTATTTACGATCCTTCTTTGTACCGTTTGTAATGAACGTTAATCCTAAAATAATTTTCAGACTTTTTCTTTCTTTCTAAACTAGTTATAGCAAAAGTTCTAGCTATTCTAAAAATAAATAAATAACTTTAAAATGCCTCTATATATTCTAAGCTAAAAAAAATGGTACTTCTGTATTAGCAGGGTGCCCATTACGTAGTTTGCGTAGTGGTGTATTGAGAATACATTTACGTAACTGGAGCTGTGCTAATACATAATGGATCATATCCTCACTATCCACGTCATACCCCCATTATCCATGTGGGCGTGGAGTTAATTTTATAAAGTGTGGCAAGCGCAGCGAGCCCAAAGCATGTCGAGGAGACATAGATATGCATCCGCTTGCCATGCTTCGGGCTCACTGCCCTCGCCACACAATAAAATTACCTCCACGCCCACATGGATAATGGGGGTATGACGTGGATAGTGGGGATATGATTGTGTTGTGTGTGTGTGTGATGCATTAATACTTACCCTCAATGATATTCCCGGCGCCAGTGTTACCCTCCTCCGGCACTCCGTCCCCGGCAGCAGCTATGTTAGCGTAGTGCTGCTGGGGGAGCAGGGAAAACATGTGATGCTCCCCCAGTGGCAGTACGCTGACTGACCAGTACGTTGAATGACGTACATTGCTACCACTCGCCCCCACTGGCTTTATCTCCCTCTGCTCGCCCGCCGCCCTTAAGCCCAACGAACAGTCAGTAACTATAAACCCACCGCCATTCACATATTGGCAGGGCGCCCCGCTAGGCTACGCTAACAACGGCTAATACAGAAGTACATAAAAAAAAATTGGTCTGTTCTCAAAAGGGTTACATTTCTTTGAATCAGCAGCCGTAATGTGAGCGGATCTCACATAATCTGTAATTTATGTGTGTAGCTTGGGTATCAGTACTAACAGTACAATACTTTGCAGTGCTAATATGGTTTGTATACGGTTAATATGTTCTCTGGTTCAGTGGTAAATTCACTAAGAGTTATGGAAGATGGGATGTTGCCCATAGCAACAAATGAGATTCTACTTTTTATTTATTTAGCACTTTCTAGAAGATAATAGATAGCATCTGATTGGTTGCTATGGGCAACATCCCATCTTTAGTAGAACCCCCCTCTTAGTAATTGTACCCCTCAGTGTCTGTGTTCCAAAGTAATAGGACCAAATAAGACATGTTTTTTAGTCACCACTAGAGGGCAGTTCTGAGCCGCATTACAGACATTTGGATTCTCCAGTTTTTACTATGGTTAAAAGAAACTGCAATAATCCATCTGACTTATGATCCAATTTAGAAAAGATTTATGCTTCTGGAATATTCAGCTCCTTGGTGTATAGCTGTGAGTTAAAATAATACAAATTTTAACAAATTAGGAGACTGCTGCCAGTCCTCTCCCGTTTTTGGTCTGATCAAACTGCAGATTTTTGGCTGCGGGTGTCACCGTGATGTCAGCCGCAGTCTTAACTGCTCATCTTCCCAAAGGGTGAGCTGGCCTCGTAATATTATACTATAAAAGTTCCTCATTCTCTGTATTATAAGATTGGGTCTCATTATAACCATCTTAATAACTAAATCACTGCTTATGACACTTTTTTTTTTGGCAATGCAAATATGTCTTCAATTAATTATTACTAACAATTCCCAGCAAACTCGGGTGTGGTATGACGCTTAGACAGTCGGAATTCTGACCACCATGAGTCTGACATCGGAATCCTGACTGGCAGGACCGACAGTGGGGCGAGCACTATGAAGCCCCTTTCACCTCGCTTGGCTGCGCTCGCCACAGGTTCTATTCTCCCTCTGAGGGTCGTGGACCCCAACGAAGGAGAATAGCCCTTGTAAATCGATATTCTGACTGTAGGGCTTTTAACAGTTGGGATTCCGATGTTGGCCTACTGACTGTCGTAATCCCGACTGTTGGAGTGTCGTCTTGCACCCGCAAACTCATGGTGAGAACTATATATATCTTATAGAAGAGTGATAACTGTACTTAGCATTTAGTTTATATTGAAAAATGGGGACTTTTTTTTCAGATTTTTCATTACCGAAATTTGGAGCCTTGAGCCGTTCTGCACAAATCACATTTTATCTGTGATTTATAATTACAGACTAGTTGTATGTTACTTTGAGCAGAGAAACTTCATAGAGCAGGTCTGTAAAACAACACGTCCCAGCATACCCTGTCATAGTTTTTACTTACCCAAATAACAATGTAGAGCCACAAATTGGACAGGCTTGAAATAGAAGCTTCAAATCCCAAACCCCATCATTGGCTTTTCTTAAGATTCTTATTAATGGTTAATCCAGGCATGTCCAAACTATGGCCCTCCAGCTGTTGTTAAACTACAGGTCCCATCATGCCTTGCCACAGTTTTGCTATTAGGGGATACTAAAACTATGGCAAGGCATGCTGGGATGTGTAGTTTCACAACAGCTGGAGGGCCACAGTTTTGACATGCCTGGGTTAATTGAATAAATATATTTTAGGCTGTGTTTAACAGGTTGCACTCTTCCAAACGGATTTTGCTAAATGTTTTCAGTGTATGTGGATATAACTACCTATTACACGGAGACAACTTCATCTGCAAGCTCTTTTCCGATTCCTACAGTATAAGCCAGGCATGTCCAAACTATGGCCCTCCAGCTGCTGTGAAACTACAAGTCCCATCATGCCTTGCCACAGTTTTGCTATTAGGGGATACTAAAACTATGGCAAGGCATGCTGGGATGTGTAGTTTCACAACAGCTGGAGGGCCGCAGTTTGGACATGCCTGCTATAAGCAATTGCGTTCTGTTTAGTCTCCGAGGCTACCAAAGTAGATGGCCTTATTGCATAGCTGATTTGGGCTGGAGTAGCAATACAATATAGTAATAGAATTGTGCATTTTATCACCTGCTAAACGCTACATACACATACTTTATCCCCGATAGAGAGATCTATATCCTGATACTGATTGTGGATGTGATAGGAATACTGCAGAACACTAAAATGTAGGGCTGCTGTTTGAGAGGCACTAATGACACTTTAACATTGTGTGCCTTTGTGGAAAATAATCCGACATGGCAGGACGACGGCATCAATGAGAATAGAGTCCTTTTGACCTGACAGCTGAACATGCAGACTAATATTACTCTGAGCTCAGAGCATTTATTGAATTGCCAGCTAAAGCAACAGAGACAGGTGATGAACTTGTCTATTTGCTCTCGGTTCTTGCCTTAGAATAACGAGCACCTGCCCTTTATTTTCATATTCCTATTCAGAGCTTACATTTATCTTCTCTAGATGACGGGAAATGTCTTGCAGTCCAAACTGCTTGCTGAGCAAACCTTCCCCTGATGTTACTGAGAGACCTCTTTTTGTAAAAGGGAAACAATGGGCGAGATATTTATTTTTCAATGTGCCATGAATTGAGAGATTTTTTTTCCCAGGCTTTCTGGATGGGCGGAGTCATAATGTATAAAGTCCTGTTTACATACTTTACAACGGGTCAAGATGTGTCAGCCGCGCGCTGTTCCAGCACCGCTCACCATGGATACACATGACATTATTGTTAGGAATTCGTAGAGTCACGTGGAATCTTAACTCCTCTTGATCTAGTTACCTCTACTAAGCTTCCTGTTTCTCATTTTTGAAACTTTTTACAAAAGTAGATGGTGGGGGACAACACTTTACCCTCTGCACTCTCATTTTGCATCTCATGTAGTTTCATTCTAACCGTAAGAGAAAAGACTGTGTGGCTTTCTGTGTGGCTTATTTATTGAACACTATTGCCATCTCGACAGGAAATAATTTGCAATAGCCTAAATTACTGATGCCACATAAAGTGAACTGCAACGCTGTAATGTACCTGTTGTGAAAATGATGCATTGTTAGGCTGATTTTTTCATAAGCAGTTAAACCCATGACGAAGTACTGTAGGTAGAACCGAAAAAAGTAATGGATGCTAATCGCTAGTTCCCGCCTGTCATTTCCTCATCAAGCACTGTTGTGCAAATTTGAAGAGGGAGGGGGGGAATTGAGGTAAATCTAAAATAATAGTAACAATTTGGGGCTAATTGAATTTCCCACTAGACTTCATTCACACAAAATACCACTAGCAAACAAGTGTATACCTCCCCTAAAAACTGTTGATCACCTTTTAATAGTCAGCGATAATTCTGAGATAATCTCATAGTATTCAGCACAGTTTTAAAAGTGTTTGTTATGTTTTATATTGCTTTATTGGGTACTTTTCAGGGCACCAACTGCCATTCCAAATGGACTCACTGGCAGTTGGTGTTTCTCCCCTATTTGAATTTTGAACTTTGCTGCAGACCCCCCACTTAGATTTTGTCTAATGTGTTTAAGGACAACTTAAATTTTTTTTATGGTTAATAATCACTATATAAAGTATGTCATGTGTAAAGCCCCATATACACGGGGGCGATAGAGGATAAAATCGGTGGAAATATTGGAGTGCTCACCAGCGATAAATCGCCGGGTGTGTGCTCCCGTTTTTAGCCCCTTTATGATCGCTGCTCCTGCGACCATCTGATTACCTCTGCTGCTCCCCCGGCAGAGGTTCCCTTTCATCAGCACCCATCTCTGGTCACTGATGAAAAGGAGAAACTGAGCAATATATTGCAGAGCAATATATCTCCCCCGTGTGTACGAGGCTTTAGTCCTTTGTTACTTTCTAACGATCTACTATCGGCTAAATCCAAAGGCCTCTTCTCTATCCTCATCCAGCTCGATCTGTCGGCTGCCTTTGACACTGTTGACCACCCTCTCCTGCTCAACACCCTCCGCTCCTTTGGCATCACTGGCACGGTCTTCTCCTGGTTCACCTCATACCTCTCTGATCGCTCCTTCTCCGTCTCCACTCCGAGCTCCTCCTCTCCTTCTACCCCGCAGCCAGTCGGTGTTCCCCAAGGGTCAGTCCTTGGCCCTCTCCTCTTCTCCCTCTACACCACCTCTCTGGGCACCCTCATCAGCTCCTATGGTTTTCATTACCACCTTTATGCTGATGATACCCTAATATATCTCTCCTCCCCCGACCTATCCCCATCACTCCTGTCCAAGGTCTCCGAATGCCTCACGGCCATCTCAGCCTGGATGACCCAACGCTTCCTGAAACTAAACATGGCTAAAACTGAACTTCTAATCTTCAATCCCCCAAATATCCCCTCTTCTCCCACTATCTCCATCAGCATTGGTGAAACAGAGATCACCTCCACCGACCAAACGCGCTGCCTCGGTGTCATCATTGACTCCTCCCTCTCTTTCACCCCCCACATTCGTGCTCTCTCACAGTCTTGCCGCTTTCACCTACGCATCTCACGCATCAGACCATTCCTCTCCACTGACGCGACCAAAATTCTCATTCACTCTCTTGTCATCTCCCGCCTTGACTACTGCAACATCCTTCTCTCTGGGCTACCTCTCACCCGCCTCGCACCTCTCCAATCCATTCTTAACGCTGCTGCTGGGCTCATCTTTCTCTCCCGCCGCTCTACCTCCGCCTCCCCCCCTCTGTCTGTCTCTTCACTGGCTCCCCATTCCCTTCCGAGTTCTCTTTAAACTCCTCACCACCACCTACAAGGCTCTCTCCTCCCCCACCGCTCCTTACCTCTCTTCACTGATCTCTATCCACACTCCCTCCCGTCCTCTTCGCTCCATCGCTGACCGCCGACTGACCTCTCACCTAATCACCTCCTCCCACTCCTGTGTCCAAGACTTCTCTCGCGCTGCCCCCCTGCACTGGAAAAACCTCCCACCACCCATCAGGCTTTCTGATTCCCTTACCTCCTTCAAGCGCTCCCTCAAAACCCACTTTTTTCGACTAGCCTATCCCTCCTCCTAACCTTTTTTGATCCTCCTATCCTGCCTCCGTTCCCACCCGTTCTTACTTTCCTATTTTTCGTTCGTCCACCCACCTCCTTTTAGTATGTTAACCCTTATAAGTAGGGTCCTCCTTCCTCACGTACTCACCCTACCTCTTTACCTCACCTGTGCTCCTGTCCTGTTCTTCCCTTCCTTAACTTCATCCTCAGTCTCCTCGACAATTTTGACACCTACTTATGAACTGATGCTGATTTTAGTTCTACCTGCTATACCCCAATTTATACTGTATTTTTCAACACACCCTGTACGTTACCTTGTAATTAGTTTTTTGTTTTCTATGTATGGCGCTGCGGACACTTTATGGCGCCTTATAAATAAACGTACTACTACTACTTCTAGGGTAAAACAATCTTTTACACGTATGAAATTAAAAGTTATGGTTTAAATAACTAGAACAGGTTACCCAAACCACACAGCAGGGGATTTTGTTCCTCTCTCTCGTCACTTGAATAGCTTATTCAACCTCATAATAAAATCCTTCTAACCAGAATACACATGTAGACTTCTCTTTATCTAGATGTATCTTTAATTGCATAACTAAACATCTCCCAGCTTCCACATGCAGTAAGTAAAATCAATTGCAGGCAGGTGTCTATAATAGGGTTGTTAACCTCATCAAGAATTTCCGCTGACTTCAAAACTCTATGTCTGAAGGTCGAGTGCTTGGATATGTAACCAAAGATAGTGTTAACGGTCTAATTTATGGAAGCCTGTCTGGGTTTAATTTGGTCTTTTTCTATGCTTCTGATGCTGCTCAGTCCTGTATCAACATGATATCAACCTTCTTGTCTGTACAGATCTGCTGTCTTGGTAAGATGTAAGGTTTTATTCTACAATTTCCTCTCCGGAGTTCCATTATGCCATGATACTTGGGACTGAACTGTTGCACACACACCTGAGGTCTGTCAAGGTTCTTGGATTTGTCACTTTGCCAAATTCAATCAAATTCCAATCTGTGCCTGTTTCTTGTGCTGAATTCCTGCAGATATCTGATGTGCTCAGTACAGGTCATGCTTCACTATAATGGGCCCTACACATGGACAGATTTGTGCCAGAGATTCTTAATGGGAGATTCAGCATGAGAGATTTAAAATCTCTCACCTAGGGTGGGATGTTTTAAAAAAAATGCAGTAAAAATCCTGTTTTTAGGGCTTTTTACGGCATTTTTAAATGCATGCCCCCCCCCCACCACCACCACCACCACCAAAAAAAAACATATATATGCATTGGTAGTATAGCGTCCCCCCCCCCCAAAAAAAAACAACATATAAGCATTGGTGGTATAGCGTCACCCCCCAAAAAAACATATATAAGTGTTGGTGGTAGTGTGTTCCCCCCAAACATATTGAAGCATTGGTGGCACCAAAAAAAATAAAAACCGTAACCAGCGGGGCCGTTATTAAAAGCCCTTTTAGGCTTACCTTTTGCACACTCGTTTTAAATTATGGTTAATAAGTAAAATTGGTAAACTATTACGTGTGAGGCATTTCATTGTCTTCCCGCTTAGTTCTCTGCATGAGTTCAACAACCAATCCAGTGGCTCATTTGGACAATAATGCCTACATATAGGCAGAAGTATTTTGGCTCTCCGTTTGGGCTTAAGGGGCCCATACACCAGCAGGGGGCTCAATTCCCTGACCCACCAGCACTGCCATTCCACAAACCGGATTCGCTGATTGGTGGGCAGCGATGATTAGCAAACCATCTGAGAATCAGGGATATTAAGCATGTTGAAAAGTCCTGATTTTCGCAATCCCCGCCGGGATTGTCGAATCAGGATTTTTACGCACGTTTAATATCCCCGTTACCCCGATGCAAGCATTGGCGGATTGCCCCAATACAAATATTATTTTAGCCCAATGATGGCAGCCATTTTGGTTTGCTGAAGCTTATTATGTTTGTTTAAAAGGCCTGCTAATATGTGATGACAGACAGGGATCTCTTTGATTAATTACATTTATTGAATTGACTACTCATATTAACAGGGGAAGTCAATTATTTTTTGGCTGCTCTATGAGCAGTACTCAATTGTGGGGGTGAGCGGAGGCCATGGTCCTCCCACGTCTATACAGAACAGACGGGGGAGGGGTTTGTTAACGATGCTCAGGAGATTGCATTGTTAATGAAATTCAGTGTACACACTAGACGAGAAAGTAAAAACTGGCCCTTACGACTAATGTGTGGCCCTTGTGAAAGTTAGATGTCTGCCTAAAGTGCCCCCCCCCCCCCCCCCCCAAGTGTATCATGTTGCATATAACTGGGTTAGTCAATTGTTTTTCTTTTTATGTCTGCATATGTCTTTTGGTTGGTATATGGTTCTATAGCTCCTTACAAATGCTGGTTATATTTAAAATGAAAATCAAAAGCTAAAACAATGTGTTATGTAAAAACTCCTATACTTTATCAGCTGGTAAATGTAAGAGGTTATGAAATAAAACCCCCCTTTTTTATTACACATTCATCAGTGTGATAGGTAAGGTCAGGGGTGGCCAACCTCCGTCCTCGAGAGCTACTAACAGTTCATGTTTACACGCCATCAGCGCCTCTGTGTCGGTTATGAAAGAACGCACACATTTAATGTTGAATGTAATGGTGCATACACACTGTACAATTTTTTTGACAAATTTCGTTCACTTTGGCCCTTTTGAACGATTGGTCAAAATATCTTTCAGTGTGTACACTGTTACATAGTTACATAGTAGGTAAGGCTGAAAAAAGACTTGCGTCCATCTAGTTCAACCTGGTATAGATATCCATTGCTGATTTGGTAGGTTCTGGTATTTTACAGACAAATTATATTTCTTATTTGTACCCATGGATGTTTTTCTCCAGTAAATGTTTGTCCAACTTTGCCTTGAACGCATTTAATGAGCCAGCCGTTACCACCTCTCTGGGAAGAGAGTTCCAGAGTAAGACACTGATGACCAATTTCCATTGAACCCAGTGTCCTGGACAAAAGATGTTGATGAAAGAGGAAAGATATGAAAATTGAGCTGCATGCACAGTTTACGAACAACCTTGTTGAACAACTGGCGGGTATGCGCATCATCATTCGTCACATTCACACTGAAAGATATTTTGACCAATATCTTTCAGAAGAGCCAAAATGAACAAAATTGGTCAAAAAAATTGTACAGTGTGTATGCACCTTAATAGTTTAGTCTTGACTACACCTGTGCGCCAGCTAGGTGGTATGGAAAACGTGACCTGTTAGTAGCTTTCGAGGACACAGTGTTTAGTGTATCTTGCTCTCCTCTTAACTTTAAATAGATTCAACAACATGATTTTATTGGTATCATTTTACACTGCAGTCCACTTGCGAATACACCTTGCTCCTCCATAGTATTACTAAATGTGATACATTGTATATTATTGAGTTTCAGGTCTAATCACGATATTCCCATATGAATGCCTTGTGATGGCAAGTCGACTTGAAAGGAGTACTGTGCTTTTTGTTTTCATTATACACTGCTTACAGTAGTTTATGGTCTTGTGCCCATAAATTTCACAAGTGACAGTTTTCCAGCATTCTATAAAGCCTGCACTATAATTTCTGTCCACATGAGGGCTCCGCAGTCATTACAGATACGTGCAGAATGCCACTTGCTAAAGCAGCATTTAAATCCGATTACCTCACCATACCTGTGCAACGCCTGGTCTTGGCGTCATGCCACATTTTGGCAGCCTGCCAGTGTATTCCATTCGCTTGATTGGAATCGCAGATACAATTTGCTAATCCACTTTCTCGGCCTCGAGATTCAGAAATGCAATCCATCTTTTAAAAATGGCTTTGCTTTACTATGACGTTATCAGGCAAGTTTATTTTTTGACTGAATATTGGAATCAATAAGGTCTGTATTTTATTTTCAAATTAGTCATCTAATTTTTTTTTATTTTTTTTTATCTGTGATGAAACATGGTCCCAGGCATCCCAGACAGTAGATGTTTAACACAAGAAGTGCAAGCCCATAGTTTATAAGCAGTAAAAGTATGTAGTTTTGCTCTGTCCAGCATCATTTGTACGAAGAGACCACAAGGTTCTTGCAGTGATTTCGCTTCTCACATCAGGTATAAGTGAGTTCTAGGATTGATGCATTTCAATTTTTTTTTTCTGATAGGGAATCAAAGCTCGCATATTGGAGACAGTGGTCATGCTTATTCTTCTGGCACTGCTTATCTTTGGTATTGTGTGGGTGGCATCTGCTCTGATTGACAACAGTCCTGCAAGCATGGAGTCATTATATGGTACGTATGTGTTGTAATACACCGTCCAGGTCTGGTTGGCTCTTCTAGGACAGGCATAGCTGGAACCTTTAGATTTAGTTATGAACGGTTTCTTCTCCAGAAATTTCTGCCAGAAGTTCACTGACTGATGAGCAAGTAGAGGTGGGATTTACTGACCAATGACTTGCTGAGTTTATGCACTATGCATAATGTTGATACTTCTGCATGAGTAGTAAAAATGACTACAAATTGCATTATTCAGATGAAGGATTACAGGTTGCATTCAGTCAATGGGATGTCGGGTGGGATGTTTTTGCCTGTTTAGTGGCTGATTTTAAATTGTAAAATGCTCTGCGAGCTGCATTTGGCGGTGTTACCTGTGATTCTGGGGCTAAAATAAAATAAGCGTATAATAAGATCCCCTTTAGAAAAGTATGAGCAGATTAGAACAGTTAAGTGTCATAAAGTATACCACTGTAATGTTACTCCTATTGATGTTCTTGGAGTAAAATACTACACCCCTGAAGAAGCAATTTGACACGTTGGTCCATACTTTTTAGAGTGGGTTGATCAAATCACAACTTTGTGCCAAAGGGGGGTATTCAAACTCCTGTCGCTAATCCCAACAGGGGAAATAGCGGCAGGGCTCTATTCAATGCTGTTTTCCCCAACAGCATTGAACAGAGATCTCGGCAGAATGGGCTGACTTTACAAGCACAATCGGGAACGGCTGGGAATTGTCCAGCTGCTGGCCGCAGCTCAATGATCTCCGACCGCATTTTGCGGCCACGCTCCCTTTTCGCAGCATGGCAGGCGGGACATTAAATCCCACCTGACGATTCAGCTACAAGCCGGCCGAAAACCGAACAAGGTCACGGCTGTCCAGCCAGTCCGACAATCGTGACCCTGCATTGAATACCCCCCTTTATATGACTTGAAATTACGATGTCATACCGATATATGTTGTGTATAAAAGGGTTTTTTTTGTAACATTTTATTAGGTCTTAATAAATATTTTATTCAATTTTTTTTAAAATGTTCTCAGAGTGACCTCAATCCTCCTCATCACCCTATGAACAAATGAGAAGGTTGATCATCTATTAATTGTTTTTGGGCGCTCCCTAAACAAAACCATTTCCAATTATTATATTACGGTTCTTTTAAAAAAAATATATATACAAGAATCCTCCTCTTCTTATGATAACATGCAGACATCCATTTATTTATCCGTATTACCGGCACAGTGAAACCTATGACTTTTTCAATACAAGCTCACTCAGTAGAATGAAATTAGTACTGTGCCATAACAGGCTTCAATGCTCAAAGTGGCATTTTTGCAGACTTTTGAATGCAATACATGTTTCTAACAGAACGTTATGTTGAAAAAAATGTAGTAATGTTTGTTTGTTTTTCTATCTGTTTTTAGATCTTTGGGAATTTTACCTGCCCTATTTGTACTCCTGTATTTCACTTATGGGATGCCTGTTATTACTCTGTAAGTAATGCCAGTAAAGAAATTTAGTTTTGTTTAAAAGATATGTATACTTTTAAATATTTCCTTCTTAAGCCTTTAGCCCACTAATGCAAAAAGGGGTTCTGCTGTCTAGGAGAAAATGTCTCGCTGTACTAAGCTGGAGGTTATTTATTTTCTAGACTGTGCACTCCTTGCGGGCTGAGAGCTCTGATTTGGATGGCTGTAAATGGATGGTGAACCATCACTGAAGTCCTGATTCAGAGACCCTGGTGTACCGCATGGATGGGAGGGAATGGGGCTCTCATTGAAATGTATTGTATTAATTGCTATCACCTATTTCATTATTTTTAAATTGTAAGAGTGGGATCAAGCCAGCCCCTGGCTAAATGCTGTAGAGATATAAAGGATATTTGTTTGCTATATGTGGTCATATTGCCACACACGTTATGTTACACCTATGTTTAAACTTGATACTATACTTTGGACTCCCACCTGGGAAAACTGATTGGTGGCAACAGAGATGGTCCTTCAATACCTACCTTTCTACTTTACCTTACCTTTACACCTAGGACTTGCATTGTGAGGACTCGTCTCCCTTGCACTGATTTATACAACAAAGGTGACAGAGGTTACTGTCCACACAACAGCAGATTCTATTACCTACATTTTCCTCCTCCAACTTCAGATCTACCTCCCTGTACTCTCACTCACCTGTTCACTGCTCTACAGAAGCACACAGGTGGGAAGCAGAAACAGGTGAGGATCATATGAGATTGGATATATTGTCTGCACATATCACAGACTATGCAATAGGAATTTGTGATTTTCTGTAGAGGACTGGTATACTTATGGACCTTTCATTTACCCAACAATCTGTTTAAGCATCTCGTATTTAACAAAGAATTTGTGTATTTTCTGAGTAATACTTTACGTATTGTCATTACCAGTGGAAAAAAGTTATTTCTGGGACATAATTACAGAATATGATTAACTTTCAAATTGCATCATAGCTATATTCTGGTTCCTAAGATTATAGTAAATATGGTGCTGCTAATAGACATGACTGCACTGTAAGCCTCCCCTCTCTGTGGCAGTCAGCCCACCCTACTACATGAGTATTACAGCGGAGGGCTCTCTCACCATCTCCATCTTTGCTGTGCTTCCTGGCCAACATTGGCTATCTGCTGTCACAGTCTGGTGGCTGGATCGTGGAGGTACCCACCAATTCATGGATCACTGGCACATTCAGAGGAAGTAACAAGGAGTGCAGACAGAGTAGCTGGGGGTGTGTGTGTGCATACTCTCGCTTGGCTTGGGGTGTGTAATAGCAGGTCGACATGCACAAGGTCAATACAAGCAAAAGGATGACGGAAAATGTAAACATGAGTATAACCTGTATTTGGTGGCATCCCCTGACTTCCCTCGAAAGGTACAGAAATTGTAGGTTAGGGAACCAAGGAATCCACATGGATGGTAATGTATGAAAAAGTAAAAAGAACCCCCCCCCCCCAAAGAACTCATGTCGACCATAGACCTGTTGCTTGTGTTGATCTTTTGACCATGTTGGCCATATGCTGTCGACCTACTGACTGTTGTGACCTAGACATTATCTGTCAGCCATCTGAATACCTCTCACTCGTCAACGGGTGTGTGTATAAGAACTAGGGAGAGACACGCTGAAAGAATAATAGCTGCAGCCACCATCTAGGAGCGGAGGCCTTTTACACATTGTAAAACATTGTAAGCACCCATTAGGGTGCTTATACAAGTTATAATCGCATCCCATCGCATTGTATGGCATTGTATGCCATATACAATGACATACAATTTTAAAATTGCATGACATTGGGCAACATCGCGCGATATCGCATCGCATACCATCGCATGCCTTATGGTCTGCGATGCGATGGGCGCCGTGATACTACACAAGTACCAAAAAGTGTATATTGGGCAAAACAAATCCATGTTTAACTCTATTTGCTGCTACTGTGCACCTAAAGCTGCACCATATTGACTCTTTATAAGACTTTATAATCCTCCAAGGTCCCTTCAGTGTAATAGCTAGAAAACCATTGCAGTGTAAATGCGCATTCTAACTGTCACATATGCTGTAAAGTAACCTGTTATTGTAACTGCTTAAATGAAGGGAAAATCAGTGGAACAGTGATTATGGAGCAGGTGCCCTTTTAACCACACAAACATGACATGGCCAAATTAAAAGACCGTTGTATTACATTTACAGGGGAAAAATGAAATCCAAAAAGTAACTATCCATCTGCATGGATTATTTCTGCCATTCTACATTGATAATGTTTCTTTTGACATCTCCAGTTTCCCCCTGGGAAGTAATGTCTGAATGGGCATATGCCTTTTCAGGGGAACTAAGTGACCAACAATGTAATAATAAAACACAATTGATATATACAGTATAAGCAGGTCTAAATAAAGAAAACCTATTTGAAGTATTGACTTTGTGATATACTGATGATATATAAGCCTGATGGGGTCCAAATTGGGTCCTATGTTAGAAAATGTAGCATTGCGGCGGTCGGGATTCCGGCGTCGGTATTTCGGCCATCGGGATTCCGACCGCCAGGATTTTGACCGCATCCCATTTCTTTGGGATCAGTATGAAATCCCGGCGGTTGAAATACTGACGCCGGAATCCCGACTGCCGCAATGCCAACAAGGGGGGACCGTGGATCACCCCCCGTTGCGGGCTCGCTGCGCTCGCCGTGCAGTGGGAACGGTGCCTCGCTACGCTCGGCACACTATTGTATTCTCCCTCTATGGGTGTCGAGATTGCGGCCATCGGGATTTCGCCCGCTGGGATTTTGACCGCATCCCGTTTTTTTGTAAGTGTTTCAACCAACTGTACATGAATTTTACATTTGCTTTAAACAAGGGTTTGGTATTGTATGTTCTAAATTGAATATCATCAATATGTTTTGTTTCAAAATTAGTTCATCCTTTTAAAATAAAGAAATATATAAGCCTAAATATGTTCTCTTTACAGTGTGTACTCCTGTTGGACTTTCCAGAATGTTTGCTGTTATGGGTCAACTTCTGGTGAAACCGACAGTAAGTTTTCATTTGACACCTTTTTTTTAAAAAAATTGACTGCCATTATTTTGTGTGTGTGTGTGTGTGTGTGTGTGTGTGTGTATGTGTATGTATGTGTGTGTGTGTGTATATATGTATATATATATCTATCTATCTATCTATCCTGTGGGAAGGATATTCATTATGTGTGTGTGTGTGTGTGTGTGTGTGTGTGTGTATAGAATGTGCAAAGGCTCTCTGTGGTGGTTTGGAGCACTTGCAGAGGTGCCCTGGGTTGGTGTTGGTGGTCCAGAACCAATCAAAATTAATTATGGTGAATATAACAGGCAAAAACAGTTCTTGTGACTTCCAATATAAAAATATGTATATAAACTGAAGTGAATCATGTTCATCACCACATATTTGGAGCCAATGATGACATATGATCGCAATATCATTATTTTTTTTCTGAAATTCTATGAAACAAACTTTTGACCTATGAGTGCCGTAAAAAATGTTCTGATACTCTAGGGCATGGGTCTTCAAACTGTGGCCCTCCAGATGTTGTGGAACTACATGTCCCAGCATGCCCTGACAGTTTTGGCATGCTCTTAATAGGAAAAAATGTGGCAATGCATGCTGGGGCATGTAGTTTCGCAACATCTGGAGGGCCACAGTTTGAAGACCCATGCTCTAGGGTGCTGTGATTCATAAAGTTTGGGAACGACTTAACCCTTTCATGCATGAATTATGAAGAACCTATAGCAATTTTTTAGAAGTCTTAAGTGCCTATAAAAAAACACAAACAGGTTTTTTAACTATAAAACTGAAGAAGTTATACATTTGTCCACTTGAGAGGACATCATGCATCTGTGTCATAACTAATTGCTTTATTATCATGAAACAGTATTTTAACAATGTAGGTTGTTTTTATTGCAAAAAAGCAAGGTCAAATTAAAAACAATAAATGTCTGATATGGTTCCAATTTGTTCTTCTCATGTTGCTTACTGTATTTTTTTTCTCCAGAAACCTAAAAGCCTTTAAGTTGAAGAAAATCTATTTTTTTACACCTATATATGGATATATTCATCCAGAAACAAAAATGTCCTCTCTATTCTAGCACCCGCCATATTTGAAAACCCATGCAGTTCCTCTTCCCTGCCTGGGGTGTCGCTGTCTGCTGTAGTGCTTCTAGCACAGTGTGGTCTGTATATCAGCACTGAAATGCAAACTAGACCTGTGCTAGAAGCACCATAGCAGACAGCAACACCCCAGGCAGGGAAGAGGAACTGCATGGGTTTTCAAATATGGCGGGTGCTAGAATGAACACTATTAAGGATACATTTACTTAAGTTTCTAAAAATGAAGAGGTGATATTGCCCTTAGCAACCAGTCAGATTCTGTCTATGATTTCTCGATGGCATCATCTTTTCATTTTTAGAAGCTATAGTAAATTTTCCCCTTAGTTTGGTTAATACCTAGAAATGTAGACCTATTCATGAACTGAATTTGACTGATTTTGCATGCAGATGTACTGTGTTTTATGTGTACAAGCTACATCATGGCACCTATTAGCATGTTTTGAATACATAAGCTTTTGGTCAGTGATTTTTGCACACTGAACCTGAATCCAGGGGGTGCCATTGACATGGCCATATGCTTCAGCATAAGTGGTGTCTAAATTGGTCTTCCTCTTTGACATTTCTCCATTGAGCCAGCATTAATCAATGGATACTATGAAATCCAAATGATTGTCATTGGATCCATACATTCGATACAACATTCATGTGTCCTCAGTATAGCAGCCATGTCACATCAAAAAAGTGAAAGAGTACCTGACTGTACCATCTCCTGATTTTGTGTCATTGTGGGTACATCATCATGTACTGATTGATGAGATCCACTCTCCAACATGTGCTTGTTACACTACTCTGTCCCTATCCATATTGTTAGATGTTCTTCATGTCTGGATGAAAGAAGAACCAATAGTAATTGGTATACTAATATTCTCAGCCATTTTGAGCTATTTGTTACTGAGCTGGTGTACCTCCTAAGTTTAGTAGAGATCCAAATAAGAGGATACCATGCATTATTATTGTCAAAAGAGTTTCTATAGTAGATAATGACACTGTAGTGGCCTCTATGCATGAAATGGTTTAATTTAGGACCTTCTAATCTTCCAAACTATTTGATTGGTCCTCAAACTTTTGGTTAAGGTTTTGTATTCAGGGGGAAATCCAAGTCTCATTGATAATCTTTACAGTGTTTGACTACACAGATTTCTGAGATTTCTGTAGGCCATGACCCATAGAGGGCCTATATACCGCTTCAGTGAATGAGATATAGGGGGAAATTTACTAAAGGAAATTTGTAAAAAAATAGGTGTATTTGTATCCAGAAATACACTTCTTTTTGACATTTACTATCCCGAAAATATGGCAATTCGTAGTCGTATTGATGTGCTATCAATACGAATATGAATTGCCGTATTTTCGGGATAGTAAATGTCAAAAATAAGTGTATTTCTGGATACAAATACACCTATTTTTTACAAATTTCCTTTAGTAAATTCCCCCCATAATTGCCAATTTTGTGTGCGGAGTGCCAGTGTTCTGATTAACCACATGACATTCTGACATCACTTTCTGGCATCGCCAAGAATTATATTTTTCCTTTAGGTTTTTACAGCTGATAAGCCTGTTGCTCTTGAATTGTCTCTGCACTGCACTGTAGCTGGATTACAACATGGAAGCAGCCTATTGCCACATTTGTACTGTGTCTGTTTATTGACTGATACCATCAATATGATGTGGATTTTTTTTTTTTTTAATGGACCTTAGATTCAAGAACTTTCACAACCATAATGGATACTTTTATAGTTAGTACTAGATATCTGGGGTTCCAGTCATGACTACTAGAAGTTTATCTTCCCTTTAATTGTCCTCTTGTTGATGAATAGAACTTTGGGGGGCTACATAGCAAGAATCCCCCTCCCATTAGCACTGACAAATAAAAAAATAAAAAAACACACACATTTGCCCCATCATCAAAAAAGAAATAAGCCTGCAGCTGCATTTGTCATTAGATCACTTTGGACGGGGACAGTAAGTGGCAATGTATGATGTCACTTTGCTGTCAGTAGATTCAGCTGAGCATTGGGGGGCGCAGTGCCAGATAAGTTTCACATGAGCCTGGAGTTAGTTTGTGAAGGGCCTTTGCCACTGGGTTGACCATCAATGTGGTGTGAAACACCAGTATTCACTGGATACCTCAAATGTTAAGCATCTCCAGGATGCAGCTGTAGCAGCTGCAGGAAGACATACCTTAGTGCTGGGCCGTGTGTCTTTGTGTAATTTTGTGTGTGTATAATGGGCAATGTGAGCGTGAGACTATAGGGGCAGTGTTATCAAGGCTATGGGTGGGGGCATAAAACAAATAAATAAGGCTGTGGGACAGTGTCTGTGTGCGGGTGAGGTTATGGGGCAGCATCTGTTTGCTGTTAGGGGGTATCATGTGTATGAGGCTAAGGGGGTAGTGTGTGTGTGTGTGTGTGCGCGCGCGCAAGGCTATGGGCCAATGTGCGTGTGCAGCTATGGGGGCAGTGTGCGGCTATGGTGGCTGTGTGCGTGTGCGGCTATGGTGGCTGTGTGCGTGTGCGACTATGGGGCAATGTGCGTGTGCTGCTATGGGGGCAGTGAGCTTGTGCAGCTATGGGTGCAGTGTGGGTGGTTATGGGACAGAATGTACAGCTATGGGGCAACGTGTGCAGCTATAAGGGCAGTTTGTGTGTGCGGCTATGGAGCAGCATGTATGTGTGCCTGTAAGGGCAGCATGCATATGTAGCTATGGGGCAGCATGTGCAGCTATAAGGGCAATGTGTGTGTGGCTATGTGACAGCGTGCATGTGCGGCTGTAGGGGCAGAGTGCATTAGGAAATTGGTCTAGAACCAGCTCAGATTACTGACCCAGGGAGTGCATGCAGACTTCACCTCACAGTTGGTGACAGCTGCCCTGTCTTCCTCAGCCACACATTTCCTCGCTGCTCATCCTCTGATTGCAGCTCTTCCCTTCTTATGGCACATTCCAGGGTCAGCTGCCACTGCCATTGCATGATGTGCGGACTTCAGTAAAAATGGAGGCGGGGCTTTGCCGGCCGTGGGTGGAGGGGCTTAGACAGCAGCACACAAATGGGAGGGCTTACATGCATTTGAGCAATGTTTTGTAAATAGCAGTGCCCCCTCCCTACGGCACTGAGCACTCGCATCCTCTATGTGGCGGCTAATATGACATATAAGCGCCTGAGCCGGCCTAGCGTCCTGATACTGGTGTTACTGGGTGCAGGGGGGATCTGTGGGCCCTGGGGATGGCTTGGGCCCCATAGCAGCTGCACCCTCTGTAGTTACGCCACTGCATGGAAATATGTGCTTTAGAAATGCTTGTCACATGGAATTTCTCATTCCTTACTTTGAAGGTGATAACACTAATATCTCTTTAACCATTGTGTCATAATATTAGGGAGGAGTTGTTATAAAAACACTAAAGTCTGATTATGTTCTTATTTTTCAGTTAAGACTTGTTGAAGTGAAAAAAATGACACTCTGGCAAAAAAAGAAACACAGACAGAAGGTTAATGATATGGGATCTAGAATTAGTAGAAATAATTGAAGTCATACTTGCCTACTTTTGAAAAGCAAAATGAGGGAGATTTTAGATGCTAGCAAAATTCACCGAGCGCAGCGTCGCGCAACATTGAAGGGGTGTGTCATGTATCAACCAAAGGGCGTGTCTAGTGACACATATGGGCGTATCTATTTCCACCCAGGGGTGTGTCCTGCAGTGGCTGGTGAAAAAAATATATGAAGAGCCGCATACCACCAGAGCAAGTATGTATATGGGCAACCTACGAACATGCTATGCCCATTACACAATATGCCACACACTGCAATGCCCATTACAAAGGACTCTATATGACACAATGACACTTAGACGTTAAGTCCCCAGCCACTCACTGAGCCGCAGGCTACTGTGTCAGATACGACTGGATAGCTGCGCCGTCGCTCAGCTATCCTGTCCTCTATGGAGCTGGCAGCTCAGGCTGTCAATCAGCAGCGAACTTGGTCCCGGGATCAGGAGCAATAACACACAGCCTGTCTCCAGGGTTGCCATTAAAGATTTTGGGGCCCCAGACAGAATAAGATGGGCCCCTTACCTACCACCCCATCTACCAGAAATAAAACTAAAAACAACCTTGGTGGATGAATTGAGCATACACACTGAATGGTATTGGTGAACAATATCATTCAGTGACATCACAATACCGATATTAAGTGTTCACACTAGGCATTGCTGTTAAACATATCTCGTGCTTGTATGGGGCTTTACACTGTTCATTTATTAAACAATGATGGGAAAAAAATTCTGTTTACACTGAAAAGCATATTTCTCATTCATATCTATATTATATAATGCAAGGGGGTGTTGGCACAGCGCAGGGAAGCCTAAACTAAGGATTAGTCACAGGGCAGTGAAAGCTGGACTATAGGGGCACAGATCAGGGAGGGCAGGGCAAGGGGGGCACAGGGCATGGAAACCAGGGCTAGGGGGGCATACGCACAGAAAAGGGAAGGCAGGGCTAGGGGGCATAGGGCAAGGAAGGCAGGGCTAGGGGGGCACAGAGAAGGGAAGGCAGGGCTAGGGGGCATAGGGCAAGGAAGGCAGGGCTAGGGGGGCACAGAGAAGGGAAGGCAGGGCTCTGGAGCACAGGGAAGGCAGGGTTAGGGGCACACAGAAGAGAAGGCAGCGCTAGGGGGCACAGGGCAGGGGGTGTTTGGCACAGCGCAGAGAAGCTTAGACTAAGGGTTAGTCACAGGGCAGGGAACGCTGGACTATAGGGGCACAGGGAAGGGAGGATAGGGCAAGGGGGGCATAGAGCAGGGAAAGCAGGGCTAGGGGAGCACAGGGAAGGGAGGGAAGGGCTAGGGGGGCACAGAGCAGGGAAGGCAGGGTTAGGAGGGCACAGAGAAGAGAAGGCAGGGCTAGGGTGCCCAGGGCAGGAAAGGCAGGGTTAGGGGGACACACGCACAGAGAAGGGAAGGAAGGGCTAGGGGAGCACAGGAAAGGGAGGAAAGAGCTAGGGGCACAAGGCAGGGAAGGCAGGGTTAGGGGCATACAGAGAAGAGAAGGCAGGGCTAGGGGGCACAGGGAAGGGAAGGCAGGGCTAGGGGAGCACAGGGAAGGGAGGAAAGGGCTAGGGGGCATAGAGCATGGAAGGCAGGGTTAGGGGGGCCTAGAGAAGAGAAGGCAGGGCTAGGGTGCCCAGGGCAGGGAAGGCAGGGTTAGGGGGACACACGCACAGAGAAGGGAAGGCAGGGCTAGGGGAGCACAGGGAAGGGAGGAAAGGGCTAGGGGGCACAGAGCACGGAAGGCAGGGTTAGGGGGGCACAGAGAAGAGAAGGCAGGGCTAGGGTGCCCAGGGCAGGGAAGGCAGGGCTAGGGGGGCACACGCACAGAGAAAGTAAGGAAGGGCTAGGGGAGCACAGGAAAGGGAGGAAAGAGCTAGGGGCACAGGGCAGGGAAGGCAGGGTTAGGGGCATACAGAGAAGAGAAGGCAGGGCTAGGGGGCACAGGGCAGGGAAGGCAGGGCTAGGGGGGGGCACAGAGAAGGGAAGGCAGGGCTATGGGCCACAGGGCAGGGACGGCAGGGCTAGGGGGGCACAGAGAAGGGAAAGCAGGGCTATGGGCCACAGGGCAGGGCTAGGGGGGCACAGAGAAGGGAAAGCAGGGCTATGGGCCACAGGGCAGGGCTAGGGGGGCACAGAGAAGGGAAAGCAGGGCTATGGGCCACAGGGCAGGGCTAGGGGGGCACAGAGAAGGGAAAGCAGGGCTATGGGCCACAGGGCAGGGCTAGGGGGGCACAGAGAAGAGAAGGCAGGCCGGGCTAGGGGGCACAGAGTATGGAAGGCAAGGCTAGGGGGCACAGGGTATGGAAGGCAAGGCTAGGGGGGCACAGGAACGCTGGAGTAAAGTAAGGCTGTAAGAAGGTATGGCATTGAAGTGCTAGTTCTTTAACAGCCACTTCAGCCAACTTACTTATTTCTCTTGTTGCCATGGGGGTTCCTCCTGCAGCAGAGATCTCATGAAGGAGCCTGCCCTGCAGGCACACACGGAGAGAGCTCCTCCCTGCTCCCAGTAATGCTTTGCAGGAGGCAGGTCTCACACAGAAAGCAGCACTTCACTACCTTATGGAGAGGCAGCAGAGTTCTCTCCTGCCACTACAATCTGCTGCTGTCTCTCCCCAGCGGTGTCTCACTCAGGGACAGGGAATAATTGCTAGCAACACACAGCTCCCTGATGCTGCTGTGCACTGCAGTGTGAGATGAACTTCCTTCTCACACTGCAGTGCACAGCAGCATCAGGGAGCTGTGTGTTGCTAACGATCTTCCTGCCCTCCGGGACATGACAGCCTGACAGCCCGACAGCAGCAGCACACACACCCCCCCCCCCCCCCCCAAATGATGCTGCAGTGGCGTGCATTGTGCACGCAGTGTAGGGCGCTCAAAAAAATAAGCTGCAGGTTTAGTGGGTGGGGGAAAGAAGTTCCAAACTGTACTTACTGATGGTCCCGGCTCCCTCTGCTATGCACAGTGACAGCTGCTCCTCTCCGCGCTGGCCACCTACTCCGTGCGCTTCCAAGCTCCTGGCTCTGCTGCTGCTACCGCTCAATGAAAGGCACCTGCCGCTGCCGCACCACCACGGCTACCCACACAGCCCCGCGCGGTACCAGCAGCATAATGAATGACGTCACAACGTCACGCACTAGGGCCCCGCCCCCGAAAGATCCCGCTCGCGCATGCGCAGTCCATTTTTTGGTGGAATGGGACAAAAACCGGGAGGAACGGAGGGATTTGCGGGAGAGCGGGAGGAGGATTGAAAAAACGGGAGACTCCCGCTAAATGCGGGAGGGTAGGCAAGTATGATTGAAGTACGGTCATAGCTTAATAAAATTATGATTTTATCTGCATTGTGCATAAGCTCCAGTTATAAGGCTTGAAATTCCTTTAATATGACCTGATACAGAGTTGTACATAAATCGGGTGAATATTGCTCTGAAGAATCATGTTTTGGAGTAATATGTATATTTGCCTGTATGCAGAGATGCAACTGCACATACACATGCGTCCTCATACAGCTAGCCTCAGTAGTGATCCCTCCAGGATCACAGGATGGCAGGGCATGCCTACTGTATATTCCGTGTGACAATTTGTTAGTGTGTTCCAGGAAAACACTGTAAACAGAGCATTTCCTAAGCAGATACAGCCGCAGTCGCACACAGAATATAGGCATTCAACATAACATTTTAATCTTATTCAATTACTGATGTGAGTAAGATACATTTTCGAATTAAAAAATGCATAAAAAGACTCCTGACAGTAGTAAACGCACTCACAACTAGGCACGTTTAGAAAGGCTGTTTAATGTGACTGCAGTATGGATGAGAGAGCACACGTGTACCACCGCTCCTCATTTGCTACAAAACCTTCTAATCCATACACACTTGCACCATACACACTTGTACATATGCTGCATGTCCAAATAGGTGTGTTAGCACTTACTGTTCACCCAGCTCTGCATGGCCGGCAGCAGGCCCTCATTGGTTTTTGTCTTAATGAGAATACCCCATTACAACACAGTTTTGACTTATCAGGAGAAAATGTACACTCCACAAAAAGTTGCATCAGCCTTATAATGTACACATTTATATGCAGGTCGTGGATGTGCACAACTCACGTGTGTATATAGAACTGTCACCTGCACAAGAACCAGTGTATTTGAGGTCTATTTACTGTCATCAATGCCTTTTTAAGTTGAGAGGTTGTGCTACAATTTTTGTTTCCGACTGGTGTGATCATTTCTACCAGCGTTTTAAAAGTGTTTTTGGAATCGGCTTTGTAAAATTGTGGTAACTTGGATCGCCCCCCCTTGCGGGCTCGCTGCGCTCGCCACGCAGCGGGCCCGGTGCCTCGCTACGCTCGGCACGCTAATTTATTCTCCCTCCAGGGGTGTCGTGGACACCCACGGAGGGAGAAATTGTCGGGATTTCGGTGGTCGGGATTCCGGCGTCGGGATTCTGAACGCGGGGATTTTAACTGCATCCCTCCAAAAATATACTGGTAGGTTAATATGCTCCTGACAATATATGACCCTAGTATGTATGTGGTTGCGTACATGGGCAGACTAGATGGGCCAAGTGGTTGTTATCTGCCGACAAATTCTATGTTGCTATGTTTCCAGTATCAAAGTGTATGAAGGCTGCTCATGTTTAATGCAGATACATCAATCACTGGAATCTGTGCAGCTCTAGAGTCTGCATTTGTTTCCACCCTGCTTGTAGCAGTGTTTAGGAACATTTGCTTTTCTCATCATAATTAGACGTTCTCAGTCATCTACGGTCTCTTTAAACTATGCCTGATTATTCCTTTTGAGTTAATTACTGTCAAACAAGCTAAAACGCTGAGAGTGACGGGCTCCATTAAATGACAAAAGGAAGATTTTTTTTAAGCTACCCTAAAAAGTTCTTCCTTGTCCTATTTCAACACTCCTAAGTCAAGTAGGAGCACAGGGTTGTTACAATTCACTCCTCACTCTGGGCTTCCCTTGTTTCCGTGGGACAGCGTGGAATTCCTCCGACATTCCTCCATACTCCTCTTGTATTCTCCCTGCATCCATCCCAAGCCGGGTGAACCTGTGACCTTAGTCCGCAACTGTCCTTTTATTCTTTCCATTCACTCCTTTCCTGAAATCTAACTGTTGCAGAAAGTTCCTCTTCTTTTTCTATATCTGCAGACAGATTTCCTGACCTGGTTTGCTGCTGTTGTGACATAAAGACTACTCTTTTTCACATACACAATTAAACCTTCTTTTTGTCCATTAAAATAAGTATTTGTTCAGAATCTTATCCCGTCTGCAACATTTGTATACTTGTTTTCCTAAAATCAAAAAGTTTTTAATGAGATGTCTTCAGTGTTTTAACCCCACCCTAGCAAACTGATATGTCATGCATTCTTTAACTATGTCCTACATAATTATTAGCAATGATGGCTTTTTTGTAATTCACCTATTCAACCGTTTTTTTTAGTTGGCACTGTATTTATAATTTAGTTATACCCCTTTTATACCAAAACGCCGGGTCGGACCCGGCATTTTGGACCCAGCTTCAAGCCGGGTGTGACCCGGCGTTTGGTCCATTTTACACCAGCGCTCCCCCACCCGGCACAGGCGGTTCCTGAGCCGCCGCTTGGAGATGACATCATCTCCAATCGCCGATTGCCGCCGCTGGGACCCGGAGCACTGCACTAAGGTAATCTGCTGGGCTGCCCTCAGCCCCCATGCACCCCCCCAGCTCTCGTCCGGGAGGTGAATGGATGCCGCACACAGGCATCCATTCACCTCCTCCACTGCTGCGGAGTATAGCAGACAGCAGCGCAAGCTGTCTGTGCCCCCCCCGTCCAACCTGCGGACGCTGCGGGTAGAAGTCCGGTGTAAAGGGACACGGCGTGAGCCATTTACACCGCCAATAACCTGGGTCTGACCCGCCGATGACCAGGGTTTTTGCGGTGGTGTAAAAGGGGTATTATTTTATGACGTGATTTATGACGTGTGTGTATTCTGATTATCTTGCGATGCGATTCGATGCGCGCACATCCCATCGCTCAGATCAAAAAGTATGTGCTGCACATACTTTTTGAAGTAGGTCCTAATCGCATCGCAGGCAAATAGTGCACTGTGTATGGGCACCTTGAGTCTCTGAATCTGTAAACACAATGCTACAATGTAGCAGTCGCAGGTTTTGTTGTGCTCTGTATACAGAGGCCCTTATTCTGGTTGACTCACAAGGATGCAAATTTGCACCTTTACAAGTCCACCAGAACTCACCCTACGAATGGCAGGCCGCCTTCCTCCCCATTCGCACGCCATGCATGTTCGCACGGCCTGCAAATTGGTGTTTTAAATAAACATCCATTCACAGGCCGGGGGGGAATTCATGCGACCATTGAAAAATGTGGTTCCTGCACGCATATATAAATGCGTGCACATTCGGGAGGAAGTGGGCAGGCAGCTGACATCTGGTGATGTCAGCTGCCCCCCTGGTGCCCACGTCACCCAGCGGTATCATGGATGTTCCCGTGGGCGAGTACCCTGGCCTGCCACCCCAAGACCCACCGCCCACAATGTTGCCCGCAGAAATGCGCATTGCAAAAACATCAGACCCATGTGAACGAATATCCAATACCCACAGCCGAACGCACCTGAATAAAGTCCAGAGTCCATCCCATGCAATATACAATAAGCATAGTCTCCTGGTGTGTACTAATGTCATCATGTTGTGATTAAGATGCATGTTTTGGTAAAAAAAGACACCCAATGCTACCAGAGCAACTGGTGGATCACTTGCGCCAGGCATCTCACACTGCTTAGCGGATTGAGGCTAGATGTAAGAGGACAGATCTATACTTGACTGAAATCTTATTTTAGAAAATATAGGTATAATTGATGTATTTTATATCATCATGTAATTTGATAATTATTACCTATGTTTTAGTTTAAGTTAAAGAATATGGAAGTGATGATGTCACATACAGAGGCAGATGCAAATTTTTGCCGTTTTTACATGTATAATTTTGTACAAGAAACACTAAGGCTGTTAGCTCCCTTTTATAGAGTTTTGCATATGATCATAATATGTTCATAAATTGCAGGGGACATCATACTTTTTTATTAGCATTAATCCATGATGAGCAACCCAAAATACTTGGGCTCTTCACCTTTCAAAATGGCTGCGCATTATAATTTAAAGACTTGAATTCAACCCCCAAAAAACGAGCTTGGCAAACCTGTAATACTCAAATCAGAATGGCCCACATGCCATTCAGAGAATCCACTTTTGGTTGACTCGCTCTTGCGTGAATTTGCAAGGGGGACCGCTTTTTTGCGTATGCGCAGCTTAATTTCTGCGCATACGCTGGGAGCTTGGGGTGGAGAGGGGCATGTGGTGCTGGCCAGGGGCATTAGCATATGCATACGCCCAGTGTCTTTGTTTATCTGTACGAGTGGTCTGGACCACCTGTACGTATGCGTGTGCCTTTCCTATCAATTGATGGTTGGCGACCATCAAAAGATTGGGGAGGTTCCCACTGGCATGCGAATGGTTGTTTATGTAAAACATCCATTTGCGTGCCGGACAAACGAACCCGGTGTGCGAATGGGGGCGGGCGTACCACCATTTGCTGGGCTGGTTATGGATGACTCGCCAGAATAAGACCCACCTATATATCCTTATTCTTATATTTACAGTTTCTTATATATATTACATATTCCATTGCACTTTACAGAGTATACCTCACTGCATCTACCTACAATGATTAATTGTACTTTATGACCTGAAATAGCTGAAATTTAACATTTGTTTTTATGACTTTCATCTATTTTAGATTCTTGAAGACCTTGATGAGCAGATATACATTATAAGTCTGCAAGAAGAGGCTTTACAAAGGAAGCTGAATGGTATTTATAAGACACATTTGTTTTATTTCAGAATTTTACTACGCTGTAGATTATTTGTATTTTCCGGGAAAGTTCTCTCTGTAGATACAGTATTGGGTTTGGGATGCGCTGCAGGTAGAACCTTGCTTACGGTAACACATATCGAGGCTATCACATTGGCTAGGCAGGCATTGGGCTTGTTTGCTATGTGTTGGAATTTTTGTAGCATTTTAGAGCTGCAAAGCCAATGACCTGGAACATATGTTCACCATCCCTTAATCTCTGTTGTTGCAGGGTAGGTTGCTAGTGTTTCTAGGTTTCTGTTTGACATATTTCAGATATTTTGCTCGCATTTTGGGCAGTTGAATGTTTTAAGTATAAGAATTGACAAGAGATGAGTGACACACAATAGACTTCCATTAATCTGTGGACCGTTTTAAATGGGAGTCTCGTCTGTGTATTCCATTTGTGTCTGTATCATTCCCAGCATGACAAAGCAGGCCCTGCTATGTTTATTTAGTTTCACATTTGAATATCATATAATTTAAACACAGATTTGGTAAATTCTCATTTCTGGTTTCAAATTGTGCAACTTTTGTATTTTATTTTAGTTGGTATTGTATTGCAGCACGAGATATTGTTGACCAAACATCAGGTGTTCTAATTTTTCTGCATATTTGCCTTTATTCAGGGAAAAAATTGTTAATAGTAGCTCAATGACCACTGCTATATATTTGGGATGGTTCCTCTCGCATCAAGATCCTAATCACTAATTTTGATCTGTAAAATCTCCAACAAGGTGGCTAACCACCTTGGTAGCCAATATATCTAAACCTTTTTTCCATTATAAAAAATACATAATGTAAGCAGATTAGTATTACATTATTTGATGTGGAACACCCTGGTGGTCCACAATCTGTATAAAGCAGCTGACACTTTGGACATTGCAATAAAGGTCTCAATATGTTAAGTTAAAAATCTACGCATGCCTGCATGTGCAAGTGCAGGTTCGGGACATCTTAAACTGTGGCCGCATTGCCGAAAATGCAACTGCATTGAAAGGGGTGGTGACGACGACAAATCGTTTTTGGAGTGTGGTCCTGACAACAAAAGCATGTCTAGACTGCTTGGGGGGCAGGCAGTGGCAGCATGCGTGACTCCACATGCAGCCACTGTGACCCAAAAAAATGTCCGACTTGACTTGGCTGCGCAGCTTGTGTGTGTGGGGGGGGGCAACCCTTGATGTGTGACCCTTAAATGCACATAATTTGCCATTTTTGTCAGGGGAAGGAAACCAGCGTATGGGGAGGCCGGGATGCAGTTACAATCCCGGCGGTCGGAATCCCGGCGTTCAGAATCCTGACGCCGGAATCCCGACCGCCGAAATGCCGACACTTTCTCCCTCCGTGGGTGTCCACGACACCCCTGGAGGGAGAATAAATTAGTGTGCCGAGCGTAGCGAAGCACAGGGCCCGCTGCATGGCGAGCGCAGCGAGCCCGTAAGGGGGGGGGGGGCAATCCACGTCCCCCCCCCTTGTCGGCATTTCGGCTGTCGGGGTTCCGGCATCGGGATTCTGAATGCCGGGATTCTGAATGCCGGGATCCCGACCGCCGGGATTCAATACTGAATCCGGGAGGCCTTGCCCTGTGTTGTCCGAGTGTATGGCGCATTTTTGCAAAATTACAACTGATGCTGAATTAGCCACTTATTTCTTATTTCAGAAGGATGCTTGTGTTTTGGAGCACTATGTACGAATGAAAATAAATATCAATTAACAGGCAACATATCAAAATATTGAAATACGTTGTTAGTATAGTAAACTGTTTTCGGAATTAAACACATATAATTCTGTATAAGTTCCCGGACCTATATGGTAATACTATTTATTAGGGATTTCTTCTCTAAGTCTGTTCACACTCTAAGGGGGTTTAATCGGTCCCCCGAGCACTGGGAACGGATTTTTAGCATTTGCGCATGTGCAGATGCTTGGTGTGAGCGGCACATCGGTTGCCGATCATCTATTGATTTCTCCCCCACACCCAGGGCGGTGAATGGATGATTATGGTAATCATCCATTTGCGGGGGTTTGTGGCTTGTGAGGGGCGGGCGGAGCCTGGGTGACTCGCAAGGCTGCGAAATTTGCAGTCTTGTGAGTTATCCAGATTAAGGTCCTAAAAGAAATCCTTGTCAAGTACAGTCTTTGTGAAACTATTGACATCAGTTAGCCCACAATAAATGACCGCAGCTATTTGTATTACCCCTATGACGCAGAATGCATAGCATGTGTCCATAATGCCTTGAGCCATCAAGCCCTTGTGTGATCATAAAATTATGCCCAATTTTGAATAGAGCTTTAAAAACTATAATAAAAAAGGGTTAACCTGGTGACATACAGTACTACACTTTTGTTGGGAAGCTGCTCAATCAGAGGTGTGTCATTCAGGTGCCAAAAGTGAGGGGTAATTCTGTCTGTCTAGGAAAAAAAACATTTTGTATCCCAATTGCACACTGAGTGAGAAAATAACTACATATTAATCAGATAATACAGAGATCTTGGTTGCATATATCTGCAGATATAGGGCTAAGCCCCCAGGCCGTACGTCAAGGCCTCTCTGTCACTGGGGGTCCCTAATACTGGGTATGGGTCTGGGGTGTGGGCCCCCAACATGCCGACACAGGCTGAGTACTCCAGGGCAGCACACAAATGAAAATTAGTAAGGGTTAATAAGAAGCACATAAGTGCTATGTAGGGAAGTGAAGGTGGGATTAAAATACAAAATCTATACAATGTGATAGGAAAAATAAGAGTTAATAAAGTGTTAGGGTGTGCTAACCTGGAGCAGACCAGCCCTACCAACACAGGGGGCACCACATTCCCAAACCCATCCCATAAGCAATAACATATGTCTGCAGATATATGCAACCAAGATCTCTGTATTATCTGATTAATATGTAGTTATTTTCTCACTCAGTGTGCAATTGGGATACAAAATGTTTTTTTTCCTAGACATACAGTACTATACAGATATTGTATAATCTATAAATATGACTAATGTCTATGAGTCTATGAAACACTTTTAAAATGAAACTTTCTCAAACAAACAAAGAAGGTAGCAGACCAGCTTGCAAAGCTTTTGCTTCGAGTGTGCTTACTAGTATAGATATAAGCTTTGATGTATATTAGTGATTTTAGTTACATTTGATGTTGAAAGAAATTGAAAAATAACTTTAGTAATTTGGGGCTATTGTACCATCTACTTTTAGCTTTAGATGCTACTTTCCTAAATGCCCACAGGAAATGGAAACAAGTGTGTGATGACAACTCCTGTTCTAGGCAACCTGTCCTTTCACCATCTAAAAACATTTATTATAGAAGGTTAAAGTCAAGGGAGCTAATGGTTTTTCATACGGAAGAGCTTTCATCACTGTGAAACAGGTGAATTGAAGTAGAAAGTGGACGAGCAAAACCGTTTGGTGAAGTTGTTCTCCACTTTCCAAAGTACTCTGTACGACAGCTGCATCAGAGCAATGGAAATGGATTTATACACATTAATCTCATATCGGCTGGTCTAGTTGCGCAGTCACAGTCTCTGCATTCTTCAGTTCAGATTCCGTTTTTGCTGAGCACAACAATATTGACTGAGTAATTGCATCAGCAGAGAGGCAGATTTAATAATGTTTTAGCTTTCATTAATTAGCTAGATGGTGTAAGCCATTATTTGTTATGTTCATTAGTCACAAATTACTCTTTTGGCATGAAACGTAACAAAGCATTTTTTTTTTTCGGGTTAGTTTTAGTTATTTCTAGGATGAACATTCAATTAGAAAATAATTATCTAATTTCATTGTATGTTAAATGATTGTTAAAACAAATATTAATTCTAAAAATAGGCTCTTTATATCTTTTTTTTCTTGATTAAATAAATAAAAATATAGATTAATTCACTATGAAAAGGTGCATATTACTTTAGCAGTAGTGTTCATTTTAGTACCCTGCATCTTTCAAAACCCATGCAGTTCCTCTTCCCTGCCTGGGAATTCACTCTCTGCTGTGGTGCTTCTAGCATGGTTTGGCCTGTATTTCAGCACTGATATGCAGACCAGACCTGTACTAGGACTACCACAGCAGAAAGCAACACCCCAGGCAAGGGAGAGGAACTGCAAGGATTTAGAAAGTTGCATGTTGCTAGAATGAACGCTACAGCAGGCTGTAAGGAGAACTAGGATAATACAACTTTTTTCCTTTGTTTTTTTTTTCTTTATACCATTTTAAACTGTTATAAATGGTTGACTGTTACTGAGATTTTTACATGAGGCATGTTGTAGTGAGCACACATTTTGTAACACCTTTTTGAGCTCTGTTATCACTGTGACATCCTCTTTCTCCACCGCTTCCTGGCAATCAGACAATAGGCGTGATTGTGGGCCTATTACAGACCTGTTATCAGGGCTGCAATTTTTGCACATGGACAAAACCATGCTGCACTGCAGGTGGGGCAGATGTAACATGTGCAGATTGAATAAGATTTGGGGAGTTAGTTTTTTTCTGTGCAGGGTAAATACTGGCTGTTTTATTCTAACACTGCAGTTTAGATTTCAGTTTGAACACACCCCACCCAAAATACAATGGGAGTTACACACGGGGAGATTCTGAAGCGTTGTGAGTGACGCTAGATCACTTAGACCGCGCAGCAAGATCGCTCAGCACACAGCGATGTGTCAGCACTGTGTGCTGAGCCATTTGTTAGTGCCAGTGATCTCTGATGAGAACACTGGCACTGACACCAGTAATTATATATCTATCCAGCATGCTTGATATTAATCGCAGGGCGATATCGACGCACGGGGCCGCGCATCGCTAACACTATGGCCCCTACACACGGAGCGATGTAGCGGTATTTTCTAAGCGATCTAGTGAGAATATGCCCTCAGATCCCGCTGTGTGTAGCCCCATAACTCTCTCTCTGCACGTGTTATATCTGCCCCACCTGCAGTGCACATGGTTTTGTCCATCTGCAAAAGATGCAGCCTTGCTAACAGGTCTGAATAAGTCCCTTTGGGTCTTGATTTGTGTGAACATTACTGTGAGCTTGCTAATAAGTTCAAAGGTGTCCTGGCCTCTTTGGTCTCTAGAACCACTATTACCCTGATGAGACCCATTATCTTCCCATCTCTTTCTTTCAACATATCTCCATCCTGGCTGTTGCCTGGCAGTCCTTATTGACTCCTTACTCCCTTTCACCATGTGCATTAAAAGCATTATTCATTTTTGTGAGGGGTCAAGCTCTTTCACCTCTCTGATGCCACCAAACCCCAGCAGGAGAGCCAGCTGGAACATCCTTCATATGCACTTGGATCTCAGCTTCCATCAAGGAGTAGATGTATGAACATCTGATGGTTTTAGTGGTGGCTCTTACGGTAACTATGTTATGCGCAACCGTTACCACTTCCCTGCATGACCTCGATCAGGGAAATGTGAGGAATGGCTGGGCTACCTACATAGGGCACCAATCAGGAATTGCTACTATAGTTATGAAAGGTCAGTGGCATTGAGGATTCGTTTTGCAGGCTCCATGGTTTAAGCTTGCTTTGGTTGTTGCCTCTGGCTGTAGGTCCTCATCTATCTCACACATACTGTATACAATTCATCAGTATTTCTCCATGATTTGTCCTGATAATGAACAAAGCCTGGCTTGCATTTTAATGTGCCTGATAATACATCTTTCCCCCATGTGTGCTTGGAGTGGTGGGACCAGCCAAGGGCACATTACACCTCAGCGTATATAAGAAACAAATTCATGCATGTGACACTGTGAAAGAGGAGCGGCAGACTTTTAGTACAGCGCAAGTTACCAGCGCATCTCATCGTGCTAAATATTATTTTTATACAGTGTGTAGAAGAAATGAGCTTCTCAGGATGATATAGCGGCAGTATTTGGGCTCTTAATCCAATTTCTTCACTACAAAGCTGTAAATTCTCAAAGCCTCTGCATTAGTACTTTGTTCTGTATTCACTGAAGGATTAGTGTCTGTCTACTGGGTGCTCAGTAAAGCTCCAAGTCCCTTTATCAGCAAATGTATTAATCAAAGGAACATGCTGATATTACTTTGGCACTTGTATGCTAATGTGAAAAGATGCCGAGTCTACAATAACTTTTGTGTGTACTTTTTTTTTAATAGAGTAAAAATGCATCTGTATTGGGTTTCCGTGAGATGCACACATCTCAGCATGAACCGGAAACACAGCATGTACAATTTTAGGTGCTATTTAGGAAGTACTGTATGGCCTTCAGAGTTAGAAAAGATTTAATTGACCCCATCTGCACACACATTCTTTGCTATGCTATGGACCCAGTTAACTGTACTTCAACTAAACATTACGGTTTCATCCAGTGTCGGACCTCCCAACCATCCCGATTTCAGGGGACAGTACCTTGTAATGGGAATGGTGGTCAGGAGGTTTTCCTCATGCATGTGCTCCGTTTTAACATCACAAAGAGGTACCATAAGCATGGTATATGAATAAACTAGACTTACTCATGCCGTAGGTAGAGTTACAGTTATCTGAATCACCCTCTAAAGGCTCCCACCCACTAGTGCGATATGGGCACTTTTTATGCAATTCCAACAAATTGTTGCAACAGATCACATGAAAAGTGTCACATCACCTTTTTGTTGCGATGCGAGGTGCGCTCCCGTGCGCAACGCAATCACAGATCTCAGTGGCTGCTACAAGGATCTGTCGGATCCTACAGCCATGACTGGCATTGCATCCAATACATTGTATGCAAATAGACCTCATATGATGTATTATAAGCAATCCAGCCACCTGAGAGCTGCTGGCTGAGTTGGCGGGGTATTTAGCACTAATGGATGGGGGCCTTAAGGGTGTTCATTTGCCCAACTGCCTTTTTGTTTTGTTTGGAGTATGTATGTTAAAAAGTAAATACTGCTGTGTTTATTGAAAATTAATTAACTCACAACTAGTGTTAATTGTGTAACTGCAAAGTTAAAGTATGTGGCTGTATATGTTTGTGAGGCTATGGAAGAGGGCGTCAAAGGTGTCCGCCATTTCTGTGACAGCCAGGAGAGCGCTGTGGCTTAAAGCTTGGGAAGCTGATAGCGAGTCCAAGAAGTCTTTGGAAGCACTGGCTTTTAAGGGAGAACTTCTTTTTGGCTCAGAACTTGAATCCCTTATCAAACAGACCACAGGGGGGAAGAGTACGTTTCTTCCCACTATGGCTACTAAGCAGGGAGCTCTTAGGTTTGGAGCCTTCCGTTCCTCCTTTTGTTCCTTCTTTCGTTCCTCCTTTCGGGGCGGTTTGTGCATCCAATAGAGGACAACCCAGTAGGGGAAGATTCCCTCTAGCAAAGGTAGGGCTCCCTGGTCCCGTTTTGGCGCCTTTGCAAAGAAGCAGTCTGCCAAACGTGTGGATAAGTCCTCCACATCACGGGATGGAGGCTCCCTGTTCTGGGAACAGAGTGTGGGGTCACCTCCTGCGGTTTCAGGATTCTTGGGTTCTCTCACCCAGGATACTTGGGTTCACGATGTTGTTTCCCAAGTTTACGGTATCAATCTCAGGGGAGTTCATCCAAAAGAGATTTCTTCCAACCCCCTTACCACGGGAAGCTCATTTGAGAAAAGCCCTTTTGGGGGGGGCGACATCTCTTCTCGCGAAAGGTGTTGTGATCCCGGGGCATTGGGAGGAAAGAAAGATGGGATTTTACTCCATTCTTTTCTTGGTCCACAAATCAGCCGGATCTTTCAAACCTATCCTAAACCTGAAGTCGTTGAACCTTCATTTGTGGGAGGATCACTTCAGGTTGGAATCTCTAAGGTCGGTTCTCTTAAGTACAGAACCGGGAGAATTCCTAGCATCCGTAGACATTCAAGATGCTTATCTGCATGTGCCTATTTGCGCAGAACATCAGTCTATGCTGCATTTCACAATAGGCGATCTCCATATACAGTTTAAGGCCCTGCCTTTCGGACTGGCTATAGCACCAAGAGTGTTCACAAAGGTGATGGCTGTCATGGCAACGACTCTCAGATTAAAGGGAATTGTAATTATCCCGTACTTGGGCGATCCCTTGTTCAAGGCAGAGTCAGAGGAGAAGTTGCAATAACGTCTGTCGGTTGCAACTCAGTTCTTACAAGACCATGGGTGGATATTAAATATCCCGAAGTCTCATCTGATTCCCACCCAGAGACTACAGTTTTTGGGAGTGGTTCTGGATACACACCTACATCATGTTTTCCTCCCGAAACCAAAGACCAGAGACATTTGTCTGTTGGTGCTTGCCATTCTCCAGTCTCCCAGTCCTTGGATATGGCAGGGTTTGAAGTTGCTGGGCAAGATAGTGGCAACCTTCAAGACGTACAGTATGCAAGGTTTCATTTGAGGCCCTTCCAATGGAACGTCCTCTCCAGTTGGTCAGGGAATCCGAAATCCATGAAACAGGAAACCCTTCTTCTGTCTCAAGGGACAAGGGACTCGTTGAGCTGGTGGATGGATCTGGAATCCCTTCAATTGGGCCGTTCCCTTCGATCGTGGGATTGGTTGGTGGTCACAACCAATGCCAGTCTCAGGGGCTGGGGAACAGTGACCCTGAATCTAAGGTTACAGGGTCTGTGGTCCAGCTCTGAAGGGGTCTCCCATTCATATTCATTTGGATAATGCCATGACTGTAGCATATCTCAACCATCAGGGGGACACTCGCAGTAGGATGGCGATGCAAGAAGTCTCTCGGATATTTCAGTGGGCGGAATAAAATATTCCTACTTTATCGGCTGTATTCATTCCGGGAATTCGAATGTGGATGCAGACTTCCTCAGCAGGGCAGAACTGCTGGAAGGGGAATGGGCGTTACATCTGGAAGTGTTCCAGGACATTGTATCCCTTTGGTGGCTTCCAGAGGTGGATTTCATGGCATCCAGACACAATTGTCAGGTACCCAAGTTTTGTTTGAGAACCAGGGATCCGACAGCATGGGCAGTGGATGCCATAATGGTTCCTCTTCGACCAGACCTACTCAAGCAAGGACTTTTTTTCACCAGGGCCTAGCTCATCTCAATTTGACAGCCTGGCTTTTGAAACCACCTTGTTAAAGAAGAAAGGTTTCTCGGATGCAGTTATCCGAACTAGGATAAGTGCGCGGAAGCCTGTATAGGCGGCCAATTGTTATAGAGTCTGGAAGACTTATTTCAGGTGGTGTGAAAGACAGTGAGTTCACACTTCTAGATTTAAGGAAACTAGACTTCTGGAGTTCCTCCAGGATGGTTTTCAGCTGGTTTTAGCTTACAGTGTTTGAAAGTACAGCTGTCTGCTTTGTCCATTTTCTTTCAAAGGAGAGTGGCTCTGTTGCCGGAGGTTCAGGCTTCCCTCCAAGGTGTTACTCATCTTAAACCTCCGTTTAGACAGCCGGTGGCACCTTGGGATCTGTCGATTGCTGCTGTTGGTTCTGCAGAAACCACCGTTTGAAGCGTTAAGGTCGGCTGACCTTAAGTTCTTGTCCTGAAACTGACGTTTCTATTTGCAAACGCTTCTTGCAAGTCTCCTTTTCTGGTGTTTCATGAGGATAGGGCTGTTCTGCGAAGAGTGCCTAAATTTCTGCCAAAAGTAGTGCCAAACTTTCATTTGAACCAGGAGATTGTGCTCCCAGTGTTTTGTTCTCCAGAGAAGTCAAGAAATAGGGACAAGCTGATAAAATTGGATGTGGTACGCGCGTTGTGCGTTTATGTGAGTGAAGGATTTTCGCAAGTCAGATTTGTTATTGGTACTGTATGACATACATAAGAGAGGGTGGCCTGCTTCTAAGCAGCCCTTTGCTAGGTGGTTACTGTCGGTCATTGCCTTTGGCTACACTAAAGTTAACAAACCAGTTCCCTCCAGGATTAATGCCCATAACACAAGGTCAGTTGCTTCCTCTTGGGCTGTGCGTAACGGGGCTACAGCGGAGCAGTTATGCAGGGCTGCCACCTGTTCCTCTGTTCACTCTTTTACCAAATTCTACAGATTTCATGAGTTTGTGTTGGAGGACGCTTCCTTTAGGTGAGCAATGATGAGAATTGCGGACCTAAGCGTACCCTCTCAAAGGACCGGCTCTTGAACGTCCCATGGTTGAGCTGTGTCACCAGGATGGACAAAAGAGAAAAGGGGATTTTTGTAAGAACTTACCATTCGAATCCGAGTCCATCCTGGTGACACAGCGATCGCTCAGTAAGTTATGCTGTTTCATGTAAATTTAGCATGTTATATGGTTATTATTTGATTGTGCATATTAATATGTTCAGGCGTTGTACTGAGTAATGTATCCTAGTGTGCTTGAGGAATACTGGGATGCAGAAGGGAGGAGCCTGCCTCTCAAAGACTTAGCATAGGTGCCTAGCTCCTGTGGACCCTCCTACATCCCAAGGTTGAGCTGTGTCACCAGGATGGACTCAGAGAAAGGTATTTGAACAGTAAGTTCTTACAAAAATCCCCTTATTATTTTCTTACTATTAACAAGAAGCTTAGCGAACCATAGATAGACCAGCATTCCCCTGGTCTAAACTTATGTCATGCCTTGATTTACTCCCTTGTAATTTTAGACCTGCTAAACAATTACAGTATTTATTGGCCCAGAAATTTTTGCCTGACTGGTAAAACTATTTTGAAGTTGAAAATGGGAAATATAATATACAAACATAAACAAATGCATATATTCCAAGTTATCTCTCCGACCCCCCTCTCTCTCTCGCTTTCATATACACCCACTGCTCCTCTTTCATTGGGTACCAACATAATGCAGAAAAGTGGGCAATGAATAGTGTAGTATTTTACCCTTTACTCTGCACTATTCTGGGGCCAATTATTTTCTCTGTATATTTTAGTAGATGTTAGAAATGGTGCACCAAATTAAGGAATATCCCATTATGCAGAAAACCTTTCACTAAAACATGCCTTGATCGGCTGCCAACACCACTGATGGCATAAATGACCCTGTGAAGGACAAAGTCAAAGTACACGTATAACTCTCAAGCATAGGAGTATAATGTTACAATTAACTCACTTCTGAAATGATTATAATACAATTCTGTAAAACATCAGGAATGTCGGTGCTTATCTTATGCACAAACAAATCCTTGACACTTTGCCTTTTGATTAACCTCGGTGAATTCCTTAATATCTAATTACACTCAAATTATACATAGGAAGTTTCAGCACAGTTGTGTAGCAAAATGTGTAATTATGTGCATATTGCTCGGCACCCAAAGGTTGGCTTTCAGTTTGCTGACACAATTGAGCATTTTGATTTGTCAATACAACTCCCCCCAAAAATCAGGATCAGAGAAGGTAACTTTCCAGGATCTTAAATTTCACATATAGCATCAGGTTTTCAATGAGAAGAATGAAGCAAGGATGTTTTTTTATTCTTTATATTAAATAAAAAAAAATTGCCTCTAGCTATTAGTTTTCCAAAATCCACAGAGACGGGTGGGGCAGGATCAAAAATCCGTATTTGATCAAAGTTATTGGGTTAGACGGTATCTTTGCAAAGTTAACAAAGATGAAAGGTGCTGTTTTTATTGCATGCTAGTAACAGTGTAATTTCAAACTAATTGCTGTAGAGATGCCAATCACCTGAAGGGAATGCAAATAGATACTCTTATGGTTTCCTTTGAGGTACTAAAACCCGATGTTGGGGCTGGAAGAAAAATGGAATAATACAGTTAAATTGACCTTAAATGAGCTGCTTTGTGGTTTGCATGGAGAATCACTCACTTTTTAGAACCAGTCCATGCAAGTCATGTCTACCAATTTGATCTGTTGGCTAGACTATTATGACACTGAATTGTAGGCATGTCTTTGAGATATGCTGGTGCATATACTTATGCCAGTCTGGATATAATTGACATTTTACTTAAGATAATGAACAGGAAATATAAATTCAGTGCCCAAGATAATAGTTTAATATGGTATGTGTACTTTTTTTTTCTTGAGGTGTATCTAAAAATGGACAAACATTATGCAATTATTGCCCTGATTTGCAGATTGTTGGATAATTAGTGTTTTGTTGAGGATGGACAGCAATGATTGGACAGTTGGGCATGAAAAATCTTCAAACATGCTGGACTGATCTAATAATTTGTCTGTCATATATGACATTGTATGCACTGCCTCAGCCAGCAGTTCTGTTCCTTTACAGTAGACAAAATGGGGAAATGTTTCCATATTGTGGCGATACACTGTGAACTATCTCCCACTGTATGGCCATGATATCTGCTAGTTCCATATGGTCGGGAAAAAAATCTTTTTGGTCTGACATTTTAGCTGACTAATGTTACAAGCCACCGCTGCGGGTTTTCTTCTCGCTTGGTCCTTTTTGTTGCTAGGGTACTCACTAGATGATATTTTTTATTATTTGCCCGATTCTTACTGACCAGAACCACAATGCATCAAGTGTGTACGCACTATATGCTCGCTCCCGAAGTTAACAGCAGTGTCTTCCGGTCGTCCCTGCTGCTGGGCCAATTGAAGACATTGTTAATGTTGGCCATTCTGCTGAATGCAGCATGGCTGGCCATCACCGTAGTTTTGTTGCTCCCTGCATCAGCAAGTGTGTATACTGATTCTGTGTCCTCGTTATTCTACATCGTCGTTCGATTATGTGCTGGTTACACATCATCTAATGTGTACCCAGCTTAAGTACTGGTGTGTACATAAAAAAACTAAGGGAACAACAGGCTGCTGTTTTAGGAGGAAGACCCTTTAGTTGGCTCTAGGGATCTTACACAATTTGTTGGAGTTCCATAACAACAATATGCCCAGCTTAAGATACATGCAATATGTAAGGAACATTGGAGGAGTAAAGAAGCTGCCCATGGCAACCAATCCGCTTTGCATGGGCAACTTCTCCACTGGCTCACGTGAAACTCTTTTCATTGCTTCGTACGTACTACCCCATTCTTCATTGACTTGGAAAGTTCTTTTAGAACCATCTTAATTTCAATAACACAGTATTTTTAAAATGTTAAAGTTTATTGTCACACTGAATTTATAATTTATTGTTACGGAAGTATACAGTACATAGGAAGGGCTGCACGATATTTTAGATTTTTAGAACACAGGAGCAATATTATCAAACCTCTCCAACCACAAAGCGTATTCATATCCATCATAAAAGAATACACAAGATTTATTAGGTAAAGGTATTTAACACATTAATTGAGATATTATATATATATATATATATATATATATATATATATATATATATATATATATCTATCTTTGTGGTCGGCGCGGCACTCAGCTTTTTCAGGAAAGAAATAGACAATACAGTGTCTGTATGTTGATATACAGACACTGTATTGTCTATTTCTTTCCTGAAAAAGCTGAGTGCCGCGCCGACCACAAAGATATACCTGCTTTCCTTAAGCTGCGAGGGCACCAGTGATTGATACAACCTGATGATGGGAGTGCCCGTCCACCCGCCAGCCTATATATAAATATATATATATATATATATATATATATATATATACATACAACTTTGCAATAAAGCAGCCTTGTGGCTTTATAATTTTGTCTCTATCGTCGGGAGCGTAATGAAAAAATGAATTTGAATGAAATTTGAAAAGTGATCTTGATGGAATATGAAGGCCTGAAATATGAATAACTCCTCAGATCTCATGTTTTGGTTAATATTTTATATATACACAAAGGTCTTTGGGAGTGTATATTTATATAGATACTGCATAGGCAAATTATGTGGATTGATGTATACTGTATATATTTCTTTTGATGTATTATAGCAAGAAAACAAGACATTTATTATAAATAAACCAAATAAATTAATTCTTTTTTTTTATCATTAAATATAATCAATGGAATATATCTCTGTGTCTTAAGAGTATTCAGAGTTCAGGTTTTGTGTTAACCAGATGTAATTAATAAAGTTAAAAGGATGATGGTGCATCTAAATAGGGCATATCAAATTCAGTGTAGACATACCACTAAGGAACTCACTACCGTGTGTAAAGGGCGTTCGTTTATGTTATTTTCTACAATTGGTGGTTTTATTGTTGGGTATTGTTTAGTCTTGGTCACTATTAATATCGGTGGTAGGACTGATCGTCCGTGATCATCACTTCGCCTGTTATCGGACACTTTTTGATTAAATAGCAAGAAAGGAGTAGCTATGTTCTTGTTCGGGACTACAAACTGGTGGATCTCATGCTACCAGTAAAGATAAACTTAAGAATTACCCAATTCACTATATGGAGTATTGAAGGAACTACATATGATAATAAAGTCAACTTTTAAATACTGATGAGAATGAGGGATATCAACATTCAGGCTGGATGCTTCTTAGTCCAAGTTACCACCAGTAACCTTGAGGCACAACGTCTATTAAATCGCCTCATCTCCATCAAGACCTGCTGCAAGGACAGGCAAGAATTTGGTACTGCCATCATGTCCGTATCACATGCACCCAACATCTTTTAAATTTAGAGAGAGAAAGTATGCTTGAAAGTATTATTATTACTTATGGGGCATGACACACCCTTAATGCACCATATATTAGCTATACCTGTGCTAAGTGGTGGGCATGAGCAGAAATAATGGGTGCTAGCGACACACCTTTTTTTTTTTTGTACAATCTTTTTTTTTAACAAAATCAGAATAACATACATATGACCAAAAGTGGCCCATATAAGGCATAGTGAAGATTATTAATAAGGCAAGTACAAAGAGCAAGCATTTGGACCATGACTTACACATAACTGGGGATAATCTTGCCATAACATAACAAAACATTGGTGATTAAATTTGAATAGCAGCATTATAAATCGTAGTAAAAAAGGAATTGAAGGAAACCGGAAAAGGAAAGTGAGGTAGGAAAAGTCTCCTACCTCAGGAGGTACCATTGGAGGAGGGGGCGGAACCTGTAAAACATAGTCCGAAGTTTCCTCAAAACTCAACCAACTTTGCTGTAAAATCAGTTGAAAGTTATTTCAAGGAAGAAGTATTAAACCCCATGATGTTAAAACTAACACTTTTTATAGGATGAAATGGATTAGGTTGAGCAACCAAAAATCATGTGTGATCCACCCAGTTATCTGACAGACTGTGAATTGTGAAGAGGAGAGCCAATGTCTGACCACATCAGCAGCATGTGTCAAGTAAATTTGGAAACATCTGATGAACGTGTAAAGGGTAACCACCACCTATCTAGAACCTTATACTGCCTCTAATGCTGTGTACACACGGTACAATCCAGCATGAGATTTTGACTAAATAGTCAAAATTACATGCAGATCGTATGCAGATTGTATGCAGATCACACAGGTTTTTTACCTTGCGATCCCGATGCGCGCTCCCGTGGCAGCACAAATCGAAACCCAGATAGACAGGGCAGCAATGACTATATAGTGCAGATTGTATGAATTGTATGTAAAAATTACAGAGATAGCAAATATTGTATAGCACTCGAATCTTAAATCGAATAGCAAGGTAATCTCACCGTGTGTGCACACCATAAGACTTGAAGTGAATAAGAGCTATAAAAAATATAACTAAAAATGTGAGACAATGTTTCTCTGTCAACTCCATCCCCAATTCACCCTTTCAAGCATATAGGAAGGTAGTGCTATTAAGACACAAATTGTATAGTAAAGAAATAAGGTGTAAATAAATATAGGAAGGCAGGGAGGTAGTTGAGCTACTAAGACACAAAGGTACTCTTTACCTATCACGGCGCCCACGATCTCCATCGCGGGCATCGTGGGTAAAGAAATCGCGGGGATCGCGGGCATCGCGGCCAGTACATTAACGGCCGCGATCCCCGCGATTTCCCATAGGGTTCAATGTTAAATTTAGTGCTGCCCGAGATTTTACATTCAATGCTTCAATGGCCGCGATTTGGCCATAGGAATCAATGTTAAATGGGCCACAGAGCCTAAATAGGCACAATTAACACTTAAATGTCCCCCAAAATTAGTAACGCCACCCCACGATCCACGCCAACCCGAAGCGTGGCGAGCGCAGCGAGCCCACGAGGGGCGGCGGTACGCGTCCTCCGACCTTTTCATACCCCCACTATCCACGTCGGCGTGGAGTTGAGAATAGAATTGTGTGGCGAGCCACCGAGCCCGAAGCGTGGCGAGCAGACGCGGATACCTTCACAGGTAAACGTGGCCCTACGCGGGCTTCACAGGTATCCGCGTCCCCTCGCGGGGCTCGCTGCGCTCGCCACTATTCTATTCTCAACTCCACGCCGACGTGGATAGTGGGGGTATGAAAAGGTCGGAGGACGCGTACCGCCGCCCCTCGCGGGCTCGCTGCGCTCGCCACGCTTCGGGTTGGCGTGGATCGTGGGGTGGCGTTACAAATTTGGGGGTACATTTAAGTGTTAATTGTGCCTATTTGGGCTCTGTGGCCCATTTAACATTGATTCCTATGGCCAAATCGCGGCCATTGAAGCATTGAATGTAAAATTGCGGGCAGCACTAAATTTAACATTGAACCCTATGGGAAATCGCGGGCATCGCGTCGCGGCCGTTAATGTACTGGCCGCGATGCCCGCGATCCCCGCGATGGGCGCCCAACTAAGTAAAGAGTACCGACACAAACTCTGGAAATTATTTGAAGATAAAAAGATTTACACTTAGTTTGGTCCACCGGGGACTACCAGCAATAAGAAAGGTAATATAATGCCTAATCTAGAAAGAAACCCAGAATGATCAGGGTGGATATGATCCTTTAGAATGTAAGCTCTCACGAGCAGAGTCCTCAGCCCTCGTGTGCTTTTCTAAGAATATATCTCTGCCACTTCTATAATTGCATCAGTGTCTTCTGCTGCAACTGTCTTTTTTTACCATGTACTTGTCCTAGTTTGCATTTGTAATGTAAACCACAAATTTCTTGTTTTTTTTTTGCTCATCTATGTATTGTCAGGAGCAGCGGAACCCTTGTGGCACCATATAAGTAAACGATAATAAAAATAATAGGCCTGCTATAGATCTTAAAAGGACCATAAACCACTAGCAGTAACTAAAGGAAATAAATAGGAAACTCCTGTTGAGGATGAGTTGGATAGGCTGGAGGCCAAAAGGACAGGAGGAAAATCAGGATTGCTCAACAGGGATGTAGGCAATGAGTCACCAGGTCTAAACAAAGGGAGGTTCCTAATTTTTTCCCAACACTGAAGTGTAGGTCCTAATGTATGGTGTGCCACAAGAGGACCCTTAGCAATCCAAGGGAAGATGTGATGGAGCAGTAGCTTCATGAATCACTAAAAGTGGTCATTGTTTAGATGCAGGAACCTGGACATCTCAACAGTCCTGGCCACCTCTAGCACGTTGTTGGATAAAAACAGCGGGCAAGACTGAAAGATGAACAAAAAAGAATGGGACTATTGCACACTAAAGAAAACCAAATATATTTGATTGATTCACATAAAATCTATTGTTTAATCGTTATTTCTACAGGGAAATATGGGTTCAAATGAGAGAAAGAAGTGAATTAAAATTGGGTGGTGCATTTATATCCTGTCTGTATTTTATTACAATTTCATACACAGTCGCATAATCCGATAGTCAATCTGGAAGGTAATCCTACATATTCTTATTTTATTACGTAGAAATTTAATGAGCTGCTAATTGAGCAGTTTAGTAGATGTGCAAATTATCACTCAGCTTCTCTGTATAATAGGGTAAATTGTAGCTGAGCCTCTTGGTATTGGTATAATAGGGTTATTTGTTGCTTGTGATCAGTTAGTTATCACCACAATTAACAGAAGACATAGGAAACTAACCATATATGTTTTCATTCATCATACAATATCTTCTTATTGAACCATAATTCGTAGTAATAATTTATAATAATGTACACTGCGGGGTTGATCCTGCTATTATCTGTCCAGTATAATAGTTGTTTTTGCAAATAATTAAATTTACAACTGTATTTTGATAAATAACTTTATGGTAATTTGGTTACCTCCTGGCATTTATATTATTGTGTATATAAGTTTGACCACAGTGTCTGACACATATAGACAATAGTAATAACTATTGATACATCCAAAATAAGTCCTGCTGGAATAATACTCTGATAGGTCAAGACTGGCCTGACCCATACATTAAATATCCCACTAGACCCTGTAATTCTCTGAAAAAGGAGGTAGAGCTTGCAATAGATAGAGGACCTTAAGTAAGACATTTACTATATCTTAATGGTATTAATCCTACCCAACCAGGACGTTTTAATAATGACCAAATCTTTTTAAGGAGGAGAAAAAAATAGTTGACACAACTTCACATTAGTGGTAAATAAGAGACCCCAGCTATACTGTATAAGGTGAGATGGAGTCCATAGAAATGTCACAGGAAAGGCACATGATTCTATTCAAGGGCATTGCAGGGGTGATCATGACGACAATAGAAGCCATAGAAACCAGTCAGGGGGGGGGGGGGGGGATATAAGAGTGGAATGTGCAGTACAGATCCTTGAGTGTCTGTAAAGTAAGTTGGTGGCCATCCTCAGAAGCTTGTACACATTGAGTGCAATAATTAACAAGGCAAAACCTGGTTGGCTTTAATGTGGTAAAACTGCGTAAGTAGTCTCCAAAAAATAAAAACATAAAACCAATACATTTTTGCAAAAGAACACATCAAAAGGTAAATTTGTTTGCTGTTAGAACAGATAGATTACAACTGTTGACGTAATCTCCAAAATCGGACTGTGGCGTAATCCAACTGGGGTAGGGCAGCGCCCCTGGAAATAGGGAAACCAAATGTGATTGATAAATGGGGAAGCCCCAACAAAAAAGTATATTCTTCCGTTTGAGAGCATCGGCGATAGATTTGTTCCAAGAGAGTTCGGGGGAAAAGAATGCACAGTTGCATACCGTAGCTCTCATCTCTTATGCATGCGTATAGACATCATCTAGAAGTTGCCGTTGAAAATAATCCATATTTCCTAAATTGTCTTCCACATTCGACACTCAGATTATTTGAGTAGTCTTCACTTGAAAGGCAGCGATTTAACTGTAGCACTCATTATTTTGGGGGGGATCTAAAAATACCTGCTTCCTGGTCCTTTTTTGTAACCATAAGTTGGGACATGGTGGAGTCCACATTTATCAAAATATGGAGTTGAATGTGAAGTGGAACAGACATCCCTGAAAGCGTTCGTGTCAGTGATAGATAGCGGAATAGAAGTGGCTGTGATCTGTAATTTTCTTAGTGCTGGGCATCCGCACCCCTTTTTTGATCTTAACCATTAACATTAAAAAATGTATGGAAATACAACTTCTGCTCACATAGCGGGAGCTTCATGGTAGAAATAGGTACTAATGGTAAAATATCAGGACCCTAATAAAGAAAAATTGGCCAGGCCAGTACATAAATGACTAGGGGAAAAAAAAGTGATTCCCAGGACTCACCACCCACTGGCTACAAGTTGGAGCACCACACACATGTCCTAGAGATGCGTAGTACAGCAGGGCCAATGGAGAGCACAAAGGCAGAACAATCTGCTTTCCTAGCAAGCTAGAGACAACAGCCAGACTCAGGAGACTCTCCATGGAGGAAACAATGTCCGGTGCTGGAGGGGCAGAAGGATCTAGCAGCATCAGATGGTAAAGCAGGGAGTGTCCAGAGCTAGAGCTCACATCACCAGAGGGCACCCAGTTAGACCCTGCCATAATCTACATTCCAGCTGCAATTGGGTGGACAGGCCACAACCCGCATGCCTAATGGATGAGACCCCTGACTCTGCGGCTTAAGTCCCATGGGACCATGAAGTTGGTTCTTGGTGGGTATGCAGGTTGGTGGCAACAGGGAAATATATAGAATTTAATACACGACTGGCGGAAAGCATGCTGATGGCCAGAATTCCGAAATCGGCATCACAATAGAGGGAATCCAGACCTTTCCAACTGGTATCCCCTTAACCCTTCCTACAGCTTAATCCCCCCCCCCATCTTGTCAGTGATTGACAGTCTGCTGGAATCTAGGGGAATAGAGGAGTTTTGCTGCCATTTAGGGGGTTGGAAGAGGCCAAGGATCTCCATTGGAAGAAGATATCCTTGAGGCTGCAACGGCTTGTGGGCCGTGTCGCAGAAGCCATAATATATAAAACCAAGGCCAAACTACCTTGCAGCAGCCAATGCCTGATGGCTACACATTACTCTGAAGCACACCCATGTCAACTGATCCATTCTAGTGAGTGCCGTCATAGCCCAGGCCTTTATCAAGGCCCCCAGACGAGACTCTTTAGGCTAGTTTCATCTTACTTATCCCCCTACAAAACCGGAAGTACACCAGCGCGACTAAATCGAAACATCAGGGAATATTAATACAACCATCCATAAGTAGTTTACACTTGCCCCATGATTTACATACCAAAACCATCTGTAAATGGGGAAAGCACCACTGCCGTCACCACCATGCATTCCAGCGACTGGATGTTCTCACCTGGAGGCCGCTCATCAACCAAACGCGATACTGTCGGGATAGTAGATATATATATCAGTGTGAACGGGACTCTGGTTATTGCAGTCACCTTGCTTGGTGGCCTTCAGTGGTCAATGATGCTGACAATAAAGAAAGTCCATGGCAATCCAAAGCCTGTGTTCCATAACATTTATTGCATGTGTATATTTTTGTGTTTCAAACCTAGGTTTGACATACGCCTGACTAACAGCAGTAGTAATTTATCCTGTTTTATAATTCTTTGCTGTTGGATAATAAGGTACTAATTAGAATATTATTTTACCTAGTTAAAACCATTGAATAGATAAGCATTATCAAAGCATACATCATTTAAATGCATTGTAACATTAATAGCTGCCCAGATCATCAGTGGTACAAGGTTATAAGGCCTATTTAGTGATTAACTGATCAGTGTGAGCTAAAAGCATACAGTCTTCTGATGTGTTAACTCATAGCGTGTGTGTGTGTGTTTGAAATTATGCACATAAGACATTAAAATAATCATATGTTTTTCAACAGGAGGCTATTCTGTTGTAGACACCAACACAAAGAAGATTGAACATGACCTTTTGAATGCAAAGACCATGAAATCAAAGCTAGGTGGGTTAATGTGTGTTTTGGCAGCACCTATATAGAATTAGATTAGGCAGCCTGTACATCTCCAGCTTATCTTTTAACTACAAGTACACGGTTTGTCATCCACAGTGAAAAAAACAGCTGTAAATTCACAAATGTAGTATAAAATCCGAGCGTAAGTACAGTTAGTAGAGAATAAGAGTATTAGGATAATAGAGGCGGGCAGCATAGCTCCTTACATTGATTTCTTGTGCCTCTTAGGGGCATTTTAACAGTATTTTGTAGGAAATCGTCCAAATATAGCTGTTTTTTGGATAACTCTGACATTCGGTATCCACTCAACTTAAGACGAGCTGACTGGCAGATATCTGCTCTGTTCCACCCTTTTTCGATCACATAAGCATCCCTACGCATTTTGCAAAGATCTCTCTCCGTTGACTGCTACATGCACATCCATATTAAGAGCTGGATTCAATTAGCCGTGGTTATCGTCAGGCTGATACTGACATTTGATCCTATTCACTAGATTTCCATAGAGATACAGTGCATCAATTTTAATGTATTATTGGGTTTTATGTGCAGACGTACAAAAACTATCCCTTGTGACCTAATGATCATACTGTAGTTCAGTGTTTGATGCTAATATAGCTATATTGTTTTCATTCCCATCCTTTACTGGTTTCCTTTTTTTTTTTTAAAGAAAGGCGCAAAAAAGCATCAGCCTGGGAGAGAAACTTGGTCTACCCAGCTGTAATGATCCTGCTCCTGATTGCCACGGTAACGGCCTACTCCTACTTTCCTCCCTATAATAATGGCGCATCAGAAATTTAAGTATTGTTTCATCATTTGAGACCTTATTTGAGCTCTTTGTAAAGTAGACTGAATGGTCTTTGTGTTTCTTCCTTTTAGTCTCTTTCGGTGATTCTGGTGTCTTGCAACATTCTGCGTCTGCTGGTTGATGAGACAGCAATGCCAAAAGGTTCAAAGGTACAGTGGTATATTCATAATAACAATGGAATACATGTCACCTTTATGCAAATAGCATCCTAACTTCCATGTTACAGGCTGAGTTTGAAAATAACAGTTAAGAGACGATTGGCTGGCTGTTTATCACTCTTCGAAGTTTGGTGTATCTGGCCCACTGACTCTAAACTCTCCAATTTAATATCAACATGTCCTTTCCCTTTAGAACTCCTGAATATTTCCAGTGTGGCCAGTTGGCAGACTGCATGCTTTTGCCGCAGGAAGGGAGAGCTGGTTGGAGAAAGGGGGAGATGGCTGGGGTTTGGTTCACTGGGTCAAAAATGTTTAGGTTGACATGGACAAAAGGTCGACACAAGAAAGAGGAAGATGGCTGCGGTTTGGTTCACTGGGTTGACTATGTCTAGGTCGACCCCAAAAGGTTGACATGCCAAAGGTCAACCTGGGGGACAAGGTCAACATGGAAATGCTCGACACATGAAGTCTTTAGAGTGTCAATTAGTGCACCACATCCTCTCCCATAGCTTGCTTCCCTCCTCATGAAAAAAGTAAAAAGTAAAATAAAATGGGAAAAACTCATGTTGGCCATATGATGTGTCAACCATTATCATATCAACATTTTTCCCATGTTGGCCTAATGCATGTTGACCAATAGTGCCCATCCTAAAGGCTGGATACTGATGGCTGCTTGGTCCTCCAGGTAATATCTATGCAAGAACTGGGGCATAGTCTACATATGAACTTTAGTGCCCTTTCTCCAATAGGACTCAAGGTGCTTAACAGATAGAATGAATGTAATACAGTACAGGAACAATGAAGTACAGAAAAGCTTTTCATAAACAATACTTAAGGGAATTAAGGAAATGCTTGAGTAAACAGAAAAGTCTTTAGTCTGTTTTTGAAGGATTTGAGAGTGGTGGCCTCTCGAACTGTGCGGGGAAGTGAGTTCCATAGAATGGGAGCCGCATGGCTAAAAGCTCAACCCCCAGATAAATTACAGGAGTTTCTAGGTACGGCTAAAACTCCATCTACAGATCGCGGTAATAGGGTGGGACAGTATGGAAGCTGCTTAAGGTACCTTGGGCCTTGGTCATGTAGGGTTTTGAGACTCGGTAACTTAATCTAATGAGATGATATGCATGCATGACTTTTTGCAGATCTTCAGAGATAATTAAGTGTTTGATTCTGGCTATGTTCCTCAGATGAAAGATTTGATTGTGGCTGATATCTGATTTGTGTCAAGCCACCATCCAGCTTAACACCAAGATTCTGCACATGATCAGAGTTTTGTAATTCTGTACCCTCAAGTGTCAGTACTGTTGATTAGCTATTCTGTAGTCTTGTTCTTTTGTGGCCCTATCATATGGACTTCCGTTTTATCAGGGTACAATCTCACCCAACTGGCACTCATTCACTCCTGGAGCTCAGCTATTCAGCTATTTAGGGTTGTTATTGGTTTCTCAGTGCCCGGAGCAAAGGACAAGTACAGTTGTGTATCATCTACATAGCAGTGGTAGACCAGGCCATGGTGCCTAATTATTTCCCAGTGAAAGCATGTACACTGCAAAAAGCATGGGGGATAGTATAGAACCTTGTGTGACACCACATGGCAGTGGCACTAATTGTGATGAGTATATTCAAGGGGCCTTATTCAGATCTGAGCTCAGTACAAATTTGTTTGGAAAATGGGCAAAACCATGTGCACTGCAGGTGGGGCAGATGTAACATGTAGATAGTTACATTTGGGTGGGGTGTGCTTAAACAAATAAAGCAGTCAGTATTTTCCCTGCACAGAAACAAAATAACGCACACAAATCTAACACTCTCTATACATGTTAAATATGCCCCACCTGCAGTGCACATGGTTTTGTCCATTTTCCAAACAAATTTGTACTGAGCTCAGATCTGAATAAGCCCTAAAGTGACACTCTCTGTGACCTGCCAGTGAGAAATTATTTAAACCAACTTAATACTTTGCCATCCAATATACTTACCGGACACCTGTTGGGATTCACTCCATCGCAATGTCTATGTTGGTATTTTGACCTCCGGAATCCTTACCGCCGGTCATCTATTTGTATCACGTTGGTTATATGTAATAAGTTTTGCCTGCTTTTTTTTCTTTGTAGCGAGCGCAATAGCCTCGATTTCTTTTTCCTTTTATTGTGCTACCTTAAAGTTATGCTGGAATTTGAGTTCTTCCTGACCCCCACTGAGTCACTCTTTTTGTTATCTATTTAATATGTTCTGTTTTTGTCATTACTGTCATGTTTAGGGTGCTGTTCAACTGTGCCATATGCCCCACTGCTGGACATCTGCACGAAAGGGCGTCCATTGACGCTATTTAATTGTTGCTCCAATCAGGCACTCATTAGCATTAAACATTCTTGTAAGCTCCATGTTTACCTGCACAAACTGTCTCACCAAAAGTACTTGTTTGGGTGTCTAAAGTTTGGGTGTGGGCACCCAAACTATAGACTTTTCACAAACATTTTTTTTTCTCGTGCCTCCGGAGGATGAGAAAAATGTGGCTAATGGGTTGTCTGACCAGAGCAACAACTGTTATACGTATAGACGCACGGTGCAATTGAATCACCCCTTTACTATTCTTTTTTTTTTTCATGTGTTTATCCTTATGTGCTTCTCTCATGATAACCAGGGCCCTGTTTTCAGTCCACGGTATCTTACTTGATCCGTAATACACATATTCCACATTCTGTGTATGTCCGTTATTTAAATAAAGCCTTTCATGGCTACTGTATAATAAAGGTCTCTGAAACATACAATGAAAAGAAATACTGATTATACGTCAGACATCCTTTCTCATCCATTCTCTAAATTGTAGCATTATTCCTCATTCATAGTTGAAACCATCCTGTATTTGTAATTTGTAGCGACAAAAGAAAAGTTCCTAGTTTTACGTTTTATACAAAAACAGCATGAAAGGTATTGAATTTCTTTTACTTTGTAATATAATCTTTAGACTTTTTTTATGTGTGTATGTATGAAAATTTACCACTGAGCTTTTTGCAAGTCTGTTTTGTTTTTGTGTAAGGTACAATTTAATGAAACAAGCTGCTCTCTAGCTTTACATTTTTGGCATCAGTGGTGCACTTTCTTTTAGAACCTGCCTTAGACTTTTTTTTTTTTTTTTTTTTATGATACCTGTACAGTAGATTTTGTGGCTTCAGGTCAATGCTCAGATCTTATTTACATGCATTAAAAATCATTTAAGTAATTTTCGAGAACTACTGTAAATGTACATTGGTGGACATTTTCCATACATTTTCCTACATGTTATTCTTACCTAACTGTTAATAGATACATGTATACAAACATTATCTAGCTTTTTACAAGTGTTTCTTAAGGTGCCCACACACTAGAAGATTTACATTGACCTCCCTGTCAGTCCTGGACAAAAGATTTTGTGCAGAGAGTACATTATAACAAAGATTTCATAAAAATTTGAACCCCTCCGGTGGTATGCCTGGAAATTTTCCAAACTCCCCTGGAAGACTTCCATGCATGCCTCTGAAATTTCGGTGTGTGCCGCCGTCGCTCCTGCACACACATCGCTCACCCCTTCAACCGCACACCACCACCCCCCACCCCCCCATGCCTCTGCTGCCTCCACCGATCTCCCCAAACATGCCTACGTGCCCCAATACTTAAGCACTCAAGCTTACCCAAATACCCGAGCACCAGCACAACCTAGAGCCCGAACATGCCCAAACGCGCCCAATCATCCCAATACACGAGCGGTTGAACGTAATTGATTACCTGAGTGCTTGAACTTGCCCGAACACCCATGTGCCCCTGAGCGTGGCCAAACACACCTGAATCCCTTAGTGCCCAGAGTCACCCGAGAGCAGCCGTATACCTGAGCGTTCAAACACTCGCAACATCCTAATTCTAAAGTACCCAACTGCACAAAGGTGTCCAATGCACCTGAATCCACAAGCTCCCAAATCCCTGAGTGCCCGAGTGAGGGAACATTCCAAAATGTCTTAATGTGGACGAGCACCTGAACTCCTAAATACCCAACTGTGCGAAAGCACCAAAGCGCCCATATACCTGAGTATTTCAACGCACCCAAATCCCTGAGCACCCGAATGTGCCCAAATACCCGAGTCCCACAGATCTTTAGCTGCATCTTCTGATCTTCCCTGCAGTAGGTAAGATCAAAAGATCCAGTTAAAGATAAACAGGAGTGCGCATCGGACGACCGGTCGATACATCGCTGTAGTGTGTGGGCACCTTTATACTGGACATACTGTACAGTATCTGATTGGTCTGTCTGAAATTATATAATTGTACAGTGTATGCAAGTGACCGATTAAAAAATACCACTTGGCCGGGAATTTCAGATCATACAGCATGTCCATCCAATGCAGTATTTTCTCAGATGAAAGTCGGCACACTGGCCAGTGTACAGTATGTCCCGCCCCAACCAATGGACATCTTCTATTTCACTGGGAAGAAACAGGAAAATGTCTCCACAGGGGAGGAGAGCAGATATTGGGCACCATGCACTGGGTGTCCGCTGACAGATAAAATGTTGTCAGGGGCATTTTATCTGTTTTACTTTTTTTAAGGCGGGAGGACACCAAACTTCAACTTTGCTCCAGGCGACTGAGATAAACCTACACTATGCCCAGCTTAATTTCTGGCAAACTCTATTTTGCCAAATAGACATACTGTACAGTACATTGCTCCCTGTCCCATAATACCCTTATAATCCTTTCACATTGTAACAGTTTGGTTGTGTAAAAGGTCCACGTATTATTTTTTGGGTTTACTTTATTTAATACATGGCCATCCTTAACAAAAGGTGCGGGGGTTTCACCCATAAACAAATGATTGTTTACTTTTGGCCCACATCTATATGTTCTGTGGGTGGGGGGAGCAGAGGTCCATTCAATCCCCTTTTATTCACACTTCTGACACTCATAAAAACATTTGCTGTAAGTGTTTCTACAAGCCTAACTGAAGAATTCCAGGATCTAATGTGGTCATTCCTAGTAGTAGTAGTAGTACGTTTATTTATAGGGCGCCGCAAAGTGTCCGCAGCGCCGTACATAGCAAACAAAAAAAATGACGAGGTAACGTACAGGGTGTGTTGAAAAATACAGTATAAATGGGGGTATAGCTGGTAGAACTAAAATCAGCATCAGTTCAGAAGTAGGTGTAAAAATTGTCAAGGAGACTAAAGATGAAGTAGAGGAAGGGAAGAACAGGACAGGAGCACAGGTGAGGTAAAGAGGTAGGGTGAGTACGTGAGGAAGGAGGGCCCTACTCATAAGAGTTAACATACTAAAAATAGGTGGGTGGACGAACGAAAAACAATAGGATAAGTAGGAACGGAGGGGAACGGAGGCAGGATAAGAGGATCAAAAGAGGTTAGGAGGAGGGATAGGCTAGTCGAAAAAAGTGGGTTTTGAGGGAGCGCTTGAAGGAGGTAAGGGAATCAGAAAGCCTGATGGGTGGCGGGAGGTTGTTCCAGTGCAGGGGGGCAGCGCGAGAGAAGTCTTGGACACGGGAGTGGGAGGAGGTGATTAGGTGAGAGGTCAGTCGGCGGTCAGCGATGGAGCGAAGAGGACGGGAGGGAGTGTGGATAGAGATCAGTGAAGAGAGGTAAGGAGCGGTGGAGGAGGAGAGAGCTTTGTAGGTGGTGGTGAGGAGTTTAAAGAGAACTCGGAAAGGAATGGGGAGCCAGTGAAGAGATAGACAGAGGGGGGAGGCGGAGGTAGAGCGGCGGGAGAGGAAGATGAGCCTAGCAGCAGCGTTAAGAATGGATTGGAGAGGTGCGAGGCGGGTGAGAGGTAGCCCGGAGAGAAGGATGTTGCAGTAGTCAAGGCGGGAGATGACAAGAGAGTGAATGAGAATTTTGGTCGCGTCAGTGGAGAGGAATTCCTATAACCAAAGTGACTTCTTCCAATGCTGCACAGCTGCATACTGAAACCAATTCCTGTTAGTTAATCGAATGGCATTGTAGCCCAAAATTAACCCAAAACCTACAATTACAGAAGTAGCCAGGATCAGCCTGGCTGTGGCTAGTCACACCAGCGACATTCACAGAGTTGCATAGGACACGGCGGCTCACTCACGCCAGGCATCTATTACTGCTTGGCATATTAAGGCTAGATGTACAGATGTGTCTTCAGCGAGGTGAGTAAGACAGCGGTTTTTGTGCAAATCCTGGGTCTTGGGTCTTTTTTGTTTTTAGCAAAAATATAATCTTTATCGTATCTCTAATCAAATAAGATGCACACGCAGACTCTGCTGATTATGCTTACACCTAGAAGGTCTCTTTAATGTCACTGCAGCAATGATGAAAGAGGACACAACTGTACCTCAGATAGTTTCTGATAACTTCCAGAAATTGCTACATTTTGGTTTTATGAACATAATGGTGTTTTTGTTTGTTTGTTTGTTTGTTTGTTTGTTTAATGAAATTATGTTTCTGGATCAAAAATGTTTAGAGTGGTTACATTATAAAAAGTTCTCATTAAAATGTATTTTTTGCCTGGGCCTCAAGTACTTCAGATCTTGTTTTTTTAAGTTCCTCTGGGAAAAGTTGGGGAAATTGATGACCTAGTTAGGTGAATTACTGAACTACATTGGTTTAAAATCATGAAGACAAGATATGTTTGAAATTTTAGATTCCCCAGAGGAAATGTACAAACAGAAGTACTATTTAGGGGTAACTTTACTAGATTTTGCCCATATCAACCAATCAGATTATTTTGATCATTTATCTAGCGCCTTCTGGAGGATACAATCTGATTGGTTGCAATGGGCAGCATCTCTCACTTCTAAAAACTCACACTTAAGTAACTTTACCCCTTAGTTTTATTTGATATGTACTCTGAGCTGCCTTCAGCTGCTTAATATTAGTGCTATACATGGCCTGAAAATGTTCACTTGTAAGTAGCCCTTTGCTATCAACATTTTGTTTTATTGTTTTTGTACTGGAAGAATAGCCCCTTACAGGCTCACAACAGGTTCTATTCTCCCTCTATGGGGTTGTGGCCCCTGTTGGGGAGGATAGCCCTGTTAGTCAGGATTGTGACTGTCCGGCAGTTGAACAGTTGGGATTTCAGGATTGTGACGGTCGAGCAACTGAACAGCATTGTGGCCGCCGGGTTCCCAACTGTTGGCCAGTCATCTGGCACCCCTGAAATGGATACACAAGTAATTTAAGATTAGATTATCGTTTTAGAATTCATTATTTAACATACATGAAAATACTGCACATCTTTTGTTTTCCCAGGGGCCAGGTATCATTGGAAGTGCATCGTTGTTCACCTTTGGATTTGTTGGAGCTACTTTAGAAATACTTTTAATTTTGTATCCTTTTCTAAGTGCAAATGTGTATGCTTCTGATTAGCAATGTTTGTTTTGGAGTATGTCCAAGACTGTTTTGCTACATGTTCTTTGGATATGGTCTTTTACTATAAGATTAAAAATAAAAATGGCACTTCACCTAGAGTAGCTATGGCTTGACTGAGTTAAAGAGAAATCAAACCAACTATTGCCTTTGCCTTGTAGCATATCCCCCTTGCCACCTCATTTGGACTCACAGAAAGTACTACCATCCATTTTGTATAAAGACCCTGCAGTATCAGAAACTTTAATCTGCGAGTTCCTCTTAGGATACGTGCGTAATAGTTTTATAAGTATGCTGTCCCATTCAAACCTCCCATCTGTTAATTTTACATAGGAGACCTACATAGACTGATATACTCTTCCTGCCTGTCTTGTTAACCTTTCACTAAGATTTAATCCCCAGACCAAGGGCCTTATTTTGGTTCATTCTTTCTGACAAAATCCTTCTTAGATGGGCAAAACCATGTGCACTGCAGGTGGGGCAGATGTAACATGTGCAGAAAGAATTAGATTTGGGTGGGGTTTTACTTCAAAGTGAGATCTATATTGCAGTGTAAAAATAAAGCAGTCAGTATTTTCCCTGCACAGAAACAAAATTACTCACCCAAATCTAATTCCAAGTGATCATCCAAACAGCAGCAGGCTGCCACATTGTCATGGTCCGCCCAGGGGATCCCGTATACTCACCTGTCCGGCATCTTCGGTCCCTCCGCTGCTTCAGTGTGTGACCGTGGTGTTCTGGTGGATGATGGGACGCACCTCCCCTGCAGCTTCACCCGTCCGGCATCCTTGGTCTCTGCTGCCTTCTGCGGCGGCCGGGGATCTCTAGCAGGTGTCTGTAGCGGCAGCTGCCCTCCGGCGGGTCCGGTGGGTGGCCCCCGTCGGCTCCCATGGGCACCGCCATCTTGTCTAAAGGAACTTCCCTTTGTGACCTCCCCGGAAGGTGGCTTCAATGACAGCAGCCTAGGTGGGGTTAAATTCCGGCTCTGGGGATTTCCTAATGCCTCACAGCCATCTCAGCCTGGATGACCAGCAGTATGGTCATTGCTCTTTACTAATAAATGTCCCATTATTCTACCCACTTCATTAGTTTGCTATCTTGGGTCACTCAACCGCTTCTTCTTCTCCTCACGTTCAGACACATTCCAGTCATGTACCTTCAACCCTCACAGCATCTGCCCTCAGCATCCTAGTTCATTATCTTACAACGTTACCTTGTAGTGACTAATGACTTCCTTACAGTAAATTATATGGATTTTCTATTGGAAAAATATGTTCTAAAAATGTTGATAACAATGTCGACAGTTATGTTGTTGACATTATCAAAATGTAAGCATATACATAGTGTTGATATGTAACTACAACATATACCAGCAGCATAGGGACAGGAGGGAAGATCATGTTTAAGTATATTCATAGCCTAAGTCCTCATCTGCATGGCTCGGAAGACATTGCTGGAACCGGTAGACCAGGTAAGTCACAGCTAGTGTACCAGGGAAGGGATGTCGTCATTCTAATCATGTTAACATTTTATCAGTGTTGACCTAATTTAATGTCGACAAACTCTATTACACCCCATTGGCTTATAGGGATATTAGAAGTCAATTAGAAATGTGTTGTCCATCTAAGCATATATGGGGATAGTACTGTCCTATAGTCCAGAGAAATGATGTGACTTTTGATATCCATATTAATATATCATTTTAGGTCTATTCTTTCTTATAATACTAACGTTTCTCAAATAAACTCTGAAGTAACTTAACTTTTTATAAATGCAATCTACCAAAAGCTGGACTATTACTGTGCAAATAACTATACAGTAGCTTCCTTTCCTTTTATTTTTCCAGTTAGAGTCAGGGTTTCAATTGAAATTTGGATTAAATTGGGAATTTGAGTTTTTACTTTTGTCTTTTTTTTTAACAATGTATAAGATGAGATGGAGATTTATGTCAGCCTTGGTTGCATTGCTAGTTTAGGGTTTCACTGTCTTAGACCCTAAGTGAAACCCTAACCATAATGACTTCATTAGGAGAAGATAAATGAATATGCTGAATACCAGACTTGTTTTTATTTATAAAACACTAATTCCTTACTGTACATCAAAACATTCCACTTTAAAGAAAGCTTTAATTTTATTATTTAACATTATCCTGTATACCTTATGTGATTGGATTGTACAACAATTTCAAGTTAAAAACTTGAAAAACCTTGTTTTTGGCACCTTAGTATCTACCAATGTCTGTAAAACACCCCATAGGCTTTATTCTAAAAGGCCTTTCCCATAAGTGTATCGTATTCCCAGATTCCAGCCATTCTTTATTGCTACCAACGATTCCGATTCTGAGCATAGGCCTCAGGCATTACCAGTGACTTGTGCCAACAGTAATAAGGTTGTTCATTATAAATTCACCTGACTTTACATAGGCTATTGAAGCCATTCTACAATTTCCCCACAAAACTGACTTTATTTTAATCAGCAGGGGGAGCTATTGGGCATATAATAAGAAAAGCATGATGTCTCCCCTTTAATTATGGTCGGCCTATTCATACTTCACTCATAATTAAATGGAGGGGGGAAAAATTGGTGTAAAACGGGTTCAAGCGATATTTTATCTGTCAATGGACTCTTAAAATATATTTTTTTTTATTTATAATATGGTTTTATTAATAGGTTAAAATTCAATCTGATAACAAATGTCATTGGTTATGTTCTTGGACTCTGCTAATTATTTTACTTTCCCAGATTGGTAGGAAGGGGGGGGGGGGGGGGGGATCAGTCAGGTCAGTTAACTACAGACACTTCAGATGTTTTGTTTTTCAGTTTCCCCCATTAGAGGGTACAGTGTACTTGAGCAAATCGTCTGCATTCCTCTTGGCAGGCTATTCCTTTTGTGTTTTCTTACCTTAATTCTCACAGCTATCTGATGGTGTCTTCTGTCGTCGGCTTCTACAGCCTTTGCTTTTTTGGAAGTTTTACTCCCAGGAAAGATGACACAACAATGACAAAGGTAATGACAAAAGCCGTGATGTCATTTTTACTTTACCCCCCAAAAAATAAAATTGCCACCCAGAACCAAATGGCGAGGCAATTTAACAATTGTCCCCAATGGTCATCTGCAGTGTTCAATATTTGTTTGTAACCTGCGCAAACTGGAAGATTTTCTAAATGCTAAATGAATGGGAAAAGGGCATGTGTGTTCTGTTTAGTTTGGAAGGCGTCCATTCACTTGTTAAAAAAAAAGTCTGTAATTACTGTGCTTGTTAACAGCCATAGAAACACAGTGAATGGGAGTTTTTTTTCTTCCCCGAGGACCGTATTGCTAATGAGTAACTTTGTGCGAACTGTACTTCACTCAGCCTGTTTGAAATCTGAAGAACCTGGGCTACTGCAAGGAACACAGACAGTTATTCAAATTTAAATAATTAAAATAAGACTGAAGGGGGCCCATTCAGTCACTTCTTACAAGTTAAGGCTAATTTGACTTACCACAACCTGACACCAGGCTGAGAAGAATGAAACTGTTAAGTAACGCTTTGACACAAATGTATACATTTATTTTTGTTGGATATTCCCACAAGCTGGCTGAGGGGGGCAGTAACTAAGGAGCAAGCATTGTTCTTTTTTAATTGCCCATATGACGCTTTTTGCTCTTCTGTCTGGAAATGTCTTCAACGGTTGTTCTCTTACCGGCTGAGATAAAATCCCAACAACTCAATGCACTTGAATATAAAAACGTGGTTCTTTAATGATTTATAATATTATCATTTTAAGAAATGTGACTTATATATTTTGATTCTCTCCTTAATAAATAGATAGATATAATAGATATATCTTTAGAATATAAGCTCTAATGAGCAGGGCCCTCCTTGTGCATTTCTACATCTACAGTATGTATTCCTAGGTGCTGCGTAACCCTAGTGGCGCTATATATATATATATATATATATATAGTGATGATGAGAATATATATTTAATGGGTGCTAAATCTTTAGTTAATACACATTCATTCAATAATTTAGAAAAATGTAAGGATGTTACCTTCTAATATATCATTACCCAAACACATAAAAGTTCCCTTAAAAACAATATTTAAGATTTATTGGGACCTAAGAGCAAAATGTAATTAAAACAAGTGCATTAATTATTACAGTAACAAATTAGTGTACATGTCCCCATTAAACATGGACTAGTTGGTTCTCTTTGAAAACAAGCACTCAGATTTCCAGCTGAATGTGTGAACAATGCACTTTAAAAAATATGACATGACGTGCAAAGGATTCTGGATAGCAGGTGATTTACTACTATAACAAATCTTTTTTTCCCCTTAAATTATACATATCTTCCCACAAAGTAAAAACTTTTTGTTTTAAACCTGGCATCATGCTGGGCACTTATCGCTGGGTGTATTTGGCAATACCAACCATATACTAGCCCAGTAGTAAGGACTGGAATCTGCTACCACTATGGCTGTTTCAAAGTTGATTTCATTCAATATTTTGCTTTTATTGCTTGTGATTCTCATGGTAGGGGGTAAACGTGGTGCAATTTATACATCAAATTCTAAATACAGATTAGTAATAGATTACAAAATATATTTTTAGTAGATCTTTTCCCATGTATAACAACCCTTTTCAAAATGTTGTGAGCTGAGCATTGGCCATAATTCAGACTGGATCGCAAAGAACATTTATTATTCTCTAATGGACTAAATGCTGCACTGCAGGTGGGGAAAATGTAACCTGTGCAGAGAGAGTTAAGGCCCATACACACTGGGTGACTGAGCTGAAAGCAGCTCAGTTTTGTCTTTTGAGCTGCTTTCAGATCCAAAGCCACCCAGTGTATATGAAGCAGCGATGAGCGCTGCTGCACACTCCCGCACAGCCTGGCTGTTCATCTGCTGGTATTATCAGTAGTTGAGCGATAGAGTGGACCGCTATCCATAGTGTCCTGCTATGGCATGCTGTCCACCCCTGGGAAAACCGCTAAAACGGGTGAAAAAAGCGATGTGTGTATGCACTGACAGTTTTTCAGCCCAGTGATTTTCCCCATCATCATTCAGCATACGTGCTGGGAATAATTGCCCAGTGTTTAGGGACCTTTAGATTTGGGTGGGTTGTGCTCAAACTGAAATCTAAATTTTATTGTAAAAAATAAAGCAGCCAGTATTTACCCTTCTTGAAAACAATGGGGCAGATGTATCTCTTTAACAAGAGATAAATCCAAGGGTGTTAAGGAGAGATAAACGTCCAGCCAATCACCTGCTAACTGCCATGTTACAGCCTGTGTTTGAAAAAAGTCAGTAAGGAGCTGATTGGCTGGACATTTATCTCTCCTTATCACCCTTGCATTTATCTCTTGTTAAGGCTTAATACATCTGCCCCATTGTAACTCACCCAAATCTACTGTAACTCTCTATTCACATGTTACATTTGCCCCACCTACAGTGCAGCATGGTTTTGTCTATTCTCTTCACATGTTACATTTGCCTCACCTACAGTGCAGCATGGTTTTGTCTATTAGAGAAAAAATTTGCTTTGCGATCCAGTCTGAATATGGGGCACTGTCCTATATTTCAAAAGTAGTTTTCGTTCATTATAACTTGTTGAACTTAGATCATGTAGCCCAGGCATGTCCAATGTTGGCCCTCTAGATGCCCTCTAGATGTCCCGGCATGCTTTGCAATAGTTTTAGCATTTTCTAATAGCAAAACTGTGGCAAAGCATGCTGGGATGTGTAGTTTCACAACATCTGGAGGGCCAACGTTGGACATGCCTGATGTAGCCTCTCTCAACATCATGCAAATACAGATATGTCCTCCTACATCTTTTCTGCATTCACACCAAACAGCACCTCTCGGCACGCCTTATAGCGACGGGAGTCTTTTTTAGCTGAAAATGCATCTTAGTCACAGCGCAGTGCAACTGGGATGCAGGAGACTCTGCTGATTAATTTGATATGGCACATATATTCTGTGTGACTGAGTCTGCCTATGAAACAATACAATGTAGCAGCCACGGCTGTTATACAGCTTAAGTTCCGATGTACTATGTATACAGACTCAGTCACCCACAATATACAGGTGTATATACTGTAAGTATCAAATTAATCCTCACGGTGTCCTGGTGTACATTGCCTCACAGACTCCTTTTTTAACAAAAAAAAGTCTCATGCCAGGCATCTCGTATTGCATGGTGTGCTTAGGCTAAATGTATGAGGACATATCTGTATATAATACTACCTATAGCATGTACAGTGTTGCAAAGTGCATTAGCCTTCATAAGGGAGTCCTTTGTTGTTCCTGGTAGGTGTAGATCTTACTCAAGGTTGACAACCTTATACAACATGTCAATAGATGCCAGTAGCTCCGTAAAATTACAACAAATCTAATGTATTTTTTCATTGCCCACAGATTATTGGAAACTGTGTATCTATTCTGGTGCTTAGCTCAGCTCTGCCAGTTATGTCAAGAACCTTAGGTAAGTCTATTATTCTCCATGATCCAAGAATTGTATAGCATTTCCTCAAATTAGCAATCAACTCTTACATAAGTCTCTTTTAAACCAAAAAGAGAATGCAGCCTTCATAATTATGATTACATTGCTGTATTGTCATGCAAAGTGTATATCTTGCAGACAGGGACGTTTTAACAGAATTGTAGGTTCTGGGCAATGCAAACTGGTAAAAAAAATCATAGTAAACCCCCTCCTGTGCAGTAAATGGCTGTCAGCACTCTGATTTGGTGGATAGCTCCACCAATCAGAATGCTCTTAGCTATTCACTGTCTGGATGTAGGCTGGGAGGCAGGTAGAGAATGCGGCAATGTTGATATGATTCTGTGACTATCACCCCGCTGCTCAATGGCTGCTAGAATTTATAGGGCGCTCGGCAGTGGTCCAATTGCCTTATCTTTATGATGGCCGTGGATGCAGGGCATACAGGCAATTTCACATTTGCCCCTTTTAGTCCATGTAAAAGGTAGTGAGACATTCATCTACACTGTAGCCCAAAAGATAGCTGTTGGGGAGATACATCTGCTCTTGTATAGAGAAGTGAGGAGGTCATGAAAATCTCATGGGGGGAGAGAGAGAGAGAGAGAGAGAGAGAGTGTGTGTGTGTGTGTGTGTGTGTGTGTGTGCGGTTTAGCAGGAGTGTATATAGTAATATACATTTCTCTCCATATTTGCAGTAGATGTATCACATTATTATCATTTGTATTCAACCAGTTTAATGTTACTTTTTGTGTATTCTGTATCCATTCCCCCTTTCACTATAGCCTGTTTAACATATCGGATTAACTCTTCTGTTTTAACCGGGGAAAAAAAGCATTTATGTGTGTGTAAACAGATATAAGAAAAGATGCTGTGGGAACGAACAAATAGCCTTTGTCACTTGTTTCCATGTTTCTGTCGCTGAATTTGTGTGCTCTATAATACAAGATTGTTGGTAACAGTTGGTAGTAATGTACACTGGTTATTGAGAGGAAGGGCGCTTGCTGGGCGCAATTGTTGTTACAAAGAAAACAAATTAATGGCGAAGCCCACTTTTTTCTCTGCCTTACAAACGACATTCCTGAATAGTTTGCCATAGAGATAAATAAAAGAATAAGATAGAAGGTAAAAGAGGGATGGTACAATTAGAACACAGCTAACAAATGCACAGACACAGCTGTCCAAACAGGATTAATAGACTGCATTAGGGTACAGTGAGTCATGTGGTGCTTTGCAAAATATCAACATGCATTGCATTACATGTTATGCCTAGCGCTTTTCAATAGATAAAAGGGAATAAATGCGTTAAACAGATTCATGGTCTCACAGTATTAAAAAAATAAAATAAATGTTTTTTTTTTTTTGGTAAATCAAATCAAAGAGGTAACTGGACAGAGCACGGTGGGAAAAGCAAACTGACGAAAAAACAAACAATCAAGCAATTCAGATCTCATTTTTTTTCTTTTTCATATGGAAATAATGCTGCCACTTGATTCTCGGCAGTGCATGACGTGTGCAGAGTCACAGCAGAAGAGTGCAGCTCGGTACACACTCGAGCGGTGCTGATTTTCAAAAAAATAATCATTTAGAAACTTTTCTAATAAGCATGCAGAGCAGCCTGACTATAGGACAGTGGTGCAATAACGTCTGTACATTAGTACAGGCCCCGCGACTTGCAACCAGCTTAAATGGAGCTCATTGAAAATGTTAATGGCAGAAACATGATTATGGAAATGATTATAGAATTATGGAAATAAGTAACATTTGAGCCTGCAATTGATTTTATATGGAATGCTTTCCTATTTATTTATAAAGCCGTGCTTAGTACACGACTAAAGATATTAGTAAATGGAAAACTCCAAGGCACTATTTGTAGGAGGAAATAAATCGATCGGTCAGTAATTTGGTATATTCAGTACCTTCCATGCTCTCATTTGCCAAGTCTCCCATGGCACTATAGAAACACTATAGAGTTTAACAGCAGATAAGAACCATTCAGCCCTTCTAGTCTGCCCCTTTTTTAACCATTTTATTACCCTTAAACCCTACTTTATCCTTATTTATGTGTAAGGATAACCTTATGTCTATCCCATGCATGCTTAAATTGTTCTACTGTCAGTCTCTACCACCTCTGTTGGTAGGCTATTCCACTTGTCCACTACCCTTTCTGCGAAGTAAGTTTTCCCTCAGATTTCCCTGAATCTCCCTCCCCCCCAGTGTCAGTGCGTGTTTCCCATTTTGACCTTGTTCTAACCCTTTATATATTGAGAGAGAGATTTATTTTTATTCTTTCTGGGTAAGTTTTGTGATGTAGTGGATGTAGTGCTCTGTGGATGCTCTCTTGTTGTGTGTTTGGATTTGAAGCCTGTGACCAGTGCTCATTCTAGCTGCATATATTATGTGTAAAGTGACTTCTTCTTCTCTGTTCTGCACATCCAGGAATCACAAGATTTGATCTGTTAGGTGATTTTGGAAGGTTTAACTGGCTGGGAAACTTCTATATTGTTGTTACATATAATTTGATATTTGCCATTGTGACAACACTCTGTTTGGTGCGTAAATTCACATCAACTGTGCGAGAGGAGCTGCTGAAAGCTATAGGTAACATTTATATCTTGATTACTGTTCATCTGTATCCTGCAATAAATGCACTCTATAAATATCTGTTACATTATTTACATTTAATTTACAATCTAAAAATCAAAAGTGATTATACGCGCAAATACTGTAATTCAATTTCTTTGTGATACTCCATTGCAGCTATTACTCTGGGGTTAGTACCACGGAGATGGCATTTTTGTGTCCCATATGGACAACTGAAAGGGAGTTTAATGCTATGCTAGATCATGTTCAACCCTTTGAGTGCCAAGTGAATTTGTCAAAAAAGGGGTGTAAATAGCCAAGCAAACATTTTTAATCATCATAATAGCCTGTAATGTTTACCCTATATAAGGAATATAATCTCTTATTTATTTATTTATTTATTTGGTACTTGTGAGTTATCTGGACGCCCGATTTTTTGATTGTATGCCTTAAGTTAAGGCATACAATCAGATGCGATGCGATATCGCATCGCATCGCATCGCATGCGACCATCGGATGCGATGACCCGATTTTTCCATAGGAATCAATGTTAAAATGATTCCTATGGAAAAAGGGGTCCTTTTCATACCCCTACTATCCAAGTGGGCATGGAGTTGGATATAAACCTGTGGCGAGCGTAGCGAGCCACCGAGCCCGAAGCGTGGCGAGCGAAGCGAGCCCCGCGAGGGGACGGTATTCCGTGTCCCCTCGCGGGGCTCGCTACGCTCGCCACGCTTCGGGCTCGGTGGCTCGCTACGCTCGCCACAGGTTTATATCCAACTCCATGCCCACTTGGATAGTAGGGGTATGAAAAGGACCCCTTTTTCCCATTGAATTCCATGTTAAAATGGACTCAGTCCATTTTAACATTGATTCCTATGGAAAAATCGGGTCATCGCATCGCATCGCATCCGATGGTCGCATGCGATGCGATGCGATGTGCCCGATCCGACCCGATTTTGAAATCGGGCGTCCGGATAACTCACATGTACCATTTATTTTTTAACACGTTTTTTATTTGAATTTATATAACAAATGTGAGCGACGCTGGTATTTTTAGCAGATATTGTGAACATCTCTCACAGAGATGTTGGCACTCAAAGAGTTAATAAAAATTGATGTTTGGTGTCATTTGTGCATTGTATCAAGTTGTCCATGTACCCACTGCAGTTGCACCCTTGTTGTGTGCACCACATGGGATAACCTTTTAATCTTAGCATTCAGATTTTAATTATGGCTTACCTTGTCATTATTATGAGGTATAGTGTCTCCACACAATAGCAGATTCAGATATTCTCCTGTATGTCATTTGTATGAAGTAAAGATGTTGCCCATAGAGTAATCAGATTCTAGCCATCATTTGTCTGGTACTGGCTAGAACATACTAGTTGGATTCCTAATTGGTTGCTATGGGCTGTAGCTTTACTTTTCCTTTTTAATTGTAATCAATCTTCCTAGCAGTCTTAAGGCTGATTTCATCCAATTCCGATGGATTGAGCCAAGAAATAGGACCAAATCGGATGTGTTTGACATCCCATCTTGTCCGATGTGCGCATCGGAGGTCGGACCTCCATCTTGAACTCCCTCCTGGTGGCGGGAAACGAGCTTGCATGCGATACATGTGAAAGGACTGCATGTACTGTATCGCATGCAATCCTGCTGCCCGTGAAGGTCCCGGTTGGTTCAGGGAGGATCGTAGGGCCATAAACTGCTGCGATACAAGGCAGTAGTGTATGGCCACCTTTTACTATTGCCACCTATATATACATTTTGTCTTGTTAATTGGGAACGTCATACAATTTTTCTGGCTATCTGAAATACATCAGTAGGCAGCAGTTAGTGGATGTATGTGTATGTCCCAAAGAAGACAGAGTAAAGTGCGGTTTCCATTTGTTATCTATGTTTTTGCAGTGTGATATAGACAGAGGTTGCATCTATTTATATGCTAACACTTTGTACATCTGTGTTTGCAGGGTTAGATAAGCTTCAGCTGTCCAATGAGCCCAGCGATTCACCATCCCCAAACGGGCACCAGAAAACACTGTGAAATGAGACAGCATCGCTGCAGATGACATTCCTCAGAGCTTAAGTCAATCTGACCATGTAGCTGCATTTGGACTGGACTCAAAATCTTTACTATGTTGTTTTGTTATGTTGCAGAAAACTTACTTGTGACATTTAGGGCTGGGTAATAAGCTGCCTTTAGCTGCGGTTGAATCCCAGCATGCCCCTGAAACCGTTTTAGCATGGCCAGTTAGCAAAACTATGGCAGGGCATGCTGCGATGTGCAGGTGTACAGCTGCTGGACGGGGCCGCTTTTTGCCTACCATGAAGTCCATGATCCTTGAGGGTAGGTTTATACTTTTTCTAGTAAATGATTGTTAGAAAGTAATATTTCTGGCCATTTTTTGTTCTTAGCAGAGAACTTCAAGTATGACTAACCGTCATAATCACAGAGCGCTTCTTTTTTTTTTTTTTTTTTTTTACATCGTTTTGCATTGTTCCTTTTATTGACTGTTTGCTTTAGTGAACGTTCTGTTAAGTAAAACAATGGGGGTAGTTTATGAAAACTGAAGGGCACAGGGAACAACTGATCACAACCATTTAGGCTCTTGTTTTCATTGAGTAACCTGTACTATGTAATGCGTTAGATACTATGTAATGCGTTAGACTCAAAAACTCCCCCCAGTGCGGATGGTTAATATTTTGCAATAGTATTTACTATCAGTTGTAGTGTGTGTGTTGATGCTGTAGCCTGAGGAGTATTAGTGACCAAAACTACAAGTTGCTACAGACTTACAGCCATATGCATCTTTGTGTTTGACATTTGTCACTTTACAAAGGATTATCAGCAATGGCTGTGAGCCACAAGACCTGGTCTTGTTTAACTGTGATTTTCAGAGCAATATTTACTACTATATCCCATACAATGTTTACAGGAATTTTATTGCTGATAAGTGAAAAATCCTTTTGCTGTTGCCATGAATAGGTAATAATTGGCTAGAGTATTATTCCCCATGCAATGTGCTTATTGGAAGTGTATACAGTGTGTGCATAAAAGCAGCATATAAGAAACAAAGAGTAGTAATAAAAAGTGTTCTTAAACTTCTAGATCATTTACTCTTTAGATCTCCATCCAAGTCGTGTTGGAACTTTACACAGCGGCCTTCACTGGCTGTCGTTTTCTGATGTGGCGCTATACAGCGTCATCGCTGCTTTTCTAGTGTCAGCTTTCTGCACAGCTTTGTTACTGATTTTCCATTCATGTCTTACCCAGGGAGGATTTGCTGACCACAAGCATTACTACTCCTCCCTACTATGCTGTGGTTATTGTAGCAGGCATGCGCGGTGACACCTGCACACCCCATAAGCGTTCCGCTGACTAGAATGCTATAAACACCTCACTGCTGTGGCATCAGCACTGGACGGTGCGCTTACCTCGCTGCTCTGTACTATGCCATTCACAGTCTGTGTAGCTGTGAGTGCCAACATGTATGTTGGAAGCCTTAACAATATCATATTAAACAGAAGATGGAGGTATGTATAAAAGCCGGTCTTAAAGAGAGTCAGCTCCCGGCACAATTGCAATATGCTTTATTTCTACAGATGAAGAGAGCAGAGTTTGCACCAATGAGTAACTGAAAGGCACAACTTTTATTTTTCAATTCATTTGAATATCCTTCACTATTCTCAGGTAATTTTTTCCGAGCTTCTGTAGGGAGCTTTGGATTCTGTGTGTAACCTTAGTACATATTGCAGATGAGGCAGTGGACAGTGCCCTTAGACCAGCCTGGTAGCAGGCATCATGGGAGTGGAAACCATGGCAAGCAGTAACCCTGAGCTGTGGAGAAGCTGGCACATGACACCAGCCAGGACAGGTGTTGCCAGTGCAGTGTAATGTTGAAGTCTGTGAGCGCCGGGTCAGAGAGTGCTAGTAGTCTCCTCACAGCTGTCTCCTTACCCTCCTACGTGTATATTGTGTATAGGCTGCCCTATCCTGCCTTATAGGAAGCTGCTCCTGAACATTGGATGTACATCCTCCATTTCTCAGGCTTAGATTAGAGTGCCCTATATCTATACAGTCGGTCTATAGTACTGTGTTTTCTAGTCTAAAGTAAGCACTCTAAATGTGAAGATAATAAATATATGTCATCACGTTTATCTGGGGAGTGGGCAGCAGTTTTCCAAGGTCATTAGATTTTAAGATTATTTTGCACTAGCTTTGTGTACGTACAAACTTAACTGGACCCACAGCATTTAGAGCAGGGTAGTAGAAGTTCATCGCAGTAGATGGCGTGGAACGTAGACAGCCATTCTCAGCTCTTGTCTGCTCAATTAGATCCAGGAAAGCGGTCTCCTATATTTATGCTATATAGACCAGGCATTCCCAACCATGGTCCTCAAGACACACCAACAGTGCAGGTTTTGTAGATATCCAGGCTTGAGCACAGGTGACTTAATTAGTATCTGAGGGATTCTGATTAAACCATCTGTGCTGAAGCCTGGATATCACTAAAACCTGCACTGTTGGTGTGCCTTGAGGACCGTGGTTGGGAATGCCTGCTATAGACATTCACAATGTAGCGTATAGGTGTTAGAGCAAGCAGAAAACTTGAACTCATTTTACCTCCTGTGACCCTTTCTTACTAATAAAGTTGTGTGAAAGTTGTGTGATTACTTTTTGACCTGAAACTGATGTTTAACAAAAGGTGTTTTTTTTTACATTTTCAACTATGCACTCCCAACAAAACCACAATATAATCACCCCCAAGTGCCATGGGCAGCATGTAATCCTGAGGAAGATTACCTGTGACTCTTCAGCAGTTAGGGAGCCACAAGCCCAAGCAGACACTTCAGGGCATGCTGGCACTTGCAGTTTCCAATAAGCTAGAAATGCACTTTTGTATGACCATTCTGTTTCGTTCTATAATATAATATTTTTACTGTTTAACCATCAGGTCACATTTTCTGCAGATGTTTCTACTACTGCATTTAATATTTATTTGAATAGAGATGGGTAAAGAACCATAGCATGGATCCAAAACTCTGGTTGCTAGTGGTGCAGCCTTTCCAAATCTCCTTACATGGTGTGGAAATGCAATTTTCTTTTTTTATTCTATTTTTCCTGGAATCCACAATTTTGTGAAGTGTAATCATTTTCCAAGGTGAATTTCTGCCCCACATTGTAACTAGTGAGTGGTGTGGTGCAATTGTCTTTCATATCAAAGTTTCCTTTTGTTCTATAACAATTTATCACCTTAACAAAGTTACACATTTTTTGAAATTGTTACATCAATAATTTGGTGATCCCATTCAGGTCTACGGTCTATAAGAATATAGATAGCTGGATGTAAAAATCACATACAGCTATCTGGAACACATTAGAGTGACTGCCGATCTTGCCGAATTGTCATAGGCCGGACCACTGGAGATTGGTGGACAAACTAGCTGGTGGAATGAACAACATCTGGCATTACAGTACACAAGACACACTGCATGTTCTACCTTCCAACCGGCTTTGCAGAACGGCCAACCAAAAGATGACTTATAACCTGAGACCATGGGGGAAATTTAATAGGATAAGAGATTCAGAAAGTGAGCAATTTGGTAAGAAATGGCCAGTTTTTTTTAAAGCGCAATCATTTACACCAGTTTGATTTTGCAGTGTGAATGATTGCCGCTTTAAAAAAAAAAAAAAGTGGTGATTTCTTACCAAATCTCTCACTTTCTGAATCTCTCATCCTATTAAATTTCACCCAATGCATACACATTAGGCGTTGTGCACGATTTGTAGTACTGATCCCTGCCTAATGTTTTCCCACCCTAAGGCAACATTCTCAGAGCAATACTTGTGAAAAGGCTAATGACTCACTATATTTGTATTTACTGCCATGGAGGTCATTACTAATTTGTACCAAAACACATTTACAAATGATTTTCCACCTTTCACTTGAGTTTTTGTATGTGCATCATGTGACTTCTGAAAGTTATTGGTTTGCCTTTCCTGCTTCTTGTGTTTTGCACATCATTTAGATAAAGCTATTTATGTTGGCTGCTGTTGTACAATACAGGGCTGCTATAACCTTATTTGTATCACCGCAAGAAGATGAGCTGTTGTATTAAAAGATAGTTGATTCAAAAAACACTTTATTGAAAAAACATAAGAAATCCAGAAAGATCAAGTTATGTATTTGGCGAAGGTTAGTTCAAGGAATATGTAAAGTAATAAAATCATCAGAAGGCCGTAATCCCTCTTCATTGTCCATCGGTTTTATCTAATTCCTGTATCTTAAGCTTAGACCAATTTAATTGCTTGATTTTTATACATCTTTCACCATCTTGTTTTTATGATCATCTTCTAAAAGTACAAATCTCATGTTTACTTACTTATTTTCTCCTGTATTGTTAATAGAGAATACACAGAGTATGAAATGTGAACAAGATCACTTCCAAAATCATTTTAGTTGTGGTCTGTGCTTTCGTTTATTGGGGATTGTTTCTTGTGTATATATTACTGGATTTTTGGGGGTGTTTATATGTTCAATAAACTTTTTTGTGTTTCGTAAATCAGTCTGTGAGATTCTTTCTCCATTTACAATCTCAAAGGAAAGTTAAATCTCATTACAAAGTACAGGGAAAACCTTGCTTTTATGATATGTGCATCTGTTTTTTTTTTTTTTTATATATGTGTATCCTCTCTAGAACCAAATTTTTGTATATTAAAATGAACACATGAAATAATTTGCATTTGCTTTTCTGTGTTAGATGATATTTTTTAACTACTGTATGTTGATGATTCCGACTGGTTTTGAAAGTCAAATTATGTAAATCGTCCAGGGTGTATGCTTTATAACAATGTCAATGCACATTCCCGCTGGTCTTTGTCATTTCTACTGATCTTTTGCATATGCAGGAAGATTTGTAAATATTGTTAATGACCGCATACTCCTGGATGTGGCCACTGAAAATATATTTTGCAAGCTTGCACAGTGTGTATACACTGTATTGTTTGTCGGGGGGGGGGGGGGGGGCCTCAAGAGAACTCGTTGACAACATCCGATCTTTTGCATGTTGTTCACAATCTCAATTGGGTGGGTCTCCTGATAAGTGTGGCTGCTAGCACCAATTAACAAACCCAGTGCACAGGTAACCACCCCCAGATCTGTAACCAGAACGGTTTGTAACATGGCAATCTTACTAGTAGCTGTATCTCCCAATGGACCAGATACACCAATCTTCAAAAATTAGTAAAGTGGATAGTGATAAACAAACAGCCAATCAGCTCCTAACTGTCATGTTACTGGCTGGATGTAATACATTTCAGTTAGGAGCTGGTTGTTTATCACTCTCCACTTTATTACTTTTTGAAGTTTGGTGTATCTGGTCCAGTGACTCCTTTAGCACTCTTGAATATTTCCAGTGTGGCCAGTTGGCAGGCTGCATGCTTTTTTTGGTCGATGTGCAAAATGTTGACCTGAGCGAAATGTTCAAAAATGTTAAAAATGTTGGTACTTATGTAATATCTGGGCGCCCGATTTTTTGCATCGCATGCAATATAGTGGCATACAATTCATGCGATGCGATTTTTCATTGTAAAGACCCGATTTTTTATTGTATAGTCACCCATGGGTGATTTCATACCCCCACTATCCAACTACGCATGGAGTTCATTTTATATAGTGTGGCGAGCGCAGCGAGCCACCGAGCCCGAAGCGTGGTGAGCGGATGCAGAATACATGTAAAGTAATCCGCGTCCCCTCGCAGGGCCCGCTACGCTCGCCACGCTTCGGGCTCGGTGGCTCGCTGGCTCACCACACTATATAAAATCAACTCCATGCGTAGTTGGATAGTGGGGGTATGAAATCACCCATGGGTAACTATACAATTAAAAATCGGGTCTTTACAATGAAAAATCGCATCGCATGCCTTAAGTAGTTGCATGCAATGAAAAAATCGAGCGCCCAGATAATACATAAGTACCAAATGTTTCAATATTTACACTGAGCAAGTAGTGCTGGTAGTCTTGCAACTCCAGTGCTGCCTACCATCACCCCCTCTGGTGTCCATCACCTCCTGTCACCTCCAGGGGCGTACACAGTCCGAGTGGATGGGAGAGAAGCACTGCAGACTTCAATGAAAGCGTGGCCGGATCGTGGGAGGGTAAGCACTCTCTCTGAGAGCACAAAATCACTGTCCATGTTGTGTACACTTGGGAGCGGGTCACTGCACTGGTGTGGACACTGCTCCCCGTACTTAATCTATCAGATGGTCGGATTCCCTGTTTGCACTGCATGTATTTCACAAAAGAGGATGGCCTGCTCACAAGCAAACTTTGGCTCATTAGATTAGGATGGTCATTGCTCATGCATATGAGAAGATGGCAACATGGTCCTCGGTTCATACATTTCTAAGGTTTTATGCCTTTGACGCTTTCACTTCCAAGATATTGCGTTTGGTCACCAAGTTCTTTTGGCCCCTCAGGTGTCTCCCCGCTTTGGAACATCCTCGATGTTAACCCTGTGGGACCCAGGAACCTCAAAGAAAGACAGTTAACCGAAGATAGATTTTACCTGTTTTTATTTATATAGAGCTCCTTCTCCAGTAGGACTCAAGGCGCTTAACAGATACAAGGAATGTAATACAGTACAGGAACAATGAAGTACAGAAAAGCTTTTCCTAAACAATACTAAAGGGAATTAAGGAAATTCTTGAGTAAACGGGAAAGACTTGAGTCTGTTTTGGAAGGATTCTAGAGTGGGGGCCACTCTAACTCTCCTGGGAAGTGAGTTCCATAGAGTCAGAGCCGCATGGCTAAAAGCTCGACCCCCAGATGAATTATGGGAGATTCTATGTACAGTACTGGTAAAATTCCTTCATCTACAAATCACAATAATCAGCTTGAACAGTATGAAATCAGAAGCTTAATATATCTTTGCCTTGGTAATCTGTGGCTTTGAAACTCATTAAGTTAATCTTGAAAATGATTAGCCATTTTATTAGGAGCAAGTGAAGGGCGTTGAGAATGGGAGTTATGTGGCTAGAACCGGGCTGGTTGGTTAAAAGCTTGGCTGCTGTGTGTTGTACCAGCTGTAATCAGTGCATTTCTTTTACTGGGAGACCAAGGTAGAGGGCATTAATCCAATCGAGATGATACAAATGCATGTATAACTTTTGGCAGATCTTCAGAGGAAATTAAGTGTTTGATTCTGGCTATGTTCCTCAGATGAAAGAATGAGGATTTGACTCTGGCTAAATTCTGATGTTTACGTGTCCAGCCACAATCCAGCACCACGCCAAGAATTTGTAAGATGGTGGTGCTGACTGAGACTATATTGAGTTAAATAGTGTGATCAGATTTCTGCATCTGAAGGGCACATTAATAGCTGAAATTCATTGACAACTTGTTAAAAGTGTTTTTTGATAACATGTCATGAAAACAAGGCTCTGTGCAAAAATCTTATTTTTGAACCTGTTTAATCTTTACAAAATTAGCCAGAGGAGTATGTTGCCCACCTAGAAAGTCTCACAGCACAGACATTTCCCAGAGTACTCTTCTGTTTATTTGTCTTCACTGATCCATATAAAACATTAACAGGAGAATATTTTCTTTTGGTACGGAGAACGGCACAAAGGGCAAACATGGAATTCCCCAACAGAAAAGTCTTCAAATGCCTGAAGACAAGCATGGTGAAACATGTGAGAGCAGGACAGGAGGACAGCTGGACGGCAGGGTTGGCTTCTGTGTTCCTCATTATTTTGGTACAGGGGCATGATACATATAGGGCAGTCAAATATTTCTTGGCGAACAGCCTAGACAACAAATTATGTTGATGAAATCATATGTTACATATCTTATATAAATCATAGCATTTAACAGTCATCCTCACACATAACACATGCATGGAGCCAAATGCAATAGGGTGTGAGAATCAGAAAGTTAAATATTTTGGGAGAGTTTTCCCAAATCAGTCTGGTTTTGACATATAAATGATTACTTTTTAAAAAAAAAGTGGGAAATGCTCCCAAAATCTTGAACTTTCTGATTCTCACAGAAAGTGAGCCCGGAGAGGATAGCCGGATCTCCAGGGCGGGGACGGGGCTGATGACTGAAAGACCCGCCCCCCATCCATGCAAACGCCACAATTCACTGGTCCGCGCATAGGGGGCGGGGCTAAAATGACGCAATTTGCATCATTTTAGTCCCGCCCCTTGCCGTGGCCCCGTGAAAACCAGGTAATTAGTGCGGCATGGAAGGGGGGTGCAGGAGCTACCTGGCAATTGCGGGAGGATTGCCGACCTTCCCGGGGGGCCGGGAGGGGGAACCGATTTTCAGGGGCCTCCCGGCAATTCCGGGAGGGTAGGCAAGCCTGTCATAGTATACAACAAAAATATTGGTGTTTACACTCGTGATGAATACGTAATTTCCTATTTCATATCTTGAGTTAAATGCCATTTTAAAAGTGTCTATTTTATATGCTATTCATATGACTTTGTTAAAGTGAAAAGCAAGGAACAACTTTCAAATTCATTTTTATTGGAAGTATATGTGTATATTTAGTTTTTATTTTAATGGATTCACAGTTCAATATGATAGTCATGGAAATTCAAAAGTATTTTTTGTTGGTTTAATAGGGTGCCTGATTTCTGATTTAAAAATAAATCAAAATAAAACAAGTACAGTAACTGCATCTGGGTAAAACCATGTTGCACTGCAGATGAAACGTGCAGAGTTTTACATCTGGGTGGGGTGTGTTAAATCTGAAATATAAATTGTAAACATAAAGCTGTCTAACATTTGTGGGCTACATGCAAAAGCAGCCAGTATTTACCCTGCACATAAAAATATATAAGTATTTGCTTCCCTTGCATTACAACATGATTTGTTCCAGAGACAGCATTACTTGCTTTTTTGCTTTACTTCTAAGTTCGAATAAGGCCCATGGTGCAATATGACACAAGGCAACATCTGCATAAAGTTGACCTGTGTATTATGTACAATTTAAGAATGTTGAGACTCCTGTTAGTAGGGCTGCTTTCAGACCGACCAAACAGATCACGTGGAATGGTACCTAATTTATCATAGATTGCTAATTAGAGAATTCACTAATCGAGCAATTATCGAACAACTGGGCATCCGCAGGACCAAATAGTAAAAAAATATCTGTATATGTTGCAGAGTAGTTGCAGTTTGATTGACAGGAAGCTGGCCTTTAGGGGCAGGAAACATGGCATTTTCTGGGTTTGTTTGTGAAAATGCCGGCGTGCCTAGGCTTTTTTACGGATGGGTGTCTAGCGTCAGCGATGATCACTTCCCGCCTGGTTCTTTAGCAGATTAGTGGAAGCCCTAGACTGGCACAGATGGAAAAAGCTGATGGTTCAGTGTTTGCGAATGGATCTTCTAATACATCTCAATTTGCTAAGCTGTCACAATTTTGCAAGTCAGAGGTTTTTCTTTCTGTCTGCGTGGTGGCTTTCTGCTCACAGTCCACTGCGAATTCTCTGATTAGTGATCATTGCTTGACTAGGCCCATAGGCAGCTTTATATAGATAAGGAGGGGGTGTGGTATAGGGTTTCGACAGTCGGGATCCCGACAGTCATTAGCCCGATGTCATTAGCCCGATGTCGGGATCCCAACTAGCCATGCTGCTGGCACTGTGGCTCGCTACGTTTGCCACCTATTCTATTCTCCCTCTATGGGTGTCGTGGACCCCCACGAGGGAGAATAGCCGGTGGCCTTCTGGATCCCAAGGTCGGGTAAATAACTGTCGGGATCCCGTCCAGCACCCAATGAGGGAGCTGTCAGTCTCAGGGAGAGGAAACATAGGTATAATACCAGCCAATGAGGACAGATGTCAAGTGGACCTTAGAATTTATAAAGGTGTGGTATTCTGTGGGCAGGGTGATTGATGCTGGACAAGCTATCCAATCTAATGTAGAGTTAATTAGCCTAAGTTTAGTGCTAGGGATTGCAAAGGAAAATTGGTCGTAAGGAATATATTCCTATCATGATCTTGTAGATATTGTGGCACTACTATGTATGTACTTTATATAAATATATTTGTATTAGTGGGTATTTATCTATATTTAATTTACATTACAATCTCACCTGTATTTGTATTTTTTCCCATTCCTCTTCACCAATTTTTGGACAATTTTCTTCTAACTGATGTAGAATAGTGCGATTTACAGCAATTGATTGGTCAATCTCCCTGAATAAGACATCAATATCTGTGCTGCAGCATCTCAGCAGTCTGTCTGATATTTCTGTGAACTGAGACACAAAGAAAAAATTCTCATTCCCCACGGAAATGAAATTAGGTTTTCTGAATCACAATTGTTATACTGCACGAATAATTACTATGTTTGCAATGTATTGTACTAAATAGTGTTAAAACAAATTGTAAAATAAACCCTTTTATACTGTTTGTACATATATTTTCCTCTTGCTGGTATACATTAGTTCCCATTTCTGTTGCTAAAAGTAAATGGTACAATCCGCTTCTCTATGGGATTCTTTTTAACCCTTCATTGCATACTGTTGCAAATTTGCTACATACCCAAACATATCACTATAAAACACTTGAAACTCAGACTCCATCTACCAGTTCTATAGTTATGCCCTGGATACTGCCAAACAAACATATTTCCAAACTCTCATTTCTGCTCAAGCTTCTAACCTAAAACATATTTTTGATATATTTAAATCGCTTCTCAACCCTCCCTCACCCAAGCCCCCAGCCACTATCCATGCACAATATCTTGCTTCCTAATTCAGGAATAAAAATGACAAGATCCAAAATGAATTGGTATGCTCCGACTCAGTCGGTGATCTGCTCAATTACCTACCTGAGCCCTCTGACACATTTACTTCATTTGATCCCACGTATGAAGATGAAGTATCTGTACTTTTCTCTTCCTCCCACTCTACTACCTGTCCTCTTGACCCTATACCCTCACAAATAAGTAAATATATATGTCCTGTGCTCATCCCAACCTTAACTAAAATCTGTAACCTCGCTTTCTCTAATCACACTATTCTTTATTGTTCAAACATGCAGTTATTACTCTGAGTCTGAAAAAAAACACAATTCGGACCCAAGCTCTCTCTCAAACTACCGTCCCATCTCTAAGCTTCCATTCACCTCCAAACTACTTGAAAAACTTGCCTACATTCGCCTCACACACTTTCTTAACTCGCACAACTTAACTAAAGTTGTGAATGAATGTTGTGAATGATCTGGTCACTGCTAAGTCTAAAGGCCACTACTCACTACTAATTCTTCTAGATCTCTCTGCTGCTTTTGACACTGTTAACCACACACTTCTCATACAAACACTACAATCCCTAGTTCTTAAAGACACTGCCCTCTCTTGGTTCTCATCCTACCTATCTAACCGCTCCTTTAGTGTTTGTTTCTCTGATTCTACCTCCTCTTCCCTACCTCTATCAGTTGGAGTACCTCAGGGTTCAGTCTTAGGTCTTTTGCTTTTCTCAGTCTATACATCATCTCTTGGCAAACTAATCAGCTCTTTTGGATTTCAGTATCATCTGTATGTGGATGATGCTCAGCTCTACCTATCCTCCCCAGACCTGTCTTCATCTGTATTCGGGTGTGTCTCTGAATGCCTTTCTGTCATCTCGCCACCTCAAACTGAATATTTCTAAAAACAGAATTAACTATATTTCCACCAATAAATAGTAGTTACCAACCAGATATCCCTATCGCTGTTGAGAATATGACAATCAATCCTACCACTCAAGTTTGCTGCCTTGCTGCCCCCGGGAATTTGCCTCAATAGTCCTGGTGGGGGTGTATATACCTCCCCAAGGAAATGCGAAAGAAGCCCAACTCCAACTGGCCACCAGGATAACAGACACAGAACTCAAACATCCGGAAGCACTGCTTATAGTGATGGGCGACTTCAACAGTGCCAACCTGTCCCAAGAGCTACCGAAGTACAGACAGCAAGTCAGATGCCACACCAGGGAAGGACGTACCTTAGACCACTGCTACACCACTATCAAGTCTACTTACCCCGGGCAGCTCTGGGCCTCTCTGACCATTGCATAGTCCACCTTCTACCAACTTACACCCAGAAGCTAAGGTCAGCTAAACCAGTGGTCAGATCAGTCAAAAGCTGGACAAACGAGGCAAAAATGAAGCTTCAGGCCTGTCTCGAATGCACAGACTGGGGAGTCTTTGAATCCTCTGCTACAAACCTAGACGATCTGACCAACACAGTGACAGCCTACATCAGCTTCTGCGAGGACCTGTGCGTGCCAATCAAAACAGCACGCACCTTCAACAACAACAAGCCATGGTTCAGCGGTCAACTCAGGAAGCTCCGTCGGGGAAAGGAAGAAGCCTATCGCAGTGGTGTACAAACGGGCCAGGAACTCCCTAACACGGGAAATCAAGCTGGCAAAAAAAAGATTCTCAAACTGCAACCCCCAGACTCTCCGGGTGGACCAAACAGAGGTAGAAGGAATGTTCAAGAGGGTCAACCCTAGGAAAGCTGGAGGCCCAGACAGAGTGTCTCCATCTGCCCTCAAGACCTGTGCAACACAGCTCGCCCCTATCTTTACCAGGATTTTCAACACTTCACTAGAAATGTGCAAGGTCCCCACCTGCTTCAAAGGCTCAATTATCGTCCCGGTTCCCAAGAGCTCAACTGCGAAAGACCTCAATGACTACAGGCCGATTGCACTAACATCGGTGGTCATGAAAGTGCTTGAACATATGGTGCTGAACCACCTGAGAGTTGTTACAAATGCTCACCTCGACCCCCTGCAGTTTGCCTACTGAGCAAACAGAAGTGTCGAGGATGCAGTCAACCTAGGGCTGCACCACATTCTACAGCACCTGGACAGTCTAGGCACCTATGCAAGGATACTATTTGTTGATTTCAGCTCGGCATTCAACACTATCATCCCTCACATCCTGGAGCCAAAACTCTGTTCACTAGGAGTCCCAGAACCTACATGCTCCTGGATCACTGACTTCCTGACTGAAAGGAACAGATGTGTATGGTGTCCTTTGCACATTTTTGCATGCCTTTGAGGACAAGTAATGAGACGAGGATAAGAGGACTGGATGCTGCAATTGGAGGAAAAGCCTGGTGAGGAAACCGAAAAGGAGAACATTCCTGACTGAGTAGGCAGGGTGAGAAATGTACTGTAGGAGTGATCAGAGGAAAGCGGCTGAGCCACATATTAAAGAATAGTATAAATGTTGCAGTAGCTGAGGTAAAATTTGCTTTGTTTGATATTGCATATATTAGGACCACAGTCCATATTAAACCCGGTTCTAGTTTGGTACTACAATTGGTTCCCTTCTGATGTTACAGCCATGCGCAGGTCAGTACCCATCTGAGGTTATAGCCATGCATAGGTCAGTACACTTCTGATGTTACAGCCATGCTTAGGTTAGTATCCTTCTGATGTTACAGCCATGCGCAGGTCAGAAACCTTCCGAGGTTACAGCCATGCTTAGATTAGTACCCTTCTGAGATTACAGCCATGCTCATAGGCTGGTATCCTTCTAATTTTTCATCCATGCTTAGGTTATTATCCTTCTGATGTTACCGCCATGCTTAGGCTAGTATCTGTAATGATCCAGGTAACAAAACATCTTAACTCTGTGTCTCTCCAGACTGCCACTGTGCTCCAGATATGAATATCTATAGTTCTGCTTGCATTCAGCCCACAGCACAGTTTCTCCAGTCTATCCAGAGGTCACCTGATGCTACAGCAATCCCTGCCTGTCATGTATGCCTGTCAGCTCCAGTCTCCTGTGGCTTCCATTCCACAACCATGTGCTGTACAAACACTGTTTCCCGCCTAACTGGGACATGGGAGCAGCCATGTCCATTCCAGTCATCTGTTTGTTCACAGCCAATCCTGACAGACATCTTGTCCTGCTAATGTCCAGCCACCGCACACTGGCTGCTACAAGGATGGCGGGTAAGATTACCAACCTGCCAGTTCAATTATGTCTGCAGTCTAGGTGCTACCTGTGCAAGCCTTCCTTCAAAAGAATGGCTAATTGCATTCAGCTGCACAGTCTGGCTCCTTCCTGTTACCCACCATCATCAAACTCTTGCTGTGCTCCTGCTCCAGTGGACTCTGCTCCTTCCAAGAACCTGTTTATATGCCAGTGTGCAGCTCACCTGGAGCAAACGGTGTTTCGCCATCAATACCTCCATGCCATTGGTGTTTCACCATCAATAGCTCCATGCCATTGGTGTTCCGCCATTGAATGCAAGCTCCAGCGGTGTTCCACCATCAATAGAGCCACACTTCAGTGTTCCATTATCGATCTCAAGCTGCATCAGTGTTCCACCAATACTCAGTAACATCAGTTCCCCATCAATTTCACATTGAATAATCATTGGTTCCAGCCGACCCATTGCCTCTGACCATCGATGTATATACATCTCATGCCATGCCAATAACTGTGATATTATTATGTTACTGCATTTATTCAAGTTACGGATTGCAAGTCTTTTTTTTTTTCAATCATGTATTTTTATTGAAATTATTTTTTTTTTAAATACAAACAATGTATATAAAATAAACAAAAAAAAAGCATAATCTACATGTGTGGTGCATCATTTAGAGAATAATATACTGTACGGACAGAGTAGTGTTTACAACGGAATAATAGTCATCAGAAATCATATACAGTTAAACAGAGGGAATACGGGGGGAACATATGGGCATGCTTTGGGTATCAATGCCAAGTCTTCCATATCCCAACATATAAATAGCTTCGGTGAATTACGTACAGGGATCCTGCAAATAAAATGCAGAGGTCTGCCATAGGTCCCAAATTTTACTGAATTTTCCCAGGCAATTCCTTTTGGTGTACATGAATCGCTCATGTGATATAGTGGTATTGACAAGCGCAATCCACATGTTAGAAGATGGAGGGGCAGGGCTCATCCAAGCTCTAGCAATGCATACACAGGCCAGGGTTAGAAGGTTGTTAACATATATTCTGTGGTATTTAGGGAGCAGCTCTTCCAAGTCCAAACCAAAGATACAAATGCGAGGGCTAGAAAGCGGGGCCTGCACACCTGTAGCCCGAACACTTGCTAAGACTGTTTCCCAGAAGGAATGTACCGGCAGGCAAAACCACAGAAGATGCCAAAAGTCGGCCCCAGACATTTAGGGCAGGCGTCAGACCCGGTACCCCCCATCCGCATCAATCTGTGTGGGGTCCAATAAACTCGGTGCAGCATGTACAACTGAATCTGCTGGAATCTGGCAAATGCCGTGGCACCCCTAGGGGAACCCAGCATATGAGACCAGTCCTCATCCTCAATGGGCCCCATATCCACTTCCCATCTAGCTCGCAGAGTACCCAGTTGATTAGCGCCAGGAGAGGAGAGTACAGAGCAGAAACCCTCCTCCGGTCTGGCAGCTTACGGATCATTGCACGGACAGGACATTCTACAAGTTCAGGAACACTCCCCCTCCACTGCGCAACCACCGCGTGTCTAAGCTGGAGATATTTATAGAAATAATGGCGTGGGATAGCAAACTTCGACACCAATTGTTCAAAGGAGTGTAGTATCCCATCCTGGAAAAGACCAATCTCAGAGACCCCAAAAGGCGTCCAGTCCGGACCAGCCCTTAGTTTGTGTAGTTCAGGAAAGTCCTTAGTTCTCCAGATTGGGGAGCAGGAGTCAAGCACTGGGTTGCCCAATATGACCCCCACCGCCAACCACACTCTGCGAGCCTGCTGCAGAATGGGGGGGAAGTACGACCAGGGGAGTTCGAGCTAATAAAAATTGCATAGGTGAGAAAAGTAGACCCACCTTACTTAAGAGAGCAATAGGTAAATTCCCATATTCCGCAGGCGCAACCCACTCCGCTAATTGGGCCGCTAAGTAGTATAATCGCAGATCAGGGAGCGCCAGACCTCCGTCATATTGGGACCTACATAAAGTTTTTGCCGCTATCCGTGAACGTTTGCCGCCTCAAATAAAGGAGACAATGTTTCGGGTGATAAGTTTAAATTGGGAAACCTGGATGTACACAGGGGAATTTTGAAGGATATATAAAATTTTAGGCTGGACAATCATTTTAATTAGGTTCACTCTACCAGTAACCGATAGAGGAAGCCTCTGCCAAACACGGGTCTTTTGGCGTAATGAGTCAATCTGCGGGGTCAAATTCAGAGTTATAAAGTCAGAAGGGGAATGGGAGACCTGTATACCCAAATATTTAAATTGTGTACACCAGCGAAGAGGATAATTATATTGTGGGGGTTGCTGCACAGTGGAGAGCAAAGGGAATACAACCGACTTTTCCCAATTAATTCCTACCCCAGAGAAACGGGCATATTCCGTCATCAGAGTGGATTGCAAGTCTTTTCACCGCTGTTTACCATCCTGCATGTATCGGTTAGTACCCTTCTGATGATACAGCCATGCTTAGAAAAGTACCATTCTGAGATTACAGCCATGCTTAGGTGTGTACCCTTGTGAGGTTACAGACATGCTTAGGTGTGTACTCGTTACAGCCATACTTTGGTTAGTACCCTTCCAATGTTACAGCCATATGCAGGTCAGAACCCTTCTGATGTTACAGCCATGCTTAGGTGTGTACCCTTCTGAGTTTACAGCAATGCTTAGGTTAGTACCCTTCCAATGCTGCAGCCGTATTTAGTATAGTATACCTTTTTGATGCTACAATCATACGTAGGTTTGTACCCTTCTGACATTACAGCCATTCATCCATTCATAAAATTATACTGAATCACGTTTAAATAGCTCTTACATAATTTGATAGGTAAACAAATTGACATTTTTGGAAACATATTACCTAGTTAATTAAGCAGTTAAATACATTTTGTTTTGTATTTTAAAATAACGAAGGCTTTTTGTTGCCCCTTAGTAAATTTTGTATTTACAATTTAGAGCAGTGGTTCCCAACCCTGGTCCTCAAGTACCCCCCAACAGTGCACGTTTTCCAGGTCACCCGGCAGGTGCACTCATTATTCAGGCACACTTGAAGAGATCCACAGGTGGAGCTAATTATAGCACCTGTGATTCTGTGTGGAGACCTGCAAAACATGCACTGTAGGGGGTACTTGAGGACCAGGGTTGGGAACCACTGATTTAAATCATAGTTAGACCATAGGATAATAGTGGCTCACCATAAAATCCCTAATATGATGATCATGATTATTATGCTACCATATTAGCCAAGCGACCTTAGGTCAGCCCACCAGAGCATACGGTTTTAAATCTCAAGCATTTCTTTACATTTCCCTGGAATACCTGCGCTTTCCAGGATATAATAAAGGGAAAGACTACAAAATTAGGTTTGTAAATTGTGCTGAAAATTATTCTCTGCAAATTAACAAAGATGCTTTCTATAATGAATATGATATATATAAAAGTGGATGTTTAAAATATTTGCAAGACAATCTTAGTCAACTGTCTTTAACTTCCAAAAACGACATAAATGAGTGGCTCTAGGATTCTACAGACGTCAGGAGCGCCAGGCTTGCTTACCACGCCTGCACTCCTGACTACAAAGAGGTGGACATTTAATCTAAACAAACAGATAAATCATTTCCGAGCAACTTTTTTTTTCTGTATCCATTTTTCATCATGCTGAAAACGTGTGTATTATACTAAATGAATTAACCTGACATACTAGTTCCAACCTCACAATATATTTCTGCTTAAAAAGAGGAGAAAAAAAGGAGCAAAGTTAAGATAGCACTGATAGAAACATTCCATTAGACAGAGCGAGCAGTCCCAGGGCTTAGAGCAGTGTTTGCTTAGGAGAAAATTGCAGTGCTTATTACTGCAACCAAACTATATCGTTGTATTGTGTTCATGTGAAGAAAGGAACTGCCTGTTTTCTTCCTAGACAGATTTGGACAGCTTTTACAAATTGAAGTAGCAATGTAAACCAATTACCAAGTCACGTATGCCTTTTATATTTAGTTTCTAATTTATCTTTGCTAAAAGTTCTTTTGTTACTCTAGATAAACAGATATGCAAAGCCTTGCTGGTCATGTATGTCACACAGATGAATGGGTAGGAAAGGTGTGTCTCTTCACTGATTAACCACAATAAATGTATATGGAGAATCAACAGGACTTTGTCATTTTTTTTGAGAGGATTAGAGATATAAGGTTGCTGGTGAAATAATATTTACATTTACCTACAGTTTAAATATATATGTTTCATTTGCATTGAACAAAAATAGTTATTAGATTTCAATAGAGACAGCACTAGGTAATGACTGGTATTGTAACATTAAACTGTTAAAAGTTGAAGAACAACCATCATCATCATCATCAATGTGTTTGAGTTCTCTTAATGCAACTAATGTATAAAACAGTTTGGGGTGGTCTATATTGGTTCTCCTATACAGCCCAATCCTGGTTTAATGAAATATATTGATTTATATTTCTAGATGCCATCATAGTTGACACTGAGGGAGATTTAATGATGATCTTCCAATAGGTATCTGCCTAAACAATCAGGCATCTACATGATACAAATTAAATAACTCATCACACAGGACAGCTTCTTCCATTGCTCCTTAGTCCAGTTCTGATGCCCATGCGCCCATTGTTAGATACTTTCTGCGGTGGAAAAAGGGTCGGCATTGGCACCCTGACCGGTCTCTGGCTACTCAGACTCATACACAGCAAGCTGCAGTACACTGTGTTTTCTGACACATTAGGATTATAGCCAGCTTGAAACTTCTATACTTTACTCAGCAATTTCTTCAGCATTAGCTATTCTATCATCAGAATGGGTTAACCTCCACCCTTTGTGCACACAAGTGAGACCCTGTCGTTAGCTGACTGGTTGTTCTTCCTTGGAACACTTTTGGTAACTAACCACTGCCATACCAGGAACACCCGATTGGACCACCTGTTTTGGAGTTGCTTTGACCAAGTCCAACACAAAACTAAAAGAGTGGTTATTGTAGTGCAGGGTCTCAGAAAAGACCTAACAACCCGCGGGCCGCGCATCGGATCGGGATCGCATCAAAAGGGCAGCAAAATGGCCCAAAACATGGCCGATTTACATACAATCGGTCGAGATTTATCTAAATTGGCTCGTTTTGGGCCATATTGGCCTGGTGTGTACCCCACATAAGATCCTAGAGTGTTAATATCTAGCGCAGATTGTTCTTACATATAGGCATCTTGGTGAGAACTCAACTATAGGATCAAAAGAAAGAAAAGAGATGTCCTATATCGGTGCACCAAACAAGAATAAAATGTAACCTTTATTATTTATTTTTAAGAACTGCGAGATAAAATTAACATGTAACAACAGACAGGGGTGGGGTTCACACAATTTTAAAACTGAGGTGCGGGCAGACGTTGCAGAGGTGTTTGTGGAGTACTGTTTTCAACTTCAGACAGTGTGTGCCTGGTCTGTGCAGAAAAAGGATTTAATCTGACAGGCCAGGTTATATAGATGAGAGCGGGTTAAGCAAACTTCTTAATTTAAGCTCTTAGTGACACAGGTTCATGTGCGCACATATGGGGTTATCGTGCCTGTTAGGTCAAGGTGATGTCAGTAGGGATCTGCATGCACTGTGATAATTGCACAGTGTATGAGTGAAAATACACTTCTGACTCCTAAGGAGGATCCCTCTGAGCTTGTAACCTCCTCTGTATGGGTGCAGTTCGCCAGTACAGATTGCCCTGTGTGTACGGTATCTAGCATGAAAAAGCTCTGTAATCGCCCAAGTGTCGGTACACCACCAGGGTATCTGACTGCGAAGGTCCAGATGGGGCCGCCTCCAAGTGGCTATACGTACTGGACAGTGAGCACCGTTATAGGGGCTATCAAGGCATATTACTGTTTTCTGGCGGTTGTAACCCCCTCTATATGGGCGCAGATCGCCAATATAGATTGCCCTGTGTACAGTATCTAGCGTGAAGACGCTCTGTAATCGCACAGGTATCGGTACACCGCCAGGGTATCTGGCTGTGAAGATCCAAGTGGAGCCGCCTCCAAGTGGCTGTACGTACTGGACAGTGAGCACCGTTATAGGGGCTATCGCAGCGTGTCACTGTTTACACACACATAATCAAAATGCATTAATATGAAAAATAACAAAACCTGCAAACATCTGCCCGCGCACCGCTAGCCGGCACGCGATTCGCAGATTTAGCTTCCCCGGGCCATCTTGGCATCCTGGTGAGAACTCAACTAAGCTGTAGGAATTGAAACATTGTTTGAATTAAAACTTTTTAGACTACACTACATCTTTTTGCTGGAGTGCTGTACCATCTGTATCTACTATTATTGCTTTGGCTGTGAGAGCACCAATCCTGAACTACTAAAGTGGCTGTGCCGGTCCGCGTTGTATTTTATATACACACACACACCCAACTGTTTCTACCATGTACCAATAAGTAAATACATTATATATATCTCATACACTCTATTACACCGTATTATATCTCACATACACACACACACTATTGTATCTCTCATACATATACAGACCTCACTGGTATTACATGTGCTGTAGTTTTGGAATCGTGTTAGGACAGGTCCAGGCCCTTCTCCTCCCTTCTGTCCTCGTTCATGTACCCATCGCCACCACATTATATTTACCAAGTGGAGAATTATCCCCTCGTTATCTGTTGTGTCTTCATTGTAAGCAGAGGAAACTGCTGGGGATAGGTGCAAACCCAAGGCTCCCATTGCACATGATAGCCATCCCCAATTATTATATGGATTATATATCATACACACATTCATTATACATTACACTCAAATACACATAATGATATGTCACACATACCTCATTACACACTTAGGGGGTTATTCTAGTTCACTCTTTCTGACAAATTCCTCCTTAGATGGACAAAACCATGTGCACTGCAGGGGGGGCAGATGTAAAATGTGCAGAGAGAATTAGATTTGGGTGAGTTATTTTGTTTCTGTGCAGGGAAAATACTGACTGATTTATTTTTGCACTGCAATATAGATCTCACTTTGAAGTAAAACCCCACCCAAATCTAATTCTCCCTACACAAGTAACATCTGCCCCACCTGCAGTGCACATGGTTTTGTCCATCTAAGAAGGAATTTGTCAGAAAGAGTGAACTAGAATAACCCCCTTAGTATTTCACACACAAACTCTATTTAAACTATTATGTCTCACACACACTATTACACACATACAGAATATCACACATACCGTACACCAAGACACTATTGTGTTACACACTACTACTCACACACCCAGACACACAGTATCTCACACACCAATATGCACTAATTTATCACACACCTACAGTCTTCAAGAGTTGGGATCATCCCAGGAGTTAGGCCCTGCTTAATTGTTTACACCTGCAATGTAAGCAGCATTATCATTACTTATTACAGTTGCCTTAGAACATCACCCTTGTTGGTAATGGGTTGGGATCATTTGGTCTATTGCATTATGGTCGAAAGTCATAAGGGCCAAACCATTAGATCGACATGCTAAAAGGTCGACATGACTCTAGGTCGACATGGGAAAAGGTCGACATGATTCTAGGTCGAAAGGTCATTAGTTCGACAGGTCATTAGTTCGACAAGGTCATTAGTTCGACATTGTCTATGTCGACATTCACAAGGTCGACATGGGGTTTTTCACTGTTTTTTTACCTAAATGTCAACACAGTCGACATGGACACAGTTTAAAGTGCACTGCATCCCCACGCATCGCTCGCTGCGCTCGCTATGCGTCGGGCACGGTGCCTCGCTACGCTCGGCACACTATTTTATTCTCCCACCACGCCCTAGTGGATGGTAGGGCATGAAATACCGCCTGTCGGCACATGTTGGCTCAAAAAACAGTGAAAAACTCCATGTCGACCTTGTGAATGTCGACATAGACAATGTCGAACTAATGACCTTGTCGAACTAATGACCTGTCGAACTAATGACCTTTCGAACTAGAATCATGTCGACCTTTTCCCATGTCGACCTAGAGTCATGTCGACCTTTTAGCATGTCGACCTAATGGATTCGACCTAATGACTGTCGACCATAATGCAGTAGACCAAATGACCGCATCCCTTGGCAATTTTGTCCTGCAAACAGGCTTTGTAAATATCCAGTAAATTCAGTTATTATGTGCAGTATAGTAAAAAAATAAATATTTGTGTGCTACAGTACATGCACAAGCAACCAGTGTTTTCTCTGCATGCTCCTCTACATCGCAACAATTTTTGTGACACAAATCTTCACCTGTAACTCACGCAGATAAAGTAGCAAACATGTGGTTCAGGCACAATGTATGGCGGCACAGTTATTACTGTTGGAAAATCCTGCTACAGTGCCTTATGTTTGACTTACACCTCTATGGGATGAAAACAAACATAAGATTGTTTTTCCCACTTCATACAAGTGGCCTCATACATGCGTGTGGCTGATATGCTAGTGAGAGACTATTGGCAGACTGCATATTTGCTGCAATCGCACTGCGCATGCCTTAGGGTGCCGCTACGGTTCTGCTCGCATCAAGGATTCCATGGCAAAGTGATTGACAGGAAATGACCGTTTGGAGGTATTAACGGGGAGTGGTTGGATAAAACGCAGGCATCACTAATGCCTTGTCCAGTGTGCCCTAAGCCAACCCTTCAACCCGATGTTCCTCATTTTTGCATATAGGCTGTGACTATGTACGCAGCTGTGAAGGAGTTTGCATCTGCACCCTCCGGTGGAGCAGCAACTTACCTGCCAAAGTTAGCATTTCTCTAACTTAGAATATCGCAATTGCATTTGCTTACAAACATGAATTAGGCCCTGTATCAGCTGTTAGGACCTTGGGGCAACATACCTGCCTGTAAAAGTATCTGCGATGTACAAACTACTATACATCCGTCCAATGGCGACTCTTTAACAAAGATGATAAACAGATCATTGCTAATTGTAGCACACCACAGATTATGAGCGCTATGGGTGAAAAGGTAAATGTTCCCATGTCAATGTATAAATCTTACTCCATTAAAAAAAAAGCATAGTGTACACAAAAAATGCAACAAAGAAGTAATTGCCTGTAACTCGCTTTTATTCTCCACACAGCCAGCTAGGCCACAAAGACGTGTTAACAGATGCATAATGCCGAAATTAGCTGAAGTAGTGCAAGTAAAATACAAATGTCTGGAAAATGCATATACAAAGATAAAAAAGAACCCAACAGATTAACAAAAGCGCCCAGGTGAACTCTCAGCACTCCGAGAAGTCTCTTTTTTTTTTTTTCAAGTAATCCATCTTAATGTCAGCAAATTGCTTACTAATGTGTTGACTTATTGTGATCTTGAAAAGCAGGAATTTACAATGCAAGGATGAATCGTCCGATAAGATATTACAGGGTTAATATCCTCCTGCCATCTGCTGCACAGAGCCAACTCTGGCTGACAACAGAATGTTTGCCCTGTCCTGGTCACGGGAATATATAAACCCCATGGCTAGCTAACTGTTGACTGGCGAGATTCAAATTAAAATGTTTGAGGAAATCTCATGGCAGAAGAGAAAAGTACTACAAGTCTTTGACGTTATTTCACAGCCAAGCTACCTCCTTATAAAGAGCAGGACTAGCATTAAATCCTGCTCAAGATAATGTAATGCATATGAAAAAGATTTAATGGCACCCGTAAAACCGGCTGCTTCAATTAGATGGCTTATGCAAGCACGGTTTATAGGTAAGGATCAAAGAGGCTTGCAACTGCACCGGTTGCATTCTAGGTAACAGTTTGCTTTCTGTACACACGCTTTGTGGATATTGGCATAAATAAGATAGTTGTTGTGACCTTTTAGAGACTCTTAGATCTCAGTAAAACTACTGTGGCTCTGTCAGACGTGTAATAAACATATCATTCTCAGTTCACGTCCAGGACACAATAAACAGAAACACCGTAACTCAGAAACAAGTCTGCGAATCACCGTCAATATTCCCAGCTCATAATATCAACTAGTTTAAATGAACATAATAGTTAAAAAAAACTTTAATGCTGTATTGTCTCACTTCTTTACTTCTCAATTGATTAAAACGTTTCTGTTAAATATATACAAATGAAATAGTCTTTTAATATTTAAATTTAATTTGCTGTTGGTCTCAATGTCCATTATAAGTCTATGGAAACCAGTGTTGTTGAAGTCATCTACAGGCCCAGTGGTCACTGTAAGCTACTTACCCGACGCTCTCACTCTCATGCCATGAATGAGCACTCTACTGACACATACAGCAGACTTGGTCAGAAAATCTGCAGCCACTGGGCTCTGTACAATCCTGTATATTGCACATAGTGGCCATTAGCCAGGCTGTGTAAAACTTCACCTTCCACCACTAGATGCCATCATCTTGATACCCCTCAACCCCAGACAGGCTTACAGGATCTGTTTGGGGCTATGCCTTACAGCCGTGTTCCCAACTTCGGTCCCCCAACAGTTCACGTTCTCCAAATGCACCGGCGACCTCATTACTCACCGACACATTTTAAAAAGATTCACAGGTGGAGCTAATTATTTCACCTGTAATTTTGGGTGGAGACCTGTAAAACGTGTACTGTGGAGGGGAGTACTTGAGGACTGAGGTTGGGAACCACTGCCTTACAGCAATGAGCCTTTGTGTTTTATTCCCACCACGGCCCTTACTGGAGTTTGTATATTCTCCGTGTGTTTGCATGGGTTTCCTCTGGGCGCTCTAGTTTCCACACACACACTCCAAAAATATACTGGTAGATTAACTGGCTTCCGACAAAATTATAAATCCAATAAATAGAGGTATTTCCGATACATCCAAACAGAAATATTTCACATGGCTGAGATATGCGGCTATTTGCTGAATGTTCTGAGCTATGTTAAGTCGCTCAGAACACTCAGCAAGATCGCTCAGCACACAGCAATGTGTCAGTGCTGTGCGCTGAGTGTTCTGTCAGGGCCAGTGTTCTCCGGTGAGAACACTGGCTCTCATTGATTAATATCCAGCATGCAGGTTACTAATCGCTGTGCGCAATGGCGTAGTTGCATATGTGGCAGACCCTGCGATGGCTTGGGGGAGCGGCACCAGCGGGGTCTGTGGTGGGCGTCATTGGCTGAACTGACAGACGACCGAGGCAGCAGTGAGCGCTGAGCTGGTACCGCTCTGTGCATATCTAATGAGCGGGGACCTACCGCAGTGTATATTTAATGAGTGCGTCCCCGCCCCGTGCATATGCTCAGTGCTAACTGCTGCCTCGGTCACCTGTCAGCTCAACCAGCAGCGCCCATCTTCAATTGCCTCACCCCCTCTGTGTGATAGCGAAGTTTGGGGCCGCGCATTGCTATCGCTATGGCCCTTACTCACAGAGCGATGTAGGGGCCTTTTCTAAGCATTCTAGTGAGATTGCTTAAAAAATGCCCCTAAATCGCTACGTGTGTAGGCCTTATAAGTCTTCCGTGCCTACTTTTAGTGCTTCTCTCCAGGAGAAGCCTGAAGATGAGACACTACTGTGCAATTCTGAGTTTCTCAGCCATTCTGGGACAACAGGCAAGTATGCTGTATATATTGCTTTGAACTCAATCTGATGTGTGTGTGTGTGTCTGTGTGTGTAGGGGCTAATAGGAGACTATACACTAACATATACTGTATATATAAATGCTTCTGCAGAACTGTGATGAGGAAAATACCATTTTGTGGTCCCTGCTAAGCATTACAGTTGCACCGCCTATCACTATGAGCTAAAATCACTACTGACCCTGTGTTGCTCAGTACCTAGGGGGAATATTTCAGAGGTAGACGCAGAGACGTAATCATCTGCACATGCATACTCAGAGGTGCATACTGATATTGTATACAGATCTATTCTATTTCGATAGACGTTTGTGGGTGGTAAATGGGGAAGGCCTAGCAAGATGCAGGCAAGGACCTGGTTGTCTAGAGCAACCCAGGCAGCCATGTTCCAACATTCTTCTGCACTTCCATAGGCCTGGGGCAATCAGGTGGTGTATCTTTGTGTGCACAGCGATGAGTAAATGGTGCAGCCATTGAGCATCTCAGTAGGAAGCCCATTGGATGGGGCATTAGTGTAAAGTATCTCTGAGCCAGGCCCATTCTGCTGTACCATACTGAGTATATCGGCATGATACCTTAGAGAACAGACAGCATGCTGTGTGGTGCATGTCTGAGCATTTCCACCTCATCATGCTCTCCCTTAGAACATAATAAAGTTATTAGCGTGACTGGCATTTTATGAGTAAATGGGGTGACCTATGATTTTTAAGCAATTCACTGATTTTAAGTGCTATCCATAATAAATTAAATAAATCAAGATGAGCAAAAGTTCACAGTGTTGTAAAAGATTCCCCAACATTTATTGTGTTTCTGAAATCTATAAATCCAGACTATGAGTGATGTATTAAGTGAATATTTTTCTTGCCCTAATGAAAATAAGCAGGTACTATACCTTCTCTTCAAAGAACTTTTTCCGTAATTTGGGGTTTTTGGGAGGTGTTGTTTGTCGTAGATGTTTGTACCATTTTCGCACAATATGTCCTCTCCAGCAGGCTTGTATTCTGTGACAGAAGTAAATGCTTTACTGCAGAGAACTGATCTCCTAGCCAATAGGATGCAATCCTTCACTTTGCTCCTTCCTGTACAGACACATAATATCCTCTATTACAGCAGTTCCCAAATTGTGCATCCCGACCATTTCAGCATGGGGTAGCGACTCCATGTTGCTGACCATCAGGCTAATAACTCCCCTGTATGTTACTTCAGACTCCTTGGATCACTGGCTGAGGGATCTGAAGAGTCATCAGGCAGCTTTGCCCCCACTCCAGGACTCTGCCTCTCCTCTCCCACCAGACAGGAGTGCAGAGCTGCGGTGATCTCTGGCTCCTCCCAACTGCACCCCCACCCGCAGGACATTGGCACCTGTGGGAGGGACAACAGGACAGTTTTCAAATCGTGAAACTGTCTTGCTGTAATCAGGACAGTTGGAAAGTATGCCTTCTATTATGCTCAGATACTGGTTTGCGCATCACATCGTCAAAGGGGTCTAGCACTACCTATTGAGACTGTCTAACACTGTCCATTGGGTGTGTCTAACATCGCTAACCAATCCTGTCTATCATCATCTACTGGCACTCACTACAATATAAAACGTCTCTCAGCCACACCATAATATCCTGTCTATTTCATAATCTTCTAATTACTCTATGTAACAGTACATGTAAACAAAATAAAAAATATATATACAGTATGTAGTGATATGACAATGGTCTAGTACAATTAACAATGCAAAGCACACATAATTGATTGATGGTCCGAGGGCCGTCAAAGGCCCTGTAGCCTTCTGACTCGGACCATCAATCAATTATGTGTGCTTTGCATTGTTAATTGTGCTAGACCATTGTCATATCACTACATACTGTATATATTTTTTTACTTTGTTTGCAGTGGCCCTTACTCTAGTTCATTTGCAAAGGCACATGGTTTTGTCCATTTGAGAAGGAACTTGCCTTTGCGAATGGACCAGAATAAGGTGCGCACGCCTATGTGCTTGGATAAATGACTGTACTTCCTATGCAGACCAGTATTTTTCTATATACCCTAAGCCAGTGTTTCCCAAACTGTGTGCCTAGGCACCCTGGGGTGCCTCAGGACACTTGCAGGGGTGCCTTGGGTTGGTGGACCAGGATCAATTCATATTATTTATGGTCAATGTACCAGGCAAAACCAGTGCTTGTGGCTGCCAATCATTATATATGTGGACAAACAGAAGCAAATCCTGTCCCTCACCAGATAACTGTGATATATAAACACAATGCACTTCATTTAATATTTTTTTTTCTGAATTTCTCAATAAGAAGTATTTGGCCTAGGGGTGCCTTGAAAATATTTTGATGCTCAAGGGTGCCGTGATGCAAAAAGGTTTGGGAACCACTACCCTAAGCAGTTCCTCTTGAATCCATCTAGAAAGCAGTGAAATTTAACTTCACCTTCCATCCCCTTGTCTTAAAAGACTGCTGCCTGCATTTTCTCACTCTGCATATGTTTGCCCATCGTATAGTATGAATATAAAGCCAACACTAGCCAATGGCCTTCACAGCTTGCAGGAGGGTTGTTACCTTGTGGCACATTTTGCTTTGAAGAGTCGAGCTGCATCATGTATTACTCTGGTCTGATAGTGATTCTTTCTGCACATCGGGCAAGTCTTCCTGCCAGTAAACTTCTCATATGCTTCCAAGCACACCTGTAATGAAGCACAGAGATACTGAGGGGTTTATTTACTGGGATGAGACTTCTATTTCAGATGGGATGTTGCTATGGGTAACCAATCGGAATCTACTTCTTATCTATAGATTGTAAGCTTGTGAGCTAGGCCCTCCAACTGTAAATAAATAAATAATTGAGTTCCTTCTATGAGATGACAGATATACTCTGGTTGTCCATAGCAACATCCCATCTGTAATACAACTCCCATCTTAGTAAATAAACCCCTTCAAGAGTGCAATACAGGAGCAGAGAATAGTATATGGTTAGAACTTGCCCTTTTGCCCTTTGGATGCATTGCGTCACATGACCAACAATTGGGGAGATGGACACTACTTATCTTCCACAAATGTCCATGGTATTATACGGTACAATTAAGAATATGCTTTAACAAAAGACATGGGGCCTGATTCATACCTGATTGCTGGGTTGCGAGTGTTCGGAGCCCAGCAAGCAGGTAGCTGCCGCGCTGCTGAATGCGACCCCCCCCCCCCCCACCGCTCCTGTGCACGGCTGCGAATACGTACGCAGCCGTGCACATAGGGCGAAAATTATTCACCATCGAATAATTTCCCCCCTGTTAGCAGCGCTGGTTGAGTCAGGACTCACTCGGAGCTGTGAATGGCTGTGGGAAGAAGGAGGTGGCTTATTTTGTCAGCATCCCTCCCCAGAAAACACCGGCGGCACGCCCCCAAACACCCGCACGGTGTCAATCATCCTGCGAGCAGCGAGCGAAGGCTAGCCTTCACTCGCTACCTTCAAGCAAGCGGTTCGTGCATGTGCAGTGATTCGATTATCGGACGGGCTGCGAAACTGCAGCCAGTCTGAATGGGTCTGAATCAGCCCCATTGTGTACAATACGTATAATGGGGGCATTATTTTTTTTACTGCAAGAGACCCCTATGTTTTTTGCAAAACATTAACAGCATTAAGAAAATATTTATGCAAAATTCCTCAATTGCATTAATGTGAAAAACATTTGTCATCATTGAAATCCTCAGAAACCTGGTAATTAAACCAAAATATTATATGCCACAATGCAGCTTACCCTGTGAAAGACATGAGAGCATGAAAGCAGCACCTGTAAATCAAGCAGAATACATTTCAGTTGTATGTAGTACTGTACACTATTTGACATACTATGTGCCTATTAGTAATTAGCATTTCATACTGTGCCAGCAATTACAAAAACATGACATGTTTGTTTATTTGGTAAGTTTCTTGTATAGCAAAGCATATGTCATTGTGCTTACATTTGGAAATAACAGTGATAAAACAAATTGTATAGTTACAGGCACACAGGGCGGGATGTACTAAGCAGAAAATGCGGTAAAAACCCCGTTATCTGGGTTTTTACTGCATTTTTAGATGCACTAAAGCTCCACCGCTGGTGGGGTTTGCCGCGGGGGGTTACACCAGCTCTAGCTGGCATAACCCCATAGAAGGCTACCCGCGCTGCTCCACCTCACCTGATATCCGGGCAGCCTCATGCTGTGCTGCCCGGACCCAGTGACCTACTCCTCCCTAGCACCTTCCGGTCCTTGCAGCTGTCTGAGCAGGAGGCTGCTGGGCATAGGGGGAGAGCCGCGGTGTGCCCCGCTGGTCTTATCGCAAGAGCTGCCCTTTGTGATACTAATGGCATATGTTAGTACATATGCAATAAGTAGCACTGAGAATTGTGGTGGGACGTACCGCACCCACAAAGAGGTAGGAAAGCCCTGTTCTATACACATGCATAAATTTGAATCATTTAGCAAGACAATAACTGTTTAATGGGACAACTCTCAGGGGTTTGCTTCATTACATGTACATTGCCAAGGCACACCGGGGGAAATTTACCAATATGAAAAACCTAGTTTTTCGTATTGGTATTTTCCCTACGGTTGCATACGACTGTTTAAGTCGTATGCAAACTCGTGTTCCGGAGGGTCAGTTACAAAGCAGTCAGATACGACTGCTTTGTAACCCTCCGATGGTGTAACCATCCGTATTAGCGGCCGTATATACGGCTGCTAATACGAATTATTTCTAGCAGTCTGCACGGATCAGTCAGATCCGTGCAGGCTGCAAGGTGTAAAAAAATATAGAAAAATTAAGTAAATAAAAAAAAAAACGGCGTGGGGTCCCCCCCACAGCCGAAACCAGCACCAGGCTGACAGAGCCTGGAGCCGGTAATTAAAAATCAGGGAACCCGACAAATTGGGGCTCCCCGATTTTTAACAACCAGCCCCAGGCTCCAGGTCCGGGGCTGGTTCCCAAAATACGGGGGACAAAATGACTAGGGGTCCCCCGTATTTTAAGAACCAGCCCCAGGCAAAACCAGCCAGCAGGGTAATGCCACAGCCGGGGGGAGACTTTTTATGCAAGTCCCCCCGGCCAAAGCATTAACCCTACCGACCAGTCAGCCTGGCCAGGGGCCCTGGGTAGGTGGGGACCCCCCCAATGAAGGGGTCCCCCCCCTCCAGGACTTACCTGACCAGGCTGAAGCCTGGTGCTGTCCTCGATGCCCCTGGGCGGTGGGCATCGAGCTGATAGCGGTGTAAAAAAAAGATGAATCTATTGTTTTTTACTGTGGCACTACAAGTGCCAGCAAGCCTCCCCAGCAAGCTGGGACTTGGAGAACCACAAGTCCCAGCCTGCTGGGCATTAAAGGGCCCGCTGGGTCTTGTAGTGCCACAGTAAAAAAAATAGTTAAATAAAACACACTGACACCCATTTTAAATAAAAGTTTAATACACACATTACACACATACTGATACTTACCTATCTTGATCCCGTTGGTAGGTCGCTGGCTCCGGTGTCGGCGGCTCCGTGTCGGCGGCTCCGTGTCGGCGGCTCCGGGGACGGCGTCCTGTCCGAGGATAATCCATGTTGGACCTGTGGAAGGAAATCCTACTCACCCAGGTCCTGCATGGATGGTCTTCTTCATCTGTCGACATCCAGGTCTTCTGACAGCTGCTGGCGACTTCCAGCAGCTGTCGGCATCTTCCGCGACGCTCCCCGGCTTTCAGAGCCGGAGAGAACCTTCCTCTTCGGTGTCTGGGCTCAGAATGAATTCTGCCCAATCAGGAGCCGCCTAGCCGCCTAGCGGCCAATCAGGAAAGGTCTTTCCTGATTGGCCGCTAGGCGGCTCCTGATTGGCCAGAATTCATTCTGAGCCCAGACACCGAAGAGGAAGGTTCTCTCCGGCTCTGAAAGCCGGGGAGCGTCGCGGAAGATGCCGACAGCTGCTGGAAGTCGCCAGCAGCTGTCAGAAGACCTGGATGTCGACAGATGAAGAAGACCATCCATGCAGGACCTGGGTGAGTAGGATTTCCTTCCACAGGTCCAACATGGATTATCCTCGGACAGGACGCCGTCCCCGGAGCCGCCGACACGGAGCCGCCGACACCGGAGCCAGCGACCTACCAACGGGATCAAGATAGGTAAGTATCAGTATGTGTGTAATGTGTGTATTAAACTTTTATTTAAAATGGGTGTCAGTGTGTTTTATTTCACTATTTTTTTTTCTGTGGCACTACAAGACCCAGCGGGCCCTTTAATGCCCAGCAGGCTGGGACTTGTGGTTCTCCAAGTCCCAGCTTGCTGGGGAGGCTTGCTGGCACTTGTAGTGCCACAGTAAAAAAACAATAGATTCATCTTTTTTTTACACCGCTATCAGCTCGATGCCCACCGCCCAGGGGCATCGAGGACAGCACCAGGCTTCAGCCTGGTCAGGTAAGTCCTGGAGGGGGGGGACCCCTTTATTGGGGGGGTCCCCACTCCCCCAGGGCCCCTGGCCAGGCTGACTGGTCGGTAGGGTTAATGCTTTGGCCGGGGGGACTTGCATAAAAAGTCTCCCCCCGGCTGTGGCATTACCCTGCTGGCTGGTTTTGCCTGGGGCTGGTTCTTAAAATACGGGGGACCCCTAGTCATTTTGTCCCCCGTATTTTGGGAACCAGCCCCGGACCTGGAGCCTGGGGCTGGTTGTTAAAAATCGGGGAGCCCCTATTTGTCGGGTTCCCTGATTTTTAATTACCGGCTCCAGGCTCTGTCAGCCTGGTGCTGGTTTCGGCTGTGGGGGGGACCCCACGCCGTTTTTTTTTTTTTTTTTATTTATTTAATTTTTCTATTTTTTTTACACTGAAGCCTGCACTGATCTGACTGATCCGTGCAGGCTAAAACGCAAATACGACATGAAAATGGTGTTCTATTTTCCTGTCGTATTTGCGCGGGTGTTTTACACCACTAAGCAGCCGTATTATCAGTACGGCTGCTTATTAAATCAGAAACCACCATTCTTTTGAATGGTGATTTCTGTCGTATCCTATCGATGGTGTAGGGCATTCGTATTTGTAACTACAAATACGAATGTTCCATCTTTAGGACTACGAATTGTTGTATTTTTGGGATTGTAAATCCTGAAAATACAAATTCGTAAAAAAAAGGTGTATTTCTCTCTACGAATACACCTTTTTTCTACGAATCCATTTTGGTAAATGTCCCCCACAGTGTCTAGGTCAACCCCAAGAAGTCGACATACACAAGGTCAACATGAAAAAAAGTCACTACAAGTGAAAGGTCTATATGAAAATGATTGACACATGAAAAGGTCAGCATCATATTTGTTTTAGGTTTTCCCCTTGTAGCACATGGAGCCCCAATGAGTGTACTAGATCCCCTCACATGACTGATCCAGGCTGGCGTTGACACCACGCATCCTCCCATCCAACATCCTATGCACATCTGCATTATTTCGGAGACTCACAAAAAACTGCAGCTTACCTGCAACGGTGACTTCCTGTCTGGGAAATTGTGAGGGGATTGGGATTAGATATTTTCACTATTTCTGTCATTATTTTGGCTCGTACAGGTGCACTATGGTCTGTACACATGTGCAGTCATATCAGGTCTGAATAACCCCCACTGTAAGGTTTCCCCCAATAAAAATCCACATGAATGTTAAGGTATGAAGTATGGCAAAATAATGTCGCCCCTTATCATGTTCACTTTTTTAACCTTATAACTGTTAACCTTGTCCAGATACCACTCTCCGCATTAGTAGTATATTCAAATATTTGTTACTAGTGACTTGCCTGGTGCTAACACTAAACAAATTGAAAAGATGCAAATTCATTTTCGGATTCTGGATGTGACTGACTGTGAATAAGGTCCAGAGTATCAAACGTGCATCTCTTCCGGCTTTTTTGTATAGATTCCTAATGCATCATGGTCATGGTCACTTACCATTCTTGGCATATACTGTATCCTACTACTACAGACCGTATTCCTAGGCATTCCTATGCATTGGATTCTACCATTTCTAAGATGGATCTTCTAACCTGACCCTTCATTTATAAATGTTGCAATGGGAGGTGTCACCTGCTGCACTTACAGTATTTCAACAACAATCCAAAGTACCTTTACAATACAGCATTGTCTGTAGCGCAGATATGTGTCATGAGTCACCGCTGTGGCTCATTATTTTTATGTCAGTTTCTGTGAGCTTTCCAACATTCTGTTTCTGGTATGGGACTTGCTGGTGGCATTCTGTGGTGAGTCTGTGCTATTGCAGCTCTATTCTATGTGATTGTTCTGCACAAGGCTGTCGCTTAATTAGCTTGTTAACTTTAGGTCTCAGTTGCAGTAATTTGTGCTTCAGGAGGCCTGTGCCTCTCCCGCAGTGTTGATTGGTGCTTGCTCCTGTTATATTCATTTGCAGACGCAAACCCAGACGCCGGTTATAGCTTCAGCTCCAGCTTATGTGTCTTGTTTCCAGTTTCTAGTACCGGCTTCTTGTTCACTGCTTCCAGCAGTCTAGATCCACCTTTGTTCCAGTGTCCTGTAGTGCTTCTAGACTTATTTGATCTTGGATGCCTGCTTCCACTCTCAGTCCTGGGACACTGTAAGTGCTCCACCTGGAGCCCTGGTTTATTCCTTTCATATTTTTTTTTCCAGTTCCTTGTGGACAGTATTTTGATCTCTCTCTGGTCCATATTGGTACATTCCCTCTGGGATTGCCTGAGGATTGCCACAGGTTTATTTCTCTTTGGTTTATTTCTCACCCATGCAGGGCAGTTTACTGGTTATTGCGAGTACCCGTCTCTTTGTGTCATTTGCTGTGTCTTGTTGTGAGGTATTACTTGTATATTGTACTTTTGAATGGCGCTTTTTCTTATGTTTACGAGTCTAGGTCATCCTTGGTTTGCGAAGTGGTCGCTTATACGTTTTGTTTTCTAATTTCCCTGGGAATGGCTCACAGAGCAATTAGTTAGTGTTTTCCCCAGTCAGGCCCATGTTAGTCAGTTTCACCATTTCACTGTCTCTGATGGATCTCCAGTACCTTGTTCAATCATAAGACCTGGTTGCACTGGAGTTGGGGCAGAATTAATTTGCCCCTTCAAATGTGTCGATTAAAGGTGAAGTCTTAGCATCTGCAGGTACTGGCCATCCGTTGGGACAGATCAACAGAGGCAGTGTAGGGGTCACTGTGGCCATAAACAGCGGTCACAGCTGTGGGGTAACACCCAAAAACCATAACAATACAAGGCCGCAACCTGCCCGTCTCTGGTGAAGACCACTGGTGGGTTAGATTCTGGGCCCCTTCTCTGAGTCGCCGCCTATCACCTGGTTCTGCGTACAGTTTCCTGCTGCAACACTCAGCCAATCAGTCTCCTCTTGGCTCTAATACCAGTTTAGAGGCTCCAACACACCAGATTCTAACACTGTCTTGGGGAGCGAGGGGGGGGGGGGTAGTAAGAAAGAGAATGTGACAAGGAGAGAGTGGCAGAGAGATAGATAGGGAGAGACAGAAACAGTGTAAGGGAGAGAGTGACAGTGTCAAGGAGATGGACACATGACCAGGGGAAGTGGCATAGAAAGACATAGCACTATATGAGGACATAGACAGACAGACATATGGGAGAGGGCATAGATGGAGGGGCATAAATGGACAAAGAACCATATAGGGGGATAGATTGATGAGGGGAGAGAATAGGGCATGGATGTCCTGAAAGATGGTTGGACAGATGGTGGGGGAGAAGGGTGCTCTCCATTCGTGGTACTGTACAGCACTTTCTGAGAATGATCTGCCTGTCAGATGTATACTGTCCCTATGTTTTTTTTGGTCACCAAATAGCAGCTAAAAGGAACTCAACGGAAGTCTAGAAACATGATTTAAGTACAGTAATATAAGAATGTAGAATAACCAGTATACAGGAATAACTGTACAGAGTAGTGACAAAATATTCTGCATTGTGACAAGAGCAGCAAAAATATGAAATGTAATCTTCAACTATGTAAATCCAGACCTTCATGGGCCTAATTTCCACATAAATTACCATGTGGACAAAAACATACTGGAAACAATTAATGAAAACTGTTGTACAAGTAAAAGATAACATGATTCATAGTAACCAGACATTTGCTTTAAACGTGCTAGTACTTTTCTTTTTATGCAAGTTTAACTGTGAATCAGTTTAACCTTCAGTCAATGTGTGCTCAGGGCAGAGTCTGTGGCAAGAAAAAAGTTCCCACAAGCACCTGCTTGCACTCCTACATGGAACATGGCAGGTCAGAACCAAATTAAGCTTCCCTGTCAGAGGCGTAACTAGAACTTTGTGGGCCCCATAGCAAAATTTTTGATGGGGCCCCCCTGCCAATGCCCATTACATATTGTGCAACACACTTTAATGCCCCTTTCAGAATATGCGACACACCACAATGACCCTTACACAATATGTGACACACCGCAATGACCCTTACACAATATGTGACACACCGCAATGACCCTTACACAATATGCAACACACCGCAATGACCCTTACACAATATGTGACACACCGCAATGACCCTTACACAATATGCGACACACCGCAATGACCCTTACACAATATGCGACATACCGCAATGACCCTTACACAATATGCGACACACCGCAATGACCCTTACACAATATGTGACACACCGCAATGACCCTTACACAATATGTGACACACCGCAATGACCCTTACACAATATGTGACACACCGCAATGACCCTTACACAATATGCGACACACCGCAATGACCCTTACACAATATGTGACACACACCGCAATGGCCCTTACACAATATGTGACACACACCGCAATGACCCTTACACAATATGTGACACACACCGCAATGACCCTTACACAATATGTGACACACAACGCAATGACCCTTACACAATATGCGACACACACCGCAATGACCCTTACACAATATGCGACACACCGCAATGACCCTTACACAATATGCGACACAACGCAATGACCCTTACACAATATCTGACACACACCGCAATGACCCTTACACAATATGCGACATACCGCAATGACCCTTACACAATATGTGACACACAACGCAATGACCCTTACACAATATGTGACACACACCGCAATGGCCCTTACACAATATGTGACACACACCGCAATGACCCTTACACAATATGTGACACACACCGCAATGACCCTTACACAATATGTGACACACAACGCAATGACCCTTACACAATATGCGACACACACCGCAATGACCCTTACACAATATGCGACACACCGCAATGACCCTTACACAATATCTGACACACACCGCAATGACCCTTACACAATATGCGACATACCGCAATGGCCATTATACAACACACTGTAATACCCTTACACACTGTGAGACACACTGCAAGGCCCCATACACGTAATACCCATTACCAGCTATGCCAATAGTCACAGCCTGATAAACACATAAAAAAAGAAACACATAAACACATAAAAAAGTAAATAAAACATTCTAAACTTATTATTTCAATATAATCAGTAGTACTGTAGCCCATCTCACCAGCAGCAGCAGCCAGCAGGACTTCTCCAGCACTTTCACGCTGAGCTGGCAGCGCAGGTGGATAGCCAGTCTGTGAAGCAGGATGCAGGGCAGTCACAGGCAGGCTCCATGCCCTGCGCATCACTTCTCTCCCTGTCCGGCTTCTACACGGTGACGACGGCGGCGGCTGCGGCACCCGCAAACCCCCCCCCCCCCCTCCTGCTCCTCTCACCCTCGCGTGCCTCTTCCGGCTCAGCTCTGAATCCTTCCGCAGCAGTGCAGAGCGCAAATACCGCCCGGCTCCTTCCGCACGCTTCCTCCTATTGCCTTTCTCTACGGAGCTGCACGGCGCGCCGATCCCCCCCGGGGCCCGCCCGGCTCCTTCCCCACCGGCTCCATAATAGAATAATAGAATAATTAAACTACCGTGGGTGTAGGGTACTGCTTGCTGTCCACGGGGCCCCCCAGCCTCCGGGCCCCATAGCAGCTGCACCCCCTGCACCCACGGTAGTTCCGCCACTGTTCCCTGTCTAGCTGTTATTTCTGGCAGCTCCTCTTCATACTGATGGTCATGTTCTTACCAGTGATAAGTGCTGATGGTGCTCATTTGCCACCATCAAGTCACATTGTAGAATCCAAAAAGGCTATATTAGTGCCAAGGGGCCTAATTCAGACCTAATCGCAGGGCAAATTTGTTCTCAAGAGGGGCCTCAAAACCATGTGCACTGCAGGTGGGGCAGATGTAACATGTGCAGAGAGAGCTAGATTTAGGGGAGTTATTTTGTTTCTGTGCAGGGTAAATACTGTCTGCTTTATATTTACACTGCAATATAGATTTCAGTTTGAACACCAACACCCACCCAAATCGAACTCTTTCCGCACATGTTACATCTACACGTTACATGATTTTGCCCGTTTGAGATCAAATTTGCCATGCAATCAATTATGAATTAGGCCATAAATGTAGTGTTCTTTCCTATTGCCTTCCTAATTAGATATTAATTGAGACCCCGCTGTATGGAGGGGCTGGGGGTAAATTTAGCCCATGTAGCCCTGCCCCTTCACACAGACCAGCAAATCACTGCATTTTTCTGTGGTGGGAACCTAATGCCATGTAAGCCCGGCCCTAACCCATGAAGTGGTCAGCAGTTTCTCATCTACAGGCATCTCCTGGAGAGGAGACAAAAACCTGGCAAGTATGGTCCATACATGTTGTGGTTTATGGACAGACCTTAATCTTTATCTAATAGCATACAGTATGTACTGTACACATGCTGTAAAGCACAATAAACATAGGGGGATAAAATGATTGTCATGCTCATATTTGCTTTTTATGTATTTGTCTAACAATTATTATTGAGTGAACAAGAACTGAAGGAATGTGCCTTTTGCTCCATATTTTGACGATACAGGTAAATAATACAATATTATATGCCTTTGTAGTAGCAAGGAATTATTATATTGTAGCCAAACACCTCATACACAATAACTATTACCATTAATGTCAAGTATTGTAGGTGGCAGAAAAATCTAGAGCAGAGTTTGGTACTTGTTTCCTAGCACGGCCACACCGATTAGCATCGGGATGGTCGTGTCGGAAAAATCGCGTCGGTCGCATCGCATGCGATTTGGTCGCATGTGATGCGACCGATGCGATCCGATTTTTACATTGGATCCAATGTAAAATGGTCCCTGGGACCCGATTTTACATAGGATTCAATGTAAAATAGCCCCCAGACCCCAATTTCAGCACCCCTGATGGTTGAAATGGCCCCTCATTGGTAACGCCACCCCACGATTGACGCTAACCCGAAGCGTGGCGAGCGCAGCGAGCCCGCGAGGGGCGGCGGTGCGCGTCCTCCGACCTTTTCATACCCCTACTATCCACGTCGGCGTGGAGTTGAGAATAGAATAGTGTGGCGAGCGCAGCGAGCCACCGAGCCCGAAGCGTGGCGAGGGGCCGCGGATACCTGTGAAGCCCGCGAGGGGACGCGGATACCTGTGAAGGTATCCACGTCCCCTCGCGGGGCTCGCTGCGCTCGCCACGCTTCGGGCTCGGTGGCTCGCTGCGCTCGCCACACTATTCTATTCTCAACTCCACGCCGACGTGGATAGTAGGGGTATGAAAAGGTCGGAGGACGCGCACCGCCGCCCCTCGCGGGCTCGCTGCGCTCGCCACGCTTCGGGTTGGCGTCAATAGTGGGGTGGCGTTTACAATGTGGGGGCATGACGGGGCCATATACAATGAGAAATGGCCCATATTGGCCCCTTTCCCATTGATTACTATGTGAAGATGGACTTAATCAAGTCCATCTTATCTTGTGCCATTATAATGGCACAAGACCGACGCGACCGACACGATTTCAATGTTAAAAATATTTTAACATTGAAGCCTATGGAGAAATCGGGTCCATCGCGTCGGTCGCGTCGTGTGCCATGTTAAGGCACACGACGCGACCGACGCGATGGACCCGATGGACGCGATTTCTCCATAGGCTTCAATGTTAAAATATTTTTAACATTGAAGCCTATGGAGAATCGGGTCCATCGCGTCGGTCGCGTCGTGTGCCTTATTAAAGGCACACGACCGACGCGATGGACCCGATTTTCCATTTGCCGGTAAAATGGACCTGATTTGAAAGAAAATCGGGTCCATCGTGGGCATCGTGTGCCTTAAAGTTAAGGCACACGATCAAGAAGATTGTGGCCGTGCTAGGAAACAAGTACCCAGAGTTTATTATCCATTTTCTAATAATAATAATAATAATAATAATGGAGAAAGTGTTAATAAGTTTGAGTGTCCCTTATCTATATCCTCAGCCTCCAAAGTGATGTCTTGGACATTTACCGTGCACGCAACTAAATCTAAAAGTCAATTAAAACTATGCTCATTGGTTATGTTTGTTTACTTATATTCTTGATACTTTCTACAATACATAACCTTAAGGTCCATACACACTGGGCGATTATGCACAGCGCGTATGGACAGCGATGATCGCTATCATCACTGGAAGGAAGGCCGCTCACTGCATACATACTGAGCGGCTTTCCCCCTGCCCGGCGCCGTCATCGGGGGGGGAGGACAGCTTTGCATAGAGCAGCGCTATGCAAAGAGATCCTCAAAGCCACTCATCTGCTGTTACTACAAGCAGGTGAGCGGCTTTCCTGGCAATGATGCAGGAGCGCGCTTCAGCGCTCATTGGTGGGCCATACACACTGGGCGGCTTTCCTCCTGCCCGGCACTGTCAGTGGGGGGGCGGACGGCTTTGCATAGCTCTGTCCTATGCAAAGCCATCCTCAAAGCCGCTCATCTGCTGGTAATGCCAGCAGATGAGCGGCTTTCCTGACGATGATGAGGGAGCACGCAGCAGTGCTCACCGCTCATCGCCGGGCCATACACACTGGTCAGCTTTGATCTGAAAGCTGCTCAAACTTGCTGTTTTCAGCGGCTTTCAGTTCAAAGTCGCCCAGTGTGTATGGGCCTTTAGTCAGAATGTCTGTTTAAGTGGTTTAATTAACTCTGTGTAGCCAAAAAACATGGTTCCACCGGGAACACAACCACTTCAATTTTCAAAGCTGTAATTGAGAAGAGACAGATCATACCCCCAACTATTTCCCTTTCTGTAGGAAAGGTATGACTTTTGCAGGGTCAAAAAGGACAGTATAACGGATAATAGGACCTGGAATGAGGTATTTAAAGTTTCTTTCCTCCCCTGAGATATTAGTATTGTACCTGCAGGTGTAGTTTGAACTCTTCTTTACAAATGACACATGGCTGCAAAGAGTCGCCTTGCTCTACAGATCTTTGTTTTACTTTCATCCAGTCATCATTGGTTAAGGGCAATGCAGGCACCTCGATGATACCCAGTTTCTGAGCTGTAACCAAACATGAAATTAATGAACAGCAGTGATAATTGATGACTCACTAACAATTTTTTATTGTAATATACTACACTGCCAGTATTTTTGTTTTAGAACAGCCCTATTTCCCCAAATTTGATTGAATTAGCATTTTTAGCAGATATTTTGAGGATCACTTACAGCAACATTGGCACTCAAAGGGTAACACTGGGCAAACTATGATCATCTCATTTTCAACTGTGCATGGAAGACTTTGCGCTTTAGGTTCGGCAGGTCAAGTAGCAGTAAGCAAGTCATTGCTCCCATGGCAAAATAAGAAGAGACTTGCATCTGCCATGAAGCACCACGTTGGACGACTAAAGACTGGAAGAAGATCTTATGTGCCGATACATTAAATCTTTCGTTAATCACACAGGGTTTTTGTATGCCATTAAGTAGGCGAATGGATGATTCTCCAGTGTGTGACACCAAAAGTCAAACTTGTAAGAGGAAGTTTGATGATCTGGGGCTCTTTTCTGGATCCTCAGTTGCCAACTTGCACAGAGTGGCTGGCACCCTGGAACAAAAGGGCTACCAGAACATTTTGCAGTGTTACACAATACCCTCTGGTCTGCACCTAGTTGGAATTAATCCGCATTGGGCTGCTTTAAGATGAACAACACAGAAGGGTAAAAGCAAAGTTTTTCCATGTCTGCCACTTTGTTGAGTCAAAATCTTTGATTGCATTTAAAAAAATAAATAATAATTTATCTCCGTTTATTTGTTCTATGCTTTAATTGCAGAGTATATTGGCATAATTACAGTATCTGTGTAAATTTAAATATAAACTGGGCAAAACGGGTGGTGTGTTTTTGATTGGTAGTATATTGTGTAAATCATACTTACCTACGTTGAATTTCTTCTCTGAGAAGCCAGCAGAGGAAACACTGTGAGCTACTTTGGGTGGGTGAGGTCAGGGTATTACGTCACTAGGTCCCACCCCTTTTGTGGCAAAATGCTGCAATTCGCAGGTCCATGAGCGGGGCTAAATATCAAGATTTAGTCCCACCCCTGCTGCAAATATTGGGTAGAATCTCCACATCCAGCCCACTTTGAAAGGAAGCGGGTGGGTTGCCAGACACTCTTCTGAGTGTGGGGGGACTGCCTTAAAAAATCTACCCCACCTGTAAATTATATCTAAACAATATTTTTGGTCAAAAAGGAAACTATATTGACAAGGTATGATATTTGAGCTTTTTATAATAAGGTTATTTCCTGGGTTCAGATGTATGCATTTTGGACTACATCCCATCATATCGCATTACATGCGATTTGCGTGTGATTTGCATGCAATGCGGTGCAATCCGAAGCTAGTTCAAAAAGTATTTGCAGCACATACATTTTGAACGGTGCGATGGGATGCGCATCACACCCACAAAACGAACCTTAGTCATTGGACTCCTCTGTGACTTTTAATATCCTAAAACACTTGAGTGGTTCTGGATGTTAAATCTAAAGTGTCTAAATAGACAGTCAACAGGTCTACACCAAACGGTCAACAGGTCGGCTGGGTCAAAAGGTTGACATGCAATTGGCCGACAGGGTGAAAATGTCATCAGGGTCAAAAGGTCAACATGAAAAAAGTTGACATATGAAAAGGTCGACAAGAGTTTTTTCTTTTTTTAAACCGCCTTGTTCTTACTTAACCATTCAGTCGGCATAGAGGGAGAATATAATAGTGTGCCCGAAGCGAGGGGTACAGCGCTAGCCATGAGAGGGCACCCTTTACAATAACTGAGAGTCCATGTCGACAGTTGTTGACATTGACAACAAAAATGTCAGTGTCTAATTGAATCATCCACACAGGCGCCACCACTAGGCAAGGTTAGGCATTTGCCTAGGGCGCCGGCCACTGGAGGGCGGTAGTGAGCTGGCCTGGCCAGCAGCAGCAGCAGGAGGAAGCTACTACGCATGTCGCTACCGCAGTCCGCAGAGGACAGAGGAGGAACTAGAAGAAGGCAACGCTGCCGGTTGCAGACACCACACACAGCAACAAGTGTGCAGCTTGTGACTTTGTGAGTAATTATTCGGACCCCCGTCCCCCCCCTCCGCCCCCTCCGGAGCCCGCCCGTGTACATCATGGCTGCGCTGACAGACAGTAGTCAGTCAGTCTCCTGGCAGGTCATCAGGCCTACAGCAGTTGAGCCAGCGGAAAACTTTGGCGGTGGGCGGCGGCAGCGGCAGCCCCTGCCCCCATTGACAAGACAGCGTAAATCCACTGCCCCCCCCCCCACCCGGTGCCCGTGCGCTTAGACACCGACACAGGCCTGCAAATCTCCGGCGGGAGGAGGAGCCGCCGCCGCCCGCCCCCTACCCCCTCCTACCCACCCAGCTACTCAGTGTCATAGTCTGATCTGATCATCTGCCAGTCATCTGGATGGTGGCGTGGCAGTCATTATTTTACAAGGTGGCGCACTGGCGCTTCCTCCCTCTATGGGGGGGGCATCTCCTATAGGATGGTGGCAGTAATATTTTTATCCTGTAGGTTTGCCTAGGGCGCCTAGATGCCTTGCACCGGCCCTGCATCCACACCCACACGTGAGTGGGATAGAAGGAAAAAAATGTTAAAAATAGAATGAGAAATCCCCACCAGACATAGGACAAATAAGCAACAATGACGAAACTTCCATATAAAACAAGTCAGTGTAACCTTATGTATGTACAGCATGTGCTGCAGCCATGTTGAAAGTTGCAATGGTGAAAACCTCTGATATCCAGACTTAAACATTGTTGCCCTGCCTTACATAACCTATAATGTGTTCAGACATGGTGGAAGTCTGACATAATGCCTAATTCATGATGAGACTGTAGTCGTATTTGTCTTGGCTAACCTTGTAAGTAAAGCTGATGCTGTGCTAATTATTTTCATCTCCCCACCACTGACACCTTTAGGGCTGTTTCACACAGTACGGTTCCTGCCGCACGGTGAAATCCCGTACGGTCAGGGAGCCGCGCCGCACTCAGAATTTTATAATGGCAGGGATGGCCACAGCCCGGCAGCCGTCCCTTCCAGTGGGGGGATCCGGCTGCAGCCGTGCGGCCGGGCCGTGGCCGTCCCGTGTGAATGGACACAATAGTGTCCATTCACAACTGCTGAGTGCGGCACGGCTCCCTGGCCGTACGGGATTTCACCGTGCGGCAGGAACCGTACTGTGTGAAACAGCCCTTAGTGACTGACTACCACTGACAGCTACATGGTGTTCGAAGTACATCTACAGGGCAATTCCCCCGAGTACTCTTTTGTCCTGTCAATCATTACAATGGGTAAAGACATCAAATCTGTAATCAATCAGTCACATTGCGAGAGATATGAATTCACTCGCTCAAGGAAAGATTTGGAACTGTTGCCTTCCTGAGCTGAGCAAGAAAAGCTGCTGTTTGACATTAATAGACATCAAAGACTATATTACTGAGCTGAACAATACATATGCCATAATTACATTGCTTCCACTTAACCAAGTACAATATGTCCTCATTGACTTCTCGACATTGTATTGTCATGTTAGGAGGGAACAGACGCCAACCCAACAGACACAGACTGACTGACAGTTTGGCGAACTTGCTTTACAGGAAAACTGTGTTTGGATTGGTTGATCGATACAGAAGGACAGTGCTGTAACTTTAGACACAAATGACTACATGGAAATAACCTGTAATATATATCTTATATTTTCCAAATGCATTTTATATCTGAAAATGAATACTTGAGGTTTTTATGGTACTTTAATGGACAACATGACGTCTTTATCTTCCATCTTCTTCTTCAATATATATTATTAAACTTTTGGCTATTTATTTAATATGTAAATGTTTTAATTCATGCTTGCCTCTTCCAAAATGGATGGGAGGTTCTCGAAAATCGGGTCGTGCTCCTGGCCCCAGCACTTGCTGCAAACCCTGCAACCATCTGTGAAAGTAGACAGTCTGGGGGGGAGGTTGACGTGATTTGCGCTGAATCACATTATCATATCCATGCTACTCACTGTACAATGCTGATAATAGTGGAATTGCACAGTGAGGGGTGTGGCTATGATGATGCAAAAATGCAATCCCACCCACTGCCTCTCCTTCCTCCACACTCCCTTTGACAAGCTGCACCCCCAGCACTGCCCACCACTGGGTAGCCAATCATACAGTTAATAACTATGGTTTCATTAAGACTGCAGAGTAAATTTCACATTCTTCTATGCCTAGATCCAAACTGACTTTACTTTTTAATGTCTTAGCCTGCGAACGTTAATTAATTTTTCAGCACTTTCTTTAAACAAATGAGGACATAAAAATTGCAAAAACATACAAACTTTTGTTTCCATAGGTCTATATTTTAGATATATTGTACTTTGGGTATACTGTATTTTCTAAAGGCCAATTTTCACAGATGTTTATCGATTTTACAATTAGATGTAAATAGACCTTTAGTGAATATACCCCTTGTTGTGCACATATTCTTCAGCTTAGAGTAAAGCGACCTACAGTACACAGGGAGAGATTTGCTGAGTGCTCGCCAAGATCGCTCCAAACACACCGATGTGTCAGCGCTGTATGATGAGCGATCTGTCAGGGCCAACACTGGCCAGTGAGAACAGTGGTCCTGCCTAGCATTTACTAGATTTAGCCAGCATGCTGGATATTAATCGCCAGGTGATAGGGACGTGCAGGGCCGCGCATCGCTATCTCTATGGCCCCTAGACACACAGCGATTTAGATGGTTTAGAAAGTGCCCTAAAATTAGCCCGTGTGTAGGCCCCAAAAAGAGTGGGATAAAAAAGAACACTGAGGGCAACTATTTATTTATTAATTAACAGTTTCTTATATCAGACAGCATACCTCCCAACTTTTCAGCATGTCGAGGAGGGACATGCCTGAAATTAGGACATGCCCCCATTTTGACGCTGTGGGGGCATGGCCCAGAGGCTCTGCCCCCAGCCCCTCTGGCTGCGAGAAAAGACGCTGTGCGCATGTGCACAGCATCTTTTTAGTGCTGGCCAGCAACTGACAGGGGGGACTCCCAACTGCCCCCGGGCCACGGGACAATGCCGGCCGTGGGAGGGACGTGGGAATGTCCCGGAAATCGTAGTCCCGCAGTAATCAGGACCGTTGGGAGGTATGAGACAGTCACATTTCTGCCAGGCTGAATGACATTTTCCCTTTGGCACTTCTTCCCCTATAGCAGATATTTGCATTTTGTTTAAAAGTATGGCTCTTCAGCTGTTGTGAAACTACAAGTCCCATCATGCCTTACCACAATTTTGCTATTAGGGAATGCTAAAACTGCGGCATGCTGGGATGTGTAGTTTCACAACCGCTAGAAGGCCATAGTTTGGACATGCCTGGTTTAAACTAACTTGATGTATATTTTTTTCATGCACCCTCTCTCCCCTTTGTCTTTTCTGCATGATTATGGTAAATGATCACTCTATATACTGTCTATTTGAATTTATATAATGTAGTGTCTGTACTTATATTTCTTGTTGTAATTTTTATCCCCTGGAACCAGTGTTCTACAAATAGCCCCTGCAGACCCCACAGTGGTTAGGCATTGGGTGGTTTGTAAGAATTGGGGAACTATGAGGGCTATTGCTACACCCACCTGGACCTGCAGTTACATGTCTGCAGTTCTGTTGTGCCTGCCGCCATTTTGGGAGGTACAATTTTAATGGGAGTAGGTGCAACAGACCTGGTGTTGGCGCAGGGATGGCCATTGACCATTGATGATTCTAAATCGTTTATGGCCGATGTTGAATTATTTTTGCCATCGATGGGAGAGAACTAGAAGTTTTCCCTCCATCGATGGCACAGCAAAAACTTTCTTCAAAGTGCCGGGACATGGAGCATAGCTCTACCCCCGACACCCGCAAAGCCCCGCTCCGTGTTTTGAAAGGCCAATCAATCAAACAAAATGGATGACCATCGATAGGTAAAACTATTGATGGTCATTAATTGCATACTTTAGCACTATAGATGACCAGTTGCAATATTGTCAACGATGGCAACCATCAATGGCAATGATGGCAATCCCAATGTTGGCATAGGTGGATGAGGAGGGGGATCCCCTGACAATGAGCAGGTACCATGGGTGGACTCTGAAACTTTTATGGAAGGGGCGGGGGGGGGGGGGTTGTCATCATTATTCAGTAAGTTACAGGGAAGATTTGAGAAACTTTACTAACAAAATATTTCTATGAAAAACAAGTGAGAAGTCTGCATTAAGGGTGAATAGGTCATTTACACGTTACTATCAAAATGTTTTTCTTGCTCACTATGGGGAATGTATCTATGCTAGAAGGAATAATACAAATATAAATTCCACTGGTAGAACAAACATTTTCTGCTGTTAATGTCATACAGTATTAGCTGGTTAGGGGGACATACAAGGCAATTATGTTCCCACCAAGACTGTGTGGCTAACCATCCCAGATCCAATACCCATAGGCTAATCTAAGGGGTGGTCCAGGGGTGCATTAAGACATACCGCCTATCTGTACAAGACTGTGTGGCTAACCATCCCAGATCCAATACCCATAGGCTAATCTAAGGGGTGGTCCAGGGGTGCATTAAGACATACCGCCTATCTGTACAAGACTGTGTGGCAAACCATCCCAGCTCCCATACCCATAGGCTAATCTAAGGGGTGGTCCGGGGTGCACCGGACCACCCATTAGACATACCGCTTATCTTGAGCACGACAGTCCAAGGTCGGCGCTGCGGCTATTTTGAAATTTCGCGCTGTCTCGAGCCATTCTAGTGCCTCGCAAAGCAGCGCAAAATTTTAAAATAGCAGCGGTGCTGACCTGTCGAACTGTCCTGCTCTGAGTCTGACAGCCGGGCAGCACACAACTCTCTGCCTGGCTGTCACCAAGCAGGATTTCATCTCCCCTTGGCAACGAGCATTTTACTCCCCTGTGGCAACAAATATGCAGTCCCCTTTGGAAACGGACATGAAACCCCCTTGGCATTGATTATGAAGCCCCTGGCATTGAGTATGTAAACCCTGGAATTGAACATGTAGGTAAGCAGCACTTACAGTATGTGACATAATATGTAATGGGTATCACGGTGTGTGGCATAATGTGTAATGAGCTTCACGGTGTGAGGCACAATGTGTAATGGGCATCACGTTGTGTGGCCTTATGTGTAATGGGCATTTCAGTGTTTGGCCTTATGTATAATGGGCATTATGGTGCGTGACATAATATGTAGTAGGGCATTACAGCTTGCAGAATAATGTGTAATGAGCATTATGGAGTGTGATATTATGTGTAATGGGCATTATAGCATTTACTATAATGGGCATTACAGTGTGTGGTATAATGTGTAATGCCACGCCCCCTTTTGTGAGGCCACGCTTACTTTTTGGCCAAGCAAGGGTCCCTGTTTCAAGTTGAGTTGGATCTGGGACCACCCATTATCATATTTGTAGATTCACCTATGCCCATACCAGGGGTGTAACTATAATTATTGCAGGGGTGCTGTTGTTATTGGGTCCGGAGTCTCCCCTGCAGCCAGATCACATTAGCATCAGACTAATGGGCTCTACACACGGAGCGATATTCAGGCATTTTCGGAGCGATTTTACATTATTTCACTAATTCGCTCAGAAAATGCCTGAAAATCGCTATGTGGACCACACGTCGATTTAAATGCAGGTCTGTATCTTACGCCAATTAATAATATGCACACAGGTTATTAATCGGTCGGGGCCAGTGTTCTCAATGGAGAACTCTGTTCCTGACACCTCGCTCAGCACACAGCGCTGTGCAGCACTGCGTGCTGAGAGACCTGAGTGTTCTTAGCGAAGCAGCATCACACAGAATGGGCCCTACGTACATCAGTACGTGTGTAGGGCCCATAATGCTGATGCGTAGCAAGATGTGAGATGCATGAGGTGGCTCACTTTCTAAGGACTGCTACATTCCTAATGACAAACCCAATGATGGAAGAGAAACTCTGCAGCCAAAATGAATTGATGGATAAATTACTGCCCAGATGCACAGACAACCATACACGGGGACAAACAAATATAAAATTATGAAGTCAAAGAATACTGCATCTATATACCTCCCAACTTTGTCCCCTGGCAACCTTCCTTGCATTCATAGATGCAGAGTTTATATGCACAGCATCTAGTCAGTGATCACCGGCTCCCCCAACTCCCCCCCCCCATCATTGAACTTGCTGGTGGAACAGCGGAGAAGTGTCCAATTAGCGGGGTCCCCACTTTAATGGGGACAGTTGACAATATTTTGAAATTTTAGTGTGTATTACTATAGCTATTTATTAAAGCTTGGGGTGAGCTAAAATTGTAAGAGATAACGTACTAACCAATCAGTTTCTAATTGACATGTTACAGGCTGTGTTTAAAAATTGGCAGTAAGGAGCTGATTGGTTTGTACCAAGCTTAGATAAATACTACCACAATAAACACTTTAAAAAAAAATATTAACATTAGTTAATACTGTAGAATAGCAAACGCTCTCCTCTTAAATTAAAACATTCCTGCCTACTTTTATAAATTCCACCTTGGGAGATGTCAGGAGAGGAAAAGCAGGTGGGCAGTGATAGGGGAAGTGCCGGACTAACTGCACAATTAGGTCCTGCCCTCCCATGGAGAAATTGCAGAGTATTTGCATATGCGGGTTACTAAATGATGGGATTAGCGTAAACGGCAATAGCCCTTATCCCCTCTGCCGGAATTGTAATGAATTTATTTCCCTATTCTGCCCCCTTCAGTAGCAAGTGTGCACAATGTGGGAGGTGTGCCCACTTTTCCGGAGCTGTGGGTACTAGCAAAAAAAAAAAAAAAAATACTACTATTGTCTCCCGCAACATCCGGGAGAGTAAGAGTTAAAATGATGTGCATATACATTTGTATTCAGTGCACAGAAAGGCCAATGACAAATAAAGAAACCTGGAAAACCTTTTGTGAAAAATACCAAAAAGTTATGTATCTAAAACAATTTCCAATAGGGTGTGTACACACCAATTAGTGTTTTCTGAAGGTGTCAAATCCCTTTAATCCTCACACTTTCAAATCTAGTTGGTAGTTTTTCGACAAATGACATCAACCTTGTAAATCCCCAATGTTGTTATTCTGACAGATAAAAATCCACATCAAATAGTTTTTATATTATCCCAGCCTTCCACTACTAAATCCTTGTTGTTGCTCCTTCTCAATATGTAATCCCATGCATTCTATATAAAACAATTAACAAATAGTGACTTGCCTAAAGTTAGCTGTGGAACAGCCGGATCAAGAACATATTCTTCTTCTTCTGCCACATCCACTGTGGTCTTTCCTGCATGTTTCCCCCTTATTCCAGTATCAACAACTGGTTTCACCATCTTTCTGTGAACACGTCGGGAACTGATCTTCCTACTTCCAGTTCCCTTACAAGGATCAGCTAAAGAGAGGTCCTGGAGTTGCAGATTTTGCAAAATATGGTCTTGCAAAGCCACGGCGGTGAGTATTAGTGGTTGCTGGTTCCCATAAGACTTCTAAGATATAAGAAACCCATAAAGGAGACAAAAATATTGTTATGAAAGAAATCAGAAATATTAGGTCAAACCTGACAACATTTACAGACTTCAATGGCATAAGGTTTATGTTTATCCTAAACAATACAGAAAAAGTTAAATATAGCAAACAACAAACCCCCACATTCAGCACATCCACATTTACTGTACACTGGTTTTTTTTTTTTTTTTTTAAGTTACAAATTTTGGGGGTTATTCTGATTCACTTGGAAAGGCACAATCACTCTCTAATGGACAAAACCATATACACTGCAGGTGGGGCTGATGTAACAGGTGCAGAGAGAGTTAGATGTAGGTGTTTTATTGTTTCTGTGGCTGCTTTATTTTTACACTGCAATATAGATCTCAGTTTGAAGTAAAACCCCACCCAAATCTAACTCTCTCTGCACATGTTATATCAGCCCCACCTGCAGTGCACATGGTTTTGTCCATTAGAGAGTGATTGTGCCTTTCCGAGTGAACCAGAATAAGGGCCTTTGTGTGGTGGCTGATAAACATTTTGGTGGTTATTCTGATCGGTGCGGCCAAACGTGCGTACGTACGCTATTAACGTACGCTAGCCGTACGCGGCCGTTGGGGTTAAGTCCACCCACAACTCAGCCGCTTACGTACGGGCAGAAACAACGTAGAAGGGGAGTGGCGTACAAATGAGCGTACGGCAACGTACGCGGCCGGCCCAGCCCTTACACTCCGACAACTGGCGTACAACTGAGCGTACGGCAACGTACGCGGACGTCTTTCGTCCGTCTTCCCACCGACTTCTTGCGGAGATCTGAGCGTACGCCAGCTTGCACGGACGGCTCCCTATTGTTTTCAATGGAAAACTCAGCTTATGTCACCGCTCGTGAGAGTGAGCGTACGTCCGTGTACGCTGGCATACCCTTCACATATATGGACCTGCAAATCTTGCCTTTGAACTATAATTATGAAAATTAATTAATTGATTGAATTAATTAATGTGCAAAATAGTGGCCATGGGCTTAAAACATTGCTGAAACATCCTTTGTAGGTGTTAGATGTGGTTTATGTTATTGTATCATAAATACCAAACCTATGTTTGTATTAGAGTGAACACGTTGACACATGTCGACTTGTGTAGATTGAGTGTGCTACTGTGTAAAGTCTATGAAAGCACGTAGTGAATGTGTATAACTGTTTAACAAATACCTACCTTAGCATATATAAGCAGGTCTTAAAAAGATTCTTACCTTAAATTAAACAAACCTTTCAATGTAGAGAAGTATAGAAAGATAAGCTTCCAATGTGTTTGAGTGCTGTGTGTGGCTTGCAGGTAGTAAAATCATGGTTTGGACTTAATAGACTGCAGCATTGGTTATTACATTCAGGTGTATGTGTTTGATAGTAATCAGCGTAAATTAGCAAACCCAGGCGCACGCTGGCATGCGGTATCTGTAGGGGTGGTTTGAGATGGCGGTTGGCGGCCGCCTGTTTTGTGTCCGAAATGAACGGTGCTTTAGTCGATCGTGCGGTAGTAGCACCGCTCATTTTTGGTGCACACCCCCGTGTACGCCCATGTTTACGCCCATTTTCCCTCATTATTTCGGCCGCTCCCCTCAACACGCCCCTATGCCGCCCCCAATGCCCGTACACTCGCGTACAGGTTTTTCGCACGTAGAGACCCGTCCGTAAGCGTTGTGGAGTGTTCGCGCCTGCGCATTAGCGAATGTACGCATGCGCAGATCATAAAAAACCCCGGGACGTACGCGTACGGCCCGGCCGCACCAACCAGAATAAGGCCCTTTGTGTGATACAGAATTTAGTGAGTCGTGACACAAACTACTACTCTAGTCTTTGTCATTTCAGCACAGAAGTTGGGAAGATACAATTATGCAATTCTCACATAAAACATCAGCTAGCAAATGTCTTCTACAATAGTAATGAAAATCGGAAATTATATTTAGAACGAAAAGTTTAGCATATTGAAGTGTTTGGAACAGATGTGTATATATACCTGTCCTCAAATCAAGAGAGTTTGGTGGGGATGCGGCCAGGAACCTGACCTGGTACTGAGAATGCGGAGGGATCCCTGAGGTAAGTATGAGGGTGTCTGTTAGGGTCAGGCGCTGGGGGAAGGATTAGGCAGGCTGCAGTGGTGATGGGGGGTGGGGATTATGGTTAGGCCTCCTCGGAGAGGGAGGCCGTCTAGGCTTACAGTCTGGGGGTGGGTTGGTTTTTGGTTAAAAAGCTGTGGGTGGGAGGTCAGGGCTAGGCTGCAGGGGGGAGCGCAGTTAAGGTTAGGTTGTACAAGAGATGGTTAGTGTTAGGTTGTGGAAGAGCACAGCAGAACCACAAAATGTAGAACCTAATAAAGGTAAAAGCAGCATCTCAGTCAGCAGTGTTGCACATATCGCAGTCAGTGGCAAAGTGCCCATAGAGGTATTGTTAGCAAAGAGTATGATATTATTCTTATCTCTAAAGGAGGGGTGGGGTGAATCTAGTAAAGAAAGCCTTCACCCCTCATAAAAAATGACCAGACTTAGAGTTGCACAAAGTGTCATCATTGTAAATGTATATTTACATGTGTGGGAGTGATCTTATTGACAAAATATACCTTTGAAGCTTTTGTTCCATATGTTAGTGAAGCAGATGTTCCGCTAGGCCTTGAACTGAAATGATGAGCCATTCTGCCCGAGTTACAAAAAGAATACCTGCAGCAAAAGACAACATTGCACAATGTAAATTTACTTTGTACTACAGTAAATGATTAACAATACGTTTCCCATGCTATAAAATTTAAGAGTTAATTATAGCACCAGCATAAATGAAATAACTCAGAATAGACAGCAGCCGCAGACCTAAAATATTCATTTTAGAGTTTAAATTGATGATGAATACATTGAATTGATGTTAAGGAGATTACAGGTAAATGACAATGCCGGTTTAAATGTTTAACCAAGTCTACATGTCACACACCAGGAAAGCTGCTGTCATGCTCATTGGTGCTGAGAGAGGGAGAGGAACTAATTACCCGGGCTTACAACTGATAGAGGGGGACAGCACATGCTGCTGTGTGTTGGGCTGTAATGTGGCTAATGAGGTGCTTCATTTCCAAGTTTTCTAAAACAAATTCTCAGGGTGCATGGCCACACCTCCTGTGATGAGGCCATGCCCCCTGAACAGTACAAGGGCCTGGCTAGGCTCTCAACAGCCCTGGTCATGCTATACCTTAACTTACACTTTTAATGCGCACAGGGTTTTTATTATTATTATTATTATTATTATTATTATTATTATTATTATTGTTCTGTTTTTTTTTTTACACAGAGAAGCATTGAACGGATCTGACTTATCCGTGCTATGCTGGTGGGTCATAAGCAGGGCCAGCGCCACCACTAGGCAAATCTAGGCATTTGCCTAGGGCGCCGGCCACTGGAGGGCGGTATTTCGCCCCCCCTTGCCGCCCGGGTACCTGTCCTGCGGCGTAAAAGCAGGCGGCGGCAGCGGGGGGGGGTCCCTGCAGTCAATAAGAAATAATGAGCGCTATCCGCCGGGCTATGCGGAAGCGCTTCTGTTTTGGATACACTTGCCGCACGCTGATTGGCTGAGATTCAGCCAATCAGCGTGCCCCGTGCGGCCAGTGTTTCCAAACAGAAGCGCTTCCGCATAGCCCGGCGGATAGCGCTCGTTATTTCTTATAGATTGCAGGGACCCCCCGCTGCCGCCGCCAGCTTTACAGCGCCGCAGGACAGGTACCTGGGCGGCAGACACCGGGGCGCCCCCACCCCGACTTGCCTGGGGCGCTCTGGTGCCTTGCACCGGCCCTGGTCATAAGTATTTGGCTACCGGTAATTTGGCAGCCAAATACGAATGACTTCAGCGTCGGAAAATACAAATTCTGAGAATACGGATGCTCAGTAATTTATCCGAATTCTCCAGAGTATTTTCAGGCTGATCTCGTCAAATCTCGGTCGTACACGTTTCTACTGCGGATCGTCCATGATCGTCATTCTTACTAAATTTCCCATAAATAGTCATGATAGGAAGACAAACCCATATCCATGATAAGAAGCCCTTTTTTTCCCAATCACTGCCACAAAAACAAATAGGTCCTTGACTTTTCATGGACCGTATGTGTTTCCGCATGAAAAAGGGTAATTTTTTGCATGGAAAAATGGGGTATTATTGGATGGCCTGATAATAGCCCATTTTTTCTGTGCGAAAAGTTGGCTAATAAGATGCAATCATTGAGGGATTCATTCATATGCTCCAGAGGTTTCTACACTGAACAAGACACTTGTGTGACATCATCCTCATATCTAGGTGTGGTTTGCCCACAGCGGCAGAAGTAACATAAAAGTGAACAGGGCACATCACAGTGTTAGTAAGTATTCACAGGCAACTGCCAAAAAATACATTTAGATCACACTCTTGACAAAGAAGCGTAATAGCTTTGAAATGCTTTAATAGAGAATATTTTGCTTTGGGCAAAAATGTTTCAAACATATATTCTATTTATGACCATTGTATTAATAAAAAATCTGAAATACAAGTTTGAGACATTCAGTATAACACATTACAGACTTATGGCCCTTATTCTGGTTCACTCTTAGAGGTAAATTCCTTCTCAAATGGACAAAACCATGTGCACTGCAAGGGGGGGGGGGGGGCAGATGTAACATGTGCAGAGAGAATTAGATTTGGGTGAGTTATATTGTTTCTGTGCAGGGAAAATACTGGCTGCTTTATTTCTACACTGCAATATAGATCTCACTTTGAAGAAAAGCCCCACCCAAATCTAATTATATCTGCACAAGTTACATCTGCCCCACCTGCAGTGCACATGGTTTTGTCCATTTGAGAAGGAATTTGCCTCTAATGCGGGGTACACACCAGGACAACAAGGGTCTAAGTCCATCAATCTAGATCCAATTCCGACCGATTGGATGTAGAATGTATGTTGTTTGGGCCCTTTTCTGTCCTGTTCCGATCCAATCCCGATCGGATGAGCGGCCTTCGCGGGTCGGTCGTTACTCAGATCCTACCTGCTGCACTGGGTGAGGGTCGCGTTCGGATCGGAACCCGCTCAAGGGTCGTGCGCTCCGCGTGATCGTGAGCAGGTCTGACGAGACACTGACCAGCTCACGATGTGCATTGTGAGCGGGTCATCCTGGTGTATACCGGGCATAAGAGTCAACTAGAATAAGGCCCTATACTACATTCAGAGTCTATTCTTTAACTACTGTAATCGAGCACAGCACATTACTGGAGATTTACAGTGACAGACCCAAATTTACCGGGGGCCGATGTGCAGGTTTCGGGTGGGCCCCCTTCTCCCAATGGTTCTGAGGATTCTGGCATTGTGCCAGAGGGTACTGTGCATGTCTCCAGAAAGGGTAGGGGTCATAGGGTCGATCACAGGAAGGTGGACACGCATTGGGTCAATCACGGAAGGTCGACATGGGCCTAGATCGACACCTGAAAAGGTCGACATGGGCTTCGGTAGGCTGGGCCATTATGTCGACACAAGCAATAGGTCGACTTGGGGAAGGTCGACAGTCAAAAGAGCAACCTGGGGTTTTCACTTTTTTTGTCCCGAATGTCGACACAGTTGACATGGACTCCGTATCGGTGCATCAGGGTCCCCTCGCATGGCGCTCTGCGCTCGCAATGCTTTGGGCGCAGGGCCTTGTTACCGAGTGGATGGTATGGCATGAAATACCACCTGTCAGCACATGTCGGCAAAAAAAGTTAAAAACCCCATGTCAAACTTTTGACTGTCGACCTTTCCCATGTCCACCTAATGTTTGGGTCGTCCTAATGACCCTGTCGACCTAAGCCCATATTGATCTTTGCAGGTGTTGACCTAGACCCATGTCGACTTTCAGTGGTCGACCTAATGACCCTGACAACCTAAAGCCCATATTGACCTTTTCAGGTGTTGACCGAGACCCATGTCGGCTTTCAGTGGTCGACCTAAAGCATGTCGACCTTAGGTGTGTCGATCTAACGACCATATACCCTCCAGAAACATGACACCCACCATGTTCCAGAGAATAATTTTGCTGCGAATGCCCTTTTTGCTGCAGATGCAGAGCCTGATGCAGGACTCTGGAAAGGTAAGCATAATACACAGCACCCATTATAGAAATGCCTGTGCTTCCTGATGCAGGACTCTGGAAAGGTAAGCATAATACACAGCACCCATTATAAAAAATGCCTGTGCTTCCTACACTCATCCATCTTCCTCTGCAAGCCTGGTTCTTCGGGCACAGGCCCTTATTCTGACCGGTGCGTACTTTTCCGAATTCTTTCGGATGGCGTTTTTTAGCCGTCTGCGCATGCGTGGAGAACGCGACGCGCATGTGCCACGCATGGTCTCCGTACTTGTTCTCATGAATACCGTACGGAAATGTGCACCGCAATCACTCGGGCAATATGGGTGTGTTATGGGCGTCATGCAGAATGACACAGGGGCGTAGTTTCAAAGTGAGCTAAACTGGGCGGAAACATGGGCAGACACGGGGGAGTACACATATTTGGGTAGGCGTGCATTCGGACAGCACGCCGAATGCATGCGAACAAAAAGGGTAGAAATGTGCGGTGTCCAAAAGGTTACTCTTGCTTTGCGGACACCACTCGGTCATGCGCTAGGCAATCGGAACGCCTAATCAGGACGGACGCACCTCAACCAATGTCACCTGAACCCAATACAATCACATACAGATGGGTCATTGTACATCCTTGCTGGCGGGTCGCCAGAACGTACGCGCTGGCGACCCGCCAGCAGCCTCGCCAGCGAGGAGACTGAGACGCGCGTGCGTCTCACGCGCACGCGCGTCTCAGTCTCCGTCGCTAGCGTGGCGGAAACCCTGTCCGTCTCCGCCTCAGGGAGACGGACGGGGTTAGGGGGGGGTTAGGGGGGATGCGGGCAGGCGGCGGGGACCCCGGGTTACCGCCGGCAAGCCGGCGGGGACCCGGGGAAACGTTTGGAAGCGCCGTCGGAAGGGGGCGCGCGCGCCTCTCGTGCGCGCGCGCCCCCTTCTCACGATCGCCATGGCGCTGGCGGGGGATGGCGGCTGGCGACGCCAGCGCCATCCCCAGCAAAGATGGACCGTGACCCATCTGTACTTTACCCATTACTTGTTAATTACACGCTTCTCACTGCTACAATTGGAAGCATTGCAGCTTAAAGGGAACATTACATGCTGCACTTGTCACACACTTTTACACTGCAAATAATGCACACAACTTAATATTAATAATACTAATACACATGGCACTTCTGCATGTATCAATTAATACAGACATTTGGGGGGCCAAAATAACATTTATTACAGAAACTTTGGTACAAATTGCAAAAACATCAAAAAAATAAAAAGGTACCATAACAGGACTAAAAAGAAATAATACAGAATAAATAGCCACAGCAGAATCATTAGGAACACATCAGGTGGCTTCACAACAAAAGTACAGCACCAACACTTCAAGTACAGCACACAGTAATGGTAGCCGAAACAGGGCAACAGGGGAACCAAACATGACATTTGAACCGCGGGCAAAAGTGGTGACCCTGGGCACGGATTTGGACACAGGATGCTGACACACACAGCTCAATGGAAGATTTGGGAAGACATAACGGTGGAGATTAATGGGGACACAAGTTCATTTGCGAGCACGTTTGCCCCTGGCAGGCTCCTTGCCACGTGCAGCAGATCTTCGGCCTCGTCCACGGCCAGAGTCAGATGGTGGCTCATGTGGAGCACATGCTGGTGAGGGGGTGGATGATCTTCCCCCTCTGGCAGCAGGGAGTGATGATGTTGGTAATGCACCCGAAGCGGGTGACATTAGGGCCCTATTGCTGGTAACTAGCTCCACCATAAGTTCATTATGGCGGAGGAGGAGGTCATTTTGCCGCAGGGCTTGATCAGCCAGCACCTGCAGGCTAGCAGCAATAGCTTGGTGGCTGGCACTCATAGCTTGCTGGCTGGCACTCATAGCCTGCAGGCTCGCAGCAATACTCTGCTGGCTGGTGGTCAAACCCTGCAGCACCTCCTCGGCCCTACGCACCCGCTCGAATGCAGACTCTCCCTGCTGCACAATACTATCCAGCACACGGCCCCACATGGACAATTCAGCCGCGGACAATCCCGGCTGCTGCTGCACGGGCCTGCTACTGGGGCCAGGTGGCACAGACTCCACAACCTCCTCAAGAGAATCTGGACCAAGCAGTGGGGATGCTGTTGAACGAGAAATTACCAATTACCACACATTCCATACCAAATTTTAAACATCTACTTATGGCCTGGCAAATAATTACCTTCAAGCGTAGAAGCCATCACTTCCGCTGGGGACTCGCTGTCTATAGTGCTCACCCCCCGGATCTCCTCCACTGCAATACAGCACTGGGCCATCTCTTCCAGGGGGGTGAGCTCCAGCTTGGATGGCATGGGGCCAGCCCCAGAGGTGTGGCTGTGTTCCCACCGCTGGGTCAATTTCTTCTTGAGGTTGCCTTTGAAGTCGTGCCACCTGCAATCAAAGTGTACATATTAATACATGTAACTCCTCATGTTTGCTGTAGCACCCATTGCAATCTGAAACATAATACAACATGTGCCTACTGACAACAAACTTACATTATATTCATTTTTCAAACCAACCCTTAGAAGATACAAAAACAGTCACCCTCCAATAACTATCAATTCTATGTCATGGCCAACATGTCTGTGCCTCCAAGCAACGTGAACACCCATTGCCCAACTCCATCTAATATTGAATGTTAACATTACTGGACTTGTACTACTCAAATGTAACACACATGTACTTGCCTCTTCTTAACATGCTCCGTCTGACGAACTTGTGGAGCCACTGCATTAATCTCCGCCGTTATCTCCTCCCAGATCTTCCATCTCCTTGTGTGTGTCAACTTCACCGCTGGGCACTCAATTAAATCACGTGCCCGGGTCACCAGGATGTCAAGCTCCCGCGGTTCATATGCCATGTTTCTTGTGGTTGGTTCCTCTGTTGCCCCACTGCGGCCACGGGCACGGGCACTGCCACTGCCACGGCCACCGGTTGCTGTACCTGAAGTGCTGGGCTGGCTACTCTGTTGGGAAGCCACCTGCTGTGTTCCCAATGATTCTGCTGATGCTGAGGATGGCCCAGCTGCTGATTGGCCTGATGTTGATGGGCCATCTGGGTGCTCTGGGTTGAGGGGGACATAGGTGGTGTTGGCCTCCATGCGGGCTAAGAGATTCTGCACCACCTGGTCTTCCTCTGACTCTGAGCCTGGCATGTTTGCAACAAGTGTTTGCCTTTCTAGGCCAACTTTAAATACTATTTCTGTAATTGGCGTTAATCAGCTGCAACCTGCGTTCCGTACGGCCGCGTCCCGTACGCCAGCGTCAACCGTGCGGCGCATACGGCCCGCCCCTTGGTGTTGAAAAATATTTCTAAAAAACCTGGCAAACTCAGTAAGTGTGATTTATTAGCTACATGCAGATTCCAACACCAATGACCAAATAAAACTGAGGTCAGACATGACATGTATATTTGAATGTACTTCTGTACTGTGCACTTGTTTGCTATGTAGTACAACTGACACTACCCATTCCATATGTCAATCCAGTCCACCACTTAGCCACAAGTAATCAGTGCTAGCATCCAAATCACATGTGAAAGCACTCCAAATTCAGGCTGGATTCTAGCTACTTTTCATTCCACCTCTGTAGTATGGGCCAGTAGAAGGTAAGTGTACACATGGCAGCATGGTCTAATTTTGTGAAAAGGTCTGCCACTATTTGCTATGTTTCTGCTGCATAGCTTTCATTATAAATTAGCTGTTTAGTACCTTGTTGAGTTAGGTGTAAGTGTGTAGTGATGCACACTATTTCACCTGTTGCTTATACCCATGTTTGGTGAATGTTATAGATTAGATAGAATGTGTTTCCATCTTATTTTACACTGTTTAGGATGAGTGTGCGATGCAATGGGTTAGCCGTCTGTTCGGGCGCATACACGCTGTTAGTGTAAAAATGAACAATAAAGTTAATACCAAATATCACTCTGACCAACCAATGACAGCACATGATTGTTTGATTTGTGCCATTGCTAAAATGGCTGCCTACCAGCGAGCACAGCCCTTCTCCACTGCGGAGCTGATGTCGCTGGTGGCAGTGATGGAGCGCAGACTGGGGCAGGCAGGCCCCTTCATAACCAATAGGGACAAGCGCCGGGCATATGTTGCGGCCCGGCGCCGCATATTCGCCCACACTCATGTGCGGAGGACCATCGCCCAACTGGAGAGGCGATGGTCCGACCTGCGGAGGCGGGAGCCGGAGCGTCTGCAGGCTCTGAGGCGGCTTCTGCAGCGCTGTAAGTATTTTCGCAAAATACCAATAAATTACAGTGGCCAGGATTCGGTCTGCTTCAAAAGTGTTAAAATGGAGAGTAACAAACAGGCAGACAATCAGCTCCTACCTGGCATTTTACAACTACAGTCTGTGACATGACCGGAAGGATCTGATTGGCTGCGTGTTTATCACTCTACATTGTATCACTTTTGAAGGCTAGTGCATCTAGGCCAGTGAGTGTTTGCATTTTCACATTATTTAATATTAATATTACATGAGCTCAATTGGGTGTTGATGACATAGAAAACCCATATACTATATGTGTGATATATAACACATATATCATGTGGTTATGATATGTACTTGTTAGAGTAATTTCAATGTCAAATGACACTCACCCATTTTGTTTGTTTAACCCACAGCGCGGGAGAGAGCCAGACAGGCACGTCAGGAGGCCCAGGAGGTGGGCAGTGAGGAGGCCACACAGGAGGTGGCCATTGAGGAGGCCACACAGGAGGTGGCCATTGAGGAGGCCACACAGGAGGTGGCCATTGAGGAGGCCACACAGGCCCAGGAGGTCGTGACAGAGGAGGACACGGAGGAGGCCCAGGAGGTCGAAGTGGAGGAGGAGGAGGTGCCCCTACCCCTCCACGATGTGACACCACCTCCCAATGTGGAGGATGAGGACCTGGTGGAGCTGCATGGCAGGGGTAAGTAGACATAATGCTTCATTACTGAGTTAGGTACAGTTTGTTATGTCGCACAGCTGATTCAATTTTCCTATAATATAGTAAAGAGTAGTCCCAAAAAAATAGGAAACAACAGACACACTTTGGTCTTATAGGGCCATGCTGCAAACGTGCAATCTGGATGCTCATGTAGGTGATGAGTGTTTATTTATGGAGGCTCTTTGTATAGAAGCAACAATAAAACATCAATGGATTATGGGCAGGCCTGATTTATACTGGAGTCCCAAGTGGCCAGTTTGCATGGGCACCCCTCTAGCCAGTGTGCCCGTGTTGTTGTCATGTATTTTTGAAAGGTATTATGTATGATGGATTGACCTTAGAAATTGTTTGGTGTATGGAAGCGGATTAGTGCTGCACTTTCACCTATCTGGCAAATGTGACAAGGAATCATGAAGTAATGGGAAAAGGGAGTAGCCTAGCATTTTCCTGTGGTATCTATTCTATCTATTCTATCTATCTATCATGCAGTTTAGCTATTAAGCAGTAACATGCAGGTATATATGTATGGGTAAATGTGGCATGTTGTAGTGGGTGTATGTTTTGAGTTGAGTCAGTGGCGTAACTAAAACTTTTGCGCCCCCCCGCCGGGACAATTTCACCGCCCCCCCCCCCCCCGGGACAATTTTGCAGCTGCCCCCCCCCCCCCCGTTAAAGGACCCCCCCGGGAGCTGGCAGGGGGGTCCGTGCGGCGCGGAGGTACCTGTATAAAAGGAGAGCCTGGAGGTCCCTGCGCCGCCTAGTATGATGCTGCCGGGGTCCCTGCGCCTGCGGCTCTGAGTATGATGCTGCCGGGGTCCCTGCAGTGAAGTGGAAATAACGCGCTATCTCCAGCGGAGATAGCGCGTTATTTCCATTTCACTGCAGGGACCCCGGCAGCATCATACTCAGCGCCGCAGGCGCAGGGACCTCCAGGCTCTCCCTTAAACAGGTACCTCCGCGCCGCACAGACCCCCCTGCCAGCTCCCGCTGCACCCACATGCAGTGGGGAGCTGGCGGAGATCCACCAGCGCCCGCAGCCCCCCGGCGCCTCCCCGCCACCGCGGGGGCTGCGGCCTAATTGTTACGCCACTGAGTTGAGTGAGGAGTCTTTGGCCAGGACAACTGTGAGTGATCCTCAAGTGTGGTTGTGTTTTTGATATATAGATTGTGAAATGTATATGTCACACAAGTGTGTGTGTGTGTGGTGGCAGCATCATGATCATATATTTGATGACATTACATACCAGAGTGGCTAAGGCTTTTTTTGTATGTATGATTTCTCATGGTGTAGGTACTTAGGATTGACTGTACAAGGTGTACGTGAGTAGCATAATTAATGTTGTACCCCCTTTCTCATGCACACAGATTACCAGGAGCCACCCCAGGGAGTAAGAGGGGCTCTCATGAGCTTAAGGGAGGACCTGAGGCGGATGACCGCTCATGTGGAGGACATCTGTGTCCTGCTGCTGGACTGATGTTGGTCCATTTTATTTTATTTTTCTAATAAAAGTTTGCCGTTGTTTAAGAAGTTGTCTGTGTGTTATTTTAGTATTTAACATTAAAAGTACAAAAAGCATTTAAAACACAAACATGTGGATGTTTAGATATGTACACAGCAAAAGGGTAGATGACATTTTTATCGTCATAGGGAATGTTAGGGTTAATGAATAGTGCTTGTAAGCAGCGCGAGAAGTATCCTTCTTCCCTCCCGTTCAATATTGGGAGTTATGCATACACACAGAATGAAACCGGAAGACAGCCAGCATAAAGCAAGTTCAAAATATGAATTTGTTTTAAATGTGTCGAGGTCTGTGCTCCAGTTTTGAAAACAGTGTAATGTCATTTGTAATGGACTTTTATGGCTCACATGTTTGTATTTTAGCTAAAAATAGTTATGTTTATGTACTGTACCAATTAGAAATGTTTTTATATATTAGAGAATCCTTTACAGTGCCAGTGATTTTCCTGGCAATGTCTGCCTGTCCATTTTTACTATTTTGGAGTAAAAATGTCAGGATTGGTTCAGAACCCCTTGGCTACCCCCAGGGCTGGTGCATGGCACTGGAGCACCCCAGACGAAGTGGGGGGGGGGGGGGGGGGGGGATTGAGGGGTACCAATGGCGCTGTCTGCAAGCCGGTCAGAGGGGTCTGGAAATAACTAGCGCTATCCGCCGGGCAGCAGCGCGGGAAGCGGTTCTGATTTTGAATACACTGGCCGCACGCTGATTGGCCGAATCTCAGCGGATAGCGCTAGTTATTTCCAAGTCACTGCAGGGACCCCGCCAGCTTAATACACATCTCCACAGGGACCCCTCTGACCGGCTTGCAGACAGCACCACAGGTACCCCTGCGCTGCACGGACCCCCCTGCCTGCTCCTGCAAGCTCAAGTCTGAGTCTGCACCTCCGCTCACCTCCATCCGGGGAAGGGGGGGGGGGGGTGTTTCGCAATCTGCCGCTCTCCAGTGGCTAGCGCCCTAGGCAAATGCCTAAAGCTGCCTGGTGGTGGTGCCGGCCCTGGCTACCCCCCTTAATTAGGCACTTTAAAAAAATATTTTGAATTAGCTAATAATGAGATGTCAGTTTAGGGATGAAAAATGCAATGTGATGAAAATGGGGGTACGAGGTATCGGACAAGTATATTGTTCTGCTTTATTAGTGGGAGAAGTGTTTTTAGGATTGCAGGTGGGAGCAATTGGTTTGCAGGGTTTTTGAAAGTGTCTTTTATTGACCCAAGTATATACTCATACCCTTTTTCATGTACCCCAAATTTAATAAGAGGAAGTTTAACAGGAAAAGTACTAGAACTATTCAGGTGATGTTCCTAATTCAGACCTGATTGCTGGGCTGCTAATATTTGGAACCCTGTGTCCAGGTATACACCAGAGTGAAATCCAACCCTGTGCAAGCCTGCAAATGGCATGGCTTACCAAAATTAGCTGGAAATCCATCCGCAAGAAGCTCGCCATTGAATGATTTTTCAACTGTGTGCAGTCTGGGCGTAGTCCAGGACTTACTTGAGATAGAAACAGGCTGATGAGGGCCGGAACTGACATCACACGACATCCCTGTAAATGCCTGGGCACCACTGCATTTTCCCTGAAAATGGCCGGTTAACACCCACAAATGCCAACTTTCTGTCAATCATCTTGGGTACGGTGATCAAAAAAGTATCAAGATTTTATCGCAGTATAGCCTTGCGCATTTGTACTATGGGCCATGGGTATGTGCAGTCTATCAATAATTGCCCTGCCTAGGAAATCACAGCTGTGTGAGCAGGTCTGAACTATACATGATGTGGCTTCAGAATAATAATGCTTTCCATAAAAAAATAAAGAAAAATAAATAAAAAGAAAATAATATATATACTGTATATACATAAAGAAACAGGGAGCTCAACATTCACCATTATTGTTTATTTGTGCATCTGATTACAGCTCACTGCACCCCAACCTTAGAACTCTGAGTTTGGTCGTTCTATCTCTCTCTCTCTCTCTCTCTCTCTCTCTCTCATCTCTCTCATCTCTCTCATCTCTCTCTACCAATAAAAGAAACAAAGTCACAGTATTATACGGTATTTCCACTTATGTTGCATTGGCAGAACACCTCAGTATACAGTGGATATAGCTAAGGATGTAGACAACAAGGACAGATACTGCAGCTATTATTATATTACTATATCTTCTCTTATTGATAGACACCTACCTCTGTCCTGCAGACGGTGCCGGTTCCCAGGCAACCGGGGATAAACAAAAATCAGTCTCCCAGCATGTCTCCGTGCCTAGTGCAGGCTCCTCCCCCATCCCCATGTCCTGCTCAGTACTACAGCAGCTCCATGGCTACAGCACAGCCAGCTACTCTCAGTCTCCTCACGTGTTATCCTGCCTGGTTATTTCTACAGGTGCAGCATATTCTCGGGCTGCATGCTGTGTACAGTGCAGGCGCTGCTACAATCATGCTTTAATACAGAAGTTGTTACACAAGGTTCATAAATGCTGAATACACCCTAAAGGTAACTTCATACATTTGTAATAGTTTTTGGTACTTGTGTATTATCATGGCGCCCATCGCATCGCATGCCACTAATTAAGGTATGCAATGGGACCCGATTAGAGCCTTTCCCCGGGCGTGAGCATACAATTTTAATATTGCGTCGCATCGCATGCCATTATAATGCATATGTGACGCAATCATGGGCTTAGTCCCATGTTAAATGCCCCCCCAGACCCGATTTTTAATTGTATACCCACCCTGATGGGTGATGACTGTTAAATGCCCCCCCATTGTTAACGCCACCCCACTATCAACGCCAACCCGAAGCATGGCGAGCGCAGCGGTACGCGTCCTCCAACCTTTTCATACCCCCCACTATCCACGTCGGCGTGGAGTTGATTTTATATAGTGTGGCGAGCACAGCAAGCTACCGAGCCCGAAGCGTGGTGAGCGCAGCTGGAATATATGCGAAGTCATCCGCGTCCCTTCGCGGGGCTCGCTGCGCTCGCCATGCCGACGTGGATCATGGGGGTATGAAAAGGTCAGAGGACGCATACCGCTGCGCTCGCCACGCTTCAGGTTGGCGTTGATAGTGGGGTGGCATTAACAATGGGGGAGGGGGGCATTTAACATATTCATTACCCATCAAGGTGGGTATACAATTAAAAATCGGGGGGGGGGGGGGGCATTTAACATAGGAATCAGGCATCTGGGTGCCTGTACAATTAAAAATCGGGTCCAATCGCGTCGCATCGCATCACATGCGATGACATCGCATGCGATGCTATTCGACGCGATTTTTTGGTTGTACAATGCCCTGCAATGGAAAAGGTGAGCGCCGTGATAATACATAAGTACCTAGTTTTTTTAATGAAACACAGTTTGTACATTGAATAATCATAAAGATGTCTATTGCTAAATTGGCGTCTGTGTCTATGGGGGTTATTCAGACCTGATCGCTGTAGTGTGAATTTGCAAGCCAATCCATTATGACTGCACATGTGTATAGATGGTAGCGCGCATGCGTGAGCCCAAGTAGCAACAAAAATGAGCGATTTTTTTTTTTTGTTCACAATCCCCTTTCAAATTGATTATGGTAGTATTAAAAATAATGCCTTGATCATCCTGTCTCTGTCGCAGAGCTGTGGAAGGGTCAGACTTTCTCACATTTGCACAGACTGGTAAAATCATTCAGTGGTGAGTGAGTTGAGAATGGATGTGTAGATCAGCTATCCATTCGCAAGCCTGGGCAACGGTTATCTCATCGCAGACCTCTTCACATTCGCACAGCAGCAATCAGGTCTGAATCAGGCCCTAAATTCGGAGATAACTTGTCTTCAGGGATCCCAAGATCCTCTACCTGGCATTAAAAGGACCAGCATGCCATCCAACCACTGATCCCATACATGCCTCTAAGAACTGTTATACACAAACATGGTATCTAGTTATTGGTACAGTGCAACTGGTTGCAATGGAGAGTCTAGACAAGAAAAAAAAACAGTACAGAACTCCCCCAGCATGCTATAATGGTCTAAAAAATTAGTTATCTCAAAGTATCTCTCAATTTAGCAATATGTAAAGGTATGTCCCAGAGCGGGTACTAATATCATGTAGGGATAGATAGAAGCACTATATCACATATGCTGTGAAGTGGTTTAATCATATCTTTGCTTTGAGTGGTTCCAGAGCCCAGGGAGGCCCACACCACGTACCCTGCATACAGTTTTTTAATACTTCCCCCCAGAGTCCTGAATCAACAGCAAAGAATTCACTGGGACATTTTCCTGGGACTTTGTGCATGTGCAACACTGGGAATATGGCCAAAGCACCATTTTCCTGGAGATCTGTGGATGCGCAGTAGACTAATGACCCTAGTGCGCAGATCATGCGGTGAGAGGAGGTGTCTCAGACAAAGTGCACACGAGCGTCCTCCTCTAGAAGCGCCTCTGGCATCTTGCCAAGTTTGGGAACCACAGCTTGGCAAGGGTAGTATATGTATAAATGCCTACTCTCCTGAAGTTGCGGGAGACTCTCGATATTGACTCCTGAGATTCACTAGTCTCCTGCACTCCCAGAAGAGTAGGCAGATCTCCCACATCACACCCACTTCCTAGTGAAGAAGACAGGCTGAAGAGATTAAAATGGGAATTGTGGCTCTGTATGAACGGGGCAAGTCTACAATGACATGAATCTGTGCCATTTTACTCTGACTCTTCAATGTAGAATTGCAGCATTTTTCCGTGATGAGGGTTATCCTAGTGCCATGACAGCCTGACTCCCCAAAATGTCCAGCAGTGTCTCTTTTCTACACTTGTCCTGGAGAGGAGACCATAGAAGTAAGCACTACTGGAGGGAACAATAGCATATAGGTCTGGTTTACACTAGGAGACAAGGCCAGACTGGGACCAAAAATCGTCCCTGGCATTTTAAGCACACAGGCCCACCTGCTATTGCCACACAGACCACCTGATTGTGACCATTTATGTGGCACGCTGATAGGGCACTGTGGGTACAGTCACTGGTGAATCTAGAAAAATGGTAATGGGTGGTCCCAGCTCCAACCACTCCAGGGGGCAGGACCCTTGCGCGGCGAAGGGGGGCATGGCCTCATGGAAAGAAGGCATGGCATCACAAAAAGGGGACGTGATATTACACATTATACCACACACCTTAATGCCCATTGCACATTTTAGCAAACTCCGTAATACCCATTACACATAAAGCCACACGCCGTAATGCCCATTACAGAATATGAGACATACCGTAATGCCCATTACATATAAGGCTACACAATTCATTGTGCCCATTACACATTGGTGGCACACACCGTAAAATGCATGCCCATTAAGCATTGTGCCTTTGTGCATCTACTTAGGGTAATCATTTCTGGTTCATCATAGATATAGATCGTTAATACACATGCGGGTCCTCCTGAAAAACACTATGGAGACCACAGTCACTCTATAGAATTAAAAAAAAATTATCCCACGGCAGAACTACAAGTCCCATCAGCAGGGCCAGGTCTGCCTAACAATGTAACAGATCCCTAGCACAAGAAGAAGCAGTCTGGTACTGTGGTTTAACTTAATACATTTACTCATGGTAATCATTCCTGGCTGGGTGACAACCAACCAGCCAGGAATGATTGCCATTAGTTAATTTAGTTAAACCACAGTACAAGACTTCTTCTTCTTGTGCTAGGGATCTTTTAAACAGACTGGGTGTAAAACTGTAAATTTACCTAATGTGCTGCCTGAGTCCATCCCTCCTCTGCAGTCTGCAGTGCAGGCTGCAGAAGCCACAGCCAGCCAGTCAAGAGGGGAGTAAGTCAGTGAGTCACTCCCAGGCATCCAGACTACAGTCCTTGCTGCGCTGCCTGCACTCAATAGCGCCATATGCAAATTAAGGTGACGTCCGCTCAGCACAGTGATGCCCAGGAAGCTGTGCTCGCTGCTGCGGAGTGCTGAGCACTTCAAATAAGGACAAAATCGGCCCAGCTGGTCATCGGCCCTTCTGGCATTTGCCAGAAGTGCCAGATGGCCAGTCCGGCCCTGCTTGGAGATGCTGTTTCATAGTGACAGCACATGATAAAGTTACAGTACATAGTTCGTAGACAATATAGTATATATCTGGACACTGTCATACTTGCACACTCTCCTGGAACATCTGGAAGATTGCAGAATATGGGGTGTTTCTCCCAAATGTCCGGGAACGTAGATATGTTTCCAGATAGCACTCACCACTGCCCACATCCTGAGAGAAGTGGGCAGTCGGGACCAGAGGCATCACCCGGTGTGGTGATACCATAGCGTACTCTTCACTGTCACCCCCACTGTGGATTAAAAGGGCACGTGGCCTGGGGGCATGACATCAATTCACATATATTATACCTTCTTCCTTTAAAAGATATAAATAGGAATTTGTTGTATTGCCGTGGACTGACCTCAAATACCATTCTCATAATGAGAATAGATTGCAGCAGCAGCCGCATTACTGTAGTATTAGTAATATAAGTGGGAGTGACTGAGATCAATTCAGCCAGTCAAAGGTTTCTGCTATTTATATAATAAATTCTCATTTTGCACCAAGGGTCAGACACCTGCAAATTATTCACCTCCTCTTTCTTGTGGTCAATATGAGATGCACTCTGAGGTGTAGGCTACCAAATCCCAGCAGTCGGGATCCCGACAGTAAAGAGACCGACAGAAGAATCCCGACAACCAGAATAATGGTGGATTCTGGGTAAATTTATCACCCTACCCCTAATTTTACCCCTAACCTCCCCCTTCCACAGCTTAACTTCCCCCTTCCCTGCAGCTTTGCCCTATCCCTCCCCCAATGCCCAATAATAACCCAACCACACTGCTCGCAAGTCAGTAATCAAGTCTCATGCCATGACACCTGTGCTAGTTAATTACACACAGAGGGCCGTATGTACTAAGCTTGAAAAGTGATGAAATAAGGAGTGATAAACCACCAGCCAACCAGCTTCTACCTGCTATGTTACAGGCTGTGTTTGAAAAAAATGACAGGTATGAGCTGATTGGCTGGGGGTTTATCACAGTCCATTTTAACACTTATTAAGGCTTAGTACTTCTCACCCCGATTGAGACACAAAAAGTGTGTGGCACCAAAAATGACTGAAATTGCATATAACAAGCCTATACATTTATAGAATAGCTAAAACTGTTTACTGAAGATAACCAAGATAGGAGATGTACCAAACATTCTAAACAAGGCAAGTGGAGAAGTTGCCCACAGCCCAGAAATTGCCCAGAGCAGCTACTGCACATATAGCTATTATATAACAAATGCATTCTATAAAATGACAACCATAAGCTGATAGGTTGCTATAGGTAACTTCACCTTTAGAAAATGTGATACATTAGACAAAGAAACATGCTAAAGATATGTAGCCCAGCTTCACCCTTTGGTAAAATCCCATAAGTTTGTTATACAGTATATTGATACACCACGTACACCACATATAATACGGATGATGTAATGGTTAGCATTACTGCCTCACAGCACTGAGGTCATGGGTTCTATACCCACCATGGCTCTAGCTGTGCGTAGTTTGTATATTCTCTGCGTACTTGCGTGGGTTTACTCTGGGTACTCCGATTTCCTCCCACAATCCAAAAATATACTGGTAGGTCAATTGGCTCCCAACAAAATTAACCCTAAAATGTCTGTGTGTACATGTATATGTGGTAGGGAATATATATTGTAAGCTCCACTGGGGCAGGGACTGAAGTGAGTGTTCAAATATTCTCTGTACAGCGCTGCGGAATATGTGTGTGCTATATAAGAAACTGTTAATAAATAAATTAGGTGAAGGTAAAGAGATTTGTCAGTCTAGGACCATTCATGTGCGTACGTGAATTTATGATCGTACATGGCCTTTGAAACACCTTTTTCTATTCAGATTACAACTAATTTATATGTGTGTTTTCTTTATACCATTGACTTTTTTTTTTTTTTAAGATAATGGATCAGCCAATAAAATTCTTTGTTTTCTGCAATTCAAAGATTATGTTCTACATCCTTACTGAGCCTGGAAATGTATTCATTCTTTGAGAATGCAGGAAAGCTCCAAGTCTTCTGTGCTGCAGACAACACAATTAGCGTTAAAAACATGGGATTCTTTCCGTGGGCTGATGAAAGTAATTTCTTGTTTGCTGTGTCAAACAAAGTATGCTATTTGTCACATTGTGGTTTGTGTATATTTTTAGAAGCTTTCAAGCTTTGATCTAAGTCAAGATAGACTCAGTAGCACAGATGGCAGAAGTAACATGCCAGTGATGTACATTGTCACTCAGAAAACTCTAAGTCAACAAATACTAAGAATTACAAGGATAAAGCCACATTGCTTTGAGGAGACTTGTACATTCTTGTGAGAGAACGTAGGACCTTTGCCTTTTTCGGTTTAGACAAAGGTGTGGAACCATTTATTAGTTGCATATTCAGAGCTTTGTGAGCAATCAAAAGGCTGCCTCTTCAAGTCCAAAATTCTGGCCTTTGCTTGGTATTTTTAGGTAAACAATTACATGTAATAGACGTTGGTGAGCTCTGCTCAGTTCCGTATAATAGTGCTTTATTTCAACTGTCATCAGAACAGATTTCTGAACGTGCTTGCAATACACACACGGTTGTTTTTTATTATTAAAATGCTTTATAAATGGCTTTTATCTACTCTTTGGGCCCAGAATAGATACATCAGTCATTCTGTTTTTGTATTATTCCTTTAAACCGTTGCTAAATGCATTGTTGATGAATTAATAGCCAACCTCCTTGTACACAATAGGAGTTATCTAGGGAGATCGCGATATTGGTTAACATCACATGCACTTGCACTGGACCATGCTAGTTTAAGGGGACTCCTGTTTTCAGATGATAAGCAAACTGGGTTTGATTTTATGAAACGGCAGCATCTTCTGTATCGATGTATAAATAGGTGACATTACTTAGATAGGCATCTAAAAGGTATATACTCAGATATGTACAAAGGTGTACATAACTGCAACATGTACACAGTAAATGGTCCTGCTTGTGAATGCTATTTTAGATACTACTGGTGCCTAAAAACAGGGGTCCTGGAATATTTGCAATGGGTGGGCTCTGGTTCTGCCACTTACTCACTGCTAAAGGACGACGTTTCGATTGACATCTAAACGTCAGCTCAAGTGCTCTTACCTGCTTATAATATAAAATAGGATATGCACTATATCCTATTTTATATTATAAGCAGGTAAGAGCACTTGAGCTGACGTTTAGATGTCAATGAAAACGTCATCCTTTACAGTATTTGTCTGACATTATAAATGATCTAGTGCAGAGAATGGAAAAAAACAAAAGGTAGAACTCATACTTACCTACTTTTGAAAACTAGTTTCAGGGAGATTATAATTGGTAGTAGAATATTGCACATTGAGGGGGCGTGTCATGCTCCACCCAAAGGGCATGTCTAGTTCCATATATGGAGAGACTGTGAAAAGAGATTGTGAAAGTGGCACCTAGAAGCGCGGGTGTGCACTGCTACATCTGAGAGGAATCTTTTAAAATGACTTATATACAAATGTACAGTGGATGAGCCCCAGATCAGTTAGTAAGTTCCATTGTACTTGCTAAAGTGCTGGGAAATGGTGCTGATGATTCAATGTAAATGTATCTATCTCTCATTCCTTTTTCCCCAAAAAATGTAACAGTGTAATGTGGGCTAGGTGAAATGAGGGAGATTGCTAGACTAATGAGGGAGATGGCTGTTATTTCAGGGAGTCTCCTCCAGAATGCAGGAGGGTAGGCAGCTATGGGTAGAACTGCGCTACTTTGAGGAACAAATTGAAAACTGGTTTCACACAGCATATGATTAAAATAGTTGCACAATTTATTTATACATAATTAAAACAAGTAACTTGGTGTAACTCTCTGAAAGAGGTATTATTAGGTGAGGGAAATAATCACCCCTTTCTCCTACAGTATGAAGGGAATCCTTTTCCTATGATGGACCTTGATAATGGATGGCACAAATTGATATAAGAAAGTATAGTTCCAAATTTACAGGGTTTTTTAGTACCACTCACGATTCTTGGGAGCCCAGTAGCAAAATGCTAGTGCTATTGAGTAGTAAAATAATACCGTTAGAGCATTTGGCTACTGGGCTCCCAAGAATCGTGCGTGGTACTAAAAAACTGTCCATTTGGAACTACTGTAAGTGTATACCTCCTCATATCAATTTGTGCCATCCATTATCAAGGTCCATCATAGGAACAGACAAACGATGCCCCCTAGGGGCATCAATATCTCTATCCCACAATGATTTGACATTGACTGAAAAGGATTAGGGCTGGCAAATCTGGCTTTTTTTACATGTTTAATTTCCCCGATTCCCCAACGGATCACTGTCTGCACACTCTGTGGGTGGCATTCAATTGTTATATCGCGCCCAATCACCCATCTAAAATTTTAGACGGGCGATTGAGGGGGATATTTATTGAACTATATTTTTGTGCATATCGCACTCATTATAGTCAGGTTTAGCCTCACATTCGCCCATTCAGCTCGCCACCCCGGGGAAAGCGAGTTGAAATGCTGGTAAAAGACAATTGAATGTCTCCCCTGTATTAACCAGTGTGATGTCAAAGCTGCCAATCGCTGATGGCTGTGACCAATGATTTAAAACAGCAACCAAAAGATAAGCTGAACCCCCTTTAGCATTATTTGTATTGACATTTTTAAATCCATCAGTCAAAGCAAGCGGAGGTTTTAAAAACATTCTGGTTAGTAAATCTATCCCTACTTTCTTGGACACCTGTTGTGCAGCCTTTGGTGCCAGCTCTGCAAACTACAATCCTCCGATGCTGGATTTAAATATTTTAAAAGAATCAATGTTGAAGCCTGTAAACTTTCTATCAAAACCCAAACTACGAGGCTACAACGACCACCTTAAAACCTTTCCTTTCATTAAATAATTTTCAGTTTTATCCTTTATATGCTGCTTGGCTCAGTCCCATTTATATTTCTAACTTCTGGGTTGCCTTAACCCTTTGAGTACCAGCATCTCTGTGAGAGATGTGCAAAATATCCGCTTAATATGCCAGCGTCGCTCACATTTGTTATATAAATTCAAATAAAAAAGGTTGTGTAAGAAAATATTATATTTCCTATATAAGGTGAATATTACAGGTAATTTATGATGAATAAAAATGTTTGCGTGCCAAATTTCACACCAATTTGAACAAATTCACTTGGCACTGAAAGGGTTAATAATGTGCCAATTTTTACATTGCTCAAATTCCCCCCCTGAAGTATAGAGCTCTAAACTGTACAAATGGTATGATTCAGACCCTTTCGTATTTTTGTGTAGACCCCCTGTGCGAATGCCTTCGGCGAGTACCACACTCGCCAAGGCGTTGGTATGGGCTGGGTAGGGAGGTAGCTGGAATCGGGGGAACGCCCAGCGTTTATGGGTGTCCCCATTAAAATGCAGGGCATTCCCTTGGGAACGTGGGCATGGCATTGACGCCACTGCCCGCCCTGTTTTTGGAGATCATTGGCGGAAATAAAAGTCAGTTTGGATTGACTTCTATTTCTGAAGGGGAGAAAAACCATTTGATGGTCTATGGTAGGCGACGATGACCTTCAGGGCGGCTGGCGGTGCTGACCTGTTTTCTAGGCTGCAAGTGCATGCAGCCTAGTGAACAGGTCTGCAGGTCTGAATCAGGCCCACAGTTTGTATGTGGAGTGAGAATGTCTGTGCAGCCTTCTGCAAACCATCTTCATTAAAAATGCTAAATGAAGTCCTGCTTAGCCTCTGCCAAACATGGGAAATGAGAGTATGCCATTGTATAATTTGCCAATAATTGCATCATTTCAGCTCCTTTAAAAGCCCATTTCAAACCTCCTACCATCTTTTGCAAACCTATGCACTTTGGCGGAAATCCATTGGCATCAGCACAAATTGGCAAATTTTGCACTGGGGCTCAGCCGTTTTGTGCTTTATAAGTTACATCCACTTTCTTTGAGCAGCAGGGTTGGACTGGCATCAGGGACAAAGGGGAAACCCCCGGGGGTGCACCACTGCCTCATGCCCCAAATCTTCCTCTAGGGATCAGGTTCCAAACTGTGCTGTTGAATGATACATTATACATATGTTACCCTATACTGAACATGACAGTGGTGTATTTTCTATAGTACATTTGTGTTATTACTCTGGTACATTATCCTTCATGCCCTCGCAGTATTTACTATATATATTTATGGGATGCAGTTACAATCCCGGCGGTCGGGATCCCGGCGTTCAGAATCCCGACGCCGGAATCCCGACCGCCGAAATGCCGACCGCCGAAATGCCGACCGCCGAAATATTCTCCCTCCGTGGGTGTCCACGACACCCCTGGAGGGAGATTAAATTAGTGTCCCGAACGTAGCGAGGCACCGGGCCCGCTGCGTGGCGAGCGCAGCGAGCCCGCAAGGGGGGGCGATCCACGTCCCCCCCTTGTCGGCATTTCGGCTGTCGGGATTCCGGCGTCGGGATTCTGAACGCCGGGATCCCGACCGCGGGGATTCAATACTGAATCCATATTTATATGGTGTGCATGGCACTTTTAAGACCCCCACCCCATTACTTCTACACTATATTATTAATAATAATGCCACTGCCACAAGATATTTCTACATCACATCATGTAACAACATATGGTGATGTCAAAAAAACAGTATAGAGGAGTTTTTGCAGTCAGCATATGCCAACATTGCCTCAAAATGGCACACTTAAACATAATACTCAGTAATGTGAACATACAGTACTGTATTTACCAATGTGAACAAATTCACAGGGACATGAACACATCCACTCCAGCCACAAGTAATGCCACAAGTGATGGAGGACGACAAAGAAATCATTCTGGAGACAGTAGAGTCCTTCAAACCTGTGAAGGAAGCAACCTGTGAATTAGCTAGATCAGGGGTCCTCAAACTTTTTCGCTCTGGGACCCCATCAAATAATAAAAATAATGACAGGACCCCAGCAAGTTACCGCAGAAGTTCATCACATCACACGTGTAGGCAGCAGACAGCACATACATGGCAGCATTGTGGAGGCACAGAGTGATGGGAGGAGTCTGAAGTAACAGACAATTCAACGGATGTTTCAAACTCCTTGAATCACTGACTGAGATTAGAAAAGTCATCAGCCTGATGGTCAGCAACATGGAGTCGTGAGAAGGTTGGGACCCAGTTTGGGGTCAGGGCCCACAGTTTGAGAACCACTGAGCTAGATCATTAGACACATTTAAAAACAAGCAGGTTGAGTTTATGGCTAACCAAACCAAGCAGATGTAGAACATGCAGGGCTATCTTCACGTACCTTCATGTACCAGTAATTGTGTAAAGTGGCCAACACAGCCCGCGTAACTGCTGGCACAAAATTTAGAATGGCTGTCATCATCGATAGCAGACTATCAAAGATCAGTCAGGCCTTAAGGGCACAAACTGATTCTCCAACAGCACTCAATGAGAGTGTAGGTGCTCAGACCCAGGACATTATGGCACAAACGACTGCTATGGTATCACTACACACCCAACTTTCTAGCCAATCAGAAAATATAATTATTCCTGGCCAATTAGCTATTAGCAGTGTGTCAAGCACACCTATTAGTACCTCCCCAACTATGCCACCAGGTATAGCAGAAGTGTCCGTACAAGGGGTGGTGTAGGGGGTGGAAAGGGGGGGTATAGTAGAACGCAGACCAGAAAGCCTTCATTTGGGGTGGTGTTTTGTTTTTTTTTCTCTGACAATTGTTGATTGTGTGCATTTTATCATTCAAGTACACTGTTTATTCACATGTATATGTGTACAATGTTTTCCTGAGTAATACTTGTATGGCTGCTGTCACCTGGATTTTGTTGTTAAATGTCATTGCTTTACAGAATATTGTTGTTAAATATTTGAAAATTACTGTAAATGGGTACAAAGGTAAACTACATTGACAATGGAATATTTTTAACATTTCCACACCATGCTTACCAGCATGTATGCATGAAAGAATACAAGAGGTATGGCAGAACTGCTGCAATGCCATCCTCTGCATAATTGCCTTGGGCCGGGGCAATGTTATGCAGCAAGCCTGGACGATCATCACTACTTTGGCTGGGTGGTAAAGCAGTATACCTGATGATTGGTCCAAACGCCGGAAGTGTATTTTCAGCACGCCAAAGGTGCATTCCACAACATTACAGGTAGCAATGTGTGCATCGTTGTAGCGGTGCTGTGCAGGGCCTTGTGTGTTACGCACAGGTGTCATGAGCCATAGTAGACACCCATATCCTGAGTCACCTATAAAATACAAATTGGGTGTTAAGGTGGGTATACACGGATAGATGTGGGAAAAGATCTGGGTGTTCCCGATCGATCGTAAAGACCAATCGTTCAAATCGTTCCGTGTTTTGGAACGATATGGCCAGCGATGCGCGCACCCGCCAGTCGTTAGTAGAGCTCGCTGATCTTCCCTGCATGCAGAAAGATCAGCGACCAATCGCTAACGATGTGCACAATCGTTTTGGTAATCGTTTCTTCAGTGTACAATTTGGGTTTGGCTGACGACTAGGAAACCACTCCCCTCCTCCATTACGTCAACCTGTCCCACCCTGGCTGCGTGGAGAGGAGCACCGCATGGTGAAGGAGGAAGCAGCGCGTAAAAAACTGTTTACCACCGCGATGTAAGTAGATTTCTGCCCACCAATGTTGTACACACTGCGGCCCCTGTGTATGTAGCTGCCGCTGCCCACCAATGTTGTACACACTGCACCCCCTGTGTATGTAGCTGCCGCTGCCCACCAATGTTGTACACACTGCGGCCCCTGTGTATGTAGCTGCCGCTGCCCACCAATGTTGTACACACTGCACCCCCTGTGTATGTAGCTGCTGCTGCCCACCAATGTTGTACACACTGCACCCCCTGTTTATGTAGCTGCTGCTGCCCACCAATGTTGTACACACTGCACCCCCTGTGTATGTAGCTGCCGCTGCCCACCAATGTTGTACACACTGCACCCCCTGTGTATGTAGCTGCCGCTGCCCACCAATGTTGTACACACTGCACCCCATGTGTATGTAGCTGCCGCTGCCCACCAATGTTGTACACACTGCACCCCCTGTGTATGTAGCTGCCGCTGCCCACCAATGTTGTACACACTGCACCCCCTGTGTATGTAGCTGCCGCTGCCCACCAATGTTGTACACACTGCACCCCCTGTGTATGTAGCTGCCGCTGCCCACCAATGTTGTACACACTGCACCCCCTGTGTATGTAGCTGCCGCTGCCCACCAATGTTGTACACACTGCACCCCCTGTGTATGTAGCTGCCGCTGCCCACCAATGTTGTACACACTGCACCCCCTGTGTATGTAGCTGCTGCTGCCCACCAATGTTGTACACACTGCACCCCCTGTATTGCGAACAATCCAAAATACTAAAACTGAACTGAAGTAACAGCAAAATAACATTTATTTTGTAAGCAAAAGCATGATATTGTCTAACAACTAGATATTTTTGTGAAAAGTAACCGGAAAACATAACTTTTTAATTACAGAGACATGACCAGTGAACGGGAGCGGGAGTTCCTTACAGGTTTTTTTGCTATCTATCAGGAACACGAATGCCTATGGAAGGTCAAATCCCGCGACTATGCAAACAAAAATAAGAAAGACCTCGCTATACAGCACCTCGTGACCTACAGCCTCCAATTCCACGAGGAAGCCTCCCCAAAATGGGTGCGCCGTAAAATCCAGAATGTGCGCACAGTTTTTCTAAAGGAGCACAAGAAAATTGCTGCATCGCGGTCTTCAGGTGCTGGTGCCCAGGACGTGTACCTAACCAATCTGTGGTACTACGACCAATTAAAATTCGTCCTAGAACAGGATCCAGAGCGCCCATCAAGAATGCTTTTGGTCGAGGAGGTGCCAACAGATGACACAGAAGATAATGGGGATAATTCAGCCAGTGATTTGGTAAGTTGACTGCAACAAAAGGCCACAATTCACAGCTCTATTAGTGTAGGCACTCCTCCTGCCATGGCACTGCACCAACACCATTAAAATATGCCAAGTACTGCTCGCGGACAGCTTTAGCCCGTGCACTCCCTGTCTCATGGAGGGCAGGTGCTCCAACAGAGGCAATATTCAACACTTCCTCTGCTTGATTGGGATCATCGACCATGCTGATGGCAGTTTGTTGTTGCATTGCTTTGCGTCGCAAGTAGTTGTGCAACACACAACATGCCAGCACAACCCAGTCGATTTTATCAATCCGCAAGTTAATTGCCGTGTGTAGCACACGGAAGCGGTTGCTCAGAATCCCAAAAGTGTTCTCAACAACACGCCTAGCCCGCGACAGTCTATAATTAAAGATTCGCTGTTGAGGTGTCAGCCCCCTTTGAGCATATGGCTTCAACAGATGTTCGTGTAGAGCAAATGCTTCATCAGCCACAAAAACATAATTTAAGCCATGTTTGGTATCAGGCACAGTTGGCAACCTTAGCCTATTAGACATCATGCGCTCATAAAACTCAGTTCTTTTAAAGGATCCCCCATCCGAAGCGCGTCCATTTTTCCCAACATCCACAAAAATAAATTCATAGTTCGCATTTACCACCGCCATCAGTACAATACTGAAGTATCCTTTATAATTGAAATAATAAGATCCTGAGTGTGCAGGCGGTGTGATGCGAATGTGCTTCCCATCTATTGCTCCCCCGCAGTTTGGAAAGTTCCAACGCCGATCAAACTCATTGGCAATTAAAGTCCAGTCCTCTGTGCTTGATGGAAACTGTGAACAAAACAAAAAATAAAAATTGATTAATATAATTTTTGTACTTTCAACAGGCTTCCACACCGGATCTGGAACAACTCACACCCCCTGTTGTCTCCAGCCCTACCGAAACATCCACAGGCCTCGCCTCCAATGCTGGAAGTGATAGCTCAACTACCAGAAGAAGGTACAGACGTCAGGATGCAACGGCTAAAGCTACCACTGATCAAAATGCGGTCACTGGCGTAACTAAGCTACCGCAGCCCCCGCCATGGCGGGGAGGCGCAGAGTAACTATGGGCGCCTGGGGGGCTGCGGTGCTATAGTTACCCGCTGCGCTGCTGCCCGGCCGCATCTGTGGTCACTGCCCGTCACTCGCTCCCGGCGCCGGCTCCTGCTGATAATGAAAAGTGACACTTAGAAAATGGCTGCCCCCGTATTGCAGACAGTTTTGGCAGCCATTTTCTAAGAGTCACTTATCATTATCAGCAGGAGCCGGCGCCGGGAGCGAGTGACAGGACAGTGACGCAGATGCGGCCGGGCAGCAGCGCGACAGGTATGGGTATGGGTATGGGTATGGGAATGGATATCGGGGGGGGGCGCGCGCCGAAGGGGGGGGGGGGGGGGGCGCGCCGAAAAAATTTGGCGGGGGGGCGCAATATATATAGTTACGCCACTGAATGCGGTTCTACTACAGAAAGTAGAGCAAGTTTTAAACAAGGCACCCGATTATTTTGCTAATTTTGCAACTCACGTTGGGGGTGCATTACGCAACCTGGATCCTGACCAACAGGTTGAATTCGAAAGACTTGTATATGATTTGCTGTACCGTGGCAGGAACAAACGCCTCAAACCAGAAACAAGTGTTTGCGATTACACTATGCCTCCGCCTATTGTAGGCCACCCAAGCTCATACCTAACCCCTCCAAACATTGGTGAACCTCCATGTGCGGTGCTGAACGCCACGCCTGTTCACCATGACCCCAGTATAACATACCAAGCCAGTGCTGGAATGGTCACCTCCAAATTACACATAAGTAGCCCACCCCCCACCTATCCCCGTGCAGTGACGGCCACCGGCCCAGAACTGCATGAACCAGGTAGAACATACCAGTCCAATGCAGGAATGGTCACTGCCCCATTCCACATTACTAGCCCACCCACTACCTATCCCCGCACAGTGATGGGCAGGCCAGAGCAGAATCAACCTCCAACCTCATTTCCCTCAACCTCATTTGACGTCATCTATAGTGCATTGCAGGAATGCAATGATGACGGCAAAAATCTGGTTAAACTGTAACATTTTTGTTGTTTCAACTAATGCCTTTAATATGATACTTCATGGGTCCTCAAACTGCGGCCCTCCAGATGTTGTGAAACTACAAATCCCAGCATGCCTTGTCACAGTTTTAACACTCCCTTATAGCAAAACTGTGGCAAGGCATGCTGGGATTTGTAGTTTTAACAACATCTGGAGGGCCGCAGTTTGATGACCCATGTGATACTTGAATACCACCATCCATCTTTGATGAAACATTCAGCTTCCCTTTCATAGTTATTGCTGTGTGCTGCAGTGCTTGTTGCACTGGTGGTCTCTGTCTCTTTTTTATGTACAAAATGAACCATGGCTGGTGGAAATAGACCCCCTTTTCATTCACCATGTAGCCAACAATGCATGTACTTTATATTAAATAGCGTGACAAGCAAAGCGAGCACCTGAGACAAAAGCATGTCTAGCAAAGCAAGGCCACCCCACACAGGATAATAGGCTGTGTTTGCCACACTTTTGTCTCGGTGGCTTGCTACGCACACCACACTATTTAACATCAACTCCATACCTTCTTGGATAGTGTGTGAATGAAAATGGAGGTCCTTAACATTTTTTCACATACATGGCTCACTTTTAATTTATTTTGGCACTTAAAACTCATGTGACATGTTATATTTTATTATTTATACTCCAAAAGCAGCAATATGTTTTGCGTTATGTGCACCGGTGTACAAATTAAAATAAAAAAGTGTTGCACATGAGTATATTGTATGTGTTATTTACGCTTACCTTAAAGTACTGAGACTTCAGGACTTCCACAATAGCCTGGCAAGTTTCAGGGATAATCCTCCCCAATGCCTGAGGTGAGATCAGGGAGCCAAACTTCAGATCAGCCAGGGATCTTCCTGTGGCAAGGTACCTCAGGGTGACGACCAGTCTCTCCTCCGCAGAAATTGCCGCCCTCATATTAGTACTCTCTTTCTGGATGATCGGAGTGACCAGACGTAGCAATTCCTGAAACGTGTCCTCATCCATTCGCAGGAAATTGCGGTAGTCACAGGGGTGGGTACCTCGGATCTCCACCAGGAGAGACATGTGGGACTGAGTGTCCCTCCTCAGTAGCCACTCCTTGGTCCAACAGGATCTCGCCTGCCTCCTCCTTCGGGCTGGATCCCGATTACGTTTCAGCATGAGATATGCGTAGCACAACGCAAGCTGGTATTGATAGGAATCCATAATGTGAGCAAAACAGGCCAAAATCACACTTTGCTAACAAAAGCAAAAGCACTGCAGTAGCTGGATAAATCCGGTATACACCTAACCTCTCCAACAACAATACTGGTGTGAGGTAGAATGGAGGATGCTTGTCTACCCTGTTTTAAGTCACACCCATTATTCCGCCCATTATTTATAATTCAAAGGACACTAGATCAATCGTCTGTGTTTTAAGAGGAACGACCAACGATATCGACTCGCTAACGACCGGCCGTTTGCTACAAATCGTTAGGTAAATCGTTTCACATTGACATGAAATCGTTGATTCAGGAGTTCAGACCGAATCGTTAGCGAGATCGAATCGTTGGACACATCTATCCATGTATACCCACCTTTAGAGTGTAAGGCACCATTTGTACTGTTCTGCTAGTAAGGTAACACATCACAGTGTTGTTTGTAAAAGATATATAAATTGCAACACGTTAATAATGTGAAAATACAGTAATGAGATCTCACATATTAACAAAAACATGTTTGTTGTAGCACCCACAAACTACATATTTTACCTACACTTTCACATGGAATGTTGCTAGAGGCTAAGCAAGCATAATCAGGTGCAAATTTGAGGTGGAAAAGGTGAACATTCACATTGGTTGCCCTTAGCAACATGCCATTTGAAATATAGATGACATGTACATGATTTAAAGCAATAGCCACTACGTAAGCACACCACTATACTGTTGTTTAGTGTACTTTTTTCATGTTAAACATATTCTGCATACACTAGATAGTGGCAAACACGTAGAAATGGGTACTTATATGTTAGTTGGGCGCCCACTATGAGTGTACTAACTATAGTGGGCGCCCAGCTAACATATAAGTACCAAAAAATTTTAAAATGTACTTACCAAGTAGCCAGCCCACAGCATGGTGCCATCCTGAAAGCGATCCCAAAGGCCAGAGTGACGCAGGATATAGGCATCATGGCAGTTTCCTGGGTAGGCTGCAACCACACTGAGAATTTTCAGGTTGGCATCACATACCACCTGCAAGTTGAGGAAGTGACGCCCACATCTATTGACATAGACATACCCCTTTATGTGTGGTGACTGAATCCCAAAGTGCAGTCTATGGCTCCAAGCACATTAGGGAATGCTGAGAGCCGATAGAATGCTGCCTTCAGGTCCTGCCAATTGGACTCACAACGTGGGAATGTGATATATGTTCACCACAGCTTCTTCAAAGCATATAACACCTGAGTTAAATGCTTAGAGAAAGGGGCCTGTGAGACCCCCAATGACCATGAGCTCACAGACTGAGTGGAGCCTGTGGCCAAGAAGTAGAGGGCAACCCCAAAAGGCTCCAAATCATTTCTCACCTGCTCATATAAGTTCAACAGGTTATTGCGGTTCAGCCGAAACATCCCCACCACTGTTGATCAGAGAGGGAGTCCAGGTACACCCTTGCATGGTACCTACGTGAAGCACAAAGTGCTCGGGGGACCTGGATCTGGTGCGCAGCTTGATCCCTCCTCCTGTGCAGCTCCTCCAAACAGGAAGTATCATATACGACTAGCTCAAATCCAGACAGCAAAAACTCCATCTCTTAAACCCTAGCAGGTGTCCTTGATGATGTTGGGGTATATAGGGAAGTCTCTGATTATAGTAGGGACACCTGTGTAATAATTACTATTTTTTGGTCTGTTTCAAAACCGCCCCTCAGAACTTGGTCTGTTCTTGTGGCAATTTTTTACTAAGAATTCAGAGGCGAATTCTGAATTTGCATCCTATTAAAATGACAATTTGTATACTTTATAATGGGAAAACATCTGAATGCGATTTGAAGTGAGAATTCAAACCGATAGATAACCATGTGCGAATTGGCTGGGGAAAATGCGATATTAAGCACAATTCCCATCATATTAATTTGGCAATTGCACAAAAACGTGCGATTTCAATTTTGACTAAAAATCGCAAAAGTCGGCATATCTAATTCCCTTATCCCCTTCAGTGATGTGGTTTTTTTGGGAGCACTCCCCACTGGGTGAGTTTTTTAGGGGGAGGGCTCCCTAAAAAAAAAAAAAAATCATTGCATCCCTGGGTCCGGGCTGCGCCGCTGAACTGTCAATCAGCCGCTGCCCGGCCCTGCACCCCGGCTCCTCATCCCTACCTGCTGCGACCCGGCTTGTCATAAGCCGGCATCGCAGGCTGTAATTTAACAGCCGGGGGGGGGGGGGCGGGGTGAGCCGGGGGCGTGGCGGATGGGAGCGAGCCGGGTCGCACTGAAGCTGCCTGAGTTCAGCGATGAACTCAGCAGCACTGCCCGGCGCTAATCACTGGCAATCCCCAGAATTTTCCGGGCTTGCCAGCCTGGGCATTAAGGCATAGCCCGGAAAATTCTCGGGATTACCAGTGAAGGGGTTAAATGTCACCAATTTTCCCAAAATAAAATCAAATTAAAGATTACATGAACTATCAATGTCTTTCACTGTCCATTAACTTAATATTAATTTATTTATTAATTCTTCAAGAATTAAAAATGGAAATAAATATTAAGTGAAAAGATCTTGATCTTGAAAGTAGCATGTGATTATGATTATAACATTATTATGTCATTTTATCCACATGTTGGGGATAGATTGTAGTATTTTTATAGTTTGTTTTGTGTTTGATGCAAGGCATCCATTTCCCTCTATGGACTCTGGTGACATATACAAATGGGGTTGGTTTGCAAAGAAGCAAACGGAAACACACATGTGCCTTTTTGGGTGCACTCTTGTATATTAATTATTTGATATTATTATTAATCTAAAACATAACTTTTAATAGACTCTTTATATAAAAGAAAGGGAGCATTATCAATGCTTTTTGGATTGACAATCACTCAGTTTATGACCGATTGCCTTGACATATCACAATTATATATTTTTTACTTTTTATAATTTTTCTTAAAAACTCGAACAACACACAATCAAATGTAAATATCTTGATTGGATTGACATTTCATGTTCAATACATTTGGCCAGGTGGCCCCACACTTATTTGGTCTGTTTATTGATACTCTGTATCACAAAATACATTTCTGCTGTTTTTAGCATCTATAGATTGTTGTATTGGTCATACAAATTCACCCGCGTGGACAAGTGCTCCCACAACCGGTGGCTCCTATGTATCTGCTGTTTGATCACCACACCTATGTTGCCATGCCATTTCTTCTCCAGGAGTCTCCTCTCTGGTTATTGGGCTGGCCCCACATTGGCGCTGCTGGAATCTAGCCCGAGTTGGGGTAAAGTTAACTATTCGGAAGTGGTGTCAAATGAGAGTACCAGGTTGGTTGTGTATGGGAGCTAGAGTACAGAACACTTCTGCTTTCCGATCCAGTACAGTATGTCTCCCTGGTGCTTTTCAGTATTGCAGGGATGGCATTAATGACTGGGTGGATGAGAGAGTGTTAGATGGTGTATCACAGTCGTAGAGTGTCAGATCGCCAGTAGTTAGACTTCTGCTTTCAAGGATCTACCGTTAGGTATCGAATCCCTGATGAGAGAGTCTTGTGTTATCTGGTTTTTATTCTGACAAGAAATTAAGATTCAAGGCAAGTTAGAAACAGAAAAAGAGGGACTGATGGTTAAACCCTTATGTAATGAAACATATAGAGTGAATCACAGCTACCATACAGGTTAGGGGAAAGCTCCCTCCACCGTAGGAGATGTTGTATTGAGGTGGTAATATCTGACAGATTGTACAGAGGGGGTTATTCTAGTTCACTCTCAAGGGCACAAACACTCTCTAATGGACAAAACCATGTGCACTGCAGGTGGGGCTGATGTAACATGTGCAGAGAGAGAGTTAGATTTGGGTGGGGTTTGTACCTCAAACTAATATCTATATTGCAGTGTAAAAATAAAGCAGCCAGTACCCTGCACAGAAACATTAAAATACCCAAAATGTAACTCTCTCTGCACATGTTACATCAGCCCCACCTGCAGTGCACATGGTTTTATCCATTAGAGAGTGATTGTGCCTTTGCGAGTGAATTAGAATAACCCCCAGTGTGTTGTCAGTGGGGAAAATTGTTGACTATTTTCAGTTTATCCGACCACAAATGATACCACAATGCCTGGTTCCGTCTTGAACCAATCTTTGTTCTGAAAGCTGGCTACACACCATCAACATAAGTATGCTAAAAAAAATACACATAACCTCATTTATCAGAGAACCGGTTTCGCTCGCACTCTAATAATTAGACAGATTTCACTGAGCTGTTTGCAAGCTATAATCTGGTCACAGATATACATGCACAATTTATCCACCTGATTTAGGGTACCCCTGCGCTTAATACATTGTGAACTCTCTGTCCCATTTTCCGGGCTTGCCAGCCTGGGCATTAAGGCATAGCCCGGAAAATTCTCGGGATTACCAGTGAAGGGGTTAAATGTCACCAATTTTCCCCCCCAAAAATTAAAGATTACATGAACTATCGATGTCTTTCACTGTCCATTAACTTTATATTAATTGATTTATTAATTCTTTAAGAATTAAAAATGGAAATAAATATTAAGTGAAAAGGTCTTGATCTTGAAAGTAGCATGTGATTATGATTAATTATAACATTATTATGTCATTTTATCCACATGTTGGGGATAGATTGTAGTATTTTTATAGTTTGTTTTGTGTTTGATGCAAGGCATCCATTTCCCTCTATGGACTCTGGTGACATATGTAAAGACAATCTGTCGCTGTCTGCCTATGGCTATCAGTGCATGTTGGAACTTTCTCCAACAGCTGGAGAGCCACACTGCCAAAGCCTGCACTAAACTAAATCTGCAAGTATGCACATCTTCTTGAGCAACATACAGTACAGAAGTACTTGACGTTAGATGTGTTGCTGTCACTAATTAGCCAGCAGAGGGAGCTCTGGGAGTTTTGCTAATGTAATGTCTTTTCACTGCAGAACTATGAAATGTCAGCAGTATCTCCTTAGCTTACCTTGATTCTGTGTTAGGACCATACAGTGTAAAACATTACATGTAAAATGGTTCATTTTTAAAATTAGGCTTGAAATTACCGGAGAACCCAATTCCTCAATGGGCCTTTCTGTCATGCTTGAAATATTAGGCATATATGCATCTTTTTCACTTTGCATAGTTGACAACATACATTCCAGAGCCATTTAGATAAACATCTTGGGGATTGGGATGGAAATATTTAATGTTGAGATAAACCATAGATGCTTATTATTTGAGTCTGCTGCTAAGCTATATGACAGTGGTTCCCAAAGTTTTTTGAATCACAGCACCTTAGACTATCAGCATTTTTTTCACGGCACCCCTAGCATAAAAGTTTTTTTTTTTTTATGGATAAATTTAAATAAATATATAATACATTAAATAAATTGTGCCTACCTGTCATCCATGGTGTCAGTTATGTGGTGGTGTACAGTTGTGCTGATTGTCTACACATTTGTGATTGGCTGCCTCTAGAACTGGTTTCCAAGGCACCCCCCAGCAAGAGCCTTGTGGCACCCCAGGGTGTCTAAGCACACAGTTGTGGAACCACTGCTATGCTTTATGATATAATGATGATAAATGAACATCCTTCTAAATACAGTCCTGAAATAACCATAATGCATTGATTGTGCCTTATTCAAAGTTGATTGTGATGCTCTTGTAGCAGCATCATCGCTATACTATAACGTATGTCCAGATCAGCTTGTGATCCCACCCTGCTGTAGCCAGAGTTAACAAATTATTTATTTATTGTACACAACAACAGACAATGTGGCTACATGCCTTTGTGTGCCTTAGAGCTGGCTTTTGGGTTAGTATTGCTGGTAGGATACATATAATCTGTTATAATCTACTTGCCTACTCTACTAGAATGGCCAGGAGTGTCCTGAAAATTGGGTTGCACTCCTGTACACCCGGAAAATTTGGCAAGTCTCCCGGGCAGCAGCCAAGCATTTGTTCTCCCCTGCAGAGGATAGTGCCATCAACACAAAATTTTGTCATAATAATGTTGAATTTTATAATGGTTCCGCCTCCTGCTCTACTATGCTGGTGATCTCTGCATAGTGTAGCGGGGCGGGGGGGGGGGGTGGGAAGAATGACGCCATTTTGCAGTAATATTCCCCACTTTGCCTGAATAGAGCATCACATTTTCCCCATTTACTCCCCTTGTGCCACGCCACACTCCCTGTGGCACTGATCTGGCCACCTCATCCCGGAGGAGGCAGCCAGAATGTTGGCAACTCTGTGCTTCAGTTCTAATTATCTCCCTTACCAACAAATCGAAAACCTGAAAATTGTTCAAAACTGTTTTCAGTATTACCACTTTGACACCGCTAGGCCGGTCACACCTGGGATTTTGTGCATGGCTCCTACCTGGCTGCAACCAGACTTGTCATGCCTTTATCACTGATATCCCTACCCAGAATTTTGCCGAGTGGGTGATGTCACAGAAGGTGGGTCCTGAGTTGGCGCTGGGCAATGAGATTGTTTCCCATTGCTGGCTACTTCATTGCTGTGAATGGGTCCTGGGACGCATCAATCAGGGTTACTGGTTTAACCCTGCACCGCACATGGGTTGAATCCTTGTTCAACCCTGCTTGTTACTGAGATTTAAATGCAAGGTCGCTCAACCCAGATCATTTCAACTGCGCATTCTTGTGCAATAATCCTGGATATTGATGGCAGTGTATACGGGGTATTCATGATTGCAAGCAAAGCAAAAAAATCAAGCAACTGGGCACAAACATGTACTGTATACCTGCAGGCAGGGCAGGTGTAACATGTGCAGAGAGCAGCGGCAGCATACTGTATTACAGTATGTGCAACCCATCCTGCTCCCCAGAGGTCCTGGGGCCAGCCTTACCTACATGATAGTGCTTGCTGGCAGCACTGTCTGTTTTGAAAATGCCCAGCTGTACCTCTAATTACTTCACCTCTCCTGCTCTTCCATTGATAGTAGGTATCCCCCAACATTTTATTCTTGGCCCTCTTGTTCTCTATCTCTACATGTCCTCTCTGGGTGAGCTTATTTGCTCACTCAACTTCCACTATCACCTCTATGCTGATAACACTGAAATCTACCTCTCCTTTCCTGATCTCTCTCCCTCTATCCTCACTCAAATCTCCAACTCTCTCTCTGCTGTCTACTCTTGGATGACCCAGCACTTTTTTAGACTTAAAATATCAAAGACTAAGCTGACCCCTTCCCATCCTCCTGCATAAAACCTGACCATCTCTCATCCTAACCTACTGTTTATGCTCACTTCTTTCCCTTCTGTGTCACCCCTGTCTGTCTAACCCTCCTCTTTAGAATGTAAGCTCTGACGAGCAGGGCCCTCTCTCCTCATGTGCCTTTCTTAGAATATATAAACCTCTGCCACCCTGATGATTGCTGCAGTGTCCTGTCCCCTGATGCAACTATCCATATTAACCATGTACTTGTCTTAAACTGTCTTGTACTGTAATTCCGTATGTGTTTTTGCTCATAACTATGCTCTGTAAAGCTCTGCGTAATATGTGTGCGCTATATAAGAAAAGGTTACTAAATAAATAAATAAATAATAAATAAATACTGTACATGGTGCAATCTCCTCTCCACTGTGGTGTTGTCTCATTTTCTTTTCCATAGTACCTTATCTTTCTCCCCAGTGACTCTGCCTCAGGAGTACCAAAAAGATCTATCTCCCTCCTCCCATCTATAAATGTTCTCACACCCCGTATATATCACTAGTAGTTTTTGACCCTTTGTATTTTTTGAATCAAGATCCCCCTGAGTATCAGAATTTTTTCATGGCACCCCTAGGTGCCATGAAAAAATATATTGTATTTATATCTCATCCCTAGTGTCAGTTATGTGATAATGGACAGGATTCACCTCTGTTTGTTCACATTGTGCCTATTACATTAGTCATAAATAATGTTTCATGGACAAGGACCACCAACCCAGGGCACCCCTGCAAGTCTTACAGGCACCCCAGGGTACCATGGCACACAGTTTGGGAACCACTGTGCTGCAGGGTTCTCCTCTCTTGGCCTGTTCCATCTATGATGGGGCAGGGCATGTCACTAGTGTGGGACTGGAGCAAGAAGGGCCCGCTGGGGGAATGCAGTGATAGGGTCCGACACTTAGGGCTCTTGCCAGCCTCCAGAGGGGGTATTGCCAGCCTCCACACAGGCTTGAAATACACCGTAGTCCTGTGCAGCATATTGTTACATTATACTGCACATGACTATGATTTCTAGACTGTGCACTATGATTAGGTTGCAGACTGCACAGTTGTATAATGCAAGTGCACAGTCTGGAACCTGAGCACTAGAGAAAAGGGGGATCCTCAGTCAGTGGGGCCCACTGAATGTTACCCTGTGCCCCTCTAGGCCAGTCCAGCCGTGCATTATTACATCTAATGTGCCATATACAGTATTTTGTAAATAATGTAATAATTTATTTTTATGTCATATATATGTTCTCCATGGTTCTCTTTTGATGATTTTAAACATACAACATATTTAATTAATAACATAATGCACATGTCAAATAATTGCTGTAACCCAAAGCAACTCTAGTGCATCATACTAAACATCGCAAACATCTGATTGGCTGCTGCTAGGTGTTACAGTACTCTATTCTTAGTAAACAAACATGAGTCCACAAAAGTTGGGTTACTGTTGATATATTTGCAATCTATTCATTTTACAAAAGTGTTTTTTTAGACATGCAATGCAGAATGATGAGCAGGCGTTCCTCACGATGCAGTCTTTCTGGCCTTCTGCTGACAATTTCAAAGACAGCATCATCTATTCGTACTGTGGATCAGGTAACTTTGACAGGGGGTTAAGTGATACTCCAAATGTTTCTTAATTGAGAAGAATTCCACTCATTTAATTCTGGCATCAAAGGTAGTGTCTTTGCAAAGTAAGTGGTTTGTTCTCTGGTTTCCAAAAATCATCACATATTTTCATCAAGTTTTCAGGGATAAGAGCATTCACCCTGCGGTGTTGTCATAACAATAAAAAAGTGTACAGATATTGTAATGCAAAGGTGCAAAGGGCATGCAAATAGTGCGTGAAGGCCTTTGATTTGCTGACAAACGCCTATCTCAAAACGTTCATTCTTTTTTTTTTTGGGACACATCAGGTGTTTAATCGACATGGAAGACATGTGTTATATTTGAATCACAGAGGACAGGTTCTGTATTTTTCAGTATAATAAGACAGGGACTCGACATTTCTCTAGTGACCACTTTTATTTACCCCTGAAATGTGGCGGAACTGCCTTTAATTGGGTTCATTTGGTGGGCGCACTGATTTGAACAATCTGTTCGGTAATGCCAATGCTTATCGACTCAAAACATTCTTTGCTTTGGGTGCGATCTTCAAATCCTCAAGAAAAAAAGGAACCCACAATCTTACACCCTCTTTGAATGGATTACATCATGTGTATCAGCGATAATTTTTGTAAATCTTTTTGCTAATCCTAGTACTATTCAGACCTGTTCGCTAGGCTGCGTATGTTCCCAGCCTAGCACACAGGTAAATGCCATCCGACCACCCCCGCCGTGCAAATCGCCACATTTGCACGCGAAGGGATGTGTAGGCTTACACATCCCCTCGCATGAGGCCGCATGGAGGAAAATCACCATAGAATGATTTTTCCTCCGTTCGTGGATAAAAGTAAGTCTATGCTTACTTTTATCCGGGACGAATATGGCCGTAAAGGGGGCGGGCGCTGATGTCATGTGACGTCAGCTGCCCGCTTCAAGCAAGCATCACCATGCCTGCATCTGCAGGGGATTGCCCAGCATTTTTATGGGGACGTTCCCCTGCTGCCTCCCCCTCCCATTCCTGCCCCCTTCCCATCCCTCCGAGAGGGAAACTCACCAAAACTGTTCGCTCCGAGGGTTGGTACATGCGCATAGTCGCACATGCGCAAACCCTGGCCATCGGGATGGGGCTGAATTTAGACCTGAGTCGGACCCTAAATGCTAAACACTGGGGGGGGAGGGATTTAGTCAATCTCCGCTGCCATTTCCTCCGTCTTGCCCAACAGCATTGAAGAGGCAAATTGGCAAAACAATTCACAGCCGCAACAATTCACAGCCATTATCAGCAAAACGAGCCCAACAGCTTTTAACGGCTGTGAATAACGGCTGTGAATTGTCGCAATCACGGCCGAATCTCGACAATCTATGGCCGTTTACCTGGACACGCCCCCTTTTTGGTGATCGCCAGGCAGGACATTCAATCTCACCTGTTGATATGCTGTCGAGCAAAACAAAAATGAGCCAGGGTCACGGCTGTCGGGACGGATTGACAGTCGTGACCCGGGATTGAATTCCCCCTAAAACATGTATTCTAATTTGCATTGTTTAGTATTTAGAATGTGCACCTACATTTTATCTTTTTTTGCTGTGTTGAACTAAGTCCCAGCATGGTAGCACCTCTTATTATATTCAGAATTAGGATGTGCAGTCCAAGCCCACCCCTACATAACTTATGGGAACATGGAAAAATCACAAATTTTAAGACTTGATTATGTATATGAGCTGGAAAGTGTTCTCCATTCTCAGGTCAGGTGTGCAGCCTTTTCGTCTCTGCAAAAGGACTTAAATACTCCAACTGGTCAGAAGTATCAGAATCCCATCCTCCACCATATATGTAATGTAAAGAAGTAAGTTGCAGTGTAGAGCATTTCTATGTACACTTTGGCCAATGTAATAAAATATATAGACAGCTCCCTCGCTGTCATGTTTTATTGAATTAGTTAAAATAGAATAATATATTACCATCAAAAACAGCACATATATAATTGCTAAAGGCATTGGCCCTAATGGATAATTACATTGGAGTTTGATAAGACTAGGGCTTAAAGTGGTCCTTTGGAGCTGGTGGAACTCATCCCCCCCCTAAAGGATGCATATTTATAGGGGCCTGGTCACAGAATAGTATCCCCAATTCAAACTATGCCACACAATGGCCCTTATTCTGGTTCACTTCTCAAATGGACAAAACCATGTGCACTGCAGGTGGGGCAGATGAAACATGTGCAGATAGAATTAGCTTTGGGTGAGTTATTTTGTTTCTGTGCAGGGAAAATACTGACTGCTTTATTTCTACACTGCAATATAGATCCCACTTTGAAAAAAAACCCCACCCAAATCTAATTTTCTCTGCACATGTTATATCTGCCCCACCTGCAGTGCACATGGTTCTGTCCATTTGAGAAGGAATTTGCCTCTAAGAGTGAACTAGAATAAGGCCCAATAGCGCAATCATATTCACATAACACATCATGTAGTCCCTTGATTTATATTACATCATAGTCGTGCCCCTTATTCACGTTATGACACACAGTAATGCCCCTTATTCACATTGCACTCCTTATTTATGATAAGTGACACAGTGCTACAGCAGGACACATTCATGCCACACAACAGTGTTGATTATACACAATGCCCACAGTAGTAATGCCCCTTACACATAATGCCCACAGTTGTAGTGCTGCTTATACATATAATGCCTACAGCAGTAGTACCTGTTACACAAAATGTCCACAGTAATAGTGCCCCTAAAACAAATAATGGCCACAGTAGTAATGCCCCTTATATACATAATGCCCACAATAGTGCCCCTTATACACATATATGCCTTTGTCACTTCAGCATCTCACCACCCATGTCGCTCCGGCAGCTCCATGCCCTGTGTGCCTACAGCAGCTACCCCACCTCTCTGTGTCCCTCCATCCCTCTCTTACCTTGTCTTCAGCATGCATGGAGCCTGCTCCTCTTAGTGACTCATCTTCACTACAGCGGTGATGACGGCATGACATCACATACACCGTGCCGGAAAAGAAGCAGCTGGGGCTGGATTTTCTGATGGAATCACTGTGCAGGGGTGTGGTGGAGGTGGAACTAGTTTCCCCTACCATTAGAGGTGGCAGAACTCAGTTCCTCCTCAGTTTAACCACTGGATATGACATGCAGATCCTTCTTTAATGAACATGGGGTTTATTTACTAAAGTGGGAGTTCTATTGACGATGGAATGTTGCCCATAGCAACCAATCAAATTCTTATTTTTTTAGCACCTTCTAGAAGATAATAGATAATAGATAGAATCTGTTTGGTTGCTATGGGCAACATCCCATCGTCAATAGAACTCCCATCTTAGTAAACTTATTCCCATGTGTTATAAAATGCACTTAGGAACACCATTCCCCTTCTCTCCTTTGTGTCCAAACTATTTAAGTACGTAGTATTTTGACTTTTAACCATTTTACTTGTCACTCTCAGGAGTAAATTTACTAAAGTGTGAGTTTTTAGAAGTGAGAGATGTTGCCCATAGCAACCAATCAGTTTCTAGCTATTATCCTATATAAGGTGCCAGATAATTGATAAGTAGAATCTAATTGGTTGCAATGGGCAGCAGCTCACACTTAGTTGTACTCCCTAGACTAGAACAAGGTGTGCAATGTGTGAAAAAAGCTTCTCACAGATTGCACTTTTCTGGCGCTGTTGGTGGTAAAAAATTATATGTATAGACAATAAATTAATATGTCCACTGCTGCTGCAGGTGTTTTATAGACCAGCTACACCGGCAAACCAGCTTGGCTGAGGACAGCGTGAAGGAGTCACAGAAGTTTGCAAACGTGACCAGGAAGTGACGTCGACGCGTTTCGTCTCTATGCAAACTGGAGACTTTTTCCGTCTTGCCAGTGACTGCAATAAACCACGACTTATTTTTGATATTAGAACTCCGGAGCTACTACACAGTCTACTTGCAAACGTGACCCCTTATATGGCCATATAGGTTATTTTATTGTATTGATTGTATTATATAATTTCTTGTTTTTTTATGTATATATATATATATATATATATATATATATATTTCTAAAATTAATATCTGTATAAGCATATGCCATTTTTATCTTTCTCCTTTTTATTTACATAAAAATGTATATACTCAGTGTGGTGTGTCCAGTGTTTTTCTGTCAAGTGGTGTGTACCAGTTATAAATCCACCTACAGCGCATGGTTGTTTTAAAAACCCATCCCTAGTTCTGTACTCCCTAGACTACCCTAGACTTAGCTGAGTGACATATAGAGTGTGCCCCAGGTGGAATCTTATCATTAAGCCTTTGTCTTCTGTAAGACAACTCATACTACATATTGCTATGCATCCACCTCTAGTGCAATCATGGTGGCCTTCCCATATACAGTAGCTCTGTACAGAAGAACTAATAAAGGCCTATGTGGCTTTTATTCCCTGCTATGTATTCATCACCCAATATACCCCCGTCTGTAATTACTTGAGTGCTGTAAGCTGGAGTGCAGCATGGTTGGGCAACTTGGTGCTAGTGGCGTGCTTTGGGTGTTATCCACCCCTTTAGTTGAACGATGCTTCAGCCATTAGCACAACCTACTCTATTTCATGCCTCAGCTTTGAGTCTTTATCTTGAGCTCAGCTGTGAGTCATAGATGTACATTGTACAGTACTGTACATTGTGCTACAACATTTGGAAGCACATACAGTAGCACACATGCCCACTCCACCTTATGTCGTTCTGTCCACAGAATTTATCAGCATTCCCTCTCTTCCTGAAGACCATTCTGTAGGATTACACCTGCATATTTTAAGTTCATTGCAGCCTATGTCCAATTTTTCTTCAATTTCGAAAAAAAAAAATATAATCTAGCAAACCAATATCGCTTTATCAGCAACTGTTTTATGGTGCCATTAGCCCAAGATTGCTATTACTTTAATGTATTTTTTATTAAGACAATAAAGGTTCAGAAGATTCTTACATCATTGTGTGTGATTTCACTTTATAGATATTCCAGCCGTATGATGAACATTGAAGTAGATTTAGATTAATATTTACGTTTTGTTTACCATTCTTACACTCCCCTCACCATGGGATCTACTGAGAGACAAGTTTTCAGTACAGGCTAGTTCTAATTCTCCATTTATTTACAGTCACATCATTAATAGAATACGTAGCTGCGTACAGAGGAATTCTGTTTTATTAACTTTCACTACAAAATAACATAACATAGTGGGCTGAGAATCACGTGTGTCTTATATGGGTGTGGATCATTTGCTCTACAACAACTAGGTCAACAAGCATTGGGTCGCCACCACTAGGTCGACATGCAGCAAGGTCAACATGGGTTAGTTCCACAGGGTCATTAGGTCGACATGGGCAAGGTCGATAGTCAAAAGTTCGACATGGGGTTTTTCACTGTTTTTTGACTACACTCTTGACACTGTCGACATGGACACAGGTTAAAGTGCACTGCGTCCCCTCGCATGGCTCGCTGCACTCGCACCACACCCTAGTGGATGGTAGGGCATGAAATATCGCCTGTCGGCACATGTCGGCTCAAAAAACAGTGAAAAACCCCATGTCGACCTTTTGACTGTCGACCTTGCCCATGTCAACCTAATGCTTGTGTTGACTTAATGACCCTGTCGACCTAACCCATGTTGACCTAGACCCATGTCAACCTTGACCCATGTTGACCTAGAACTATGTCGACCTTGCTGCATGCCGACCTAGTGGTGTCGTCCCAATGCTTGTCGACCTAGTTGTTGTAGACCAAATGGCTGTATCCCATCTTAAACACATGTGGCCTAGGTGTAGCATCCACTCACTTGTGTCCTGTGATGATGGAATATCAGAGTAAGCACAATGGGCCCAATTCAGATCTGATTGCACGGCTGTGAATTTGCACAGCTTGTGATTAACAATACACTGCGCATGTGCACGGTTCACAGTACGCATGCACGGGGCCGTCCTGCGATGAACTCCTGCGACTAGTTCTGTTCACTGGTTGTTCACAAGGTGATTGACAGGGAGTGGGCGTGTGGGGTGGAAACCGACCATTTTCTGGGAGTGCTAAGAAAAACGCTGGCGTGCCAAGCTGGATGTGCCAAGCTGGATGTGCCAAGCTGGCGTGCCAAGCTGGATGTGCCAAGCTGGATGTGCCAAGCTGGATGTGCCTGTTTTTCATTGCAGCGCTGAGTAAGTCTCAGGCTACAAGGCACCTGCGACTACTTGTGCCCTATGTAGAAATCATTTCATGGTGAGTGTGTTACAAAAGATTTCGGACATAGGTAGAGAGTTCACTATATATTATTTTTAATTCATCAAATTATATATATATAGTTATAAGAGAGCGCCACACGATTGTAACTACCAATTGGTTTTTTATTTAATTATAACTTTAAAATATAATAAGTAATACAATAAAAAGCAGTAACAATGTGCACATAGACAACCTATATCACACTTCCATTACTTGCATTTATTATTAATAATCAATATTCAAAGTGTCCAACTTCGGAGGGTCTTAATGTTTAGACACCACCTTTGATAATAGTTTGTGAGAGATGTGATATATCTGGTTGGTCTCCGAATTGTAGATGGTAAAGCGGCTGATATAAGATATGGGAAGCACAATGCTCTGCGTTTGAAGAACAGCGTATAATAACACCTTATAGTAGTAGCCGCAGTCCAGCGGTATTGGAGATAGGGGATGATCCCGCCCGCTCGCCGCTGTCGCCCGATGACAAGCGGCTGAGAGGTAGATTAGGCAGGGAGCAAGACATTCTTTAGGTAGGATATTAGTAATCCAACGGTGCTGCAGGCATGAGCAGATTTTAGCTACACCCGCTCAGCGCTGTTGTCCGATGACAGATTTTGGACATATTTGCACGGGTGCAAACATCCATTCGCACAGCGAGCACATTAACTCGCACTGGAGCAGGGCGGAGGCATGCTGCTGCAAATTCCTACGCCGTGCGTTCAGGTCTGAATTACCCCCAATATCTGTACTGGATGCAGCACGGTACTGTTCCTGTATGTAAATGAGATTGTAGGGATCACACATTCATTTCATACAACAACAGTCTGTATGTTAAGGAATCTATATGACACGCAACAGGTTTGGGCATTATGTGTTTGCTATATTGATATCCTTAATTATAGCAGGGTTGCCGACTTTGGGCCTTATTTTGGTTCATTCTTTCTGACAAAATCCTTCTTAGATGGACAAAACCATGTGCACTGCAGGGCAGTGGCGGAACTCCCGGAGGCAATGGAGTCATCTGCCGCCGGGCGCCAGCCTTAAAGGGGGCACTGGCTCCATTGCCTCCTGGCAGTCCAGCCGGAGTTCAGCCCCTGTGAGGAAAAGAGCCCCACTTCGCCAGTCAATATGCACTTCGCCGGTCCCCGCCCCTTGCATATGAGCGGGTCCCGTGCAGCGCTGAGATTCAGCGGCAGCAGTCCGTCCGTTCATCCCGCTTCCCTCAGCAGCACTCGGCTCTCACACTCCCAGCCGCACCCACCCCCTGAAAGTCATCAAGCCTGAGATATGCTAGCGCCGGGGCTAGCTCAGTGCGGAAGGTTCCCCCGTGACAGCCCCCTGAAGGCCGCTAGCTCTGCAGCGCCGACAGCTGTCTATCACCGCATAAGCGGTGATAGACAGCTGCCGGCACTGCAGAGCTAGCGGTTATCCAATGTAACTTCAGAATTGCAGCCCGGGCACCATGAAGGAACGCCGTGCAGGCCATGAGGCGTGGAAGGCAGCAGAGGCACGGAAGGTCATGCAGATTCCGGCACCGCGGCTCCAGCGGTGTCGCTAAGGTCAGGGGAGCTGCTGGTGTCCGGGAGCTATACATACATGTTACCTAACTGACCTGCCTCTGTCTCCCCCTCGTTCTCTGCCTCACCCCCCCTCTCTATATGCTTGACCCCTCATCCCTCTCTCTCTCTGCCTTAACCCCCTCTCTGTCTCTCTCTGCCTGTCTCCCCTCTCTCTACCTTACCTCCCTCTCTCTCTCTCTCTCTCTCTCTCTCTATATATATATATATATATATATATCTTTCTCCCTCTCTATAGCTATCTATGGGGGGGGGGGGGGGGGCACCAGCTTATATCTTGCCTCCGGGCTATATGCATGAACTTACGCCACTGCTGCAGGGGGGGCAGATGTAACATGTGCAGAGAGAATTAGATTTGGGTGAGTAATTTTGTTTCTGTGCAGGGAAAATACTGACTGCTTTTTTTTTACACTGCAATATAGATCTCACTTTGAAGTAAAACCCCACCCAAATCTAATTATCTCTGCACCAGTAACATCTGCCTCACCTGCAGTGCACATGGTTTTGCCCATCTAAGAAGGATTTTGTCAGAAAGAATGAACCAAAATAAGGCCCTTTATTATTCTCCTCTAGAGGGAGAAGCCCGGAGAGGAGAGTTTCAGCAGCCGCTCAGGGGGCGGGGCTTAAGAGTGACATCACCAAGCCCCGCCCCCTTGTTGTTAAACCATCAAATTCACGGATCTCCGTGGAGGGGGCGGGGCTAAAATGACGCGATTGTGCCTATTTAGCTCTGCCCTCTCCTCTGAGACCCGAGGATTGCGGGGACCCGATTTTCGGGAGACTCCCGGAAATTCCGGGAGAGTCGGCAACCCTGAATTATAGATTTGCAAAAATGGGATATTTAATCAATTAGCTTAGCAGGAAAGTGTAGGAAAAGTCATCACAAGCTGCAAGTAGGCGAAACACACAGAGGTTCATTTGCATCCAAGATGTCAGCAGGAAAAGAAGCACACATGAGAAAACACATGTATACGTGTGCTGTATGTATATTCGGAGTCACAACACATTCTGCTCTACAACACTAGGGTGTATGGCAGGTTACCCGAGGTTTAAATTTAGTTTGACAGCGCTTGTAGTAAATGAGAAAGTCACATTCATAGTAGCTGAGAGGCCTCGTAGACTTGAGGTGCCCACACACTAGAAAGATATGCGATCTTAAGATGTGCACATAAATTAGCCTTAAAATCTCGGTATCCAGACTCATTATAGATTGGCTCTAGGTCGACAGTGATAAAGTCGATCACTATTGGTCAACAGTCAAACGGTCGACAGTCAAAAGGTCAACATGGGCAAAAGGTCAACATGAAAATGGTCAACATGATTTTTTTAAAATTTTGAGCCGACAGGCGGTATTTCACACTACGGCGTGGAGGGAGAATAGTAATAGTGGCGAGGGGACGCGGTACACTTACACGGTGTCCATACCAACCTATGACAACATAGACACAAAAAAAATTAAAACTCATGTCGACCTTTTTCATGTTGACATTTTGACCCCTTTGACCTTTGTCTGTCGACCTTTTCACCATATAAAAATAAACAGGAGGGGTGAGCAGCGCATGGATTGAAAGGTGAACCTATAAAATGGATTGGATGATCTTGTACATGATAATTTAATGCAATCAAATGAAATACATTATATAAAACAATTGATATCACGATGAATAAAATGAGACACCCACAAAACAATGGTGAACCCGGAGTGTCCGTTCCTGTATATCCCTAGATCAGTGATTTTCAACCTTTTTACCTTGCGGCACACTAAATAGGACTTTAAAATTGCCAAGGCACACCATGAGATCCCCACGGGGGAAAACACATTGGCCATCACAGGAAAAAAACAAACCTATTGGCCCCCACATTAAAAACAATCACACTGATCCCCACAGGTAACAAAAATAAAATACATTGGCCCTTTACATGAAAAGAAGAGACCAGTAAATAACATTTTAACTGGTGGTGGCTGTAAATGGGTTTGGGCATCTCTAGATCTGGGGGCACACTTGAGAACAGCTCAAGGCACACTGCCCTAGATGATGTAGGAATCAGATGGGAAAATAGTGGACCGTTTGACCAGGTCAACCTTTTGACTGTCGACCTTTTGAGCCTGCTGACCTTTTAACACTGTCGACCTATGGTGGTTCTAGTGTGGGGACACTTTTAGATGCTATGGGCTGTGCCCCAATGTGTATTATATCCTTTTAACTGAATGCATGGTCATTGCATTCAGAGGGAGTGGCTATGCTTCACTGCTCTTTGGGGCACCTACATTAGTGGTTCCCAACCTGGGGTACTCTGCAGACCAGTTGGGGGTATTTGAAAATAATATTGGTAATGGCGGAACATGAAGAAGAATTATTTTGATGGCAGAAGAGTCTCCCGTTGCCATGGAGATGAACCACGTTGCATCACTTCCGGTTCCATCTGCAGCATCATCAGCATCTCCTCATGCTTTTGCTTGACCAGCAATCCTTTGCCGCCCTCAGACATTGGCAATCATCTGTCCTGTGCTGACACAGGTGGAAGAAGCAGTGGCATTAATTGTACAGGTATTAGCAGGAACCCCAGAGACATTACACAGCCAGCAGCCAGACAGAGAGGGACCCGATTCCTGACTGCACACTATTCCATCGCTACTCCTTAATATGAGGGCATGCATACCGCTCACTTTCTCTTTACTCCTAAGTACTGTGGATATTTCAAAGTGATAGGAGGGGGTACTCATAAATGAAAAGCCTAATCATGGGGTACAGGAGACAAAAAAGGTTGGGAACCGCTGATCTGCATGGATGGACCCAGGACTGGTTAATCACTACCCACTGTCCTCTTTAGTCCTGCTCTCTAGTGGTCTGCAATATAACAGACACTCAATTTATACAAATACTAAAATAAATAAATAATCAAATAAAAATGATTATCTAAAAGGATAATTATGCAAAGCAGAAGAAGGGAAGCACCATGGGAAGAATATAAATTATTGGCCTGCAGCCTCCTCTCTGCATTATACACCTCTGATTTTGCTGAACGCTAGTAGTACATTCGGTGCCTCTTTACATCACATGTGAAGTATTATGGCCTTCTGTATGTTAATGAATATATTTATTTGTGATGAGCTTGCAAGGTGAGAAGACGCAGGGTGAGAGTAGATGCAGGGTGAAAGTATGTGTGGGGGGTACAGTGTGAGAGAGGATGCAGGATGGGGGAGGTTTTCAGGGTAAGAGAGGGCGTATGGCAAAAGGGGGGTGGTGGAGGGTGGGAGAGGACACAGGATGGAAGAGGATGCAGGGTGGGAGAGGTTTTCAGGGTAAGAGAGGACGTATGGCAAAAGGGGGGGCAATGCCATTTTTCACAGAAATCATGGACGTGTTCAAATCATGTAAAATGCACCCCAAATGTCATTTTTCACACTGTATCACCCCCACTATCAGCGCCAACCCGAAGCGTGGCGAGCGCAGCGAGCCCGCGAGGGGCGGCGGTACGCGTCCTACGACCTTTTCATACCCCCACTATCCACATCGGCGTGGAGTTGAGAATAGAAAGTGTGGTGAGCGCAGCGAGCCCCGCGAGGGGACGCGGATACCTTCACAGCTATCCGTGTCCCCTCGCGGTCTTCACAGCTATCCGCGTCCCCTTGCGGGGCTCGCTGCGCTCGCCACGCTTCGGGCTTGGTGGCTTGCTGCGCTCGCCACACTTTCTATTCTCAACTCCACGCCGATGTGGATAGTGGGGGTATGAAAAGGTCCTAGGACGCGTACCGCCGCCCCTCGCGGGCTCGCTGCGCTTGCCACACTTCGGGTTGGCATTGATAGTGGGGGTGATACAGTGTGAAAAATGATATTTGGGGTGCATTTTACATGATTTGAACACATGTCCATGATTTCTGTGAAAAATTACATCGCATGTGATCGCATCGCATGCGATGCCCATCGTGGGAGCCGTGATAGTATACAAGTACCTTTTTTTTATCCCCCATAGGTTTTTCTTCTGTGCAGACAGCACGGCAACATCCGTGCTGTCTGACTTCTACATGCAGAATGAAGATGGCGCCGGAGCCGGACCTTTTATAGAGATCCGAATCCGACGCAGGATGATAATGTTTTGGCCTCGATTTGGACTCCTGAAAATGGCGGGACCCGGCAAACTCCTCGGATCTATTCTCGGATAAGGTAAGTTCGTGGGGGTTCGGATCTCTAGGATCCGAACCCGCTCATCCCTAATATATTTCCACTAATAAACATATCCCTTCACCAATGATTAATATAAAAATACCAGCACACACACCCACCCTGGAATTCTCCCATGACCTTATTGGATCCCCCCACCTTCTCCTTAGCAGTAAGAGGAAATACAACTTGAAGCATGAATGAGTTAGTTTAGGATTTTATGTCAATAAACAGGGTGGAAATTGTTAGAATTTGGGGTAAAAGGTTTAAGATCTAAAATATTTTAATGGAGTCTATGTCCTATGTGTAATTAGAAAAAGAAAAGAGAGGATTAACAAACCAGGCTCCTCATTTTAAATACATAGATGTTTCAGTAACCCAAGTCTACTGCAAATATGATTTCAAGCATTGACTCAGGTTGAATCAGCTTTTAACAAGGTGTGAGACAGGAAATTTACATAGCTGTTTTTACAACGACAGGTACCTGCAACATAAACATTGATATCAAGTTGCAGCTTCAGGTCTTAAAAGGTTCTACATGGTTCCTAATACAACCAATTAAACAATAAGGGGGACATTAGTGTTCGACGACAAAAGCTGTTTGTAAACATGTCCTCTTTAAATTAAGTGTCAGTTGGGGACAAAGAAAGTGCTTTGTTCCTGACTGTTTGGATGATTCTTTAGCTAAATGAGTAAACATGTTAAGCAGTGACTACTCTTTTAAATCCATAATGGCCTTGGAGCTTACTCCGAAATTAGCTGTAAAACGAAGTAAAATTAATCTAAATTCTTTCTCTTATTTGTTTAAACCAAATAACATTGTGTGTTTGTATAATGTGTCATCAGAAATCTAGGTAAGTCATTAGCATAAATAATTATTTTTTCAGTGATTTTGTCATTATCTTTTACTGATGTATTTGCTTATATACTTTTTTGTCCAAACTTGGATGTTATTATTGTCTAATTGTGATGCTTCAATAAAGAAAAAAAAAATTTTTCCCCCTAGAAATACCTTTACTTTGTGACATCTTGTCAGTTGTGATAAATACGTCCCCTCTCAGTAAGTGGTGATTCATAATCACGGCAACCCCTTTTCACAATGACTTGAACAATTAATCTTGCTGTCAACACCAGTAAATAGGCTAAGCAAATCTGATCTTTTTATTTATTATGTTACTTTCTGTAGTTAGAAATGCCGGTATGAGGAAGGGTTCTCTAAGTCACACAACTCACACAATAAACTTTTAATCTCTAAATGTTGAGTCAGTAAGTTACTAATGTAATATATGTTTTTGATGTGGCTTTTCATGTGAATGAAGTAGGGAGGGGCTTGGAGTGGTCAATGCTGACAAAATAGTTTGAATGGGTACGTAAATTTTAGTATTAAAGCACTGCTTGACGTAATACGTAGCACTATAAACACGTGTGATCGGCCAGAAACATTGGGAACTGTTCCATCCGCTGCTGTTTCCTGCTATAATTATTGTGTCACAGCAAAATCAGTGTTCTAATTAAACATTGTTACGGCTCTTTCCACAGCTCTGAGGCCCCATACTGGTGTTTCTACAGAAGTCTGCCCCCCCCCCCTCCTTCCTGCATCACTGCAGCAGACTGTGTCTCTCCCCCCTGTATCTTTGCTACAGCAACCAGTGTATGCATTACCCTCCCCACACCACCACTTACCTTGATCTTCTCCTTGCTTCTTTTTTAAGTCACTATTTTGTTCATATGGTTACTATTTATGTACTTTGTATAGTGCTATGGACCCCCTGTGGCATCATATACATAAAGGATAATAATAATGCCGGAGGCAAAACTTCAGTTTACCATAAACACACCAACACTGACTTTCCAGAACCTCTGGTGGCGTCTTAGAAATTCAAAGCCTGCTGTTTGCATTAAGGGCCGGATTCAGGTTTCATCTGTCCCCGGGGACCGATGGTTTGGCTCTGCACATGCATATATGATAATGTTCCCATGTGCAGGGCCACAGTGCGGGCTCCTTCGGTGACTTGCACAGTCACAGAGGTGTTCACACAGGGGGTAGGGGGCAGGGTACTCTTTACCTAGCACGGCGCCCACGATTTTGATCGTGGGCATCGTAGATAAAAAAATCGCGGGCATCGCGGCCATTGAATGCACTAAAAATCGGGTGCGACGCGATGCCCGCGATTTCCCATAGGGAACAATGTTAAATTTCTCAATTGACCCGATTTTACTGTTCAATGCCTCAATTGACACGATTTTTCCATAGGAAACAATGTTAAATGGCCCACAGAGGTCAAATAGCCACCCTGAAGTGTGAAATGGCCCCCACAATTGTTAACGCCACCCCACGATCAACGTCAACCCGAAGCGTGGCGAGCGCAGCGAGCCCGCGAGGGGCGGCGGTACGCGTCCTACGACCTTTTCATACCCCCACTATCCACGTCGGCGTGGAGAATAGAATAGTGTGGCGAGCGCAGCGAGCCACCGAGCCCGAAGCGTGGCGAGCGTAGCGAGCCCCGCGAGGGGACGCGGATACCTTCACAGGTAAACGCGTCCCTCCGCGGGCTTCACAGGTATCCGCGTCCCCTCGCGGGGCTCGCTGCGCTCCCCACGCTTCGGGCTCGGTGGCTCGCTGCGCTCGCCACACTATTCTATTCTCAACTCCACGCCGATGTGGATAGTGGGGGTATGAAAAGGTCGTAGGACGTGTACCGCCGCCCCTCGCGGGCTCGCTGCACTCGCCACGCTTCGGGTTCACGTTGATCGTGGGGTGGCGTTAACAATTGTGGGGGCCATTTCACACTTCAGGGTGGCTATTTGGCCTCTGTGGGCCATTTTACATTGATTCCTATGGAAAAATCGTGATAATTGAGGCATTGAACAGTAAAATCGGGTCAATTGAGAAATTTAACATTGGTCCCTATGGGAAATCGCGGGCATCGCGTCGGTCGCGTCGCACCCAATTTTTTAGTGCATTCAATGCCCGCGATGACCGCGATGTGTGCGGTGCTAGGTAAAGAGTACCGGGGCAGGATGGAGGCGGTCAGGGGGATGAGCAGGAAAAATCTTTCAATTAGAGCCACTTAGATTTTTTTGCTTGTACTGTATGTTTTTCCAGATTAATTGCAGTTGATCTGTTGTTCACCTCACATACTGATAGAATTTGTTTTAGAATCTTGTACTTGAAGAACCAATAGACAAATATCAACAGAGATTTGTTTTGGCACCTTGCTCTTCGCATATATAAAATTAATAAGAGATTCTGTACCTGCATATAAATATTATACAAACTATTTTGCATTCTCTCTCTTAATTAGTTTGTTACATCACATACATTGGAGTATGAACCAGGGTACAATCTAGCCAGTGATGTATACAGTGCAAAAAGAAAATAAGATAACTGGGTCACCAACGCGTTTCGCTCCTATAGGGAGCTTTTTCAAGGTGTCTTGAAAAAGCTCCCTGTAGGAGCGAAACGCGTTGGTGAATCACCTGGGGCTGACTGACTGGATCCACCTCTTCCCTTCCGCTACAAAACCATTTAGCCTCTGAAGACATTTTGGTTTGTTGGACTCAAACTCCTCCTGGGATCTACAAACACCCAGAGATACCCCATACCATCTATTGGGCTACAAAATCTGCAGGAGACCTTGCACCCTCCATTGGGATAGCCCACGGGGTTATTAGGAGCCACCAATACCACCAAATAACAGTGAGGTATTACCCTAAACGGAAAAGGACTACTACCTAACCAGCTGGCCCAAAAATACGGTACCGTATGGACTATCAAACCAGTCGAGTCACCCCCTGATATCCTTCCTTTTCTCCCTCCCCCCTTCATTTTTAAAAATCCAAAATCTTTTTAAATCATTAACCCAATTTTTATTGTACAGTGCATGCTATAAATTGTATATTAAACACTCTTAATAATGATATGAGCACCATGTTATAAGTTGTTCATTAGCGCAGTCACCTCCATATCTTCTTCTGTTTATGTATACAGTGCACCCAGCTTCCTGCACACTTGTACACCTGTGTTCTGTGACATCATGAGGCCGCACAAGGCAGTAGAGAGGCTGGCTGGGTCCAGGTGTATTTCTGGGGGTGTGATGTAATTACAGGAGGCAAAATATTACTGCACCCCAGCAAATAAGAGCATGTGCCGGGTTCAGGGCCGGTGCTAGGTTTCTTGACACCCTAGGCAAAATTTCTGACTCCCCCCCCAGCAGTTACATATATGAACAATCGGCGGCACTCCATACATTATTGGAAATCCGGTGCCGGGTCCATAAAGAAAACAGTACAAAAGCACACTTACCCCTAAAGAGAGGAAGAGGGCCCTAGACAGCTGCCTAAAGCTGCCTAATGGTAGCTCCGGCCCTGGCTGAGTTGAGGAGAAGAGACGCTGCTTCTGCTTCCGGATAAAAGGGGGAAGACCAGGGCCCCCACTGGGCCCTTCCATCAGACCTGGGCCTGGATAATCAATACCCCACTCTTGGCACCACCGATGCCGCACGAGCAGCCAATGGCTCCTCTCTACGTCCTGCTTCAGCACTATACAGTCACTAGTATGTTGCAGTGTCTTCAAGGATTGACTTGACTAAAAATGATTTAATAGGATTCATTAACAATAAGCCATTGTCAATAATGACACCCCTTAGGTCAGGTCTCCTACAGTAGTTTATGGTTTGTTAATTAGCCATTTAGTCAGTCACAGTGACAGTCATACCATCTATCAAACTGATGAATTGGATCCTGCTTTGTTCTATTTATAGAACTAAATCCTAACTTTAAGATATTTATAGCAAACCCAATTGAGAATAAATGTAACAGGAGTAGAGAATGATTCACAAGTCTCTACGCCTGAGATGAAGTATTCCTAGCTTATTGCCATGGCCAGCATTGTACACATATATTCAGTTACACCTTGAAATGATGTCCTCAAAAAGGATGAAATCAAATGAATTCCACATTTCTCTGCATTGTGCAATATCACACATAAATTTTAATTGCACTTCATTCACTAAGTGCAGCATTACCTCATCCTTTTACTTTTAACAATGGATTTTCTATAAATTATCAAGTGGTTAAATATGATAAACTGCTCAACATATCACAGAACATGGCAGCGCTTATTAGCACTTGAGAAAATATTGATTGCCTAACTTGATTCATCTTTTATGAAGCTTTATAGTATTGTGTGTACACTGCACAGGATTCAAAATGTGCACACGTGTGTGCTTTGTGTGTATATGCTTCAATTCAAATGATACACCCTAAGACATAAAAGCGTTTGAAAGAAGTAAAAAATTCTATAGCAGCAACTGTCATCCTTAATAAGTCATCAAGAGCAGGAAAAAGAATAAATTAAAAATAATTTATTATTATTATTATTATTATTATTATTATTATCATCATCATCATGTTACTATATATTGGGGTTATACATAGTTACATAGTAGGTAAGGCTGAAAAAAGACTTGCGTCCATCTAGTTCAACCTGGTATAGATATCCATTGCTGATTTGGTAGGTTCTGATATTTTACAGACAAATTATATTTCTTATTTGTACCCATGGATGTTTTTCTCCAGTAAATGTTTGTCCAACTTTGCCTTGAACACATTTAATGAGCCAGCCGTTACCACCTCTCTGGGAAGAGAGTTCCAGAGTTTGACTGTTCTGACCGTAAAGAAATTCTATTTACTAGCTGAATGAAATCTTTTTTCTTCTAATCTATACTCATGCCCTCGTGTCCTAGATTCCTTTCTAGTAGAAAAGAGGGTGTGTGACAGTTCCTTATATTGGCCCTTGATATACTTGTAAATGTTGAGCATGTCCCCCCTTAAACGTCTCTTTTCTAATGTAAATAGTCCCAAATTGCTTAATCTTTCCCCGTAGCTTAAATTCTCCATTCCCCTAATAAGCTTTGTTGCTCGCCTTTGGACTTTTTCTAATTCTATGATGTCCTTTTTATAGTGTGGGGCCCAGAACTGCATTCCGTACTCGAGGTGAGGTCTCACCAATGCTTTATACAGTGGCATAATTACCCTTGAGTCCCTAGTTTCCATTCCCCTCTTAATACATGCCAGAATTTTGTTGGCCTTTTTTGTAGCTACATTACAATGGGCACTACATCCCAGTTTGCTGTCTATTTGGACTCCTAGATCCTTTTCAAGTATGGAATTACCCAGTTCCTCTCTGCTAAGGTTGTAACTTGCACACTGGTTGTGTCTCCCAAGGTGCATAACCTTACATTTATCTACATTGAACCTCATCTTCCATTTTTTTGCCCACTCATCTAGAATTGCAAGATCATTTTGAAGCATGGTGACATCTTCTGATGATTTGATGACTTTGCTAAGTTTTGTATCGTCCGCAAAGATGGATACATTGCTGAGTAACCCTATCCCAATATCGTTAATAAAAATGTTAAACAAAATGGGCCCCAAAACTGAACCCTGGGGCACTCCACTTAGTACCGGTATCATATCTGATACGGCACCATTCCCAACCACTCTTTGTTCTCTATTACATAGCCAATTCCCTACCCATCTGCAGATATTTTCACCCAATCCTAGGTTCTCCATTTTATTAACCCCTTCCTGACAGAGCTAGTTTTTGCGTTCCTGACAGAGCCATTTTTTTCAAATCTGACATGTCTCACTTAAGTGGGGATAACTTTTTTTTGCTTTTACTTATCCCAGTGATTTTGAGATTGTTTTTTCGTGACACATTGTACTTCAAATTAGTGGTAAATTTGGGTCGATACAGTCTGTGTTTTTTTGTGAAAAATACCAAAATGTCGTGAAAAAATGGAAAATTTAGCGATTTGCAAAATGTTAAATTTTCTGCTTGTGAGACAAATAATCATACCACTCAAAATAGTTAATAACTAACATAGACCATATGTCTACTTTATGTTGCCATCATTATTTCAACTTCCTTTTAATTTTTTTGGACACTAGGAGGCGTAAAATATGAATAGCAAATTCTCAAATTTTCAAGAAAATTTCAAACACTGATTTTTTTAGGGACCAGTTCAGTTCTGATGTGACTTTGAGGGACTTGTATGTGAGACACCCCCATAAATGATGCCATTTCAAAAACTGCACCCCTCACAGTATTCAAAACAGCATTTTGGAAGTTTGTTAACCCTTTAGGTGTTTCACAGGAATTAAAACAAAGTGTAGGTGAAATTTCAAAATTTCATTTTTTTTGCAGAGTTTCAATTTTAATACATTTTTCTAACGAATACAGTAGATTTTACTAGAGAAATGTGACTAAAAATTGATTCCCCCAATTCTTTTGTTTTCATAAATATCCTATATGTGGCCCTAGTGTGCACGGTGACCAAACCACAGGCTTCATAATAGAAGGAGCACCTACTTGATTTTGGAGCCTCCTTTTTATGAGATTATTTTTTAGGCACCATGTAGGTTTCTAGGCACCATAAGATGCTAAAAGTTAGGAACCCCCCCACAAGTGACCCCATTTTGCAAACTACACCCTTCAGGGAATTCATCTAGGGGTATAGTGTACATTTCAAACCCCAAGGGGTTTCACCAATTGTGGTACAACTGGGCAGTGAAAATAAAAAAATTTTTTTTTTCATTTTCACAGCTCAGTTGTATCAAAATTGGTGAAACCCCTGGGGGTTTGAAATGTACACTATACCCCTTGATGAATTCCCTGAAGGGTGTAGTTTGCAAAATGGGGTGACTTGTGGGGGGGTTCCACTGTATTGGTGCAACATAGCACCCACCATTCATTCCACCAAAATCTGTGCTGCAAAATCCAAAAATCACTCCTTCCCTTCTGAGTCCTGCCATGCACCCAACTGGTATTTTTTGGTCACATGTGAGGCATTGCCGTACTCGGGAGAAATTGGGGCACAGATTTTGGGGTGCTTTGTATCCTTCATTCCTTGTGAAAATGAAAAATTTTGAGCCAGAACTGCATTTTTCTGTAAAAAATTACATTTTTTTACACAAAAATGCAGATCTGGCTCAAAATTTTTCATTTTCACAAGGAATGAAGGATACAAAGCACCCCAAAATCTGTGCCCCAATTTCTCCCGAGTACGGCAATGCCTCACATGTGACCAAAAAATACCAGTTGGGTGCATGGCAGGACTCAGAAGGGAAGGAGTGATTTTTGGTGGTGGAATGAATGGTGGGTGCTATGTCGCATTAGCAAGACCCCCGAAGCACCAATACAGTGGAACCCCCCCACAAGTGACCCCATTTTGGTCACCAGCTTTGGGAGGGGGGCTGGCGCTGCGGCTGGCGGGGGGTGGGAGGGGTGCTGGCGCTGCGGCAGCCGGGTGGGTGGGAGTGAGGGGGGCTGCCGGGTGGGAGGGGGGGGGGCTGGCGATCGGTGGTGATCGGTGCTGTTCTTAACAGCACCGATCACCACCGATCACTGTGTTACCGAGCGGCTTAGCCGCCGGTAACACAGAAAACGCTGCAATTGGCTGTTCACATTTGAACAGCCAATCGCAGCGATCGCCGACCGGGGCTCAGGGACAGCAGACATCTCCAAACTGTCACCGCGTCTATGGACGCGGTGACAGTTTAAAACCATGACGTATATATACGTCTTTGGTCGGGAAGTACCTCCCGACCATGACGTATATATACGTCTTCGGTCGGGAATATCTATCTGTATATATATATATATATATATATATGTATATACACACATATATATATATATATATATGTGTGTATATACACACACATATATATATATATATATATATGTGTATATACACATATATATATATATATATATATATATGTGTGTGTGTGTATATACACACATACACACACACATATATATATATATATATATATGTGTGTGTGTGTGTGTATATACACACATACACACACATATATATATATATATATATATATATAATCATTTCATTTTATTTTTTTTTTCATTTTTACTATGTCCCTAATGCTGCTGCTGCTGGCGGGGGGAGGGAGGGAGGGAGGGGGGAGGCAGCGCTGCGGCGCATAACAGAGGGAGGAGAGCGGCTGCCGGGTGCCGGGTAAGCACATAGTGCTGCCGGGTGGGAGGGAGGGGGTGTCCGCGGATCGGTGGTGATCGGTGCTGTACTTAACAGCACCGATCACCACCGTTTTCTGTGTTACCGAGCGGCATAGCCGCCGGTAACACAGAAATAGCTGTGATTGGCTGTTCACATTTGAACAGCCAATCACAGCGATCGCCGACCGGGGGGGGGGCATTCCTGCCCCCCCCGGGCGGCGAGGGGGGATGTCTGCTGTCAGGGACAGCAGACATCTCCAAACTGTCACCGCGTCTATAGACGCGGTGACAGTTTAAATCCATGACGTACATTTATGCCATGTGTCGGGAAGTACTTCCCGACCATGACGTAAATGTACGTCAAATGTCGGGAAGGGGTTAATCAATCTCTTGTGTGGGACAGTATCAAATGCTTTAGCGAAATCTAGGAAAATCACATCTACAGCATTTCCATTTTGCTAACCTCTTCATAGAACCCTAGTACAGATGGGGCACTTCCCATCCTGGCTGGCGGATCGCCAGAACGTCCCCGCTGGCGACCCGCCAGCAGCCTCGCCAGCGAATATACTGAGACGCGCGTGCGTCTCACGTGCACGCGCGTCTCAGTCTCCGTCGCCAGCGCGACGGAAACCCTGTCCGTCTCCGCCTCAGGAAGACGGACAGGGTTAGGGGGGGGTGCGGGCAGGCGGCGGGGACCCCGGGTTACCGCCGGCAAGCCGGCGTGGACCCGGGGGAACGGATGGAAGCGCAGTCGGAAGGGGACGCGTGCGCCTCTCGTGCGCGCGCGTCCCCTTCTCGCCATCGCCATGGCGCTGGCGGGGGATGGCGGCTGGCGATGCCAGCGCCATCCCCTGCCAAGATGAGACCTGCTCCATCTGTAGATTAGTTTGGCATGAACGATTTTTCACGAACCCATGTTGGTTAGTACTGAGTAGACGGTGATGGTCTAAATATTCCGGGATACCATCCCTTAAAAATCCTTCAAATAGTTTAACCACAATTGATGTTAAACTAACGGGTCTGTAATTAGCGGGATCTTCCTTTTTTCCTTTTTTGAATATTGGCACTACCTCTGCTATTCTCCAATCTTTTGGTACGAATTAACAAATGTGTGACATTCCCTTTCACCAGACAGAACCACTTTTTTGAAAATGAAGAATACAGAGGTGTACTAACAATATGGGGATAGATATAAATGGGGAGAGATATAAATTGGAGAGAGATAAAATACCAGGCAATCAGCTCCTAACTGCCATGTTACAGAGTGTGGCCAGTATCCAATTGCTGACAATAGTTTTCAGCTGATTAAGCTCCATCCTGTTTGTAAGACTCATCTTCCAGCACTGCAGTGATTAATTCCCGCCTCCCCTTAATGTCATATGTCAGTAACCGAGAGGGCAAGAAGTAGCCGGCTGTAGAGAGAGTGTGGCCTCATGGGTGACAAGGAAGCATGGCCTAATGGCACATCCTGTCTGCCACTGCAGCCCATGATGTCAGGACATCTAGAAAGACTCAAGTTTCCAGTATCCATGTGGAGGAGGCGGCCATTTTTAGGTGGGACTGAAGGATGTCAAAAAGTCCTTTCGCAGGTCTCCAGTGGCAGCAGTATAGTAGTACTCACCAACACATTTCAACCCTAAGGGCTTTTCTTTTTCGAGATCACCTCAGTGTTCTACTATACTACTGAAAATGCGGTCCTATCAACAACAGATAGAATGTGAAAATACTTTATATGGGTAGCAATCCTTAAAACACTGCATACTGGTAATTGTGCATTTCTTAAAAGGTTATTTGCAGTACACAGCCTATTTTACTAAATTATATTATTCTTGTCTGTTATGTTTTAACAAATCTGCATGGTTTCACACTATAGTATGTCTCTTCTTATCATTTCATTTGGAGGTGTTGCTGACACTGAAGGGGCCCATGTGTTGAAAACTAGGATTTAAAGGGATTAGAACATCAATTTTGCTTGTTTGAAACAATATTTGCTGGAGGTTTGTTTTTACTATCTGATTTGACTGTTTTACCTGTACTTATTATTGGAGGACAGTAATCTGACAAGAGCGATTTATTTCTTTTTTCAATTAAATTTTAATATTTTAAATTATTTTAATACTTTTAGTTACCTTCATTTTTTTCTCATTTCATCTACTGTAATTATTTTAAAGTATACCGTTGTTATTATAGTTGTTGTTACTTAAGTTTATTTATACAACCTAATGTATATCCATAGGTAGGTATACTTTACCCTAGTGCTTGATATCCTATTATTTCAAAACGAGAACATGAAAATGATGAAAGGGCCTGGTGGCTTACTCATATCAAGAGGGAAATGTAATAGGGTGAGAGAATCAGCAAGTGAGAAATTTGGTAAAAAATATCCAGTTTTTTTAAAGCAGCAATCATTTACATTGCAAAACCAGTTTAAATTTTGAAGTGTAAATGATTGCCGTTTTAAAAAAACTGGAGATTTCTTGCCAAATTTCTTGCCAAATTTCTCACTTTCTGAATCTCTCACCCTATTACATTTCACCCCAGGTATCTCGCACTGAGGACTGTAAGTAAAACAGTACAAAAGTAAACATACTGTACGATATAGTCACACTACCACTCATGTCCAGCTGGCTTCTGGGGATAGAGGAGGTCTCACAGATGACGTCATCATCAGACACCCATTGCCAATGCTGCCATATTATGTATGTATAATAATTATTGTTCTGTTGAATATGGGCGGGATTCTCTAAAATCCGCAGCCCTCTTCACCCGGCATCGCATTTCTAATGACTGCATATTCTCTAAAATATGTGGTCATTAATGCAAGGGACAGCTCTTGCGGTAAGAGCTGTCCCTTGCGATGCGGCGCCGTTGCTGGACTTCCGGGTCTATGACCCGGGAGTCCGTCTGCGTATGCGCAGACTGACGCGCCGGCTGCAGGGCATGCTGGGAGGGATCCGTGACGGATCCCTCACACACTGCTGCAGTAAGAAGCCCATAGGCTTCTGCAGGGAACCGCCAGCTTTTGCTGGCGATTCCCTCCGCAGCGGTGACACTGCGGAGGGAGGTTAGAGAATACAGAAATGCTGTAAAAACCCCGATAACGTTTTTTTTTACCGCATTTCTGTGATAGAGAATCTCGCCCTAAATCATTTAAGCAGTTATGTCAACATAAATCAATTTAAACAAAAATAGAAGACTGTAGATATATTTACAATGCTTAAGCATTGTATATAAAAAGGGGCACTCATTACTCATTAGGTAACCTATCGATGTGCTACTACAGTACCTGTTTGTGCTACACCTAGTGCTGCTCTGTGTAGCTTCATCTGGACATTTCTGCAGAGGAATATGTTAAAGTCATAGAGGTAATTTTAAAAGGCAATATAATGTATTGTATCATTGAAAACATGGGAATCCAGAATGGTATTTTCCCAGGACTTATTTGATCGTGTCCAAGGAGATATGGATAGCTATACTCAAACACTGGCATATCATCCAAACGGATCCTGTATTGGGTACAAGTTGCTCTACTGAACCGTTATTCTGCTATAAACACAGCCGTAACCTTAAACAAAGGACATTATATACAGATGTGAGTCCTAAAGTAGGACAAATGGACACAGAAGACTGTGGGGTCATTTCAATGCACAGGTTGTGCAAATTGCAGATTTTTTGGAACAACTAACCAATTTATACACCCTATAACAGGCAAAAATATACATTGAAATTCAGGCTGAATTGTGAGACAAGATAAGTGGTGTATATGATAATATGCCCACGTAAGAAGATGTATATTGGCAAGACGATTTCGTATGTTAAAGTAAAGAATTTCCATGCATAGGAGTTCTATTAAGAAGGCCTTGATCAAAGTGGAACCGGGGACACCACCAGTGGCAAAACACTTTGCAACTTGTGGACACACAAATAAAGATTTCTCTTTTATGCCATTGCACTATGTGCCACCCCTATGACGAGGCAGGAATCGACATGGCAAACTATTGCAAAGAGAATGTTTTTGGATTTATGAGCTCCAAACGATGAATCCAGATAGGTTAAATGAAGAGTTCACATTTGCACCATATCTTTAATGATATTTTTTTTGACAGTAGACATGGGCTGTTATAATTTTTATATATGCATTTGTTTAGATGGTTTAGTGATTGATTATACTTGAGATTTATAAATATTCAACCCATTTATGTATATAGGGGGTTATTTTGGTTCACTCTTTCTGACAAATTCCTTCTTAGATGGACAGAACCATGTGCACTGCAGGTGGGGCAGATGTTACTTGTGCAGAGAGAATTAGATTTGGGTGGGGTTTTACTTCAAAGGCCAGTATTCAATGCCTCTGATTCGCCATATTTTCTGGGGAATCAGGCAATTTGCCGGGTTTACAGGGAATTTTCTCACAGAAAAAACAATTCGCCCTATTCAATGGACACAATTCTCTGCAAATGAAGAGCGAATGTCTGGCGATTCTCTGTTTGTGATTCTCTGCGATTCGACAGTGGTTTTCAATGGGGTTTTTAGTGGAATTCGCCGAGAGTGTATTCAATGCTGAAGTGGAGAACTGCTTTCTCCAGTGATTTCCCCCGGATTCTCCATGTTACATTCGTCATCTTTTTCTGGAGAACTGGAATGTGATCTTTGAAAATAAAGCGTTTTTTATTTTTATTTTGGTTTAAAAAAATCAGATTTTTTTTTCTGTGAAGGGGCATGCTATTTTTAGTCATGTCCTTGCAGCACATGAATATATTTTAAAAATTTTTTTTAACAATATATATATATTTTTTTACACATTCACCAGCAGGGGGCCGAGCCGGGAGCCGCTCATTAATATTCATATATTCACTGCACACTGATCCCGATCATTACATATGCACGATCGGGACCAGTGTGCAGCGGCTCCCTAACACAGCCCCCTGCCAGCTCTGGGGGGCTCTCCCTGTGTCCCCGACAGCCCTCCTTCACCTACGCAGTGTCCGGCGCAGGCAGGGAGGCTTCCATCTCCCTGCCTGCAGCCGTCCTCCGGCTCCCTGCGGCATTCACCGGAGGGGGGGGGGGGGTTAAAATTTGCTGCCAGGGGCAGAAAGCCCCAGAGGCATTGAATAGGGGGTGAGGGAGGGCTGACAGTTCAGATATAGGACGTACTGTATACATCTTTTCTAAAATGCATCTCTATGTTTGTTTATGCTTTACCTGGCACCCCCAATTACCTTAATATGATGCCTGGCAGCTACTGAATATAGAATGCTGGAGACCCCATGAGTTTCTTGAGACAACTTAAGTGTTGGATTGGCCAAGGATTTCAATCTGTTTTATGCATGATATGTTTAATCATGTACCATGTTCCTTACATACCTACTTTCCCAAACAGATTCTGGTATTCAGATGGCTGACAGACAACGTCTAGGTTAAAAGTCAATAGGTCAACAAACTGTGGTCAACATGGTCAAAAGGTCAGGACAAGCACATGAAAATGATGACGTGCATTTAAAAAAAATGTTTTAACTTTTTCATAGTGTACAATCCAAGTGGTCTTCAATTGGGAACAGTGTATGGCTAGTGAAGCTCACCATGTGAGTAATTGGAGGTCCACATGATCAGGTGTCAACTTTGACACCTTGTGCATGTCAACCTTTTAGTGTAATAGTTTATAAGGAAAGTATTAAAAGTGTGGCAGAAGATCAATAGGGTATTGTACCTGCTACTAACAGAATCATTTATATATGTGCCAAGGGAGAGTGTTGTAATTCAGTAATGGGTATAGAGTGTTAGAAATAGTTACGTTTGCCAGCGTGTTCCAGAAGTGGCAAACAGGTTGGGAGAAATTTTTGAAGCAGAAGTGTGATTTGGTACTCAGAGAACAATGGTTTGACATGTCTAAAGAGGGGATATTGGGTGGTGTAGGCCAGGGGTGGCCAAACCAGTCCTCAAGATCTACCAGTGGTCCACATTTTCCAAATCACCTAGCTGGCACACAGCTGTAATTACTAACTGTCACATTTTCAAACATGCCGCAATCATTCCTACATTAGATCCACAGGCTGCCTGGAAAACATGAACTGTTGTTCGACCTTGAGGACAAGTTTGGCCACCCCTGGTGTAGACTTGTAGATGAGGGTAAGTACTTCAAATTTGATTTTGAAAGAAGTGTGAAATCAGTGTAGGGATTTAATATTGGTTTGGTGTACATAAAACAATGAGGTTGCAAAGTTGGATTCAAACAGTGATATATGTTGGGGGAGGGAGAGAAAGGCCAGAGGTTGCAATAGGGAGGCGGATTATGAATGAAAAAAGACTTAGTAGTGCTAAGATATAAAACAATGTATTCTGGCAATACCTACAGAGCAAATTAAAATGAAGAGATTGGATGTTAGGTGCAAAGCAGAGGGTGCAGAAAAAAAAGACCCATTGCAACCGGCATGGCATGACTACAGAGTATGTTATCTTATTTGAGGAGGGATGTGACACTAGTGGGCAAATTTACTAAATATAAAAAAATTAAAAGAGATGGTGTTAGCCATAGCGAACACACAGATTTTGTCTTAATTTCTCTATGCATCCTAGAAAATGATACAATGGTTGCTATAGGCAACATCACCTCTTTTGATTTTTAGAAGCTTTAGTATATTTACTTCTAGTAGTATTTATTTATTTATTAACAGTTTCTTATATAGCGCAGCATATTCCGTTGCGCTTTACAATATGAGACCATGATAAAACAAACTGCGTATTTACAGGCAGTCAAAGGTATGAGGGCCCTACTCACAAGCTTACAATCTATAGGGAAATAGACATTGATACAAAGGGATAGATATTCATTATTGTATAAAGTCTGCAAGAATGCAAAGAAGCTGGTGTGTTGTATGAAACAGTGACCCAGCAGTTTGTCCAGGGGTCAGGAGGATGCAAATGTGAAAAAGAAAGAGAGAATATGTGAGTGGCTTGTACAGTGGGGAAGTGTATGGATGAGAGAGGTAGATCGGTACTTGTGTAATAGCATGGCGCCAGGCTATGCTACTTTTCACCATAGGCTAAGCTAAGCTGTCAGTGTAGCGCAACGGCTGCCTAGCGTACTTAGCGTAGTGACTCCGCGGCAGCCTGGCTCTGTCCCCGGCATCCATGGCTCTGTCTCCGGCGTCCATGGCAAGCCTAGTAAGCGCCTCTCACACAGCGCCGGTAACCGCCAGATCCCCTGTGCTGGCGGACGCTGGCAGAGAGGGGATCATGTGGGCGCTAGCGGAGAGGTGCTCCATCTGTCTGAGACGCAGGAGCATTCATGATAGATTGATAGTGGTGAGTGTCTGCATTGGGGAAGGCCATTAAGGAGACTGTTGCAATAATTAATGCTTGAGATGATGAGAGCATGGATTTGAGTTTTTGTAGTGTCTTGTGTAAGGTAAGGGCATGATTTCGAGACAGATTGAATGTGGGGAGCAAAGGAAAGTTCAAAGTCAAGCATGACACCTAGGCAGCGAGCTTGAGTGGTAGGAGTGATTGTCATATTGTCAACAGCAATAGAGATATCTGGTTGGTAACTACTATTTATTGGGGGAAATATAATTAATTCTGTTTTTGAAATATTCAGTTTGAGATGGCAAGATGACATCCAAGATGAAACAGCAAAAAGGCATTCAGAGACATGGCCCAATACAGATGGAAACAGGTCTAGGGAAGATCTGGGATAGAGTTGAGTATCATCTGCATATACAGTAGATGATACTAAATTCCAAAAGAGCTGATTAGTTTGCCAAGATATGAGATATAGATTGAGTAAAGCAGAGAACCAAATACTGAACCTTGAAGTACTCCAACTGATAGAGGTAGCGAAAAGGAGGTGGAATCAGAAAAACAAACACTGAAGGAGTATTTAGATAGGTAGGATGAGAACCAAGAAATGTCTGTGTCTTTAAGACCTAGGGAATTGTAGTGTTTGTATGAGAATTATATGGTCAACAGTGTCAAAAACCGCAGCGTAATCTAGGAGAATAAGTGAGTATTGGCCTTTAGACTTAGCAGTGACCAGATCATTCACAACTTTACTCAGTGCTGTCTATGTGGAGTGTTGGGAATGAAAGCCTGACTGAAGTGGGTCCAATAAGTTGTGAGAGTTAAAAAAGTGTGTGAGGTGAGTGTAGGCAAGTGTCTCAAGTAGTTTGGAGAGGCATGGAAGCTGAAATATGGGACGGTAGTTTGAGAGAGAGCTTGGGTCAGAATTCAGTTTTTTTCAGAATTGGAGTAATAACTGCATTTTTGAACAATAAAGGAAACATACCAGTAGAGAAAGAGAGGTTTCAGATTTTAGTTAATGCTGGGATTAGCACAGAAGACAGATATTTGTTTATTTGTGAGGGTATAGGGTCAAGAGGAGAGGTAGTAGAGTGCGAGGAAGAGAAAAGTGCAGATACTTCATCTTCATTTGTGGGATCAACTGAAGTAAATGCATCAGACGGTTCGGGTAGGGAATTGATCAGATCACTGACTGAGCCGGAGCACATCAATTTATCTCAGATCTTGTTAATCTTGTCCCTGAAGTAGGCAGTAGATGATCAGATGTAGTTAGCATTGGGACATCCATATTAGATGGTGTAGTGACAAAAAATAGATATGTACCAAAGAGAGAGACAGAAATTGATGTAATTATCAGCATAGAGGTAATTGTGTAAATCTGATGGATTAAATTAGTTCAATGAAAAAATTGGTAAAAAAAAGTCATTGAGGAGTGGTGAGAAAGGGTGGTGGGATGCACCGTGTGAGATTCACCATAATAAGTCCTGAATGAGGGTTTTTGATTTTGATGGTCTGTTCCTTAACTACAGTGACCACCCTTGGGAATGTATTAACCCTTTGAGTGCCAAGGAAATTTTTCAATATAGGTGTGAAAATTGGCCAGCAAACTTTTTTTTTAACCCTTTGAGTGCCAATGTTGCTGTGAGAGATCCTCAAAATATCTGCTAAAAATGCCAGCGCCGCTCACAGCGACTGTTCTGTTTTTTTTTTTTGGTGCAATATTTAACTGAACTTCAATTCATTGACTTGGCTGTGTCTTGTATTTATGTATGATAAAAGAGTGAGCGACGCTGGCGTTTTTAGCAGATATTTTGAGGATCTCTCACAGCAAGGTTGGCACTCAAAGGGTTAACTAGTAGTAATCATGTCTGTATTTAGTAGATGATCAAAAGCATAGTGGAAATTCATCTCCCAAGGGCAACTTGGAAGATAGACAAACCCAATGCTAAAATAACAGAAGTTGGTTTCGATATACAGCATATATATAGTATTACAATATCTAACAGTGACTTTGTTTAACATTTAAATAAACTATATTCAAAAACACCTAAAACATTTTTTTTTTTAATTGAAACTAGTTTAATGCAATTGAAAAATAAGTAAGAATAGTAAAAGTGTTATGTGCTAGATGACATGGGTAACTTAGAATAAACAATTAGCATATGCTAATTGAGGCAATGATTTGTGTTACCGCATCCCACATTTATTTAGATTTGAAATTTTTAGAATTTAAATTGTTTTAATACTTTTTTCTTAGTACAGTAGTTGTGCACACTGACATTGTCTAGTATTATCATTCATAGCTAATTACAATGCAGCTAAAGCCGCAATGATGTAATTAGTGGTAATTAATCAGGCAGCAGGCACACTGTGGACATAGCATTGTAGCAGTATTGACTTAATTTAAAAATAATTATATGTCTTATTTTACATCGCAACATGAAATGAATGTGTATGTCCTTTACATTTGTCTTTTATACTAATTCTACCTCTAGAGACTCTGGGCCAGATTCTCTAAGCTTCAAAAGTGATAAAATGGAGAGTGATAAACAGCCAGCCAATCATCTCCTGCCTGTCATTTGTCAAACACAGTCTGTGACATGTCAGGTAGGAGCTGATTGGCTGGCTGTTTATCACCGTCCATTTTATCACTTTTGAAGCTTAGAGAATCTGGCCCTAGATGCGGTATCATTAGTGCTTACTCCTGTGGAGTAGTGCGTTCCAATGATTGCAGCATTTATTTATTTATTTATTTATTTATAACAAACATTTTAAACAGATCACAGCTCCACTAGCAGCACAGAGGTTGTAGTGTGGGCCTTCCCTGTAACCCTTAACCAGAAAATAGGTAGTTTAAACTTAGATAACTACAGATGTTTTGTGAATGTTATAAAAGATACCTGAATTTTAGTACCTGTGTGAGATGTACAGCAGCTGAGATTTTTGGCTTTGAACAGTGGGGCCAAGCATTTGCTGCATTACAAAAAAATAAAGTACAAAAATACTGTGTATCCTTACATAGTAAAGTCCCTGAAGCACATCTGTCTGTTTGAACGCCATAAGCTCCACAAATTTTTGTGCGGTTTTTGCTATTAGGTAGTGCAGTTCCCCTGGAAGGTTTATATGTATTCACCAACTCAATATCCCATATCGGAGCCGAGCAAAATGAGTTTATTATAATCCTATAGATTGTAAACTTGGGAGCAGGGCCCTCATACCTTTGACTGTCTGTAATTACCCAGTTTGTTGTATCACTGTCTCCTATTGTAAAGTGCAACGGAATCTGCTGCTGTTAATAAATAAATAATCAACCAGAGAGGGTGCGGCAGGCCCCTCCATCAGTCCCATGCCCGAGAAATTAGTACCTGCCCCCTCTCTTGGCGGCCATGAAAGCAAGTGGCAGCAAACACAGGGCTACAGAGATGCCCAGAGCAGCAAGTGCTCTCCCCATTACCCGTTGCACAGTGGCAACAGCCAGGCCACTGCACCCACACACAGATCCTCACTGTCACATACAGGGAAGGCAGTATCCCCCAGCCGCAGGTATTGGCGTCTGATAAACAGTATCCCCAGTTAGGTGTCTTGCGCTGCTCGCAGTGCACACAGGAATCCTCCTGCCCTGTAACCAGCAAAAGCACTAGTTATGGAGAGAGGACTAGGAGGGAGCACTAGCAGCGTGTATTTACGTATGGCTGTGTGTGCGACCAATGGGGGCAATACAGATGGTTAAAGGTCTCGTGCCTGTATATATACAAGTTGGACGTGCAAAAATCTTGTGGGGGGTGTCAGTCATTAGGAGGTGCCTGTGCACCTCCGACACCCCCCTTGCGCATGCCTATGCCCTTCAATCTTATGTGAATATTGGGTCCCACATACTGTATTTTATTTATATAATTTGACTGCAGGACTAGGAGAAGATGGACCTCCCTGCTCCATCTATACAAGGGGTGACCAGACCTGTCCTCAAGATCTACCAACAGTTCATGTGTCTCAGGCAACCTGTGGATCTATAGTAGGAATGATACAGCAGGTTTGAAAATGTGACAGTTAGTAATGCCTACAGCTGTGCACCAGCTAGGTGATTTGGAAAATGTGGACCGTTGGTAGATCTCGAGGACCAGTTTGGCCACCCCTGATCTATACTGTATGTGTCCATCCAGTTCTACTGTATGTATAATAAAGAAATAAAAACTGCCATCCTCACAGTACAAAATGCACTTCACTAAATGAAGATGAGAGATCTAGGAACTTTATTAATCCCAATTAAAGGGCGTATTCTTCCCGTTTCAGCTAGATGGCTTAATATATTGTCTAAGACTATAAGAAAGGGCTCTTCAATATATGATAAAATATCAAGTGAAACCAGTGTTGAAAGTTCTTAACTCCCACTGGTACCATAACGCTTTGACCACTTGATAAACCTCAGTTAAACAATTTAGATCAAAGATACCTAAATCAAAGAATGTTTCCTATTGATCGATCCATTCCTTAAGCTGGGGGAATAAATCTTTACTGTGAAGTGTCAAGGCTTCACTTACAGCTCACATTGATAGGTGAAAGATGTCATTATTGTTCAGGCTTCTGGGATAATACGCCTGCTGAAATGGTAATGTACCTAATGTTCAGCCCCTGTACGGCATGCATGATAAAGTGATCAGCCGTCTCTGGAACAGTAACAGTGTGTAGCAAATAGCAAAGAAAGATCTAGCCGTGAATAGTAATATGTGCAGATAATCCAATCTTTAATCATCCCTTTAAACTGTTAACACGTTGAAGACCTTAATAGATGTTTCCATATTAATCGTAAATAATCAAAATATTTTTTGAATAAATGTAATATAAATATACAGTATATTCCCTGAATGATCTGCTCTTTGTGATAGATATGGTTTGCTCTATAACTGTTTATACAGTACAGTAATTCTGTCTTTAGCTCTCGGAGCAGCACCGTCATATACTTCTCTAGAAATCTTTTGCCTCCTACAATCAAAAACCAATGGCCTGATATCCCCACAATCAACTACCCCCCCCCCCCAAAAAAAGAGAAAATGCAGGTGCACACTCTAAATACCAAGCACCTCTAATTCGAATAAACTCTGAAATATAACATAGAGTAAAGAAAATTTGGGGAGCTTCATATCATTTTGTCCAAAAGTATGAACCCACGAATGGTGACCTGGTGACCTCATTTGGTAGGTCCCTAAAGATTTAAATACAGGGCATGTGACTCCCCAGGCCAGCACAATTGGCTCAACCTCTTTTTTCATCATTCCATTTTTCTTATATATTTTCCAAGTCTCTAAGATTCTGCTAATATAGCTGTAGACAGGAACAATGTTTGATCTAGTTTCTTAATTAATGCATGGTTGTTTTCCAATTTTATTATTTTAGAGATAGGCATTTACATTTCATAAATTACTGATAATCATAGATAGCAAAGATAATTATCACATACAAAAATAAATGTAATAATAACAATGAACAATATTACAGTAAAAACCCAATTAGTATATAGCAATCTTATGGGTACTTTCCTTTTTATCTTAAAATAATACCATTTAAAAAAATAAATAAAAAAAAAATCACTAAAAAATATAAATATATAATTTATAATAAATATAATAGCATAAAATGTAATATATATATTGTCCTATCCAGTCCTGTTCCTTAAAAAGGAAAATCTTGTTAAGAACAAAGATTATTTTCCTAGAAGAGTTATATAGAATAGTAATGAACGACTAATTCGCATCAGTTGTTAAAAATTTAAATTTGAAAATATCTAGTTTTAACTTATAGTATGAAGGACATTAGAGTTTCTCATATTGGATCGGCATATACTGAGTCAATCCATCTATGCCACAACTTATCATATTTAGACATTTTGCCCCTTAACAAATATATATATTTTTCATGCTGTAGAGTGGAATTGACCAACACCTTCCAGTCTGAAAAAAATGGACCCGAATGTGCCATCCAAGCGCGTGCTATACATAACTTTGCTAAGGCAGTCAGGTTAATAACATACAGAGTTTCATCCTTATAAAGTAATTCAGCATCCCCTGCACCCAATAAACACACCCTGGGGGTAAGATAGTCCCGTGGAATACCTGTGACTATCAAGGCAGTCTTAATTTGATTCCAAAATTTCTGTTTAAGGTGCCAAAAGCCGCATTCCGCCCCATTACATTTTGGACATTCCGCTGAGTCTCTACCACCAAATTTGACCAGTCGCTTTGGAGTCAAATAGGTTTTATATAATATAAATAATTGTACCTGTTGAGTCCTAATTGAAGTTGTGGCTCGGGATGGAAATTCTCTAGCAGCATCCCATTCCATATCATTAAGGGTACCCAGATCTGCCTCCCAACTCTGATGTTGAACCAGCATAGAATCAGTATGATGTTCCAATATTAGAAAGGAGTAGGCCACAGAAATACTCTTTTTCTCTCCCAAATTTAAAATAAACTTTTTCAAAGGGGAAGAAACAATATTGGGGGCAGTATCCTTAAATTGGGGTTGTAGGGCATTTCTCAGTTGTAGATAGTGACAGAAAAGAGTACTTGATAGTTTAAATTCCGCCTGTAGTTGTTGGAATGTTTTCAGAATACCAGAATTATATAATTGACCCAATGTCTCAATTCCCCAAGGAGACCATACTTGATCTCCTGAAATTTTCATTAATCTCGGTAGCATGGTTGTTTTAACATAATTAATCCATGTATACATTTTTTTTTTAAATAGCAAATATATAGACAGAAATGTAGTTTGAGGTGTAAGTGCAAAGTGATTCCATATAAGTCTTGGAAATGCATTTTAATATTCATAACAATTAACAGTAGGATTTTTGCTATATTCTATAATAATGATACAATAAAAACATAATAGAACTGATTTATATATAATGCCAGTGCATAGATATTATTTACAGAAGTTTCTTCAGATATTTCGTGCCGCTCTCTCTCTATCTCTCTCTTCGGGCTGTTTTCTGCACTGTCTTTGCATTATCTAAAGGCCCCCATACACTAGGGCGACTTGTCCTTAGGACAAGTCGCCCCCGACTTCCCTCTGAGCTTCCCCGGCTGCTCCCCGGGGGAGCTTGATTAGATTGGCACTTGATGTGACATTTTTTACATGTGATAAATCGTCTCGATTTATCACATGTAAAAAACCCGGGGAGCAGGGGGGGGGGGGGCTACAGAGCAGGGCTGCTGGTGGGAGCAGGAGGGGCTGGGGACGCTGCGGGGGACACAGGCGGCATAGAGCCGGGCAGAGGGAGCCAGGAGCTGTCAGTGCTAGAAAAAAAAGCCTATACAATGAATGGGCAGCCTGTGATTGGCTGAGCGCTCTCTCAGCCAATTGCTGACTGGCTGAGAGAGCGCTCAGCCAATCACAGGCCGCCCATTCATTGTATGGGCTTTTTTTTTTATTCAGTACTGACAGCTCCCGGCTCTATGCCGCCTGTGTCCCCCGCAGCGTCCCCAGCCCCCCCCTGCTCCCTCCACCGCTGCCCCACTAGGTCCCAAGTCGGGTGGTCGGACGTGCAGCAGGTCCGACCACCCGACGCAGATCCGATGCGCACGGGACCGCGCATCGGATCTGAGGGGACATCAAAACTAGCCGATTTTGGTCCGATTTCGGCCAGATCCGACTGATCTGGCCGAAATCGGACCAAAATCGGCTAGTGTATGGGGGCCTTTAGTTCCACTTCATGCATGGGTGCCATAACATTTTTAGTTTGGTGGGGGCAGATATAATCTCAGTTTGGCACCCTTAAATTGCTATATGTCACCGCCCTGTGTCATGCCTCTACACTTAATGTGCAAGCGTTTTGCTTTATAGCAAAGTGCTCATACAATAGCAATGCAAACGCAAAATTTTGAATTTGCACCATGGGGAGGGACTCAGCGTGTGGGATTATTTTGCCCTGTGCCGAGCAGCCCCCAGTAGGCTACCTCCGGCATTTGTAATTTTTCAAAAATTACAATGGTTACTGAATTAGGCAGTATATACTGTAGTGTGGGTTGGATACAGTATGGGATGGACACAATGCATGATACAGAGTGGGTTGGATACAGTGCAGTTTGTATACAGTGAGGGTTGGATACACCTTTTACCTTTGTGATAAAAGGTGTCGGCAGTGTGGGGATGCTGGTATTGTCCTCTGAGTAGGGGGTGGTGGCAGCAGTGCAGGAGTGCCAGTGGTATTCTCAGTTCAAGCGTGGTGGCAGTGTCCTCAGTTCAAAGGCGATGGTGGCAGTGCGGGGGTGGTGTTTGTTTTGGCAATGCGGGGGTGGAGTTTGTGTACTCAATGCAAAGTTGCTGCCGCTGGTATTGGCAGTGCAGGTGGGGCTGTTGTGTTGGCAATGCAGTGCCTGTGGTGTACTGGTGCGCCAGGTTGGGGCGGTATCTAAAATGCAGGGGTGCTGACGGTATCCAAGGGGTGGGGGGTGCTGACAGTGTCTTTAGCCCGGTGGTGCTGGTGGTGTCTGTAGCCTGGGGTTCTACAAGGGCCAGCAGCGTGGGGGATCCGGCGGGGCCGGCTGCACAGGCAAAATTGTCCTTATGGTGTTGGCAATGCAGGATGCCAGTGGTATTGGCAGTGCAGGTGGGGCTGTTGTGTTGGCAATGCAGAAGTGCCTGTTGAGTACTGTGTGCCAGGTTGGGGCGGTATCTAAAATGCAGGGGTGCTGACAGTATCCAAAGGGTGGGGGGTGCTGACAGTGTCTTTAGCCCGGTGGTGCTGGCAGTGTCTGTGGCCTGGGGTTCTACAAGGGCCAGCAGTGTGGGGGAGCTGTCGGGGTTGGCTGCACAGGCAACATTGTCCTCATGGTGCCATCTCCCAGGTGTTGTCATATTGAAGTCAATGGGGAACCACTGGAGCGCAGAAGCTCCGTCAGCCAGTCACTGCGGCTCCCCTGAACAGGATCACGTAAGTGGAAGAGGCACAGACTGAGAGCACGACAAAGCATGAGTTATCCACTAACCTCCACCACACCATCACCAGAGGGTGAGCCGCACATTGTAACTGAGACACTTTGACTTTCAGCCAAGCGAGAGACAACATAGGCGCAAGCCTATGAGATTGTAAAGGGGTTGCATAGGCTCCCTCCCACTTGGCATTACCCCGCATCACCAACATTACAAACTAACACCAGAATCGTGAACATTTGCTGTGACTTTGTAAAAACCAAGGAGAGAAAGGACATAGGCTACCTTAGCCTATGAGATTGTAAAGGAGTTCTCCAAATTGCCTTAAGCCCACCCAGGCTCCTTTCTACTCCTGCACCGAGGACACGCAAACATTTTTTCTTTGCACATCGCTCAGAGAGACCGTAGATCCCACAAAAAGGGACCTACGGAAGTTAAAGGAATCCCCTTAAAGGATTACCTGAACCTCACATGGGAATCTCGCTAGAGTGACACGGCACTGAAAATTACCCAATTGGGGGACCCCAAATACTGTAGGTGTAATAAGAAACACCAAGTAAACCCATACATACATCAACCCCTTTTATTAGTATATATGCACAATAAATAAAAAAAACACTTATTTTAAACACCATTTCACTCTTTTCTTTTGATTTTTGCTCACACACAACAGCACAGACACTCCCTAAAAAGGCAGCAGTAAAGCCCACCCAAAATGTAACGCATATGATTTATAAAGAAAGGGTACTGGGAAACCCATAAGGCTTAGCAGCACCTGAGAAACAGACAAATACTAAAGCGAGCGCATTGTATCATTCTCCTTTCTGCAATGGGGAACCACCGATTGGCTGAGAGCCATAACAGATAGCTGTCTAAGCCAATCGGCAGCCACCCATTGTTTTTAATGGGACTTTTAGAAGAGGCGCCATTACTGCCATGGCCTGTTTCCTTTACAAGACAAAATCTGATTAAAATGAATAGCTATTTATTATTTATTCACCTCTACTCCTGTTCCACCACTATCCATAGAGCCCTAGACCTTCTGCGACATATACTGTGCATGCCAAAACTAGATATTAATGTACATACTATACTACTATACCTATGTATTGTTAAACTAGCATATAATACAGGTTGAGTATCCCGTATCCAAAATGCTCGGGACCAGGAGAATTTTGGATAACGGATTATTCCGTATTTCGGAATATTTTAATATTTCAATGATGTATTTTGAAGTATCTTGCATTTATGCTGTATAAACACATAATATACACACAAATATATTTTATTACCACATAAAATACACACAAACATATTTTAATTGTTCAAAAAACAAGGTTTCAAAACGTGAAACAAAATGTGTGTACTATCTCAGCACTGAATTTGAATGCCAAGCAATCATTGTCTTGCACATATATAGTGCCAGTTACATATCATGTCCCCAGTGATGCTGTTACATATGTCCCCAGTGAGTTTTTAGCAAAAAAAAATATTTTTTTCACTTTCTGGAATGTCCGTATTTCGGAATAATTCGGATAACGGATATTCGGATACGGGATACTCGACCTGTACATGCATTTCTCTAAATAATTTCAGATAAGTTCTGATGTAATCTCTACATTAATAATACTTTTGTCAGGATCTTGGTAGTTTTCTCCCGTAGACCTAGATGCTATTGACCAGCTCTTACTACTATCTCATGTCAGCACTTTACTCTTGCCTCACGTACAAGTCTTTATATTCTCGTTTACATACCTGTACTATCACACTGAGAAAAACGTGATATGTACAATATACACACATTGGATGGGCAACAAATACATAGAGCAGTCTTGTCCTTCCTCCAAAGTGAAGTTCAGCTGCAAGAAGAATGAATACTGGGCCTGATTCAGACCTGATCATTGATCTGCAAATTTGCAGATGACTGCGAGTACATAGCTGCCACCCAGTCAGAGTGAAACCCCGCCTTGTGCAAGTCTGCAAGAGAATTCCTAATGGGTCGTTATTCGCTACTCTCTGCAAATCCATACACAACTCGCTCACCATCTAATGATTTTTCCAGCCTGTGCAATTGTGAGCAAGTCTGACCCTTCCACAACTCTGTGACAGAGACAGGCTGATCCAGGCTGGCGCTGACATCACACACCCTCCCTTACACCATCTGGGCACACCTGACATTCACAGAAAAGCCTGGTTACCACCGACAAATAGCGGCTTCCTGTAAGTCAAGTTACGAGTGGATTGTGATGAGACATTTTTACTATTTTTGTTGCTATTTGGCCTCACATACGCACAGTCATTCAATAATTGATATGATTGTGAATTCGGCCAATAGCGATCAACTCTGAATAACTCCCAATATCTGTTCTCCAGCTCAGGCTCTTAAACAGACCCATGGGCCTAATTCAGCTTGGATCAACTAGGCTAAGCTGTTTGCTGCAGCTTAGTATATGAGATGCTTAAGCAATGCAAATGGAGGAGTAGATGCATACCAGCCCCTGTCTGCATTTGGAATTGCTAAATGCTGTGATTGCATCCCTCTGCGACAGTAGCTTGAGTAAGGTTAACATTACTCAGGCGGCTTGCAGTGTAGTCTTTGGCCTGAACCACTCCTGGAAAATGGTGTAGACATGCCCCCGTGTCTGGAAATGCCACCTACCCCCGGCCATCCCCACGGACACCTCTGCCTGTCAATCAGTAAGAGGTATTCACTGTTCTGCAATGCGAAAATATACAAACTTTGATGGGAGACCGCAGTGCTGTGAGGTAGTAATGTTATCCATCACCAACTATGCTTTGGGCTAAGTAATTAAACACTTGAAGGCCTGTATGGGCATGGATATTAAAGGCACAATTTGTTCAGTTAATGCCTGTTGTGATTCTCAGTGAGCCTTCTATCAGACCCACTGATAGCAATATAAGTCACATATGGAACTAGGGAGGCCAATCCCATGCCATTTTTTCAATCGCGGGATTCCCGGTATTGGCCTCCTGACCCAATGATGAATATATTACCTCTAGCCGTAGCTGTGCGGCGGCATGAGGTGGAGGAGATGGGCGGTGGAGGAGGCGAGGTGACTCGGCGGGCCGGGGAGGAGGCGGGTAACTCTGAGTCCGGGCAGACACGGCGGCGTGGGAACACTGTGTGGTTGCGCAGCGTGACCTCTAACATCACGCTGCGCTGCCTGGCAACAAGGTTGTGTGGCTGTGCAGCGTGATGTGAGAGATCACTTCACACTGCGCAGTCACACACTGTTCCCCACACCACCGGAGGAGGAGGCGGGTAACTCGGCGTCTGGGCAGAGGCGGTGGTGTGGGGAACAGTGTGTGACTGCGCAGTGTGAAGTGATCTCTCGCATCACGCTGCGCAGCCACACAACCTTGTTGCCAGGCAGTGCAGCGTGATGTTAGAGGTCACCGGACGCAACCACACATTGTTCCCACGCCGCCACGTCTGCCTGGACTCAGAGTTACCCGTCTCCTCCCCGGCCCGCTCAGTGCTACATGGGAGAAATGGATCAAAAGCGTATGCGCATTTCTATCCCGTAATCTCGAGATTGGAGCCTCCAATCCCGGGATTCAAATCCCTGCAAAAAAATGCCCTGAATCCTGGGATCCCGCCGATCCTGATCCCGGGATTGGCATCCCTATATTGAACCTCTGGATTAGCCATAAGGTGGTTCAGATGGCAGCTAGGCAGCTTGCCTGCTTGGGGATGTCTTTTTAACACACACACAATATCAGGGTAAATTACCTTAAATATGTCTGCTGTGCCATTTTCCCAGAGTCCTGTATGTGAATAGTAGACTCTAGCACTATCCCGCAGCAGTTGTCTCCTGTCATAGAGGAATACCCAGCACATCAAAAGCCCAGTCTCCAGGGGCAGCCAGGATCTCCTTGGATCCTGAACATGCCCCTGGAAGGACACAAAATAAATCCCCATCATAGCTCCCAACTGTCCCAATTTTCACGGGACTGTCACAGTGTTTTGGGATGGTCCCGTGTCCTGCGTGGGGGGGGGGTCAGTTGGGGACTCTGCGGTGAAAAGATGCTGTGCACAGTGTCTATTCTGGGAGACAGAGGGGATGGGGGCATGGCCAGCAGCTCACAGAGCCGCTGGCCATGCCCTGGTCAGTAGACCACGCCCAAAATTTTGGGCACTCACAGAAGTCCAGCTTTGGACAACTAAAATGTTGGGATGTATGAGGCCACACCCCTTCGAAATAGGTTTTATCTCTTTTGGGACATCTGCGTCTCTGTCATTTGGATGCAGGGATGGGGTGTTGTGGGGTGAGGGAGGATAAAAAGTGCACACTGGGTGTCACATCACCACACCTAGTGATGCCTTGGTGCAATATTGGCCAAAGTGCCGAAATTACCGGAGAAAGGTGCGTGTTTTTTACTATTAGCAAAATCCCATTGCCACTGAATGTACACTATTGTATTCTTTTGCACTATCAGCAAAATCCCATTACACCCAGTGAACACTATTCTAATCTTTTTTTTTTATTTTGTCACTTCTAGACTGATACGTTTTAGTCTCATCTTTGCCTGCTTTTTATTAGAGAAAGTTTACAAAAAAAAAGTGCTGGAATGTTACTTAATCGCCTTAATTGCTACTTTCAAAATTACGCATGCAAACAGTTTTAAAATTAGCTTGTGACATTTTAATAGTGGATTGGCACACTAGATCAAAAAGACATAAAGCTACAATGCCCTTTTCAAAAATGCCAATTAATGCAACACACTGGATGGATATTTCCATGATTAGTGAATAAAGTAGAAACCAATACAAATAACCTGTCAGTTTATATTTTGCTTGTGTCAAGCAACTTCACGTCCAAATAGCCACTGTCAGATTTTATTTATAAAATAAATTAAATTTTTAATACAAGCTTTGGAAAGGTAGATGCTAGACTTTGGTGATAAAATTACATATACAGTACATGTAATGGTTAGACCCAGTGGTGGCTGCTGTCACAGGATTGCAGTGCCACAGGATTGCAGGATGCAATGTTATATGTAATATACTGTATTGCCTTAACTGGGGATGAGCAGTGGCACAGAACTGCCACATCACTCACGTATCTTCTATAAAACTACACCCAGGCTCCTGTGAAATTAGCCAATGGGAGTCTGGGGGTGGGATGATCGACTCATTCCTTGCAATGTGTTGTCAGGACTGCAGCCCATGTGCAGCAGTCACCACTGGATAGACCCACCTGCCCTGGGTGGAGTGCTGTTGTCATCAAGCCCAATCCTTTTCCAACCAAATGCTGCAAATCACGGATCTGCAGAGGGGAGCAGGGTTAAAATAATGCAATATGATGTGATTTGCATCATTTTTAGCCCTGCTCCTCCCATCATCGGATTTTGTCTCTGTGGCTGAGGGTGATGTGGGGACATCTGGGGAGGACCCATCCTGAGATTTGGGATCTTCCTGGCCATTCTGAGATTGTAGGCAAGTATGCGATAAATGTTCCTGCATGGAGATTGCTTTAAGCATGCTATAATGTATGATGACATACAACCACCTTCAGTCACCATTATTAACAGACTAGGTGATTGATTGCGCTCTTCACACCATCGTAAGGGGCTGCGCCCCCTTAATTTGTGAACGTTTGTATATGAGAAATATGGTTAGAATTGTATGTAAGATGCCTGTATTGCAACTTGAGTTATAGGTGAAATGTGTTAAATAGAGAGCATATGATGTGGAAGGGGGTGTGTATTGTTTTGTTTAATTAAAAAGCGGTTACAGAGTTAAATGTACATTGATAGTGTGGATGGTACAGTGACATTTGTGTGTGTGTGTGTGTGTGCAATAGTATAGTAGGGTGTTTTTGAGTCAGTGGCTCCCCACTGGCGGAGGTCACGACACAGGAAAACAGGAGCCTGGGTAGTGATAGGGGTGTGTGGGCATAAGTGTCAGTGTTTTGCCTCTGCAATCCTGGGGTTGCCGTGAATCGCGGGGGGGTCCGCGAATTGCGGGAGTGGCGGGGGTGGTGTGGTGTCAGCGAATTGCGGGAGGGGGGGTCACGGGGGGGTGTGGGTGCCGCGAATCGATTGAGGGGGCGGGGGGTTGCCGAGAATCGTTGGAGGGGGGGTCAGGGGGCTGCCGCGAATCGTGGGAGGGGGGGTCGCGGGGGGTGCCGTGAATTGTGGGAGGGGGGGTCGCGGGGGGTCGAGAATTGCGGGAGGGGGGGCGCGGGGGTGGGAAGTGTGCCGCAAATCACTGGAGGGGGGGGGTTGCGGGGGGGGGGAGGGTGGCACTTCAATGTTGTCCATGTCAACACATGAGAATGAATATGAAAACATTTAAAAATTTAAAAATAAATCTTCAAAAACTCATGTCAACCTTTTTCATTGTCGACCATAGCCATGTCGGTCTTTTGCATGTGCCATTTAATCCTGGGGTTGCCGTGAATCGGGGAAGGGGGGAAGTTGGGGGTTGTCCACAAATCGCGGGAGGGGGGTTCACGGGGGGGGGGGGTTGTGGGTACTGCGAATTGCGGGAGGTTGCGGGGGCGGGGTTGCTGCGAATCGCGGGAGGGGGGGTCGCGCGGGGGGGAGCGAATCGCGGGAGGGGGGGTTGCTGGGGGGGTGCCGCGAATCGTGGGAGGGGGGGGGGGTCGTGGGGGTTGCTGCGAATCATGGGAGGTGCCGCGAATCGCGGGAGTGGGTGCCGCGAATCACCCAACCTTGAACTCTGCCTCTTTCTCCATGTTGACGGTAGGAGGTTTGGAAACATGACTGATAAATATTTAATCTCAACGGTTTTAGAAGTGAAATATGAAAAGAATTGGAAACCTTCATAGAAGGTGGAAGCTTCAACCGATATGCCACAGGATTGATGACCTGAATCACTGGATAAGGACCAATAAATCGTGGAGCCAGTTTCATGGAAGGAAGTCGCAAATTTCAAGTCCATAACCACACTTGGCCTCCAACTTTTAGACTGGGGACCGCTTTTCTCTTCTTATCTACAAACCTCTTATATTGGACAGACGCCTTGAGAAGAGAATCATGGACTTTGGACCAAATCTTGGAAAACCGATGTATGGAAGATGTCACAGGAGGTACTTCGGATACTGGTAAACTTGTGAAATCTGAGGAGCGAGGATGTCAGGGTCGGCTCTACCATTAGGCAGCTTTAGGCAGCTGCCAAGGGCGTCAGGATCTGGGGGGGGGGGGGGGGAGGGTGCCACCAAGTCTATGAGGAATGTGCAACTTCTAAGACCTCACCACTATACTTTTCCTTGAGGCATACTTCCCTAATTTACTGCCCCTCCTTGTACTCTGATGTGAGTGTCAAAGGGAGGCATTCAGGGAAAGCAGGGGACTTGTCCATCTTCCCGGGTAGGGCTGGGAGGACCAAATGATTTTTGGGAGCCTCCTTGGGGGGAAGTAGGTTAAAGTTTTGCCTAGGGTGCTGTACGTAGAGCTTTCCAGAATCTTGCTATGAACTGCACCCCTCAGTCGGAGACAATCTCTTTGGGCAGTCCATGAAGCTTGAAGACTGTATTTATGAAGAGATGAGCGAGTATTGGAGCCGAAGGGAGAGACTTCAAAGGATAAAAATGAGCCATTTTAGAGACTCTGTCTACCACCACCCATATCATGGAATGTCCTTTAGAAGGAAGAAGCTCCAAAATTAAATCAATTGACAGATGTGTCCATGGTTCTGTTGGTATTGGCAGTGGAAGAAGGGACCCGGGAGATAGCGTTCAGGACACCTTATGTTGAGCACATTTGACACAGGAAGAGATGAACTAATTGACATCAGCTCGAATGGTGGGCCACCAATAGGATCACAGACGGAAGGTGAAAGTCTTTTGAATTCCTGGATGTCCTGAGAAGCATAAAGCATGGGCCCAGACCAGCAATTTCTTGCGCAGTTGATGTGGAACAAAAGTCTTTCTGATGGGAGGAGTAGGATGAGTGGTGGTTGAAGAAAAACTACAGGGTTGAGAACGGTTTGGGGAGTAGAGAAGTCTTTGTGATAAGCTTTGACTATCCGAGAGAGAGCATCGGCTTTAGAGTTCTGAGTACCTGGAAGGAATTTTATTTAAATAACAAAGCGCTCAAAGAACATGGCCCATAAGGCACTGGATGTTGCAGAGAAAAGAGAGATTCTTATGATCCGAGTATACAAAAATCTTATGGCGTTCCCCTCGAGTAGATATCGCCACTCCTCAAAAGCCAATTTTACGGCTAACAGTTCTTGTTCCCCAATGGGGTAATTTCTCTCTGCCGGAAAGAATTTCTTAGAGTAATATGCACAAGGGTGAAGTTCTTGGTCTTCTCCACGTTGCGATAGAATAGCACCTACCCCTTCAGAAGAAGCATCCACCTTGAGGATAAAGGGTTTAATGATGTCTGGTTGCAGAAGAATGGGAGCAGTAACAAAGACTAGTTTAAGTAGTTGAAAGGCCTTGCCAGCATTTGGAGACCAATTAGAAGGATCTGTCATTTTTGTGTAAGAGCAGTGAGTGGTGTAATGATGCTGGGTAAATTCTGGATAAAGCGATGATAGTAATTGGAGAATCCCAGGAATCTTTGGATACCTTTTAAGGTACTGGGCACAGTCCAATCTTGGATAGCCTTGAGTTTCTCTGGATCCATCTCCAACCCGTACTTGAAAGTATGTGACCCAGGAATAGAATGGATGATACTTCAAAGACACACTTCTCTAGTTTGCAAAATAAGTGATTTTCTCGAAGACGGGTCAGGACCTCTTTTACTGTCTTTCTGAGAAGATCAATATTGGGGGAAAAATCAGGATATCGTCTAAATAAATGATTATGGAGGAGTACAGCATATCTCTGAAGATGTCGTTGATGAACTCCTGGAACACCGTGGGAGCATTACAAAGCCCAAAGGGCATAACCAAGTATTCATAATGTCCATCTTGGGTATTGAAAGCTGTTTTCCATTCATCCCCCTGACGACTACGGACAAGGTTGTAGGCTCCTCAAAGGTCGAGTTTGAAAGATATTGTGGCACCTTTAACCTTGTCAAAAAGTTCTGTGATGAGCGGGAGTGGACATCAATTTTTGATGGTAATATAATTAAGGGCATGGTAGTCACTACATGGTCTGAGAGACCCATCTTTTTTCTTGACAAAAAAGAACCCCGCTCCAGCCGGAGAAGTTGAGGGTCTGATGAATCCTTTTTGCAGATTTTATTGAATGTAGCTTGACAGAGCTTTGGTCTCCGGGAGAGACAGTGGATAAATACATTCCCTGGGTGTAGTCTTCCCAGGAATCAACTCTATAGGACAGTCCCAGGGACGGTGAGGCGGAAGAGTGTCCGCTACTCCTTTACACAAAACATCGGCAAATGATGCATACTGAGTGGGTAAAGACGGTGATGATGAAGAAGAAGACGAAGATCCTTGAGGCAGGGTTGGATGAAGAGGTATCACCTTAGGCAAACAGACAGAGAGACAGTTATCACTCCAAGCCTTGATCTCCATAGCTGTCCAATCAATATTGCGATTGTGCTTGGTAAACCAGGGTATCTCGAGAACGATGTCGTGTGATGTCCAAGGAATAACTAGAAATTCTATTCTCTCTTGATGTAGAGCTCCCACCCTGAGTTCCAAAGGCTGGGTTTGTTGGAATATCTTACTATTGGGGATCCAGCTGCCGCCAACGGCTGTGAGGAAAAGCGATTGTTCTAATGGTAATGTAGGAAGAGAGTTATTGACTGCTAATTTGGATGATACAAAGTTTCTGGCTGCTCCAGAGTCCAACAGGGCCTTGACTAGAATGTCTTCCTTAGGAGTGACTAAAGTAACAGTAATTGTAGACTCCACAGGAGAGAACTCCCTCCTCCTTGGAGACTAGGAGAAGTAATTTCCCGGACGGCAGTTGCAAGCTGAGACAATTTGGAAAGACGAACCACAATACATACAGAGGTTCTCTTTACGACGGCAAACTTTTTCTTCCATTGACAATCGGAATCGACTCCTCTGGAGGCAAGACTAGTATGGTATTGACCTTGGGAACAGTTTCAGGTGTCGGATAAGCCCGGAATCGAGGACTATCTGTACGATTTCTCTCTAATTTACATTCTTGTAGATGCAGATCAACTTTATTACATAATGACATCAGGTCTGTTAAGGTGGATGGTATGTCACGAGTGGTGAGCTCATCTTTCAAACGGCTGGACAGTCCATTCCAGAAGGCAGACACCAATGCCTCTTTGTTCCATCTTAACTCTGAAGCCAAGGTTTGGAATGCACAATATACTGTCCTACCGGCCGACCTCCTTGGTGAATTCTCAGGATCTCTGAGGCCGCAGAAGACACTCAGCCCAGTTCGTCAAAGATTCATCTGAAGACGGCAATGAAAGCAGGATATTTGGAGAGTAACGGGTCAGATCTCTCCAATAGAGGAGACACCCATTCTAGAGCCGGACCAGTGAGGAAAGACACAATATAGGCTACTTCAGGGGTAGGGAAATTGGAAGACTGCAGAGTGAAGTGAACATCGCATTGATTCAGGAAGTCCCGACAGGCTTTTGGTGAGCCATCAAATTTATTTGGTGTTGGTAGATGAAGATGAGGAGGAGCTGTTGGTGCCACCGGAGAGGCGGTACTGGAAACTGCAGCAGGGGTCACAGAAGAAGCAGAAGACGTCATTGTCGGAGGTGCTATAGACTGCAGGAACTGGGTCATCTGGCGCTGAGTGGTCTCGAGCTATTCTAGACAACTCACAATACTTTGTGAGATGTCGGTGGGTACTCCCTGATCTCCACTCGATTCCATTGGGTCAGTGCAAACTGTCAGAGATGAGGGTTCTGATGGAATCAAGTGATACTCAGGGACAGAGGATGGACCAGAGTTTGAAAGTTTGAAATGGGCAGGTTTAATACAATTACAACTGAGGTCAAGACTTCTTTGACAAAAATAGTAAACTGAAAGGCAGCACTACCGCTGGAAGGGAACAAGGTAAACTTGAGTTGGCAAGTCCTTGCTAGCGGGAAATAAAAAATAGCTGTCTGGAGCAGGGTTTGGTATTTGTATTGAAGATGGAGGCTGGTCGCTGGAGAGTACTGTGGTGATCCACGAGGTCCTGGGGTTGGATATGGCAGATGGACGGGTAGTGAAGACTGCGGGAAGGCTCTGATGATAATAGGAGTCAGCGTGGAGGTGCGTCGGAAGGGCTTGCGGGCATAGGCACTATACTTGGCAAGGAGAGTCCCAGGAAATGCACAGCAGAAGGACCTTTTTGCACTGACATAGTGGCCTAGGCAGATAACCTTTATAGCAAGGGAACTGCTGACATTGGCCCTCTGATCAGGAGGCAGGGAAAGTCCAAACCTGGCCAAACACAATCTTGCCCTTTTCCAAGATGACTACCCACACCCTACTGCAGTTCCAACCATCGAGAGCAGAGGCCAGATGCCACCTACACAGCCCGTCGACGCTAGACCACCCAGGAAGCCCGCTGGACGCATGCCCGCTGTCAGCGGACGCGGCCGGGTGCGTACTGTGCACGCCGAATGTGGCCGCGATGGCATGTGACATCCATGTCTCAAGGAGTCAGCAGATTCCTATTTGGCAAAACTCATGCGATTTGCCTAGAGGATTCAGAGCAAAGGAAAATGATCTCGCTGGTGCTCAGACTCTTTTAGGCAGTCATTAGTCCACCATCTGTTCGCTCCAATATAAACGGAATGATTCTAAAATTCTTAAAAATAGTAATATTTAAGATTTTTTTTTCGCAACCAGCTAGCATCAAGGCCAGATATCTCATAGCATTAGTTAAGGTTAACTGTAGAAAATGCATGTGTATGGTGTACATCTAAGCATCTGCATGTGGAAGGACATCCTGACCACTATCATCATTAGTTTCCTGACATGCACCCACTGATCCAGAAGAGATCCATCTAAAACAGACACCCCGGGGGCAGGTGGCTGACATCACAGGACGTCAGCCGCCCGCCCAGTTCTTAGATTTGTGAGCTTGGGAAAAAAACCTTGGATGTTTGAAGACCATCAAATGATTTTGGCAGGGATATACGCTGGGCGGTGGGGGGTGGGCACCCACGGTGATGTTAGAAGGCTCTCTAAGCATCGAATTACTGCTGCTTAGCGAGCCAACCAGAATGACCCCCTTAGCTGGCTTTCACTCTACCATTTCATGCCACTTTCAGGAATGAGGATGCAATGGAAGGCCTCCCATTTCCATGGGAGAGGGATGGGGACTCGACAGCAAGCAGAGAGCTCTGGATTCCCCCAGACTAGCAGTTCATGGGTGGATTGGCCATAGACCTCACAGGGAAGATTCCCTGTAGGCCAATGCACCTGTGAGGCCACTTATCACTTATTTTTTTGATTTGGTCCTGCCCAAAGTAGTGGCCACATTCTCTTGCTGCCTCCCACACACACAACATTTGCCAGTTCACAGAGCAGAGTACCCAACGCTGCAAATACTCATCTAAAGTGGGTGTCCATCTATATCCATTGTATATCCATTGTGACGTCTGTTAAAGGGACAGGAGTGGGTGCTGGCTGGGGGTGTAACAATGTCTGGGGTGTTTCTGAACTCCACTGGGGGACAGTTTTGATATTCAGGGAATTATGGTAATGACTTGTCTGTGTTCATGATGGTGGCCTTTGGGTCTGTGCTCAGTCTCATTGGGGGGGTGAGGTTTTAATTGAAATGTGGAGGTTTGTGGTCACAGCAGCCTATAGGTCTGGGGGTCACTAGACTGCCAAACAGGGGTGTAAGTTTATAATAGAGACCTTAAGGCGAAAGTTGCCTAATATGCAGACACACCCACATAGGCACATACACACACACACACACACACACACACACACAGCCACCCACATATACACAAAGCCACATACAGTAGGAACACACACATACACACAGCCACATACACACATACACCCACTGCTACATACACACACATGTATACACATACAGTAGCTACATATGCACATACACCCACAAGTATACACACTACCACATACACACAAAAACACATGTATACCACAGCTACATATGCACATACACCCAAATGTATACACTCAGCCACATACACATATGTACTGTATACTATACACACAACCACATGCATACAAACACATGTATACACACAACCACCTATGCACATACAACTACAGTCCTGTTGTATGTTTTGGAGAAAGTACGCTATATAAATTAAACTTACTTACTTACTTACATGTATACACACAACCACATAAACACACCCCTGTATACACACAGCCACATACACACAGTCACATATGCGCAATCAGCCCATATATGCACATAAAGCCACATATTCATATAAACATAGCCCCATACACACACACACACACACACACAATACACATACACACATTCAGTGTCTCAAACACTTCAACGGCCGCCCTCTCACCTATAAAAGTCCATAGCCAGCATGACCCAGAAGACCAGAGGAGGTGAAAAGCTGGATGGGCTGCAGGGCTCTCAGGAGATGGGGGCATTGCCTGACACTGCCGTGTGCCTGCAAGCCCTGCCTTCTCCTCCCACTGAGAATCTGGGGCAGCACCACTTATCACTGCAGCATTGCTCACTCACATGCTTGCTGGCATGCAGGGGCTGGAGTTTTCCAGAGGCAATGGATGTCAGGCTGGGTGTCCCCTTCAAACGTGGAGCCCAGCGGCGAATGACTCCGTTGTCTCCAAGACTTCTGCCACTGCTGCCAAGCACATCAAAACCAACAGCTTCCACCCTGGTTCCGCCTACATTTGATTTGGTGCTGCCCACTTGTAGACATTTTTTCCAGGGCCACTTTTAGTTACCAATTCGCCCCTGCAGCAGTTCCCAACCTTTTTTCTCTCTCGTACCCCTTGATTTGGCTTTTACTTTATGAGTACCCCCTCCTCTCAGTTTGAAATATCCACAACACTTACAAATTGACTGGAAGTGAGCATTATGTGTGTCCTTATGCATTCCCTTATAGGAGGAGGAGCGGAGGAGTAGTGTGCGATCAGGAATCTGGTCCCTATGTGTCTGGCCACTGGCTGGGTACTGTCTCCGGGGTTCCCGCTAACGCCTGTAGGATTAATACTGCCACATCCACCACCCCATGGGGCAGATGATCGTTGATGTCTGAGGGCAGCGTGGGTAGCTCCCAGTGGATTGCTGGTCAGGCAAAAGCGCCAGGAGATGCTGATGACACTGCAGACGGAACACCAAGTGGTTCGTCTCCTCAGCAATGAGAGACTTCTTCTGCTATCGGGACTACCCCAACCGGTCTGAAGAGTACCCCCAGGGGTACGAGTACCCCAGGTTGGGAACCGCTGACCGAGACTACCTGTGAGAGAGTGCATTTCTTAATTTAAAATATGTATTACATTGTCAAATATATACTCTGATCCTGTGCACAGCGACAGGCTTTACCTACCACAGCACTGCAGGTCAGAAACTGCTTTCTTGGCTCAGTGCTGCATATGGATTTTACTATATTTTCGTACAAATTATTTAAACATTTAGAGGGAAATTCAATTGTTTTCAAAAGCCAAATTCTCGTCTAGTGTGATGGGATATTAGTGAGCAATATTCAATTGTTCTTTTCTAACATGCTGATCGCATCCAGCAGTGATTGAATTAAAGAGCTTGGCGCAATGTGACAGGTGCTGTTAGAGCACCCAAATGGGGCACTTTTTTTCCCCGCACATTTCTGCTAGACAGTATGGGAGACTGCGAGCTGAAATGCTGGCGCTAAAACCTGTTCGCGCCCGACCGATGCAGCAATTGAATTGCTCTATTGACAGCTATTTGTGGAAAAAAATTAATGTCCCGCTTATACAGTACATTTTAGTACTAGTCCTAGTGGTGGGATTTAAACCCTTTCAGTACAGCAGTAACAGGGCTACCTTCTTCAAGCCCAGCACACACTTTTTTACCATGCTAAACACAGTTCTGCAGCCTGGTACTATAGGAGTTATTCAGAAATGATCACTGTTGTGCAGATTCACAAGTCATCGATTATCGAGTGACTGCATATGCGTACAGATCATAGTATGCCTGCAAAAAAAAGCAAAAAAAAGCAGAGATTATTTTTTTGCATCTCTTTGCAAATTGACTGACAGGAAATTTGGGGATGGTAACCGTCCATTTTCTGGGAGTGTCAGAAATGTAGGCGTGCCCAGGCATTCTCAGGTAGGGTGTGCGACGTCAGCTCAGCCTTGATCAGGCTGTCTCTGTTGCAGACTTGTGGAAGGATCAGACTTCGGAAATCCTTCTATGGTAAAAGTGAGTTGTGTGTGGAATTGCAGCTGAACGCCAAACGGCGATATTTATATATTATGTTGCAGAACATCAGATTGTTGCATCGAAATGTTAATGTATTTTTTTTTCAATTGTCCATCGAGCATACATTATGGATAATATTTGCTTTTCTAAATACAATTAAATTGTGAGCACCAGGTGGCGCTGGATATTAGTTTGATGACATTGTTGAGTAAGTTAATATTAGAATTGTGTTTCACTCTAATTACAAGGTTATACAGTCCTAGCACCCTTATAAAAATAACTTATTAAGCATTTCAGAATGTTTATGAATTTCAGATAATAATGAATGGACAAAATATGTTATGTTGCAGCTGTGAGTTAACCAAAAGGATATGTTTTACTAGTTACACAAAGTGCTGTGGGCTGATATAAATAGTCACTGTACCAATGACAAACGTTGTCATCAAACTTCAGGAATCCTACAAGCTGTGAACAATTACATAATTAAGCTTCCCTCTCAGCGCTACTGCTACAGCCTGAACTAACCATGACCATTATTTCTGATATATTCATCAAATATGGATTATTTTAATTCAGCATTAATTGCAATTTTTATAATTAACCATTTTCATGTACTGGGGGTTTGAATTATAGGAAAACATTTCCTTTAGCTTCTCTGCTTTCTTAGTGTATTTTTATTGTGATCATGCATGCTGACATTTTGGCTGCCCCCCTCCAGGAGGAGTCAGCACAGCACGAGGTGGTGCGGCATGAGGGGGTGTGGTGGACATGTTGCCAAATAGATGCAAATTTGGGGAGTGACAGTGTGACCATGTCATTGTAATCCCACCACTGCTATGCAGGGTCATCTTAATGCACAGTATAGGCAAACTGGACAGCTGCCAAGGACCTCACAATTCTAGGGTTCTCAAGCAGGGGCAGTTGGTGGTCACATAATTAGAGCAGCCAGGCCGCATTCTCTACCTCCAATTTTGAAGCCAGACAATCAGATGATCCAGACCGCAGAAAGGGTATGTACATTGGTTTGCTTACTATGCTATTAAGATGGGCCTGCATTTAGCCACAAGTGGAGAAGTGAATGATTTCTGCGCTACTCTCTCTGAATAGCCACAGTTATTCTCACAGAGGCATTTGCAAGTCTGGTTTGACCCTGTGACCAGGGCCAGTGTAAGGCTTCTCGGCACCCTAGGCAAAACTTCAACCACTGCCACCAATAACCATTTTCCAAACCTTTAAGGCATACTTGCCTTACATACTGGAATGGCAGGGAGACTCCCCAAAATTGTGTGATGCTCCCAGCCCCACGGAAGCTGGGCCAGTCCCCTGCTCTCCCTGGAGGCCCCAGCATCCTCTCCTTTGCCACCCACAACAGAGTACAAGAAAGAGGGGATAGTAAAGTAGGGAAATATGCCTCAAGGGAAAGTATGGAGCTGATGTTTAGAAGTTCCACAGCCACCACCTGCATTAAGAACAAGGATCCTCATAGACATCCTTGATTTTTTGGCGCCCCCCAGATCCTGGTGCCCTGGGCAGCTGCCTAAAGCTGCCTAATGGTAGAGCCGGACCTGCCTGTGACCCAAATTAAAACTAACTACTTACTGTATAGTAAGGTGTACCCATCATATATACATAGTTGACATTGCTGTTTTGAGAGCTGAATCAATCATCTGTTACTGTGCATGTAGTGTAATATATTGTACCTCCTCTCCATCACAATTCTCTGCGCAAGATAGCTGATTTATGTGGGTACACAGCGAACAAGAGATCCTTTCTCATATGGCTTTTCCAGCAAAGTAATTGAAATATAGGCCCTGATTCAACGCCTTGGAAACTATGCAAGTCTCCGAAGGCACTTCAGAGAAGACCTGCACATAATGCATAGTGCATAATCGCTTATGCGCATGCTTAGATCTTCCCCATAGTACTCCCCGTAGGAACGTACGAGGGAGTTCGGTAACCAGAATGACCTCCATAGTCACAGCTGATACAGTTGTGTAGTGAAGGGGACATGGCTTTGTGGAAGTTACCGTAATCTTAAGGCCATGCCCCTGTTTTTGCCACTGTGGGGGAATGCCCAGCGCTCCTGTCCCTCTCTCCCAGTGAGTATGCACTGTCTGCATGCACACAGCATCTATTCATTGCTGCTTTGCTAATGAAAGTGCCCGTGGTTAAGACGCAGGACAGTCACAAAAAATAGTGGTACTTGTTTCCTAGCACGGCGCCCACTAAACAATTTGCTTAGTGGGCTATTCTGCGTAGTAAAATCGCATTGCATCGCATGAGCCATTTTAGGGCCATGCGATGTGTGATGCGATGCGATTTTCCTATGTAATTTATTCACTGCTCTCTCAGCCCCGGGCCATCGCATCTGCCGCAAAATAGCACGCGATCGCATGTCATTTTATAGGGTGTTTGATGCCATGACATTAGGTATACAATCATATGTTTGTATGTCCCAAAAAATAGGTTTAACGCACCCCCCACAACCACACAAGAAAATAAAGTATTGCTGGGTGCACTTAGACGTCCTTTTTTGATAATTATAAAATATAACTTTTAATGATTTTGTAGATAAAAAGGTGAAAAATTAAAACGTTAGCGACATATGTGAAAAAGATAAGGAAATTAGAACAAGTGCATTAAAACAATGTCGGACCACTGCCTCATTAAATCCTTAATTTGCAGGGATGTGATGTCCCTGTGTGTTTTTTGGATATTTATGCAAATGGGAATCGATTATAATAAACACCACCCTTCCCTGTGTGTCTTAAATGTACTTTTATTGTGTTGTAACCAATACACTCTTATTTGGACACAGAGAGAGTGTGCCTTATTAATTTGCTTTATTACCACTGCAATGTATGTTATTTCATGGAGGTGTCACTTTATCATACACACCATACAATTTATAGTTTGATAGTTACATTTTTGTAGACACTTACTACTTTCTTTATAAAGAAGGCTTTGATGTGTGTGTATGTTTATTATACAAAGTTGCCACAGTGCTACAACTTATACAGGTCACTCACAGACAGCCACACTGTCGACTGTCTCCTGGCTGCACTGCGCATAATAAGGATCTTACTTCATGTGCGGCACACCTAATCTTGGTTCCGCATTGTGGCTGCTTTTGGAGTCTGCTGCTGCCTCCTGTGCCTGTGGATAGTCCTGCGGAGATTCCACTCAACTACACAGTTGGAGAAGACTGAAGTGTGAAAGCCGTTAGCATAGGCGCCGAAACCGTGGGTGCTCCGGGGCCCGAGCACCCATGGAAAGTGAGGAGCACCCGCGTCCGCAGCTCACCCACTGCCCCCCCCCCCCCCGGAGCTCACCCGCTCGCCTCACTGCTGCTCGCCATCGGGGATCCTGGCAGCGGGGTCCCAGTAGCGGATATGCCGTCAGCAGCGGGGGTCCCTGCGGCGGATGGGAACTAGTAGCGGTATTAATAAAGCTGCTAGTTCCCATATTCCGCAGGGACCCTGCTGCTGACGGCATATCCGCTGTTGGGACCCCGCTGCGGCGCTGCCAGGATCCCCGACGGCGAGCAGCAGCGCGTGAGCTCCGTGGGGGGGGGTGCAGGGGCCCCAGATATATCAGTCTACAGGGCCCAAACATTTCTGTTGCCGGCCCTGCTTGTGCACAGTGTAGAGGAGACCCTTGTACCATTGATGGGAAGGATGCAGTCACGCATCAGTTTCTGGGAGGGTATTTAAGAAACATAGAAACATAGAATTTGACAGCAGATAAGTCCCATCTAGTCTGACCATTTTTAACCATATTTTTACCCTTGAACCCTATTTTATCCTTACTGTATTTGTGTGTAAGTATACCCTTATGTCTATCCCATGCATGCTTAAATTGTTCTATTGTCAGCCTCTACCACCTCTATTGGGAGGCTATTCCACTTGTCCACTACCCTTTCTGTGAAGTAATATTTCCTCAGATTTCCTGGAATCTCTCTCCCTCCAGTGTTAGTGCATGTCCTTGTGTTTTAATAATTCCTTCATTTGATGTATCCCTCCTGGAGCTTGTTAAACATCTTGATATATTTGAAAGTTTCTATCATGTCCCCCCTTTTCCTTCTCTGCTCCAAACGATACATATTGAGATTTTTTAGTATTTCAGGGTAAGTTTTGTGATTTCATATGCTTTCATATGTCCTTTAGAATTTTCTGAATTTCTAATGAGTCCACAAGGTATTAAAAGAATGCCTGGGTAATGGGCAAAATGATTTTCATTATTTAGATGGCATAATAGTCTTTGTAAGCAGGCTAAGAAAACATAATAACCATCAGTTTTAGACAGATTGATAGAAGGGAACCTGAAGTTGTCAATGGATAAATCAAGTATGTGTTTATCATTTGTGAAATACCTGGGACACGGTTAGCCAAGATGGAGTAGCTACTGACCCTGCAAAAATAGAAGCTGTAAAAAGTGGCCATGCCCCACTAAGATGAAATAATTAAATCCTTTTCTTGTTTTTTTGTGGATATTTCTGCAGATTTGTACTGAACAACTCTAATATTGTCAAACTATTAACTGATTTAACAAATGGATATCCTCCAAATAAATGTCAAGATGAGATCAGAGTCAAAATCAAACTTCTGTTGTTGTCAGGACTGTTATTTAGTTTATCTGGCCTGCAGTACCTCTGGGCTGCCAGTGGTGCTGTTGCGGTGTTCTGGCCTGCAGTACCTTTGGGCTGCCAGAGGTGCTGCAGTTTTGTTCCAGCCTGCAGTACCTCTGTGCAGCCAGAGGTGGTGGTTTCTGATACTCCAGCTTGAATGGTGAGTAGAGGGTAGCATCACCCATCCCCGTGAGCAACAGGTCTCTTCACCTGTCTCCATGAGCACAGCGGGTCCTGTCACCTATAACTGGCCCAAATTGTTGCTGGAAGCAGTGGTAGCGTGTCATCCTCAGAGCAACACTTGCAACAGTCGCTCAAGTTTTATGCACCAGGGCGGTCATCCCCAGCAATAGAGGAAGTAAGAGAGGCAGAGCTGGGGAGGGGGAGAGGATGTTAGGAGACTGTCTGGGACAGCTCCTACTTTGTTCTTGCTTACAGTGAACTAGCGCTTTGGACCGCTTCATTGTGTAAAAAAAAAGTGCACTTCCTCAGAGCTGTGTCCGATGTTCAGACTGCAGAAGTAGGCCACAATGTTCAGTCTGATGTCTGATGTTCCAGTCCCGCCAGAGTCTCTTCCCAGAGCTGCCAAGCAGGAGTCTCTTCCCAGAGCTGCCCAGCTGAAGTCTCTTCCCAGAGCTGCCCAGCCGCAGTCTCTTCCCAGAGCTGCCCAGCCGCAGTCTCTTCCCAGAGCTGCCCAGCCGCAGTCTCTTCCCAGAGCTGCCCAGATGGAGTCTCTTCCCAGAGCTGCCCAGCCACAGTCTCTTCCCAGAGCTGCCCAGCTGCAGTCTCTTCCCAGAGCTGCCAAGACAAAGTCTGGAAGCTGAAGGGGCAGCACTGCCCAGCTACACTCCTGTAGGAGAAACAGAAGAGTCAGCGCTCAGCGTATATACAAATGGTGCTGTGAGAGGTAGCCACCGCACCTAGTCGAGCAACACTTCTGCTTCCACCCATGGCCGGCACTATTAAATCCTATTGCAGCGAGCGGAATCCCGAGGCCATGTGCTGCCGATGGTACTGCACCTTCAGTGCATATGCACTGTGGACAAGGCACCACCAGCACACTGGTAGTTATGGCACTGAGCGCAGGGCTACCTATAGAAACAAATCCATCAGGGAAGAAGGACTTAAGCCTGTTTACAGGTATATTGCCTTTTATATAGCATTTATAACAGTTAGACGTAAATCTAAATTAATATAATTTCTATTCTCCACAAAACCATTTTTTTTACTTTATTATCTAATCCCTTCACCCTCACTCACAACTTTGTTATTTATGCCTGGAGTCACTCATGCCTACTGTCAAATAACTAGCTTTTGTAGACACACTGTGTGAGATTTAATAGGATGAGAGATTCAGAAAGTGAGAGATTTGGTAAGAAATCTCCATTTTTTTTAAAGGGGAAATTATTTACACTGCTAAACCAGTTTGATTTTGCAGTGTAAATGATTGCCGCTTTAAAAAAACTCGAGATTTCTCACCAAATCTCTCACTTTCTGAATATCTCATCCTATTAAATCTCACCACTGTTTCTACCAGGGCTCATATATCCAGCATGGCTTATGTCAGAAGTTTGAGATTTGCCAACCAAAAAACGGCTGGAGTCTGGGATTTTTAACATTCTATTTTCCCCAATCCATCAATCCAATTGCTGATCATTGATCAACACCAATGTGCAAATCAGATTGCGGCTTAGGAGAGCTGATTGTCGATTGGCGAATCGGCAGAACATGGAATAGATGTATGGCACAAATACCAGTGATTTATCCAGGCACTACTGAAGAGCCTGGATAAGTGATTCCATAGGCCAGGAACCAAATGTGCTTTTGGTTGTCCTTGCAACCTTTAGTTACAATATAAATTTGTTATACTGTATATATAAACTAAAGGACTAACATACAGTTCTAATCCTGTTATTTGTATTGTTACTAGATTCTATTTTTTTACACAAACAAATCAGATGCCCAAAGAATAAAGGCATTCCACTGCTGTAGCTTCATATAGAATTTAGGTATGCTGCATATTATTTTAATCAGCAGAAGCTGCTGTCTTATTTACATCAGGACATGAATAAGATGCATTTTACAGGGAAACATTTAAAGAAATTACATGTAAAGTAGATTACCTATTTTGAGGAATCAAAATCTATTTTAAATTTTTTTAAGGTTAGAAATAAAAATGCTTATTAGTTGAAATCGTTATATAATTGTGTAAAATCCACCACATATGTGAAGCCAGATGCAGTCTGTGAGACAGCACAGGCTTCCCTGTGACTGGCCGTGACTACCTATTGGAAATCTGACCTGCCGCTCACCCAAGGCAGTCCCATTGGGAGGTTTTCCTTCCCTCCAGGATGCCTCTATGGACTTCTGTTGCGGCAGCCCATAAAAATTGGTTCTGCGCATGCGCAGTACCGAGGACGGTACTGCATATGCACCAGACCTGGGACTGTGAATATGCTTCTATGGACTGCTGCCGAAGCAGCCCTTAGAGGCTGGGGGCCAGCGCATGCTTGGTACCAAAGAGCTACTGAGCCTGCACCAGTCCTGCGATGGGGTTGGGATCGGCAGCGGGGACTAGCAGGCACCGGTGACCGCGACCAGTGGGCACTGGCAGCGGGGACCAGCAGCGGCAACATCAGAGGGGACAGCTCCCCTTTTCCACAGGGATAAGAGCCGGCACTGCCTGAAACTGCAGTAGCAGACGCAGGGGGGTCTTTGATTACCGAGAAACGCGCAGATGGGCCCAATGGTTTTTTTTTTTTTGCTGATCCTGGGTTGTGATCATAGCTCCGCACATTATATATATATGTATATTGTACACATGGAGACCCGCCCTTAACAAATCCTGAATTTGCCCCTGAAGTGTATGACATATTCTAACTGGCCTGAAAAAGCTTGATGCTCCCTGGTCTAAAAATCCTGTTAGAAGTCTGATCCGATTTGCATTTGTATTGTTAAAGATGCTCATCATTACATTTCCAGAAAGTGTACAAGTTCCAGAAAAAAGTTGTTTAATATAATGTCTGATTTTAAGCAATTTTTTCCGTCCCCTAGATTTGGCTCCCATTACTGTACATCCCAGCCTTACACTGAATATGTTAACACCATTTGGGCTGAAAGAGAAATGTGGCACCATGCCCTGTATTAGAATAAACAGAAAAATTGTCAGATTTCCTGGTATAACATTGCTGTTGAGTTACAGTGTCTACCTTATCTACCTTAAGTGGAATTAGTCACAAGTTTGGGTGTTGCAGGTAGTTTTGTCCCTTCTAGACTTTACCTTGTTTTATTATATCAGCTAATTTTTTTATTTTAATTATTTCTATTTTTTATATACAGATTCCTTTATTGTCTAAAACAGTAGTTCTCTAACTGTGTGCCTTAGGAGACTTCCAGGGGAGCCCTGGATTGGTGGTCCATGACCAATTTAAGTTATTTGTTGGCAATGTAATAGACAAATTGTGGACAAACAGAAGCAAATCCTGTCCATTACCACATTACTGACCCTTAGGATGAGATATAAACACAATTTACTTAACTTCAAAGAAGGTCTGACTTTCTCTATGAGAAACGTTATATCTAGGAGTGCCATAAAAAATAAATTCTGATACTATGGGGTGCTGTGATCTTTTAAAAAGTTTACAAACCCCGGGTCTAAAGTATGACAAATCCTACCAAAAATGGCTCCTTCCATACACTTAGGGGGTTGGAGCAGATTACAATATTTTTTTTTCTATCATTTCTGTTAGAGCATGTGCCTAAAGTCGATTATATGATTTATTATTATTATTATAATTTTATTTATAAGGCGCCACAAGTGTTTCGCAGCGCCGTACAAAGGAACAATACAGGGAGACAAAACTTGGCATAACATTGAATAAATAACAAAAATACAGTACAAATAAAGAGCACAGTTCAATACACATTACAGCTTAAATGTAAGTAGTGAGGACCCAATCAACATACAACTAGAGGCTTGAGGCCAATGATGGAGATGAGTATGAAGATGGTCACTGGGTGTTGGAGTAAAGGAGAGCTGTGAGTGAAATGTGAAGAGAAGTGGGCTTTGACAACAGGAGGGAAGAGGGCCCTACTCGGAGGAGCTTACAATCTAGTAGGAAGGGGAGACAGACAGATTACAATGTATTAATGTTTAATGTTTAATGTTTTATGATTTAAATTAAATGGAGCCATATTCTGTCTGTATAAGGAGAATTATGTGGATATATAGTGTAGGAGTTGATTTAGACTACAGGAAAATTATAACGATGGCATGATCAGGGTAATTACTTCAAAAACATATTATAAGTTAATTTTTAAGTATATCTTTTTTTTTTTTTTTTTTAAATATGTTTTATTGATCCTCACATATTGCAGTTGTTACAAACAGTGGTGATAACAGACGTAAAGGTATTAAGGGCCTTATTTTGGTTCATTCTTTCTGTCAAAATCCTTCTTAGATGGACAAAACCATGTGCACTGCAGGGGGGCCAGATGTAACATGTGCAGAGAGAATTAGATTTGGGTGAGTAATTTTGTTTCTGTGCAGGGAAAATACTGACTGCTTTATTTTTACACTGCAATATAGATCTTACTTTGAAGTAAAACCCCACCCAAATCTAATTCTCTCAGCACATTTTACATCTGCCCCACCTGCAGTGCACATGGTTTTGCCCATCTAAGAAGGATTTTGTCAGAAAGAATGAACCAAAATAAGGCCCTAAGTGAGGAGCAATCCTCCATTTTCTAATTTTCCACAAACATATACGAATAATGACCATAGAATGTCCATGAAATAAAAAAAGAAACTTAACATGGCAACTTCGGTTAAAGTATAGTGATGGTTAAGCATTGATATGCGATCAGCAGCACTGTACATAAGATGCAGGCAGTATTGGCCATTTCAAGACTGGGAGTTACCAAAAATAATCAGTAATATTAAAGACTGGTCAGAAAACAAAATAAAAAAACAAAACAAAAATTTAACATTAAGCAATAGTAAACAAGTAAACAACTAACCAATAGCCCGCTCCGAGTTCCAAGCCATCGATCCATCCATGGACTGATCCAGCCGTCCAGCAAGAGATAGAAAGGAGAGAGAATAAGGTGAGTGGGATGTAGAGGAGAGGAGTATAGATAGGAAGGGTACGTGGATTGTGACACCTAAATAGCGACAGGGGTTTTATTGGTACTCTTTACCTAGAAGGGCGCCAGCGATTGAAATCGCGGTCGTCGGGGGTAAAAATCGCGGTCATCGCGGGCATCGCGGGTAAATCGGGATGGCCGCGATGCCCGCGATGACCGCGATGACTGCGATTTTCCCATAGGGAACAATGTTAAAAAGGCGGATTGACCGCGATTTCACTGTTAAATGCCTCAATGGACCCGATTTGGCCCTAGGAATCAATGTTAAATGGGCCACAGAGCCCAAATAAGCACAATTAACCCTTTAATGTCCCCCCCAATTTTTAACGCCACCCCACGATCCACGCGAACCCGAAGCGTGGCGAGCGCAGCGAGCCCGCGAGGGGCGGCGGTACGCGTCCTCCGACCTTTTCATGCCCTACTATCCACTAGGGCGTGGAGTGAGAATATAATAGTGTGGCGAGCGCAGCGAGCCACCGAGCCCGAAGCGTGACGAGCGCAGCGAGCCCCGCGAGGGGACGCAGATACCTTCACAGTTATACGCGTCCCCTCGCGGGCTTCACAGGTGTCCGTGGCGACGCCGACACCTGTGAAGCCCGCGAGGGGACGCGTCTACCTGTGAAGGTATCCGCGTCCCCTCGCGGGGCTCGCTTCGCTCGCCACGCTTCGGGCTCGGTGGCTCGCTGCGCTCGCCACACTATTATATTCTCACTCCACGCCCTAGTGGATAGTAGGGCATGAAAAGGTCGGAGGACGCGTACCGCCGCCCGTCGCGGGCTCGCTGCGCTCGCCACGCTTCGGGTTCGCGTGGATCGTGGGGTGGCGTTAAAAATTGGGGGGGACATTTAAGGGTTAATGGGCTCTGTGGCCCATTTAACATTGATTTCTATGGCCAAATCGGGTCCATTGAGCCATTTAACAGTAAAATCGGGTCCATCGCGCCTTTTAACATTGATTCCTATGGGAAATCGGGAGCATCGCGTCGCGGGCATCGCGGGTACATTTATGGCCGGCCGCGACGCGACCGACACGATTTCCATGTTTAACATGGGTTTCAATGGGAAATCGCGGGCATCGCGTCGGTCGCGTCGCGGCCAGACATAAATGTACCCGCGATGCCCGCGACGGGCGCCCTTCTAGGTAAAGAGTACCGTTTTATTTTGGAGAAGCTGTAAATTATACCATGAGGTAGACTGGAAGCATGTCTGGATTGCCGTTTATGTTCTAAGAGGTAGGCTCTGGATGTACTTATCCCAACATTGAAATAGGCCTGAAGTCATGGATTCTTTGTGGAGAGATGCCTCCAGCCAGTCCATAGTGAATAAGAAGAGTAGTCTAGATGTTGCCATCTCCAGGGAGGGGGCCGAAGCATGTATCCATTGCTGCAGAATGGCTTTCCTGCCAACAGCTGACAGGATTACCAGAAGTTTTTTATCATATTTTAGAGTTGAGGTCTGGTCCGCGACATACCCAAAGAGCGCCCAAGATTCATTACAATGGAAGGTTAGTTTTAGTGAGGAGGTAGCGAAGTTGTGTAGGGCGTTCCAAAAAGTTTGGATATGGGGGCATGACCATAGACAATGGTATAAGTCAGCTTCATGAGAGTAGCATTTGGGGCAATCAGAGGAATTGGCAGTACCCATCAGATAACAACGTTTAGGGCAAAAGTAGGCTCTATGTAGAATTTTATAGGACATCTCCTGATAGGAGCTAGCGGGGATGAGTTTGAGAATTGTTTCAGGGTTGAGCGTCGTGGTCTGTGCGGCCCATTTATGAAGTCCTGAAAGGTCTGAATCAATGTCGAGTTCAGGGCGTATACGTGCATATATCGTAGATATGGAGTGTGTACAAGTACGGATGACAGAGTCAAAAGGGTTTGTGATATCTTGGGGTTGTGGCTTCGGGAGTACAGATTGTAGGTAATGTGTAGCTTGGAGGTAAGCAAATTTATGTTGTGGTAGCAAATGGAAACGTGACACGGCTTCGTCAAAAGTCAGCGGTGTATGTGAGGTGTTTAGTAGATGTCGCAAAGATAGAATGCCAGAAGAGCGCCAGATAGTAAAGGGGGACATGGCTTTGCCGTTCTGGAATTCTAGATTGCCGACAAGGGGGAGCGATAGGGAGTAGTAACACTGTAAGTGCAAAGATTTCCTGACGCGTCTCCATGCGTATATAGTAGAGGATAGGAGGGGATTGTCAAATTGGCAGGATTTTAATTGAGAGGGTTTAGCGTGTAAAATGAAACTAAGAGAGAGGAGGTCGTTTTAAGTATATCTTATGTATGAGGGCTGCCTTTGTTTTCCTGCCCCATGGGTAGACATGGCAAAGCTATGCTGGTTATTGTGAAGCTCATACATCGATGTCTCTGAACCAGCAGTTGGTTCGACTACTGTAGTTTTGTTTGGGCAAGGGGAGTGGGAGAGCTATTTAAGTTTTGTCATGTCGGATGAGGAGGACGTGTCTGTGAGATTACATCAGAGATGTGTGATTGAATTTTCTGTTAAACTTGGAAAAAGTGTAAATGAAGTCATGAAAATGTTATGGCAAGCATAAAAATGGAGATACAATTGGCCATGTTTCATGTAATCCTAGACAGACCTGATGATGTTGAGATCAGGGCTCTGTATCATCACTTCCTGGACTCCTTGTTCTTATTAATTCTAAAGATAGTTCTTACTGACCTTGGCTGTATGTTTGGGGCCATTGTCCTGCTGCAGAATACATTTTAAGCCAAACAGATGCCTCACTAATTGTTATCGCATGATGGATAAGTACCTGTCTGTATTTCTCAGCATTAAGGATACCAATACTCTTGACCAAATCCTCAACTTAATTTGCTGAAATGCAGCCCCAAACTTGCAAGGAGCGTCCACCATGCTTCACTGTTGCCTGCAGACACTAATTTTTGTTCCATTCTGTTGCAACCAAATATTTCCCATTTTGACTCATCAGTTCAGAGCACCTGCTGCCATTGTTATGTACCCCAGTTTGTTGAATTATAGTCCAGTTTATGATTAGCCAATCATATCAAACAGGTAATAATGATCATCTTTATATGTGTGTTGAAAACCAGTAATTAACTGAAACAGAAACAGCTGTGTAGGAGGCTTAAAACTGGGAGAGTAACAGCCAACTTGCTAGTTTCATGTCACAGGTCACATATGGCAAAACTGAGCACAGCAACAAGCCTTAGGGTAGTTATACTGCATAAGAACGATCTCTTTCAGGAAAAGATTTTGAAGCAGTCTGGGATTTCAAGATGTGCTGTTTAAGCTCATTTGCATAAGCTTGAAGAAATGGGCAATGTTGAGGACCGTATGTCATGACTGTGGATTTTTAGAACCCAGTCATGACCACAATGGGTTTACTCTGTTTGTTGACTTGGAGTCAATAGAATACATGAGACTGAGAACTTGTCAGACAATATGTATAACCTACCAGACATGGGTGTTGACTAGACTCCTTTGCGTGGGCATGGAGTCTAAGTGCTCAGCTGTATTCACCAGTGACCAAGGGAGTTTGGGCTTAGCTGTTTCTTGACAGCAGGTCATGCCTCCCCACTAGAAATACCCACAGTTAGGTTACAAGAAGAATGTAACACTCTTTTTGGGAGATCTGGAGCTAGAGAATACTGGACTAATACAGAATAAACTAAAACTAGCCAACTTGGCAATAAGACAGAAATTGTGGATACTGGAAATACAGGGGTAAATTAGGGAAGAAGCTAGAAGCCAGACTAAGGCAGTGATACCGATGGCGGAAGAATCTGGGAATGGCTAGGGAGATGAACTGCCGTAGATGCAAAGTAGCGACTGGGAACTGGAGAACTGAACCAGGTGACTTCTGAAGACAGGTGACCGATAACTGGACCCGGAAGCCAAGAGCATCTCGAAACAGAAGTCAGGTAACAGAGTTACCTACAGGGTGCGAGGTATCTGAGCAAAGTAACAATTTTGCTGAAGGCAACGTCTCTGTCTGAGAGCAGGGTATTTATACCACTTGCCTTGCATCAATTGGATGACAGGACAGAAGGTAACAGTAAATCCAGAAATGAATTCAAAAACTTCAATGAGACAAAGAACTAAGAACTGTAATTGTCAGGCAACCAAGTGGTTACAACTGGTCTGAGCACTTGGCCGATGTCTGAAAGGTGCCTAATCAGCGAAGAGTTGAGCACAACCATCTACTGCAATGAGAAGTCTGGATTGAAGTGGTCTTTATGGAAGAATTAAGGCCAAAAATAAATACATTTAACATGAAAACAAGTCCAAGTGACTCAACTATGCTTGAAACATTGGAACTGGGGTACATAAAAATAGCAGCAGGTGCTCTGGACTTATGAGTCAAAAATATTAATACTTGGCTGTAACAGAAGACATTTTGTTCACTTAAGGTCTGGAGAGCAGTACAATAAAAAGTTTCAGCAGGCAACAGTGAAGCATGGTAGATGTTACTTGTAAGTTTGGGCTGCGTTTCAGCAAGTTTAGTTGGTGATTTGGTCAGGAATAATGGTGGTCTCAATACTATAGGTAGGTAGTTATCCACGGGGCTGGCTCTACCATTAGACAGCTTTAGTCTGACTATCTCAAAATGAAGTATAACTTTAAGCAAGGCTCATTTGTTGCACTAAATGGAAACAGCAGGGCTTGAACTTTTAAGATGCCACCTCCACACTTTCAGCTGAGGTTCGGTAAATTCTCTATTGGTGTGTGGGTGATGGTGGGAGCAATAAATGTAAGTTTGTTCCCCAAAAAATAGCAACAACCCTGCTTTTCCATTATGCAATATGATCAGGGAGGCATCGGATTGGTCACAAATGTATTCTACAACAGGGCAACAACCCCAAACATACAGCTAAAATCATTAAGAACTCTCATCAGCGTAAAGGAGAACAAAAGAGTCCAGGAAGTGATGATATCACCCCACAGAGCCCTGATCTGAACATAAACAACTCTGTATGGGATTACTTGAAGAGAAAGAAGGATTTGAGCAAGCCTACATCCACAGAAGATCTGTGATTTGTTCTCCTAGATGTTTGGAACAACCACCCTGCTGAGTTCCTGCAAAAACTGTGTGCAAATGTACCTAGAAGAATTGATGCTGTTTTGAAGCCAATGGGTGGTCAAAACAACTTTTGATTTGATTTAGATCTCTCTCTCGCTCTCTCTCTCTCTCTCTCTCTCTCTCTCTCTCTCTCTCTCTCTCTCTCTCTCTCTCTCTCTCTCTCTCTATCTCTCCTGTTCCATTGCAAGTCATATCAATAAAGCTCTGTATGGAAAACATATGTAGTGTTGACAATCACTATATATATAATAAAACTGTATTTGGACAAGACAAAAGTCAACATTAGTATGTCATCATGGATGTAATGTTAGATAATGCGTACATTTGTATGAATAGAGAACCATTGATGGAATATCCTTTTAGATGGTAATATAAGAAGTAGCACCTGCAGGAGATAGGAACCTTGGGGGTAAAATGTAATAGGATGAGAGATTCAAAATGTGAGAGATTTGGTAAGCAATCTCCAGTTTATTTAAAGCATCAATCATTTACACTGCAAAACCAGTATGATTTTGCAGTGTAAATGATTGCCGCTTTAAAAATCTGGATATCATTTATAATCTCTCACTTTTTGAATCTCTCATCATATTACATTTCACCCATGGGGTGATTCATGTTGGCGCGTTAACCAGTAAAATCACTGGTTACCGAGTGCTGAAACCCCCCCCAGACGAATGCAAGGGGACATGTTCATCCGCTAGCAGGAGAAATCATTTGATGGTCATGCCTTCGGAAAGAGGGGGTGGGCACTGGCATCCTGTGATGTCAGCCGCCGGCCCCCGGCAGTCATTGACCTGCCTGCATCCCATGGTGCTGGGCTTTTCCATGGCCAAGCCCGTTTCTGCCCCTGGCCCTCCCTCCTCGCAACGAATGGCCCAAAAAGTGTGTAACTTGCTGAAGCGGTTCAGTGCCAGGGCCTGCACAGACCCCAAACCATCGGAACGGAGCAGAATTCCGCCATTCCGGATGGTAATGTATCAGGCCCCTTATCTAATAATAAGATTGAAAGTTTAGTTGTGTAAACTGTATTTAATTGTCTAGAGAGTATACATTTTATATATTACACTTGCTTTAAACAACTTTGGCATTTAAAAAAAGTAAATATATTGAACAAAAAAAACCCAACAAAGTATTTATGAAGCATTGGAAAGCTGGAGGAAATGGTAGCATTTAAGGCTAGCTGAGACAATTTAATACAAGCATTATTAATTGATTGAAAACAATGCATTGCTGAGAGAACACTCTCATGCTAGTGTCACAAAAATGACAATGTGCATGTACATTACTTACTGACTGGTGCCCTTTAAGCAGCTGTTCTTTTACCTTATGCCTAACGCAAACTAGAAATGTCACAACGCAACAGAAGCTGCCCCATCAGAAACACTCCACCTTTCCACTCAAGCAGAAACTTCTCGTCTGATTAGAAACCTCTGTTCATGTATTGTATTTTGTAATATGCTTCAAATAAAGGACAAGGAAATTGTCTGGAAAAATTAGCAAGAGAGAGCAGAGAATGAGGATAACTGTTCAATGATGCCAAATTCTCAGCAGGATCACATTCCTGGCCCAGCATGAAAATCGAGGACACATTCTTGTATATTTTTTTAAAGGGTTAATGTTTTGTAATATTATGTCTGCTTTTGCCAGTATTATATGACCTGTCTTGTACAAACCTGTTACATGTTAAACCTATTGAAAGCATTGAATTTGTATGCTAAATTGCATATTTAATAATAGAAGTATACTGTATAAACAATGTAACCAATCAGATCCTTAGACACTCTTCAGAGCAACTTGCCTATATTTATAGATTTTAGGGCTAGATGTACTAAGCTGCTACAACAACTACTACTACTGCTCCTATTGCTGCTGCAACTACTACACTACTACTACTACTACTGTACTACTACTACTACTGTACTGCTACTGCTTTTGCTGCTACAACTACTACGCTACTACTACTACTGCTCCTGCTGCTACTGATCCTTGAAGAAGCCGCCGCATAAGTAGGCGGGGAAACGCGTCGATCTACAAACCATTCTCTGCCCGCAAGGATAGCCGGCCGGCCCCTTGTCCGAACCTCAAACAGCATCCCTAACTGAAATTTGGCTGAAGTACAGCAACCTGGAAAAAAGGTTTGGAGGTTTCTATTGGGTACATTCGCTTACCAGTATACTAATATAGTAGCTACTGAGGAGCTGACAACTATAAAGCCTGCCCCTAAACATTCCCATACCAAGACTGCCAACAGTTACTTACTAAACCTACTAACAGATTGGGTGCAGGTTTCTAATTGTCCTCCAAATTATTTGGATAACTAAGAAAGGACTCACTTCAAGTTGACATCAACCCTGATCAATTTGGACTTATTAACAAAAACTTTTTCTATCTACTAATTTTATTCTAGTCTATTTTTGGGTGGTATTGGCCGGTACCTGATGGGAATTAATACTTTATATGTATATTGTTGTATTATTTTTTAATTGTCTGTTAATATTTTTTTATGTCTATAAACATTGCATGTTTTTTATTAGCTAAACTGGCTACTGTTTTTGCCTGAGAACCCGAGCGCTTTCTTTTCCTTAGCTCTGCTCCTATAGCTGCTGCTACAACTACTACACTACTACTCAGAGCTGGCAGTAGCCAATTTGATGCCCCAGCCAAGAATTGGGCTTATGCCCCCTTATTCCTCTGCTAGTCATGCCTTTGCCCAGTTCCCTTCTACCAGCACAGCACTTAATACCTAGCAGCACAGCTTACAGCAACAGACAGCAACACCCATCACCCCTCACAAATAGCAATTCTCATCCAGCACCCTTCATACAGAATCAGGGCTACCATCAGAAGTACACACAGTATACACAGTACATCACAGCATGATGCCTTATACATAGTATGCTACAGTAGAAACCCTTATACCAGGGGTGGATTGGATGGAAAACCAGCTGGGGAATCTGCCATAGGCAGCCCCAATGGTTGTGGGGGTCTGTCGAGGTGTGTGAGATCCCTCTCTTGTATTCGCAACCACTGCCCTTCCTAGATCCTCAACCTCAGCTGCCACTCTTCTCCAACGCCATCAAAATGCCCATCCCAGTGCACATATACTGCCCCACCACAGACTCAGCACCCAATGAGGAACGGCCTTCCCCCAACAGTTCTAACACCCAGGGAGGAACCCACTCTCCTCCCCACAGACCCAGGACCCAGAGTTGCACCTACTCACACACACAGATTCAGCTCCTAGCAGAACACCTGAACCCCATCACCAGAACCCCCACACAAACCCAGCACCCAGGAGAGCACACGCCAGATCCAATCCCCAAGTGAGCACCACTCCACAGATAGAATCAGTATCTGAGAGCTTCACCCACACACCCAGGAGAACACACCATTCAGACCCAGCACCCTGGAGAGCACATCCCCACCACCAGTCCCAGCACCCAGGAGAGCACACCCCCACCACTTGACCCAGCACCCAGAAGAGTACACCCCCACCACTAGTCCCAGGACATAGCCACCTGACATAATACAGCAACTCCTACCTCCCCAGGACATTCCTGTCTCTTAATTTCCTGCAGGTACTCAGACAGTGGCCCTGCTTGCAGGAGTGGAAGCTCCTTAACAGGCAGGATGCGACTGCAGTTGCTGGAGGTGCAGGATGGGAGGCCTTCTGCACTCCTGGTTCTTGTATTACTCCCTCTGCTGACCACACCTTGCTGTCCCTGCAGTGCCCCTGCCGCTTTCACCTTCCTGTCAGTAGCTGTGACACTCGGGAGTCTCCTGCCTGGTTACCTCCTTCCTCAAGCGTTTGAGTGTCCACCCACAACTTAACATCCTCTCCTGGGGCTCCCTGTCTGCTCCACGCTGCTGGATGCTAAGCTGATGGTGGCTCTGGCTACCACGTTCATAGAGCCACCATCCAAGTGCAACCAAACTATGCCGGTCCTAGGCTTGGAATGACCTAGGCATTTGCCTAGGTTGCCTATGCCTAGGGCTGGCTCTGCTACTACTACTACTACTACCACCACCACCACCGCCACCACCACCACCACCGCCACCACCACCACTACCACTACTACTACTACTAGTACTATTAATAGTAGTTCCCATACATGCATAGTGTGAACAGAAGAAAGATGCATTCTGACAGCTTTGCAATAGCCTTGTGATGTCTATTGCAGTTGTCTTATCTTTGAATAAAAACGATACCAACTATCACCCTCAAGCTTTATTCCCAATATGGAAGCAGATTTTGACTTTTTTTAATGTGGATATTAAGGGGCTGACGCAGAGTTGGCAGAGAAATGTGCACAGCAAAATAAATATATACTTTCGGCCCTGCCAGCTCCTGCCAGCCCCTGCTCGAAGAACCTTAGAATCATGGCTGCCCAGTGTGCTTTCACATTAATGGCTCCTTATCTGACAATCACTAGGAAGTGTTGCTTTCATTAGGCACATTGGGGCTTATTCTGCAGGAATCGCTAATTTGAGATATGCAAATTGAGTGATTATCGGCAATTGCGAATGAAAATATTCATGCTTAGCAATTGCAATCCAGTTGCAGTTTGACAGGAAGCGGCTGTTTGTGCCATATTTTGGGTGTGGTTTATAAAAAGTAAGTGTGCCAAGGCATTTTTAGGGTGGGTCTCTGATGTCAGCACTGACCACCTCCAGACTGTCTCATTCGCAGAGTAGTGGAAGCCTCACACTTACTCACATTTGCACACATGGCATGTACTCTCCGATGTCTGGGAATCAGTCTACGAATGCACGGCGATTATGATGCATTCGCAGTTTTGCAATGAGCATTTTTACTTTTAAATTGGGTGGAGGCTTTTTTGCTCTCAGTCAACTGCTTCTTCTCAGATTAGCGATCGATGATGAATTAGGCCCATTGACCTAAGGAAAGGCAGCACCAGCACAGAACCTTTAAATTCCCCTTTTCTAGCCAATGGCAAATAAATAAATAAATAAATAAATATAACATCTTTTAGGTTTTACTTTCTTTTTTACGTAGTGGCTGTCACTGTTCACTGTGATGAATGAAACATTTAAATGTAATTAGTAAACTCATACATTTGCTTGTAGTTGCATGCTAGTGTTATTAAAAATGTAATTAGTAATTAGAAATGCTTCATAACCACACAGAAGGTTACTACATAACACATTACCAGGCTGCTTTTCGATGTTCTGTCCAATAATTCTCTGCAACACGCATCTTTATCAGACATGTGTCAGCCCACTATTTGCCAGATGTTTGCGAATCCTTTGCAGACTTATGTAAATTTGTATTTGTATCCTGCAACATTGGCACAGCCACGATTTGTAAAGTACGGTGCACAAATTGCACACATGTCACAGCTGCTCTTATTCTAACCCAACATTGATTTATTCTTCATTTTAATTCAATTGTATTCAATAATAGGCTAAGTTGCCTCTTTGAACTTTTCATGCAGCCCCCAAGCTATTGCAGAATGCAAATGTCTGAATAGAAATTCTGTTATTTTATAAAGGGTACACTAATAATAACAAGTGCCTTCAAAACTTTCCTTTTCTTTTAAGCAAATGTGTCTTTGGGACTGATTCACAGTTGGGAGTAAAGCACAAATAGAGCAAGTAAATGTGCAGCTGGATAACCCATGGGCCTGGTTCAGACCTGATCGCTGTGCTGTGAATCTTGGAGTCCAGCGATCAGGTAAACGCCACCCCGCCAGATTTTTGCCCGCCCCTGTGCACAGCTCTGAATGTTTTCATAGCCGTGCAAAAAGGAGAAAATCCATTAGCAATCATCCACCATCAAATGTATTCCCCATCCCCACCCCCTGTGTTCTGCGGCATCGTAGGTCAATACTTCCACAGTGGCTGCAATGAACCTGGAGTCTTCTGGTCCGGCGCAGATGTCAGAGGTCCTCCCCTGCAAAGGCTGGGTCCGCCTATCTTTCTTCCGTCACTTTCAGAAAACGTCCGGGTCCACCCCCAAAATGCTGGTTTGCTGTTAATCATGCTACGAATGTCCAGCGATAAAATACCACTGCTGGCTTCATTTGCAGGTGGTCCTAGTGCATGCACACAGTGTTCCAAGTGCACGCACTATCAATAATCAATAAATGAGGTCAGAATCGGACCCAATTTTACATTGCAAGAGTTGCAATTACATTATTATTTTTTTGCATGCAAGGTAAATACTTTCTGATTTTGCATATGCTGGATGGCCTTATTTCAAGAATGAAATATAGATTTTAGTTTGTACACACTCCACCCAAATCTATAGCTCTCTGTACATTTACATCTACCACCTGCAGTGCAGCATGATTATGTCAAGGCGCAGCATCAGCCCCTTTCATTTATGGGTGTGGATTATTAGATAGTGTCTAGATAGCAGTCAATAGGTTGACCCCAAAAGGTCGACAGATTGAAAATGTCGCTATGGTTAATGTAGACACACAGAAAGGTTGACATGAGGTTTTCACATTTTTGTGTCAATGTCGACACCTGTCGACATGGACCCCCAATTAGTGTACCCTCGCATGGTTCTCGTCACTTGCCATGATTCGGTCCTGGTCACTCACTCTGCTTTGCTCAGCACACTTTACTGTGCTCATGTGTAGTCCACATGGATGGTAAAATATGAAAAGCCCCCCCCAAAAAAAAAAAAAAATGAAAATCTTATGCAGACCTTTTCATGTCGACCTTTTGACCATTTTGACCTTTTGACCATGTTGACATTTTCACCATGTTGACCTATTGCATGTCGACATTTGGTGTGGACCTATTGATTCTCTATCGAGATACTGTAGATCTATCAACCGGAACCATAATTTACTGTGGCAAAAGTCATTGACACAAAATATATTTATCATCTATATATGTCTAGTGTCCATTTGTGTGTCTCCGAAACACCCATCAGTTGGCAGCGAGTGAAACTCCATTTCTTTCTCTCTCACACATGCACAAACACAGAGGCAAACACAAGGTAGCAGACTAGCTTTTGAAGTCTTTGCTTCGAGCGGGCTTACTAATAATTAAAAATAGGAATAAGATGTTTCTTTTATTCAAAATTGTATAGGCAATCTCAAGGCAGACAACTACCAGGAACGAGTCCATAACATGCTAAAATGTTTTGATAAAGTAGGTGCCAACATGAATATTAAAGTAAATATTTTGCACAGAGATTTAGATCGCTTCCTGTCCAATCTAGAAGATTTAAGCGAAGAACGGGGTGAACGGTTCCACTAGGATTTCAGTAATGGAAGAAAGATATCTGGGAAGGTGGGATCGTCACTTGATGGACGATTACTGTTGGAATCTACAGAGGAACTGCCCGCAACATGAATACAAAAGTATATCATACAAAAAACAGTACTCATAGTTTCCTGACACTTGCGTATTTAATTATACTGTTTTACGAATCAAATTGAATCAGAAAAAATTCAGGCAAAAATTATTTTTAACTATTTTTTAACATTTTTTGTTTCATTTTTGATAAATATTAAATAAATATACATATCTCAAAAACTAGAGCCAATTAAAAAATAATCAAAAATTGCATATTCATGATCAGGAGCACAAAATTTATCGAAATCAACATTTAAATCTCTGGCAAAAGATTAACTGTTTCCCAGTGTGATTAATACTTTATTAGAATTAGAATAAAATTATACATCACTTATTATAGTTTATAATGTTACACAAATATGTTTAATAACTGCAAACAATTTGAATATGCTAAAACTTTGTTGTTACGGTAATTATTTTCTAAGTATTTTTGGTTTCTTGCCATAAAAGATAATGTATAAAAAATCTAAGTGTTCAGTAATGATGAAAACCATAAATTGCAATTTCAATTTTACTTAGTCTAGCAATGATTTGTTAATATAAAACATACATGATACACCACGTGACACATTTAGAGAAATTAATGCAGCAAGATGTTGATGATCTTTTTGTCAATTTAATGTCTTTATCCAATTCCAAGAATTGATAAACCTTTATAAAAATGCCTATTTGTCAGTTTGGAAGGTGAAAAGAAATCTATAAAGTTTGATTTATTTATATATTTAGATTATATGGCTTACTAGGCTCACTCAATACAAATTATTTTAAACCTTATGGTTTGTTTTGGCTTGCTTTTGGGCTTTGACCTTGTCCATAAGTGTACAGATGCATGACCCTCTTATGCATTAAAATGTAGGGTCAGTTAATCCATAAAGTGAAATTGCAGAGAAATGTTTCAAAGGGACAGTACACGTCACTATGTTGTTGGTATAAATGATCTACGCTAATGCTTCCAGCCAGAACCACCTGAGGACCTTTATATGTGGATATTTTTGTATTCCAGCTAGCCTCTGTGCACATTCGTTTGCATACAACATGTTTTAAACAGGACATCTCTGAAAATCCAATATGCTAGGAATACAGGATGACTACAACCTTTTTATTGGTAGATATTTAAATTTAAAAAGATCAAAAGCATTTTACACTGTCTGATTAATAAAATGTAAATAGAATTAATGAAGAATGGTAACGGCATATAAGATTTGATAATTACAGTCTCTTGATAATTACAGTTGCCTCAGAATATCATACTGTATGTCCTGTGTATGGGTTCTAGCAGTACATAAGTTATATTCTCCCTAGGTCCATTTGCCTACTGCAGGATACAGCAGAAATTGACTGTGTAAGCTTCTGCCACTTATACATAGTAGATAGCTTTTTGGATTCATGTGTGTTGGCAACACGGATATCTGAAAGTAAAAAACGGAATTGTCTGGACCCTGGACCACCGTATCGGATTCTTGCAGCAATCGTAGCCACTGTGGAGATAGAAGAGTGCTTCCCAATCCATCTACCTCTTGAGGGGGACCATCCAGGAATGTAGGATTATGTGACAGCAGTCACTGGGGATACAGGGCGAGAGAGATTAATAACATATTTAGGAAGCACTTTACTATCACCAAAGTGGATAAGATTGCTGCAGAATAAGATGCCAGCCAGGCATTCCGGGGTCCAGAACATTCCGATTTTTACCCAATCCCATATGTTTCTGCTTTTAATTGACCTACAGTACTATAAACTGAAATATTCCAGGTTAAGAGAAAAACTATCCTGGGCTTTGCAGCTGTTCTGGCTGTTATTAATTGTTATATGACGTTGTTGCTCTTCTCTTAAAATAATTTATGCATCACTAACATTGCCCCCCCCCCCCCCCCCCCCCAAAAAAAAATCCTTATCCATAAGCATTTTACACGTACTAGCCCAAGAGGACAAAGATAGATGCTTCATATATAGAAAAAAAATATTTGATCTGCAGATATGTCTTTAGGTGTGTACCCAGATTTACAGAACAGCCAGATAACCTACATATAACTAAGGAAGCTATCCCTAAACTGATTGGAACAAGTTGCATGGTAAAGGAACCTGGGTGCTGTCTGTCTCCAGGGGATCCCAGGCCAGTACAGTGAGAGAGAAGAGGCAGAACTTCCTGCAGCAAAGGCATAAAGAGGCAGCCAGTGAGCAAGAGAGAGAGTTCAGACAGATGGTAATGGGCCTGAGGAGCACCATGTAGCAGTTAGGAGTTCAGTGCAGACCGACAGGGAAGAGGTGATGCCCAGAAGGCAGAAAGATGGAGATGGCAGGAATGGTCAACAGCTGTGGCACCGACAGAGAACTCCCTCAGGGCGAGATGTACTAAGCCTTGAAAAGTGATAAAATGGAAAGTGATAAACCACGAGCCAAGCAGATCCTAAATGCCATTTTTCAAACACAGCCTGTAACATGGGAGTTAGGAAATGATTGGCTGGGTGTTTATCACACTCCATTTTATAACTTTTCAAGCTTAGTACATCTGGCCCACAGTGAGAGCATCCTGGCTGCGCTGAGCCAGTGCAAACACCTGCAGAAGACACAGACAGTAAGTACCACGTGAGGACAATGGTGAGGATACTACTGGAAGTCAAGGAAGATGCAGGCAGGAAAAGACCCCAACAGGCACTGCTTAGGATCTGCTAAAGGCTGGAGTAAGGCAAGATGGTTTAGTAAGTCTTGTACCCTTAGGAGAGGGGACACTTACAGCTGTTTTACTTGCAAAGACTGCGGCCTATTACACATGCATATACACTGGCTATGTGACCTTTGTATTAAAAGGAATTATGCAAATTACTTAAAGCCAGCTTGTGTTCGCCTACATGTTACCTGCAAATAACTGTCAATACCACATAACTGCATACCTGCCAACATTCTGGACATCCCAATGAGGATGCATAAAAAGGGGTGGTGTCCTTGGCAGAAGGGGCGTGGCCTCACAAGAATGACGAGATAATGAGCCACGCATACCATTTGCTATCACTGTGGGTGCATGTCCAGAGCTCTGTGAACTGCTGGCCATGCCCCATGATTAAAGGCTGTGCACAGTGACAGGGGTTATCACATCTACTCTCCCACTGTGGGACATGGTGGCCTGTGGATGGGACAGTCCCCCCAAAAATAGGACTGTCCCTTGAAAAATCAGGACAGTTGGGAGATATGTTACTGTATTATTCATTATTCATTGAACTGAACAAGGTTCAATATGTATTTTATTTTCTGAGCCCAGGTATTTAAAGACACTGTTATGCAAATTGTTTAATCTTCAATAAAGTGGAGTTGGATCCTTTAGATGTGTGATCATTGGGGAAATGTACTAGCATGGGAGTTCTGTTGAAGATGGAAAGTTGCTCATAGCAACCAATATTATTCTATTATCTTTTAGAAGGTGCTAAATAAATAAGTACATTTCTTTACCCCATCTCTGATCTCACATGAACCTGGTCCTTGTAAGATGCCCCCATGCAGCTTTATTGAGCATCACTGACTTAGGGGTATTACACATATACTGTACATGACCCTTTCATACGCTATTAGTAAAAATCATTTGCGAGTACAATGGTAAAACATTATTCAAATGTCTATCTCCTGTCAACCACCAGTGTTTGTAGTTAAGGTCAAATAGCTTAGTGCTCTATTTGTAGTACCAGATTGTAGGCACAGAATCACGTTATTAATGATGTGATAGAACGGTGAGAGTAATTATGGTTTACTTAGTCACTGAGGACATGTTACATCAAGCTTCCATTGAAAAGCTAAGCAATTATGGTATATGTGCTTCGTAATTGACCTTGTAAAACAGTATTAATGTATAATTGTGTTTTGTATATAGTATTTAGAAATATAAGTTTCTTGAGGCATCTGAAAATCCTGGTGGACATTTAATAGGATGAGAGATTCAGAAAGTGAGAGATTTGGTAAGAAATCCCCAGTTTTTTTAAAACAGCAATCATTTACACTGCAAAACTAGTTTGATTTTGCAGTGTAAATAATTGCCGATTTAAAAAAACCCTGGAGATTTCTTACCAAATCTCTCATTTTCTGAATATCTCATCCTATTAAATTTCACCCCATGTTGGGAATGTACTGGTTTTATTGACATTAACACTTTGTATTTTCACATTATTTGTAATGTAAGCAGTGAAAGAGACATCCTGTATCTTTATTCTGTTCTGTCACTGCGTACATGGTGCAAGGTACATAGGCAGTGCACCCCCTTTCTGACTCTTAGTTAGTGCATGGGTGAGTCTTTTACAGGTGTGGATACTGATGGTGTGATATGGTGGAGAGTCTGCAGTGCCATACAAATAAGTTAAGCATTAGACCACATATTTGTTGAAAATAAAACTCTACATATCTTCTCCACAACAGCCAACAGTTGAATTTCAAACATAAATGCAGACCGTTTACAAATTTTTACAGTTCTTTACCTCTGCGCTACTCTACTAGCTGGAATAACTCTTGCCATAGACCATAGGTGTGTGCAGCACATTTTATAAGGGGGTGCACCACCAAAGGGGTGTAGCACCACCTATTGGGCGTGTCTAACACCGCCAAGCAGTCATGTCTACCATCATCTATTGGCACTCTCTACAATATAAAACGTCTCTCAGCCCGCCATAATCTCCTGGCTTCATCAGTTTTTATATTCTAATTACTCTGTGTAACAGTACATGCAAGTAAAGTATAAAACATATATGGATGACGCAGGTATGTAGTGGTAGGAGAATGATCTAGTACAATTAACAATGCAAAACATACATAATTGATTGATTAGTCTGAGGGCCCCCGGAGGCCCTGTAGCTGAAGTCTATAGTGGCAGGGAAGTGTTTAATAGGGAGTGCACAGCATTAGAGGGTGCCTGTGCCCACCTAACACTCAAAGTGTGCACGCCTATGCCATAGACACATATGCCATCTTTCCTTCATTCAGCTTTATCAGTGTACAAACTACTAAAACAATTAATTAATTAGGATAGGACACTGTGATGAAGTGATCATACATTTATTTACCATAAAAAAACATCTAAATGTTGCATTTATCAGTGCACAGACTATAAACCTTCATATGTCTGCCTTTTCATATGTCTACCCCATTATGTTACGTGGCCAGCAATAGACAGACTATGTTTTCTCAAATGTCTTTCTCTTTTTACCCCTGCATCAATTTAGAGGACCATGTTGCTGACCAAACATGAGGCGGCCCTTCTTCGGTAACATGCTGGGGTCTTGTAATAATCTGTATTGTCTGACAGTCCCAGAGCAAAAAAGTTTGAGAATCTCTTATTTGAAGAACTAAAATCTAACAATTACTAAAGACACAAATACATAGAAACTGTACGCTCTATTTTGGAATAGGCTCATTAATTTCATCATTAAAAATGTTTCTATACATTCTATAAGTTCTGGGTATATCTACATCTATGTTTTCAAGTCATAAACTAGTTTGTTACTGTATATCAAATTGTACTAAAATTTGGTAAAAATATATACATTTTGATCAATTTTAGAATGTATTAACTATATATCTGCAAAAGAATGTAATGTATAAGTTAAGTTAATATGTGAAACCACTTTTTTTCTGTCAATAAAAATTATTTATTAAAAAAAAAAAATGTTTCTATATCTGCAATGAAACACCCCATTTTCAGCTATGGGAGTTGGGACATAGAGAAAAAGATTTTACAGTAATCCTGAGGACTCATTTTACTACAGTGAACTAAAAGATCTGGGGTGCCGGATGGGGTATCTGCACCCTTATTGACAGAAATCACACAAATTGTTATTTGGATAATATTTTTTGAAAGACAGGCCACTCTCCCTGATATAGAGAAAGGGGTTCAAAGCTTACATAAAGTAACTTTAGACAATGACACCAAAAAACATATTTGCTAATTATTTGAGAACACTTTATGCTTCTTATATAAGCAGATAGGTGTTGCAGTCGGATATCGATATTAATAAATGTGATTGCTCTGATTCAGCATGACATCAAATGCCTTCTATAATTTATCTATTGCATTTTCAGAATCAAAATTAGAACCAGCTTTATTGGCCAGTTATACTTGCGTATACTAGGAATTAGTTTTGGATTGCTGTGCAACAGCCAGGTAAGTTACAGGTAAACAGTGACGGTTCAGATATATATCACACGTACAGATATACACTAGATGTACTCTGGAGAGGGTGATGGACAAAGACAAAAGAGACGTGGGGAACATACTGTATTTTGGCTGAGCAGCTCAGCACCCAGGCAGCCCTCAGCAGCGCCACTCGGTCATTGCAACAGGCCAGTAGGTAACAGTAAACAGAGGCAGTACAGATATTTAACACATTTGGCTGAGCTGCACAACTCCTAGGCAGCCATCAGCAGTGGTTGCTACAGGGCTGCAGCAGGGCCTAACAGGCCATTTTCCACATCAACATGCCACAGTGACTGAGTTCCTAGGCCGTTCCCCTGAGAAGCTGAGGAGTGGGCTAGTGTGTCTGGGGGCATTGGTTGGAGCCTTGGCTGGGGGGAGAATCAGTGTGTAGGGAGAGAAGTGAGGCTCTTAACATACTCTTATGTCATGCTATTATGTATGTTTTATTTGAAAATCCAAATAAACAGTTTATACAAAAAAGAAAAAGGATTGCCGCTGTACACTTAGTCCAATTTTGGCCCGAAACCCACACCTTTTGGCCAACTGCGACGTTATCACATCCGGACCCTTATATGAAAGCGAAAAAAATATATTACTCTTTGGAATGCATAATATTACACGTTGGTTTTGGCTTCAATATTTTATGTTTTGATCTACTACAACATTTTTTTTTTTTTTAGGTAGCAAAATCTGTCTTTTTAACATAAGCAATATCATATTTGATGAGCACTTACATTCCTTTGTGTACACATATAAAATATATAAAATATATTTTTGGTGTTTACACTTTTAACGCATTATTTGTGAAACCTCTTTTTTGTTTATATTTACATTTATGTTATATGAGCCTGTGTAAAGCCATGGGCTTTGCACACTTATACAAATTGTTGGTTATGGCAATTAATCATTGTTTTGTGAACTGCATATAAGGAGTTTTTTTCCTGTAAAGAGTACCTCTAAAGAATAAATTCTCGTTGTGTTTATTCTTGTTTCATTGGCATTTTAATGTAGTAAGAAAAACATGTATTCTTCTTTTTTGGTTTTGTTTATCAAAGTTAAGCTATGGTATAACCAAAGCATCCTGTATTGGAGTTTGTGAACTATAGACAAAATGAGCTGAGACAAAAAGGGGCATGGCTTTAAATTTTGAAAGGGGGTGTGGTTTATGGGTGGGGCAGGACTTAAGGTCATTTTCCAGCCTGCAGATTCCCGTAATAAAGGTTCCATCATATTACCAGCTCCATAAAACTTTTAACCTGTCACTGATTGATTTGCCTAAGTCCTCCTGAACAATTGTATGAATAAACAAATACTTCATAAGTCATAAATTAACAAAGACTTTGAATCACAGAGTCCATCGTCTTACAATTTTATTTTCCAAATGTTTGATACTTATGGCATTGTGTAACAAGTTGACAATAACGAACATGCAACCTTGATTTATAAACAAATTTACCTTGACGTTCTGTTTCTTAAGTCTCAAGCATCAATTATATGTTGTATATACAGTACATTAGCTAATCTGTGCAAAGAGATGCCCAGAGCTGGCTTTTGATGTAAAATAGGATTGTCTAGAAGGTTTAATTTGTCTAACAAAGGCGATCCAGCTGCAGATACAGTCAGTAGACATCTAAATCCTGAAACATGTAAGTGATACATTTTTGACTGTGTTCCATAAGCATCATTATAATCTAGCTGTATGTGTGCTGCAGTTCTATTCTTATTCAGTCTAGGTTCATGACCTAACAAGTAAATATTGAAATACCATTACTGTTGAAATAATGGCAAGTTGTAAATTTCTATGGATGTCATATACAGAAAAGGTTATTATTGCAATGTTTGCTGTTACCACTTGAATACAGATACTGTACATTAAACTACAGTATGAGAAATATGTATTCGTAACTGTTCTTAAGATCAGTATTTGTGGTGAACAGTGACATACAGTACCTGTAATATGAACAGAAATCTTAAGATTAAGGTGGGTGTGCAATCCCCGGTCACGACTGTCATCTGTCCCAACAGCCGTGATCCTGGCCCATTTTCATTTTGCTCAACAGCAAATCGGCAGGTGGTATTCAATGTCCTGCAAAAAGGTGGCATGCCCATGTGAAATGACCGTGGATCAGCGAGTTACGGCCGTGAGCTCAACAATCCACTGCCGTTCTTAGCAAAAACGGGTCCAACAGCTTTTAAAGTTGGGCCCGTTCTGTTGATCTGCCTCTTCAATGCTGTTGGGAAAGACAGCATAGGCACCCGCCGCTATTTGAATATCCCCCTTTTTACATTTGCACTGCATAACTTAAGAGTTATGTATATATTATTTTTCTAAATAATTAAAAAACATAGAAAAAATAAATTACAAATCTGGAAAAATCAGGACAATGGTATTTTTTTCTTAAAAGATCAAAGGAAATCAGTAGTAGTAGTAGTAGTAGTAGTAGTAGTAGTAGTAGTAGTAGTAGTAGTAGTAGTAGTAGTATTAATAATAATAATAATAGTGATAATTATTTGTTCTTCTCTTTACAATTGTTATTATTATTATTTGTATTAATAGTAACATTTACTGTATATATAAAGTGACAAAATATTACACACACATATTTGAAGTGATCATGATACAAATAAAACCCATATGAGCTTACAATCTAATGGTGTGTACACAAGGTCAGATATGCCGTGCTATGCGTGTCCCGATGCGATCAGATCGCATCGGGACTCGCATCGCACAGCATGCATGCAGTGGCACAATTTAGACTATATAGTGCAGATCTGCACTATATAGTCTTGGCTGCCCTCTCTATTTGAGGGCTGACTTACACTTACATGGGAGTGCGCATCGGCAGCGCATCGGGCTCGCAAGCCCTAAAAAAGCATGTGATCTGCATGCGATATGGCCTCCGATGTTCACTAAATCAGCAACATCAGAAGCCTGTGTGTACACACTATAAGAGATGTACAACGCATACGACGCGACCGACCCGATTTTGACTGTTTTCAATGCATTTCAATGGGAAAATCGGGGGCATCGCGTCGGTCGCGTCGTATACCACTAAAAATGACACCCGATGGCCGCGATTGTGGCCGTGCTAGGAAACAAGTACCGAAACTAATAAAGCCATGTATTACTGAGCTGCAGCTGTCCTTGGGCTACATTTATAATTGTAGCCATTTTGACTTAATACATCTTAGAAGAGCCAGGTTCTGTACCCCAATGTTTCTTTTACCCTTACATGAGGCCTGGTATAGCCTCTATGATTTGTAAGTCTGACTGTTCAACAATGAGGGGTAGATGCAATTATGCCTTAGAGCAGGGCTGGCCAACCTGCATGTGGCTGTTTTCTAAATGAGGGGTGAGATTTAATAGGATGAGAGATTCAGAAAGTGAGAGATTTGGGAAGAAATCTCCAGTTTTTTTTAAAGTTGTAATCATTTACACTGCAAAATCAAACTGGTTTTGCAGTGTAAATGATTGCCGCTTTAAAAAAACTGGAGATTTCTTCCCAAATCTCTCAATTACTGAATCTCTCATCCTATTAAATCTCACCCAAGATGCGGCTCCAGCGGTACTACAGCTGAAATGATAAAAGGACATTCCAGGAAGTGGTCAACTTTACTTTAGCTCCTCAGTGGTGTATTTATACTGCTCTCGTTTGGCATTTGGTAGTGGGTTAAATGGGTTGCTGAGATTAAAATAAATGTTTCACAAGGTGTTATAAAGGCCACCCTTGCCTGAGAGAGAGAGAGAGAGAGATAGAAAGATAGAGAGAGAGAGAAAGAAAGAAAGAAAGACAAAGAAAGAAAGATAGAAAGGGGAAATGTTGACTAAAGCTATCTGTTTCTGTTAATTCAAGGACTGTTACAATATATTATTTTGATATTAACATACAAGTCATATATAGACAAATAATAATATACAGTATGTCAAAAATATTTACATAAAAACTTGTTTAATGACCCATTTAGAAAATGTTATTTTCAAGTGAATTCTATACAAAATGTAAGTCAACGGATAACTTTTGTATAGGTGGCTTGAGAATTGAGTACATTTACTTTATGATTAAGAAAGTATTTTATCTCAACAGATTGCGGAAGTCTATGTAAAGCACTGAGCCCTTCCATATAATGATAGAAGTACAGTAAGTGATATGTTTATGAGATGTGTACTGTAGGTGTAATTCTATAATAAAATGTGTAGATTGCATTCACGGGTGTGAAAATTAGTTCACAAAAACTTACTTTGTGTCTATAGAATTATTGTATTGAAAGTATTTGGCCATGTGATAATATATGCTATCTCATTTACATCTGTTTATTATTCCACCATATATGGTACATTGAAATGAACACAAACCATTTTGTTTATTTTATCAAATATTCACATTTCTTATGTGTCACTCATCAGAACATGAAAGAACCGGTCTACAAATGGAACAGTGACTGAGCTGTGTTTGCCAGGATTTTGAAATCATTTCAAACATCTAATGCTATTTGCATGTAAACTGATCAGACACATGGTAGAAGATTGCATAGTTCTTAGGACCATGCCAATTTAATGCAGTTGAACTCATCTGTGTAGTATCATAGCTGAATGGAAATGAACCCTACACCTGCATTGTGATATCAGCTTGACTTTGAACGCATACTTACCCCACCTGGTACTATAGATGCACTATTAATCTTGCTATATGGGCCAACATGTAATGTTTTCGGCAAGTGAATGCATTAATATTAGTTGTAACAGTTAAATTGTGTGCAGCATATAATGTTAATACAAAGTGTGTGGAGAAGTGGTAAAAAGGTGTTACATATCATTCACATTCCTTACACATGGCGAAATGCATAATGGTAGGTTAATTGGACTATGACAAAAAAAAATGCTAGTATGTATGTAACATAGATACATAGAACTTGGTGGCAGATAAGAACCATTTGTGACCTACAGTATATAGTCTGCCCCCCTTTTTTAAACCTTTTTGTATCCTCAACCCTATTTGATTCTTAAGGCCCCCACACACTAGAACGATTTTTTGTCCGATTGTCCGATTTCCGACCGATCGTCCGATATATCGGCCAATTTTTACCAATAATCGGCAATAGCCGGCAGATTATTGCTGATTATCGATAAAAATCGGCCGATATATCGGACAATCGGACAAAAATCGTTCTAGTGTGTGGGGGCCTTTAGTTCTTTGTAAAGAGATTCAAATGCCTATCCACATGTGCATGTGTCCATGTATGTCCACCTACTCCACGAAAAGGTACTGATGTGAATAACTATTCTCTGTAACGTGTAGTGTAACCTGTGTAACTGACAAGTAATAAAGTCAGTTTTATGAGGTCACCCTTGTTTTCAGCTGTATTTCACATGTTTTAAGTTTATTATGCATTCCAATATGGGACATATTTTGAATCATTCACGGTACACAATTAATGGAACCTGTGCTTGATAATAACCACTTTCCTGGTGCAGTACTCTTATAAATAGTGCTGAAAAACATTCCAAATTGAAGCATAATTAATATACATTTTTTGGGCCACATCAATATCCTATATTTTAAAAGGCTAATGATTCTGGAACTAAAAGTGGCCCTGGAAACATTTCTAGAAGTGGCCTCAAGTGGGCAGAACCAAATCAAATATACTGTAGGCGGTACCAACATCAAAATAGGTGGGACTAATGTGGTGCCGCACTTCTGAGGTACCCCTGTTTGTGTGTTTAAACTGGGGCTGCAGGAGCTAACTGTCCTTCCTGGTTGTCTGGTAACAGGAGCAGCCAAAAGAGAGAGCATCTGTAGAGCACTAGGACCCAAGGGAGTTGTCAGAATCCCTGAAAGAGGGAAACAGAGCTGTGCTGCTATTGGGCAGAGGTCAGAGAGGAAAAAGTGGAGTTGGGAGAGAGAGTGAGGAGAGCAGCAGCATGACATGGCTGCAGCAGAGTGAGAAGCAGTGTGGCAAGTGAGGACAGGACCACATGTGAAGAGGACACAGCTTGGCATTCTGTGGAGGACAGAGACAGCAGCTGCAGACAGAGTGTGTGCCTGTGGGAAAAGGAGCCACAAGTGAGAGAAGTGATTGGCAGGAGCCAGCAACTGTAGCAGTTAGTACAGGTACCCTGATAACACACAGCCCTTGTCCATGAACCCCTTCAGAATCTGCCCTGAGAGACTGCCCCTGTATCCACCTGAAGGCACCCCACAGTACCCCTGATGCCCAGGCAGTGCATATCAGGCAGCACTGGCCCCTTCTTGTCCCTGTACGTCAGGGTTGCCGACCCTCCCGGAATTACCGGGAGGATCCCGAAAATCGGGTCCCCCTACCGGCCCCCCGGAAAGGTGGGTAACCCTCTCGGATTCCGGGGGACCCCCACGCCACCCCCCGATTGCGGCGTCTTCCCCATACCTCTGGATTGAAATCCGTCAATCTGTGGGGCGGAGCTAAAATAGTGTCATTTTAGCCCCACCCCCTCCACGGAGATCCGTGAATTGGGGATTTTAACATCCTGGGGGCGGGGCTTAATGATGTAAAGCTCAAGCCCCGCCCCCCGAACTGCAGCTGGAAGTCTCCTCTCTGGGCTTCTCCTGGAGAGGAGACAGAAAAAGTCGGCAACCCTGCTGTACGTGCAGAAGCCACAGATAGCTCAGCCCAGGCCACACAGTTGCAAATGAACCAAATTTAATTTCTCACAGTGTGGCCTGAAAGAGACACTTACTCACCTCCCACTACAAAGGCCTGTGAGCACAGAAGGCTGCAGGGAAATGACACCTTACTGCAAGCAACCCAGAGAGGGACAGAGAATGTTCTAGTAGGTTTTGTTTATATATACAGCACCCTCCATTGGAAGTCTGTGCTGTACATCACAAATAACTTCTCCATAGCACCACCACTACAAGTGTCTGTTCTAATATACCTATTGGATTATAAATACTGGGCACCGTACAACCATACTTTACAGCGCCCTCTGTAGGACATTCACGCATGGAACAATATATTATATATTCTTATATTTGTGCTGTGATTGATGATTATCTTTGACGTTATTTTATGATATGTGTCTATTGCAATTATCTGATATTATTTCATATTCTAGTGAGACGTTATACCTGCTAGTTATTACAAGATGTGATTTAACCTGAGTATTGCATTGATACAGAATATTTTAAATTGGTAGTAACGTTTGCAGCGGTGACCAGTTAATTCCTTAGTTAATAAATATTGTTGTCACTGTCACTTCGTGTGCTAGTTGCTGTGTGGGTGTGTTGCTTGGGGTGTTTATCCTTCTGCCACAGGCTCCTGCTAAGGAAGAAGAAGTTGTTGAGCCCACCCATCATCTGGAAACCAGGTACGACAATACACCAGCGACCCCGGTGAGTGCATTACATCTCACCCACTGAGCAGGGTGTTACACTAACACATCATTATAGCTGTGTGGAAGCCGTTGGTTTCAATGTGCTTGGCAGTGTAGTGGTCCCCTTTAAGCTGCTGTGACAAACCACAAACCTCCACATTTCAAATATTATCCTATCTCCCACACTGAGAATGAACAAAGACCCTAAAATCCCATCAAGCAGACAACAACTCATTACCAAATATCCTCACACTGCCCACAGTGGAGCACTGAAACATCCCAGAAATTGTAACACCGCCAGATATAACCCACTCTGGTCACTTATAATATCACAATGGATAAAGATGGGCACCTGCCTTGGATGAGCATTTGCAGCGTCAGGTTCACTGCTTTGAGAACTGGAAAATATTGAAAGTCTATAGCTAATATGCGCCTGGGTGATGCTCGCATCTATGGGAGAAATGAATGTGTGCCAGCAGCCAACAGAAAACGCCTACTGGAGCAATTCAAGTGTTGCTCTGTTTGGGAGCGCACAGCTGTAGGCATTACTGTCATGTTGTGCGTCATTTATATGGGCTTGGAAATAGTTTTTAATAAAATGGCTACATGCACATACAGTGGGTGATAGCAAAGGTAAATTGAAAAAAAATCAGGATAGAGATAAAATAACATTTTAGCACATGTATACTTTCATTCACTTTTTCAAATCAATTAGTAAAGCATCAAAAGGTTCAACCCACCTCTAGCATCTCAAACGGGTATGGCCACATCATTTTCAGTCATTTTTAAAGCACATACTTTACACTGAGTTGACTGCGCACCAAGATGACAGACATTTTGTGTTCTGAAATAATATTTATGAACATTAACCCTACTGTATTTGTCCACTGGAAACTAATGCACATTGCAGCTCCTAATGATTTCATAGAGTAGTGATTCAGCTTCCAAAATGTTTGTTCTCCATATATGTAGTTGCCAGATGCACCTTAATATACTGTATATATATTTTTGTTATCCATTTGTATGACATACTTTCCAAATATTATAAGTTGGTAAAAGTTTTAATAAAATTAATTCAATGACAACTTCCTAGTATCGTGCATGTGCCCTTTAAACATGAAATTAGTTAATGCTAATTTATAAAAAAAAATTGTACCTAAATCCTTAGTATAAATCTTGTTATGACAGCTAATTGGATGTTTGCCTATTTGACGTGTTGTTCTAGTTCCTGCCAATGTACACAGGTGTGCTGGATGCCTGCTCTTAACTTACAAAGTATCAACACTTTGGCAGGCCAAGCTAGGTTGCATAATTTCATCAGGTTTCGTCAACTGAACTCAAAAGAGTCAATTCAATTAGCCACGAATCAGGCTGCTGCATGGGTAAGTATGGTCCTATGCATCAATTGCAGTATTTCATTAGGGCCACTGAGAATGGCCACATGCCTGGATGCTGAGGACAGGGCTAAATCATTGAAGGCATGTTGACACTGTTCACGTACTGTTGCAACTGCAAATCATCCTGGTTGCGGCAATTTGTATAGACTGCATTGAGATGAAAGTAGGGATGGACATCGGAAGCCAACCATCAAATGATGGCAGTGCTTCCACCATTGAAACTTTCGATGCGATGGTAATTAACCATTGCATCAAAAGTATTCGATGGTGAAAACTAGTTATATGACTAGTGCATGCGCAAAAGCCTGTATTGCCATTTGTAAGCTGGTAATTGGGTTTGGTGACAGGGCCCAGGCTCTGAGCTACATATTACTTTATCACTGGACATTGTGTGTATAATATACATATATAATATTCACACAATGCCCAATGATAAAGTAGTATATTAATTTTGTACACATTATTAACACTTTAACAGCAAGTAATCAAAATGTAATAAAATTAGATAAATTGTAAACTAACTCGCTTTAGGTTTCACTATTTTTCCAGGTAGGAAAATGTCTATTTATTAAGGCAAGTGTAACCACACACACACAAATAAGGGAGATGATGGTATAGTGGTCACATCATTTATATGGTGAGGTAAATATTGCAAAGAGTAGGGCCAGCTCTACCATTAGGCAGCTGCCTAGGGTGCCAGGATCTGTGGGGGCACCACTATAATGCTACACACTAGGCGATTCTAGCTTCCATCATCAGCTATATGGTCGCTCAGTGACCATATTGCCGGTGATACCTAGCGACCTGCGCCGTGTGTGCGCTCCCACCACAGCCCAGTGACGGTCGCAGGAACTTGCTAGAATCGCTGGTCCCCAGTAACATACTGATAACCAGCAACTTGGTCGCTGAGCGACCAATCGCTAGCATCCAGGTCACGTAATATAAAAAGTAGTTCACTATATATAAAAACAGTTAAGGTGCCCCTACACTGAGGCGATTTGGTCCGATTTTGGCCAATTGCGACCAATCGACCCGTTAAATCGGACCAAATCGCCTCTCTCTGACATGCCGTTGGGTCCCGTGCGCATCGGACCCGACCTGGTGATCGGACCAGCAGGCCGTCCACCCGTTATTCCTGGCGGTGAGGCGGGCCGGAAGCAGGGACGCATGCATCCATCACAACGGATCGCATGCGTCTGTGCTTCCGGGAAGGTCCCGGCAGCTTGCAGGCTGTCGGGTGTCCGTACACTGCTGCGAGGCGTCACAGCAGTGTATGGGCACCTTTAGCTTGGTCGATTCCACTGGTACCCCAGGACTGTGTATATTGCTCCTCACTATATTGACAGAAACAGACAATCTCTGACCAACACTTCACTGATGATGATATAGTGGTTGCTGCCTGGTAATACTAATGCAGCTTATTAATGAGTGTTGTGTGTGACTGACATTCACAACTGTCTGTAGCTAGTTGTATTGTGTACTTATTATTATTATTATTATTATTATTATTATTGTAGCTTGCCTGAGCTGGTATAACATTCAGTGATGTTACTGTCTCCTCCTCTCTGAATCCTCCAGAGCTCAGTGTGTGTCTGTGAAATTTGCTGCTGTTTGAGTGACTGGTGCTGCAGGGTGATGTTTGTGCTCTGATTGGCTCTCTGAGTCAGTGAGAGCCAATCAGAACTAGCAGTGGGCCCTGTTGCCTAGCAGCTACAGCAACCATAGAGAGGGAGAGGGAGGGAAGCAGAGAGAAAGTCAGACAGCCTCCAACGAACCTAGGAAGTTTCCCTGACACACATACACAGCAGCCTGGGGAGGCATATCTTTTGGGAATTACAAAAAATAAGCCACCATCGGTACACCATCGGATGATTAGCATTCGATTGTGACAAACATCGGAAGGTCACCATTAAATGGTAAAAACACTAACATCGAAAGAAAAACATCGATGTTTCCGAAACATCGACCATCGATGTCCATCCCTAGATGAAAGTGCTCTCGGAATAATGTGTAGTAGCACTCTGTGGGGCTACTGAGAAGGGGCTCAGGAGGGGCTGCTAAAACATCTAAGGGGCTGCTGTATTTAAAACAAATTTAAACAAATATTTATTTCTTTTTAACTGAAGGGGTGCTGCCAAATGTGTAGTATAATTCATGGGGTGCTGCCAAGTGCGCTGTATAATTCATGAGGTGCTGCCAAGTTTGCCATTAAATTCATGGGGTGCTTCCAATTGTGTTGTATAGGGTGCTGCCAATTGTGCCGTATAATTTATGGGGTGCTGCCAATTATACTATGGAGGACTACTACAATAGGGAAATACTCTAGGGGAGACTACTACTATGGGGGACTGCCAATTGTACTGTATAATTCATGGGGTGCTGTATTATTCATGGGGTGCTGCCAATTGTGCCATATAATTCATAGGGTTCTTCCATCTTGCACCTCTTTTCTTTGCATGATGTGCTCTTTGGAGCATTTTTTTGCCACTCCTAGATTTGCCACGTGTTTGGTGCAAGCTTTTGGCCTAAAAACAATATTGTGAGGTGTGAGTTGTTCAGAATAGGCTGTAAATGAGTGGAGGTGAATGCTACTGAGTTTAATAATACTGTAGGAACAAAAAAAAATGCTGTGATTTTAGCTGTTGTTTTTTTAATATACAGATCAAACCAGTGGTCGAAGTGGAAATTTTGAAGTGGGGGTATGGAAATTTTGAAGTGGGGGTATGGAAAAGTAAAGAGTGAATATAGTGCGCACCTTCGGACACCCCCCTATCCATCAACGTCCCCTGCCAGACTGCCCCGTTGTACAGGGGTATTACAAAAGCACAATATGTGCTGCTGAGTGATCAGAGAGCATCCTGAGGGGGGAAAAAAACTTTTTTTTTTTATCTTCAGATTAAAGTGGGGGTATGCCATACCCCCGTATACCGCCCCACTTCGACCACTGGATCAAACACCAAAACCGAAAGGGTGGTTTTGGTAAAACCAATCCAGATCCAAACCCCAAAGGGAGATCCAGATCCAAAACCAAAACACAAAACATAAAAGTGTCCTGTGCACACTCTAGTTTTATACATATTTGTATTTTTTTGTATCATTTTTTAATTTGTTTTTGTTTTACTTTAGATATTCTTTTAACCCCTTCCCGACATTTGACGTACATTTACGTCATGGTCGGGATGTACTTCCCGACACATGGCATAAATGTACGTCATGAATGTAAACTGTCACCGCGTCTATAGACGCGGTGACAGAGGGACGATGGCTGCTGTCCCTGACAGCAGACATCTTCCCTCATTGCCCAGGGGGGGCAGCGATGCCCCCCCCATCGGCGATCGCTGTGATTGGCTGTTCAAATGTGAACAGCCAATTACAGCGTTTTCTGTGTACCGGCGAATAACGTCGCTCGGTAACACAGGGATCGGTGGTGATTGGTGCTGTTAAGTACAGCACCAATCACCACCGGGTGTAAAGGGCTCACTGGTGGTCACCCCACCTCACCCCACCTGCCCCCAAGGCTGTGATTGGTCCGTCGGACCGACGGACCAATCACAGCCATTACACCTCACAGAAAATAACGGAGACAGCCCTGCAGCCGCCATTCCGGTCAGGAACAGCGTGCAGAGCGGTCTCCGTGCCCATCTGTCCCCTTATACTGACCTGATCAGCGTTGGTGGCATCCGTGCTGCCAGCTGCTGGTGCTTCCTGGTTGCTGTGGTTGCTGTTGCTTCCTGCTGCTGCTGCAGCATCATTGTGTCAGAGTGTGTGATATAATTTTGTCTCTGCTGCCCCCTGCTGCCCCCCTTTTTTTTTTATATATACCCTGTCAGGTATCACCAAAAGTTGTGTGCCTGCTGCCCCTCACTGCTAATCAGTGTTGCATCACTGATCATCAGTATTTTTTTTTTGAGGGTGCTGTGGGGTTTTTTTTTTTAAATTTTTTACACCCACGGTGATTTTGTGGGTGTCCTGTGGCCGCTGAGCGCTGATCAGTGACGTACATCACTGATCAGCATTTTTGGCACAGGGTTGATCTAATTTTTTTTTTGGGATCAAATTCCTGTTGCCCTTGACTAATCAGCAGTTTTTTTTAATTTATTTTTTTTGGATGGTGCTGTGGGGTCTATTTTTTAAATTTTTTTTACACCCACAGTGATTTTGTGGGTGTCCTGTGGCCGCTGAGCGCTGATCAGTGACGTACATCACTGATCAGCATTTTTGGCACAGGGTTGATCTAATTTTTTTTTTTTTTTGGATCAAATTCCTGTTGCCTTTGACTCATCAGCAGTTTTTTTTTTTTTGGAGGGTGCTGTGGGGTCTATTTTTTAAAAAATTTTTACACCCACAGTGATTTTGTGGGTGTCCTGTGGCCGCTGAGCGCTGATCAGTGACGGACGTGACTGACCAACATCTGTGCTCAATTTTTGGAGCAGGAGCTTTTTTTTTTTCTTTTAACTTACACGTGTTAAAGCACTACATACACACTACATACCCCCCGTGTTGAAATAAAGTTTGTACCCCCCCCCCTACACTATACACGTGTTGAAACACTACACTTACACAAACACAAAAATAATAAAAATGTCCCAATCATTGCAAAGACTGTTTTCAGCGGAGGAGGCATATGCCCTTATTGCCTCTGACACTGACACAGCCAGTGAAGAAAGCGATGAATTTGCATTCGTCTTAAGCTCCTCTTCCTCCTCTAGTGATGAGGGACCCCCTCAAAGACGCCCCCGTAGAGCAGCTGAGACCCCCCCCCCCAATGATTGATCTCATATGGACCCCACCACCAGACAATTTTGAGCCCCAGGTTCCTGAGTTTTTGGCCAACCCAGGAATCCAATTTGATACTACAGGCCTCAAAGAAATTGACTTTTTCAAAGTATTTTTCTCTGATGATTTTATAAATTTAATGGTGGACCAAAGTAATTTATATGCCCAGCAGTTTATTGCCCAAAACCCCACGTCATCATTTGCTAGGTGGACCCCTGTAGATGCAGTAGAGATGATGACGTTTTGGGGTCTGGTGTAACATATGGGCATAGTTAAAAAGCCAGAAATTAGACAATATTGGAGTACAGATGTTCTGTACAGCACCCCACTTCATCGTATGGCCATGACCCGGACTCGTTTTGAGACGATCATTAAATTTTTGCATTACAACGATAATGCACAGTGCCCACCCAGAGATGATCCCACCTTTGACTGGCTATTCAAAGTCAGGCCGGTCATTGATCATTTCAGCGCCAAATTTGCTGAGATGTACATCCCCGAAAAATTCATTTGTGTAGACGAGTCACTGATACATTTTAAAGGAAGGGTTAAATTCCGCCAGTACCTTCCCAATAAGAGGGCAAGGTATGGCATAAAAATGTATAAGCTGTGCGAAAGTACCTCAGGGTACACCCACAGGTTTAGGGTATATGAAGGGAAGGACACAAGAATTGAACCGCCAGAATGCCCCCCCTCCCTCGTAGGTGTTAGTGGAAAGATTGTCTGGGATTTAGTGCACCCCTTCCTGGATAAGGGTTATCACCTCTATGTGGATAACTTTTACACCAGCATCCCCCTGTTTAAGGCCCTTGGTTCAAGAGGTACAGCAGCTTGCGGTACTGTGCGCAAGAACCAAAGAGGCCTCCCAAAAACGCACGTTGCCCAATTACTGAGAAAGGGTGAAAGCAGGGCACAATCCACCGAAAATATGTTGTTGGTCAAATATAAGGACAAGAGGGATGTCCTTATACTGACAACAATTCACGGAGACAGTACCACCTCCGTCCCTGTACGAGGTACCAGTACCCACACCTCAAAACCTATTTGTATCCTAGATTACAATAAGTACATGGGCGGAGTGGATCTTTCAGATCAGGTACTGAAGCCGTACAGTGCCCTGCAGAAAACAAAAATATGGTATAAGAAGCTGGCCGTGTATATCATCCAGATGGCACTGTATAACGCTTACGTACTAATCCGTTCTACTAGCCAGACGGGGACATTTATGCACTTTCAAGAGGAAGTCATAAAGGGCCTAATATTTGGGAACCAGCAGGCAGAGGGCCCCAGTACTTCTAATACTGGCCCCCGTATTGTATCAGGGCAGCATTTTCCTAACGAAATCCCCTCCACTGGAAAAAAGGGCAGGACACAAAAAAGGTGCAAAGTTTGCTATAAAAAGGGAATAAGAAAGCAAACTATTTTCCACTGTGAAACTTGCCCCGACAAACCCGGCCTATGTATGAAGGAGTGTTTTAAAATATACCACACATCTATGGATTATTAGGTTCATCATTTCACCGTGCTTCGGGGGTCTTGCTAATGCGACATAGCACCCACCATTCATTCCACCAGAATCTGTGCTGCAAAATCCAAATATCACTCCTTCCCTTCTGAGTCCTGCCATGCACCCAAATGGTATTTTTTGGTCACATATGAGGCATTGCCGTACTCTGGAGAAATTGCGGCACAGATTTTGGGGTGCTTTGTCTCCTTCATTCCTTGTGAAAATGAAAAATTTTGAGCCAGAACTGCATTTTTGTGTAAAAAAATGTAATTTTTCATTTTCACAGCCCAGTTGTACCAAAATTGGTGAAACCCCTGGGGGTTTGAAATGTACACTATACCCCTAGATGAATTCCCTGAGGGGTGTAGTTTGCAAAATGGGGTCACTTGTGGGGGGGTTCCACTGTATTGGCACTTCGGGGGTCTTGCTAATGCGACATAGCACCCACCATTCATTCCACCAGAATCTGTGCTGCAAAATCCAAATATCACTCCTTCCCTTCTGAGTCCTGCCATTTTTTGGTCACATATGAGGCATTGCCGTACTCGGGAGAAATTGGGGCACAGATTTTGGGGTGCTTTGTCTCCTTCATTCCTTGTGAAAATGAAAAATTTTGAGCCAGAACTGCATTTTTGTGTAAAAAAATTTAATTTTTTATTTTCACAGCCCAGTTGTACCAAAATTGGTGAAACCCCTGGGGGTTTGAAATGTACACTATACCCCTAGATGAATTCCCTGAGGGGTGTAGTTTGCAAAATGGGGTCACTTGTGGGGGGGTTCCACTGTATTGGTGCTTCGGGGGTCTTGCTAATGCGACATAGCACCCACCATTCATTCCACCAGAATCTGTGCTGCAAAATCCAAATATCACTCCTTCCCTTCTGAGTCCTGCCATGCACCCAAATGGTATTTTTTGGTCACATATGAGGCATTGCCGTACTCGGGAGAAATTGCGGCACAGATTTTGGGGTGCTTTGTCTCCTTCATTCCTTGTGAAAATGAAACATTTTGAGCCAGAACTGCATTTTTGTGTAAAAAAATTTAATTTTTCATTTTCACAGCCCAGTTGTACCAAAATTGGTGAAACCCCTGGGGGTTTGAAATGTACACTATACCCCTAGATGAATTCCCTGAGGGGTGTAGTTTGCAAAATGGGGTCACTTGTGGGGGGGTTCCACTGTATTGGTGCTTCGGGGGTCTTGCTAATGCGACATAGCACCCACCATTCATTCCACCAGAATCTGTGCTGCAAAATCCAAATATCACTCCTTCCCTTCTGAGTCCTGCCATGCACCCAAATGGTATTTTTTGGTCACATATGAGGCATTGCCGTACTCGGGAGAAATTGCGTCACAGATTTTGGGGTGCTTTGTCTCCTTCATTCCTTGTGAAAATGAAACATTTTGAGCCAGAACTGCATTTTTGTGTAAAAAAATGTAATTTTTCATTTTCACAGCCCAGTTGTACCAAAATTGGTGAAACCCCTGGGGGTTTGAAATTTACACTATATCCCTAGATGAATTCCCTGAGGGGTGTAGTTTGCAAAATGGGGTCACTTGTGGGGGGGGTTCCTAACTTTTTGCATCTTATGGTGCCTAGAAACCTACATGGTGCCTAAAAAATAATCTCATAAAAAGGAGGCTCCAAAATCAAGTAGGTGCTCCTTCTATTATGAAGCCTGTGGTTTGGTCAACGTGCACACTAGGGCCACATATAGGATATTTATGAAAACAAAAGAATTGGGGGAATCAATTTTTTGTCACATTTCTCTAGTAAAATCTACTGTGTTCCTTAGAAAAATGTATTAAAATTTAAAATCTGCAAAAAAAATTAAATTTTGAAATTTCACCTACACTTTATTTTAATTCCTGTGAAACACCTAAAGGGTTAACAAACTTTCAAAATGCTGTTTTGAATACTGTGAGGGGTGCAGTTTTTGAAATGGCATCATTTATGGGGGTGTCTCACATACAAGTCCCTCAAAGTCACATCAGAACTGAACTGGTCCCTAAAAAAATCAGTGTTTGAAATTTTCTTGAAAATTTGAGAATTTGCTAGTCATATTTTAAGCCTCCTAGTGTCCAAAAAAATTAAAAGGAGGTTGAAATAATGATGGCAACATAAAGTAGACATATGGTCTTTGTTAGTTATTAACTATTTTGAGTGGTATGATTATTTGTCTCACAAGCAGAAAATTTAACATTTTGCAAATTGCAAAATTTTCAATTTTTTTTACGACATTTTGGTATTTTTCACAAAAAAACACAGACTGTATCGACCAAAATTTACCACTAACTTGAAGTACAATGTGTCACGAGAAAACAATCTCAAAATCACTGGGATAAGTAAAAGCAAAAAAAAGTTATCCCCACATAAAGTGATACATGTCAGATTTGAAAAAAAAGGGCTCTGTCAGGAAGGCAAAAACAGGCTGCGGCGGTAAGGGGTTAAGTGAGAAAGGTGTCTAGTCAATTTAGCACTCATTGCACAATAACTCTAGCATTATGGCAACTTACATTTAAGTTGTTAATAGATATAAGCTGCAAATTATTATTGTGAGAGATCCTACACATTGCAGCTCCCCTTAAATTTTAATGAACCCCAGTGATGGTTCCCTCAGTTCAGACTGACTTTTATTACTGAAGGCAGGAAAAATCATTGGATCGTGAGTGACCATCGAATTATTTCTTCTGCTAGTGGCTGTATACGAGGGCATGTGTTAGCGAACACATCCCCCGCATGCTAGCGAAGGGATTTGGTCGCCTAAGGGGTGTGTGTGTTTGTGTGCATCCGGTGTGGGTGGGGGGGGGGGGGTAAATTATGAAGTATTTCTGTACTTACAGGTCAATTAAGAGAATGATGCATTAGAGCCCAATTACTGTCGACCACTTACTTAAAGTTCAGAAATATACTTATTTACTTATCACTACTTTGTACTCCTATTACAATTTTTTGGAATGATATAGCAAGAGATGACCTTGTGAAAGTTAAAAATGTTCCCGTGACTTACATGAAAATAAGAGAAGGCTAAATAGTAATGTATTCATTATAGAAGGTCACTTGCAGCCCAATAATATCACAGATAAAACATATGTATTGCCCATTTAATTATGTCAAGTTTCTACTAAAAAAAACTACAGTAACACAGTCATTGACCAATGAAATGAAGTAATGAAAAAAAGAACACGGACACTGAACTTACTTACTCTAGAAGAGGGCCTTAAGAAATAGGACACATTATTATTTGTATTGTCAAGTACTGTACTGACAAGATATCAGATTGAGATTGATGGCCTGGAATTAATCTTTTCATTTGTTCTATATTCTTTTTATTTTTCCAGAATATTTTACCTTGTAATTAACTATTTAAACACATTTTATTTAGGCTACCACAAACCACGTTACAAGTTATAAGCTACTTATATAGGACATTAGACAATTAAATACTTAGAATTGCACTGTGATCTTTTTATTATGCACTAGAAGCATTTAGATATATATGAAATGTGACCAGACCCGGAACATATTGCATTTTATATTAGTGTTGCAGAGCACAAGATGGGCTGGTTGGCTGCTATACAGAATGTATGATACAATTTTGTGGTCTGGGTGTTTTATCAGCTGTAGAAAGCAAGGAAGATTACAGGAAAGATGGGACCAGAGCCGGCCTTAGGCATAGGCAAACTAGGCAATTGCCTAGGGCATTTGGAATGCCTGGGGGCATCAGCAGCTTCTGCTGATTAAAATGATATGCAGCATGCCTATATTCTGTGTGTGAGTGAGGCTGTATCTGCATATGAAATAGTGTAATCATGGAAATCACTGTAACATAGCATTCTGTATGCAGGTACAGCCACAGTCGCACACAGAATATAGGCATGCTGCATATCATTTTAATCATCGGAAGAGCTCCTTGTGTGTCCTGGTCACATAACAATGCAAATAAGAGGAATTTTCAGCAAAAAAGGCACCCAACGTTAGCAGAACTGGCCAGGAGCTGCATGGCTTATTGAGTCAAGATATATGAGGAAACATCTGTATCCAAGCAGAGGCAGAGGTCACAGTGTTAGCGGCTGTGCGAGTGCTGTCTGTGGGTGGGTTGGTTGTGCCATAGTGTTCGGCATATGTGTAAGGGGCATTATGTGTGTCATGTATAAATGCATTAATAATGTGCGACATATGTGTAACAGGCATTATGTGTGTCATGTGTATAAGGGCATTAATAATGTGCAACATATGTGTAATGGGCATTGTGTGTGTCATTATGTGTATGAAGGGCATTAATAAAGGTTGGCATAATGTGTAAGGGGCATTATGGTTATAAGGACATTAATAACATGTGTCATGTGTAAGGGGCATTACTGTGTGGTATTATCAGGGTGCCGAGAGAAAGGGGTAGGGGGTACAAATTACCCAGGCCAAAGTCTGATGGAAGGGCCCAGTGGGGGCCCCGGGCCCCCTCCCCTTAAGTGACAGCAGCAGCTGCAGCTCTTCTCCTCTGCCCAGCACACACTGCTTTGTGCTGGGTTGCAGTGTGGCCATGGAGGTGCTTAAAATACAATATTTTCTCAGGATTTTTTTCTAAGGTTATAATGTGAAAAATGTGAGGAGTAATGTATATAAGGTAAAGTGGTACTACTGTGTGATGTAACGTGAATAAGGGACACCATCGCATGATATAATGTGAATAAAGTGGCACTACTGTGTGGCATAATTTGAATTGGGGGTACTATTGGGTGGCCATGCCCCTTCCTAGCAAGAACACACCCCTGTTTGGGCTGCGCACCGAATGTGTGCACTGTTTCTATTTAAAATATTGCAGGTAGGAGCACCAAAATTATGACTGCTATGATGAGGGTTGATGGTGATGGGAAAAGGGAGCAAGGTCAGAAGCGGAACTAGTGGCGGTGCTAGGGGGCACCAGCCAAAATCTTGCCTAGGGCATCATTTAGGCTAGGGCCGGCTCTGGATGGGACTGGACTGTTAATGTAAGTATTACGTGTCTGTGCTGCAGAGAAAGGTGCTGAAAACTGCTATATTGAAGATTATGTGTAATGGATCAGAACGGACTTGCCCTAAAGAAAAGTGGCATGAATCATTAGATATATTTAGAAAAAAGAATGATAATTAATTATCTGTGTATGAATAATTTATGACAATAAAAATAATGAGTGGTACCTGTAAAATAATTAATTGGTTAAAAACAATGTTTACACCTGTTTGGTGAAAAGGTTGGTTTTTAGTGCAAATTGTATTGTCCGGTGTGGCTGACCCTATCTAACCCTACAAAGCTCTGTGCCTTCTTGGTATGGTCGCAGATGTAATAGCTGGCTCCTTAAGGTGTCTGGTGTTGTAGAGAGGTCTAAGCGCAGAGACTGGCTGAACCACTTTGCCGTGGCAGCCGCTACGCTGGATCTCCGTCCTGGCCGGAAGTTGGACGGCAGTCACTTTGAGCGACTCAGAGGGGGCACAAGTTACAGGATACCGGTGTGGATCTCTTCTTGTCTTAGTGTCCAAGGCATTACATGCGACTAGCACACTTTTTCAAGGATAATATTTCTGCAAGCAGTCTTTGCTTTTATAGATAAAAAACTTTATTAGTAAAAACGGAAGTTTCCGGCTTTTTGGCCAGGACGTAGAACCAGCGTAGTGGCTGCCACGGGAAAGTGGTTCAGCCGGTCTCTGCTCTGAGACCTTTCTGCAATGGAGCCTACACCAGACACCTTAAAGAGCCAGCTATTACATATGCGACCATACCCGGAAGCCATGGCACGGAGCTTTGTAGGGTAAGATAGGGTCAGCCACACCGGACAATACAATTTGCACTAAAAACCAACCTTTTTCCCAAAAGGGTGTAAACATTGTTTTTAAGAAATTATTTTACAGATACCACTCATTATTTTTATTGTCATAAATTATTCATACACAGATAATTAATTGGCGCTCCTTTTTCTAAATATTTTCATTCTAATTATAAGAGCTGCTTAGTATATGAGCGCGGAACCATAAAACCCTTTATTAATGAATCATTAGATAGACTGAATTGGTTGGGACCAAAAGGTCGACATGCAAAAAGTTGACATACTGTAGTCAAAAGGTTGGCATGGTCAAAGGCAGTGGCATAAGTTTGCCCCAGTTGCCCGGAGGCAAAATAAATATTAGTGCCCTTCCCCCCCCACACAGCACCTTATATAAATATATGTATGCATGTGTGTAAGTATGTTTGTTATGTATATTATGTTTAAATTAAAGAGAGAGTGTGTCTATGGTCCTACTAGGAGGGGAAGTCAGCCAAAGAAGCGATATTGAAGCCTTTTAATGAACGGATTTAAATTTGCAGGGGAGGAGAGGTGCCCCTTTGGTAGCAGGAGCCCGGCAGCTGATGACTCCATTGCCTCCCATAGGTACGCCTCTGGTCAAAGGTTGTCAGTGCCAAAAGGTCAAAATTAAAAAGGTCAACATGAGTTGTCACAATTTATTGTGTCAATGTGGACACCTGTCAACATGGACCCCCAATTTGTATAATGCGTACCCTCACATAGCTCACGATGCTTCGAACCCAGTGCTTTGCTTCACTCAGCACGCTTTACGGTTCTCAATTGTAGGCCATGTGGATTGTAAAGTCTACATTTTCATGTGTCAACCTTTTTTCCCATTGATCTTGCCGACCTATTGCACGATGACATATTTCATGTTGATCTTTTGACCATGTCGACATTTTGACTGTGTTGACCTATTCACTGTCTATCAAGACACCGTAGATCTATCAAATGTAACCCAAAAAATGTGGCAAATGGAAATTTTGTAGTCATGGTAGTTTTCATTGTGTTATTGTCTTTTTGTATCCTTTAGGTACAAGACTGTTGTTATGTCTGGGTGCACCACAGGCAGTGTCCCTTCTCCCATGGAAATTACATCTCTGAGTATTGTGCCCCCATGCCACTAGGAGCACTAGAGGGAGGGACTTAGAATTAGTTTGCGGTGGGGAGGGGGCATTAAATCTGAGGCAGCCATGCTCAGCTTTGCCATGATGCATATCCCGCCACAAAATATTTGGGGTCCAAATGCTAATTAGCCTTAAGTCTTTAAGCTTAGGCTGGAAGAATATGAAGGCAGAAGAACAAGGAGTGTGGGGTCCCCGTAATAATTTACTATCAGGACTAAGCTTTACCAGTCATAGTGCAAATCAGTCTTATGCCGGTCTTCACAGGACTGGTGTCCCTAAGGAAGTGGGGTTCACAGAAAAAAAGTGCTAGAGCTATTAGCTCCACTCCTGAAAGTCATTGTGTAGTTAATAAATATTGATTCAATATAATATAACAAATACTGTATACATAATATTATTTCTTACTTACTAGAGCACTGCAACTAGCCCTGTCATGTCTAATTATACAAGCTGAAATGGCATGTTGGCACACAGAAAAAAAAATCTACAATAATCACAGCACACAAACATCAAATTGTAAATAAAAACACTGCAGTGCTCATTCACCAATTTAAAACTTACAATTCTAATTCTTTTCGATTTACTTAGACAACCTCAAACTTGTAATAATAGAACAAACAATAAACAAACATGGAATGTCTCCTAGGGAGTCCATTGTAATTGACCACTATCTGCCATGTTCGGACCAATCAGAGCACTTTTAATCATTTTGTTAACCTGTGATTTACACCAGGCTTTCTATGGGAGATGTATTTTGTCATCTTTAATGTTTTATTAATTTTTTTTGCCAAGTTAAAAAATGCCCACTTCGGACCATAGTAAACCCATCCCAATGGATTTGTATTAAATTGTTGCAATTTCAAAGTTAGTGCTTTCATGTACATATATATTTTTTTTCTTTTACATTTTAAATTAAACTCACTATTTATAAGAAAATATTGTATCATTTATTTTTAGGATACAATTTATTTTGAAGGAACACATGAATAACAGCTCCTATGTTTCTTAAGTTCTTTAATTTATGGGTAGATTTTCTCTTTCTGTTCCCAATTAATCAAATCAACAAGAAAAAATACATTTAAAAAAAAAAATCTAAAATTAGAACAAACATACTCTCATAACTTATTCCTAATTAACGTAATTAGAAGCAAGTGGAACTGGTAATGAGTATTTCAAATTATATGAAAAACCTTCACCCAGCTGATTTGCAATAATTAAACTGTAGTGTATACTTTTTAAAGCTACTTCTAGAGCACTTAAAACCTTTTTACCTGGATATTTAATCTTTATTCAGATTGCGTACACTTTTCATTTCAGTGTGACAAGGTATTTCAAAAAGAAATTAACCCCTTCCTGACACAGCATGTTTTTGCCTTCCTGACAGAGCCCTTTTTTTCAAATCGGACATGTATCACTTAAGTGTGGATAACTTTTTTTTGCTTTTACTTATCCCAGTGATTTTGAGATTGTTTTCTCGTGACACATTGTACTTCAAGTTAGTGGTAAATTTGGGTGGATACAGTCTGTGTTTTTTTGTGAAAAATACCAAAATGTCGTAAAAAAATGGAAAATTTAGCAATTTGCAAAATGTTAAATTTTCTGCTTGTGAGACAAATAATCATACCACTGAAAATAGTTAATAACTAACATAGACCATATGTCTACTTTATGTTTCCATCATTATTTCAACTTCCTTTTAATTTTTTTGGACACTAGGAGGCTTACAATATGAATAGCAAATTCTCAAATTTTCAAGAAAATTTCAAACACTGATTTTTTTAGGGACCAGTTCAGTTCTGATGTGACTTTGAGGGACTTGTATGTGAGACACCCCCATAAATGATGCCATTTCAAAAACTGCACCCCTCACAGTATTCAAAACAGCATTTTGGAAGTTTGTTAACCCTTTAGGTGTTTCACAGGAATTAAAACAAAGTGTAGGTGAAATTTCAAAACTTCATTTTTTTTGCAGATTTGCAATTTTAATACATTTTTCTAAGGAACACAGTAGATTTTACTAGAGTAATGTGACTAAAAATTTATTCCCCCAATTCTTTTGTTTTCATAAATATCCTATATGTGGCCCTAGTGTGCACGTTGACCAAACCACAGGCTTCATAATAGAAGGAGCACCTACTTGATTTTGGAGCCTCCTTTTTATGAGATTATTTTTTAGGCACCATGTAGGTTTCTAGGCACCATAAGATGCTAAAAGTTAGGAACCTCCCCCACAAGTGACCCCATTTTGCAAACTACACCCTTCAGGGAATTCATCTAGGGGTATAGTGTACATTTCAAACCCCCAGGGGTTTCACCAATTTTGATACAACTGGGCTGTGAAAATGAAAAAATTTAATTTTTTATTTTCACAGCTCAGTTGTATCAAAATTGGTGAAACCCCTGGGGGTTTGAAATGTACACTATACCCCTAGATGAATTCCCTAAAGGGTGTAGTTTGCAAAATGGGGTCACTTGTGGGGGGGTTCCACTGTATGGGTGCTTCAGGGGTCATTCAACCAGAATCTGTGCTGCAAAATCCAAATATCACTCCTTCCCTTCTGAGTCCTGCCATGCACCCAACTGGTATTTTTTGGTCACATGTGAGGCATTGCCATACTCGGGAGAAATTGCGGCACAGATTTTGGGGTGCTTTGTCTCCTTCATTCCTTGTGAAAATGAAAAATTTTGAGCCAGATCTGCATTTTTGTGTAAAAAAATGTAATTTTTTACACAAAAATGCAGTTCTGGCTCAAAATTTTTCATTTTCACAAGGAATGAAGGAGACAAAGCACCCCAAAATCTGTGCCCCAATTTCTCCCGAGTACAGCAATGCCTCATATGTGACCAAAAAATACCATTTGGGTGCATGGCAGGACTCAGAAGGGAAGGAGTGATATTTGGTGGTGGAATGAATGGTGGGTGCTATGTCGCATTAGCAAGACCCCCGAAGCACCAATACAGTGGAACCCCCCCACATGTGACCCCATTTTGCTCACCAGCTTTGGGAGGGGGGCTGGCGCTGCGGCTGGTGGGGGGGTGGGAGGGGTGCTGACGCTGCGGCAGCCGGGTGGGTGGGAGGGAGGGGGGGCTGCCGGGTGGGGGGGGGGGGCTGGCGATCGGTGGTGATCGGTGCTGTACTTAACAGCACCGATCACCACGATCACTGTGTTACCGAGCGGCTTAGCCGTCGGTAACACAGAAAACGCTGCAATTGGCTGTTCACATCTGAACAGCCAATCGCAGCGATCGCCGCGAGGGGGGATGTCTGCTGTCAGGGACAGCAGACATCTCCAAACTGTCACCGCGTCTATAGACGCGGTGACAGTTTAAAACCATGACGTATATATACGTCTTCGGTCGGGAAGTACCTCCCGACCATGACGTATATATACGTCATATGTCGGGAATATCTTTCTATCTATCTGTCTATATATATATATATATATATATATATGTATATATATATATATATGTGTATATATATATATATATATATACACATATATATATATGTGTATATATATATATATATATATATATGTGTATATATATATATATATATATATATATACACATATATATATGTGTATATATATATATATATATATACACACATATATATATACACACATATATATATATATATAATTCAGTACATTACATGTTATTTTATTTATTTTATTTGTGCTGCGGCTGGCGGGGGGTGGGAGGGGGGGGAGCGCTGCGTGCGCTGCGGCTCCTGGAAGGAGGGACTGCAGGGACTGCCGGGTGAGCTGCCGGGTGGGTGGGAGGGGGGGCTGGCGATCGGTGGTGATCGGTGCTGTACTTAACAGCACCGATCACTGTGTTACCGAGCGGCTCACATTTGAACAGCCAATCACAGCGATCGCCGACCGGGGGGGGCATACCTGCCCCCCCTGGGCAGCGAGGGGGGATGTCTGCTGTCAGGGACAGCAGACATTTCCAAACTGTCACCGCGTCTATAGACGCGGTGACAGTTTAAAGCCATGACGTACATTTACGCCATGTGTCGGGAAGTACTTCCCGACCATGACGTAAATGTACGTCAAATGTCGGGAAGGGGTTAAAGGAATATTATCACCCAAAAATTATAAAGTTGAAATATTATATAAATTATACTTTCATTAAACACATCTGTTTGGGAGTCTGATGATAGTAAAAGTAGGGGAACCTAAATGTTCGGTTTAATAGCTTTATAGTAGTCCATGTGGTTTTTCATTATGCCTTAAATTGATCAAGTGTCAATTTTGTGTGTTTTACTTTAATAGTTCCAGTGTGTCTATTGTTCCACAAAATTGGCATTTCAAATGTGACTCCATTAAAGCAATAAAATCTTTTGGTGTAAAGTTATCAAAGTCCATTATTCCCTGTCTTTGAAATCCAAATTGCCTGATTATTCTGTGATCTGGAGAGTTACAGGATGAGTGGAGATGCACAGTGAGTATTTCTGCCTGTCTATGTTCAGGTTCCTCATCTAGGGAAGCCAGTGGGTATCAGATTGAAAAATAAATAAATCAAGTCTATATTACTTAATTGGAAAAAACAATAACAATATACTTGCGCTACAAATGCCCTATAGTCAATATAGTAGTGGTCCCCTGCAACGTTTTTACAAAGTAATGCTCAATCCTTAGAAACAACATTATGAGAAACAAACATATAAAAATTGTGCTGGGAACAGCCTTAATATAACTTGAATGTATTATTCATTCTAAACCACTGGCCAGTGAAAATATTTAAAATGGTACACAGACATAAATTAATAAACAGACAAACTTAAAATAAAAAACAGATAATTCATTTGGTTAGCAGATTTTGTATTTTTAAGGTGCCTTAAGGTACGTCTTAGGAGTCCATTTCCCCTTTATCTTTTTATCCGACTTAGTAGAAAGCATGCATAATTATTAGCAAATAGGCAGGTTTCGATGCACTTTCCTAAGATCTGAGGAAGGCACTGATACCATAGAGGAGGCGGGGAAACGCGTCAACATCTAACCCTATCTGGAATACAAGGAGGCTCTCACTGGTACCTGCATAAAAAGACTATCTAAACCTACTTCCCATGGCTGCGAAGCAGTGCTGTGCTATTTACACAAATTCAAACGTTCAGGGGACGCCATCCTACAGGTCCTAGAGAGGTACCTTATCTGTCTAGCCAGACAAGACAAGTAAGAGACTGGCACTTTTTCAAATTTAAACTAATTCTTTTATTATATAATTTTTTTTCTATTACTATACTAACATATTGACTGCTACTAATTATGCATAATTTCTACTAAATCGGATAAAAAGATAAAAGGGAAATGGATGGCTAACACCTACCATAAGGCACCTTAAAAATACAAAAGCTGCTAACCAAATTAATTATTAGTTTTTTTTAATGTTAGTTTGTCTGTTTATTAATTTATGTCTGTCTACCATTGTTAATATTTCTCTGGACAGTGATTTATAATGAATAATAAATTCAAGTTATATTAAGGCTGTACCCAACACAGTTTTATATGTTTGCTATATTACTTAATATAACTAATGTGTACTCTCGTAACAATATTAATAAAATTAATGTGGGCCTCTTTTTTATTAATAAAAATGATCTGTTCCTCTTTTATCTTAGATATTAACTGTATCCATATCATAATAATATTAACAATAATAATAATAATAATAATAATAATAATAATAATAATAATACCAACAACAACAACATTGGCCTCTTTCAAATAATAAGTAAACTTAATTAACATCAAACTGAAAATAATTTTTCATCTGTAAAGGTTTCTTGGTTTTGACATATCGGTAGATGTTATTTGGTAACATTTTGGGATAGATGGTTTGAGTAGATCGAATAAAGAAGGGCAGGAAGGTGACAAAAAGTTACCAGGCTGTAAAATTTTGTTGAATCACCCCGCAAGCAGAAAACTTTTTTCATAATTTAAAAACCTCAGATTGTATTATCCAGATAACCTCCAATTACCTATATATTTTTACCTTGAAGAATCCTCTTTAATGATATGGAACACTCTGCTTTAAAGTCCCCGATTTATTTTAACAGACAAACATGCTACATCAAGCATCAAGAATTGGCCTCAAAGAATGTCAATACTTGCATGAAAACAAATAAAAGTATATAAGGTAGAAAAATAAAAAAAGAATTCCATCACCTCTTACCTCCATCCAAATATTTCCTTAACCTTATGCTTGCAATGGTGAACTGATTCATTACACTACACAGGTCAAATGCTTGTCATAGTAGACACCCTAGTTAATATTTAACTAAAAATTAATAGATTAGATAAACATGACATGCTTTTAGTGTCAATTAATTTAATAGCTTTTAAAAAAAAACAGGGAAATTACAGAGTATACCCTGCATGGAGTGCAATAGTTGTAGCTTAAGGCTTTGTGTTACAATTACTAGCAATTGAATAGTTGACACATGTAATCCTTGCGAGATTCTTCAATAATATGATGTCAAAGAGAAATCCTTCAAACAGGGCTATTAAAAAACACAATAAACATGATTCTTGTTGCAAGATTTATGCAAGCTTATGTTAGAATAACATAAATGAGGTGGTATTTGTTTGAAAATGAAAGGATTATATGGTCTTTGTAAGATGAGGAATTTATTTTTGGGGAGGGACACCGAACCCGTGATTTATTTTTTGTTTATATTCCGATGACTCCTTTGATATGTCAGCTTCTGTCACTAAGCATTAGGCCACTTGTAATTTCTTGTATTAAACAAGATAAAATACATTCTACCTCAAATAATTTGTGTCAAAAACTAACCTGAACTGAACAACATAGACAGAAGTGTTTATTGAGAGATTACATAGGGTTTATGTTTAATGATATACCAGACATGTTTCATTTTTTTCCCTTCCAACGACATCAGCACCTGCTGGGGTTAAACATGCATTAAAAAGTATAAAAAGGCATAGAATTCAACAAGGATAATCTATCACATTTTACAAAGGGCAGCACAGAACTTAATAATGTGTATTTTTTGTATGTGTCATGCAACTTTTACTATTGGATTTATTCATCTACGTTATTTAGAGTGATTGAAGTGGATGAGTCATGTTGAATGGCATGACCATTAACATAAAAAGAAAGATATCAGCCCACCAAAGTGATTTAAGTAGTGATGAAATTGTCAAATTACAATGGCAAAGAGAACATTTTTATCCTGTGCACCTCAGTCTATTGTCAAGCAGATTTTTGCTATTGTCTTGGTTGATTTATATGTTTTTATTATATTTACTACTCTTAAAGATTTTTTAATGGATGTGAAAAAATATTTACATTAAAAAATATAATCTCTGTTTAACATAACGTTGAGATATTGTTCACTTGACCTCCATTGGCAAGAATTTTATTTTTATTACGCATTAGCTATTATTTATAATACATATCCATTCACAAATAAGTGGGTTGCAATATTTTAAATATGTGATACATTAATTACAGAAGCTTGTAATCTACAGCCCATAAAGCATTGCAAACAAGTGTAACAGTAAAATGGTTTGCCAAGTATACGTATTTCGTTTTGAATGTTGAGAATAGGCAGGTCAAATAATTAAGATAATTGCTCTACACAAATATGTGAGCTGTGTGAAATTAGTAGGGTTTAAAATAATGTGTATCTCTGTAGGGATATAGTTTACAGCAGTGTTCCCTCTAAGCTGTGCGCACGTGCGCGCGCACACAACTTGACGAGTGTGCGCACAGACATTACAACAGAGCACACAAAGCAGCAGTGGTCCCTTTTTGGAGTTGTTGACTCAATTAATGTGTTTCACCCATTAACTACATTGTGTGTTGTGTTTTGAATGTTTAAATGTTTAATATTATTTTGAAGTAAAGTTAACACAAATGCTGAATGTCATTTTCCAGTTATATATAAGTGACGCACAAAAATTTAAATTTCCTTCCAAAGTTGCACAGCCAAAATCTTTTGCCGCACACAGTCTTCGAAAAATTAGAGGGAACATTGGTTTACAGCCCTTTTATGCATATCTGAATTTCATTATTTTAAGCCCTTACATTGTACATGTAGGTGTTTCAATAATGGGCATAGTGTATGTGGTGCACACAGGCTGCTAGGTCCAAGGGTACACACCACACTTTGCCAACATATTCAATACTTACCTCTACAGAGTCCCACATCGGAACTGCTGATGTAAGAAAAGTCACTCGGAAAAAGATGTGGTGGCCATTTTTCCAGCGATACGTACATTCTTCTATGGGTACATGGCAGGCACCATGTTTTTGGAGACCCATATATATACACTATAGTTTAGTCTCCAGGAACTCTGTGGGTGCCATGTTTCCAGAGAGCTGTATATACACAGAGTCTATGGTGCCTTAGAGAGGAGAGGGCCTCCACTATTGAGCCACCCATTTTTTTATAGCTATAAAAATTGGTCTTCCTGTATACGTAACAGTGGCAATACACAGATGGAACTAAATACAATTACTAGGATGAACAGAGATTTTATTTTTGAGGTAGAAATAGCTAGATCTCATTGGCTGGTAGCCAGGCAGATCACTAGCATATTGTGGTGTTCCACAATGTTTTAAAGTCACCACAATTGTTCCTGTCCCTAAATCAGCGGTAGTATTTGGTTTGAATGACTTCAGCTCGATTGCCCTCACTTCCTTAATTATGAAGTGTTTTGAGAGAGTGGTTTTGAATCACCTTAAGGGTGTCATCCCAGCAGAATTTGAGCGTTATCAATTTGCAAATAGGTCAAATCGATCCACCAAGGATGTTGCTCTTACTGTTCTTCATAGAATTCTCTGGGATTTGGAGAACAAGGACTCCTATGTTAGATTATTATTTGTGGATTATAGCTCCGCTTTTAACACCATCGTGCCCGCGGTATTGATTGCGAAGCTTCGCAAGATAGGTTACAATCCTCCCATTTGTAATTGGCTGTTGGATTTTTTGACTGATCGTCCACAGTCAGTTAGGGTGGGTTCTACTTCCTCATCAGAACTTGTTTTAAACATAGGTGTCCCCCAAGGGTGTGTCTTGAGTCCCTTTTTGTATTCCTTGTACACTTCAGATTGTTTTTAAAATTCAGAGTCCAACCTCATAGCCAAATTTGCTGATGATACCACAGTAGTGGGTTTGATCAGTGGGGGGGGAGTTATAGAATGGGGGTGCAGCAATTGATTAAATGGGGAGAGGTTAATAACTTACTCCTAAATGGTAGAAAGACAAAGGAGGTCGTCATAGATTTTAAAAGATCCAGAAGATCAACCATCAGAACGCTGGTTTTAAATGGCGAGGAGGTGGAGAGGGTTACTAATACTAATTATGTTTATTGAAGATCTGTCTTGGTCCTCACATACCGCTATAGCAGTTGGAAAGGCTCAGCAATGACTTTTTTTTCTGCGGAGATTGCGAGCAGCAGGCTATCTAGGCCAATAATTATGAATTTCTATTGTTGTGCAATCAAGAGTCTGTTGGCTTATGCCTTTGCAGTATGGTATGGGAATTCTATGTGCTCTGATTGGAGATCCCTAGACAGGATAGTCAAGGCTGCAGAAAAGTAATTGGCCAACCCCTGCCTAGGATGGCAGATATTATTTTAAAGAGGGAAAAAGTTAAGGCTGATAAAATTATTTAAGATCCTAGCCATCCTTGTTTTTCTCTTTTCTCCGTATTGCCCTCAGGGAAACATTACAGGTGCTTAGGTTGCTGTACTAGTCGGTTGCGGAACAGTTTTTTCCCATCTGTTATTTTAAGTCTGAATTATAGTATGTGAATTGTGAGTACTTCTTTCTCTCTCTTCTTTTTTTTCTTCCTGGTGAATTTCACTTATGCATTTTTTAATGTTGTAGTGACAATAAATTAGATTTGATTTTGATAAAAGGGTGTGTGCGGAGAGACTGTGCGCAAAGGGTTTATAAGATGAGAAGAATGTGAAGGTAATAGTATAGAAACATCGGGGGAAAAAGGTATATACAGATGTGTCCACATACATCTTGGTTTTCTTGTGCCATGTATGGCACAATTTGGCACACCTTGGACTCTGCAAAAGTTAAGCTTTGTGATTTTTCTAAAAATGTGCTTCTCTAATCTATTACTTTATATACAGTAAATTCTACTGCTGAAATGCTACATTTGGAAAAACAGCTAAGCGGTGTTTTATATGTTGTGACAAATTGAGAAAAAAAGCCAAGATGTATGTTGACACAGTACTTCCCCTTTATGGGTATCTTCACCTTTGGCAGGTCACCAGTTGTCAAAAATATAAAAAGATTTAGAGAATAAAATGGTAAAATACGTTCACAACAATATTTTATTTTTCATAAGACACACTTGTATAAATCTAATTACCTATAGGATATGGGATAACAGCATCAATAAAATAGCAATTCCAAATAAAAAAAGATTGGGACTTTTACCAGACAGATGAAAAAAAATGAGGCTTGTCAGGTTTTTACTTGGCAAGTTCGAATCTCCAAATTATGTGACTGCCCAGGCCTCAATATGGACACTGTGGTGGCTAGATCTCCAATGCAAATAATCAGAATCCCTCCTGCATCTGCAACATGTTTCGGATCCAACCTGGATCCTTTGTCAAGCAAGGATCACTGCTTGACAAAGGATCCAGGTAGGATCCGAAACATGTCCCATATCCAAATCAGAAATTTTATGGCAAGGATCAGTCAGCCTTGAGTGCAACCGATAACAATAGAAAAGACTCTTGGTACATTAATTTTGGTGCATCAAGTTATTTTAGCTGCTATGGGGAGGGGGTCACCAAGATAAGAGTCATTCTATTACAATCAAGGGAATTGGCAATCAAATGGCAGTGACAAAAGTGAGAAAATTAAAGCTCCTTTAAGAATTGATATTGATAAAGTGGAAATGTAGAAGCCAATCAACTAACTGTCATTATTCAAATAAAGCTGATTGGCTGGTACATTATCATCTTCCACTTTATCACTTCACCACACTTAATACATCTGCCCCAGTTTTTGCTTGAGGAAAGGGAATTGTGAAAAAAGAAGTGGGACTATCATTGTTACAGGCACAAGAAGATCACACCACACACTCTGCCCCCATATTTTTATATAATTTTCAATTCTTACCCACCAGAGTCCTGCATTGGCAGTAGCACTGCTGCAGAAACCACTGGAAAAATGGTGCAGTGGCCATTTTCGTGGAGAGCTGCTCATGTAAGAGTTGTGACAGAATAGGTCTCTTAAACACAAGCTTACTTATATGAAACATCTCAATCATCTGAATCTTACCATCTACAGTCCTTTTATTTTGTAGAAATGATAATATAATAATAAAATTAATATGTTTGATTTGAAGTAAACTTTTGTAAGACTTTTATTGCAATGTATTGAGGGGCACCTGCTGTCCTCCAAATATCTTAAATTACTTTAGAGTGGTACTTCATAAGGCAGCATGTTACAATGTGTTTCCAGTTATAAAAAAAATCACCTCTTTTTTTGTGGCTCACATATTTGTATCAGCCATTTTGAACTTTAACCTGAATTACCTGTTACACAAAAACTAAAGAAAATTAAGGTTTGATTGTAAAATAAGAAAATAGGGTACTTATGTAGTATCTGGGCTGCCGATTTTTTGATTGTATGCCTTAAGCATACGATGCGATACGATGCGATGCGATGCGATGACCCGATTTTTCCATAGGATTCAATGTTAAAATGGACTGAGTCCATTTTAACATGGAATTCAATGGGAAAAAGGGGTCCTTTTCATACCCCTACTATCCAAGTGGGCATGGAGTTGGATATAAACCTGTGGCGAGCGTAGCGAGCCACCGAGCCCGAAGCGTGGCGAGCGAAGCGAGCCCCGCGAGGGGACGGTATTCTGTGTCCCCTCGCGGGGCTCGCTACGCTCGCCACGCTTCGGGCTCGGTGGCTCGCTACGCTCGCCACAGGTTTATATCCAACTCCATGCCCACTTGGATAGTAGGGGTATGAAAAGGACCCCTTTTCCCATTGAATTCCATGTTGAAATGGACTCAGTCCATTTTAACATTGAATCCTATGGAAAAATCGGGTCCATCGCATCGCATCGCATCGCATGCGATTTGGTCGGGTGCGATGCGATGCGATGGACCCGATTTCAAAATCGGCAGCCCAGTTACTACATAAGTACCGAAAATAGTGATAAAAAACATAACATATAAATATATTTGCTCATCAACCAACCATCTTCCATGAAGTATGGGTTTCTGGAAGTCTTTAAAGAGTAATATATCATGTGTTTCTCTTGGGTGTGGTATAGGGTACCGACAGTCGGGATCCAGACAGTCATTAGCCCGACGTTGGGATCCTGACTGCCCAGACTCAGACAGTATGGTGAGCACAACAAAGCCCCTTGCGGGCTTGCTGTGCTCGCCATGCTGTGGGTACAGTGGCTCACTACACTCGCCACCTATTCTATTCTCCCTCTATGGGGGTCGTAGACCCCCACAAGGGAGAATAGGCGGTGGCCATCGGGCACCCGTCTGTCGGAGTTTGACAGTCAGGATCCATGATGTTGGGTAAATGACTGTCGGGATCCCGACTGTCGGGACCGCGTCCGGTACCCATTTCTCTTGGATATGCCGCAAACACATTTAAAAGACAATATATTGAATTACAATTAATTACAATTACAATTAATGCATATTCCTTGAGAGAAAATATTTTTTTATTACAAGAACTTCATCCATATCATGTGTGGTCCTGCAGTGTATATGTTTACAATGAGCCTTATTAAACATGGATAATCAGATAATTTGCAAAGGACAGAAAGAAAAAACGGTCCTTGCAAAATTGCACGTGCATCACAAATAGCAAGATATTTGCAAAAAACAAACTATCAGTTATTCTTCATCTGCGCCAGTCCAGGGCTTCCACTAATCTGCTAAAAAAACAGGCTGTAAATGGTCATTGCTGACATCAGAGACCCACCCAAAACATACCTGAGCACGCCTTCGTTTTCACAAACACAACAGAAATCTCCATGTTTACGCCACTAAACACCAGTCAATCAAACTACGGCTTCTCAACATATTTTCACCACTATTAAGTCCCATAAATCTGCAATGCGAATGCTGTGAATGAGCAGTCATTTGATAATGGCTTCATTTGCAAATTATCTGATTAAGGAGGTGGTTAGCACATATAAACATACATGTTGAGATGTATGTAATATATGTGCGAGATGCAGGTCCGCAGGGATCAGCAGAGCTGTGTCTATTACAGCCACCTCTGCAAACTGTACACAGCATTCTGCTTCTCTCTTCTTCAAATGACAGACAGACATAGAGGTTGGAAGCCCTGCCCTCAAACGTTAAATCTATAGGGAAATAGGCATTTGTCCCAGGCTCAAATCTGTAAATCCAGGATTAATCACCTCTGTTGATCTTCCAGACAGGGTTTGAGTGACCACCCTGGCCAGCATGTTGCAACACAAAGTCTCCCGAGCTTTTTTCTGCTATTGAGTCAGCTGGTGGGGAACCCAAAGTGCAGTAACCTTGCTCAGGCCTAGCTTTTTGTCAAGTATCAAGCAAATGGATCCCAATGAGATGCTTATCTTCTTCTCTAACTGAGCCATGGTCATCCTGGTGGCCACCTCAACTATGGCCCTAATGGCACAAATGCTGTCTTCTATGTTGGTAGACACAGGTCATCCACAGCATTCCTATTCTTACAGGGGCTGTGTCACACTTTGAAGTTCTGCAAACGACTCAAACACAGTAGTTCAGGATTTGCAATATCTCAAAACAGATTAGAAATGACTGATGTTCAACCCATGAATGACTAGACAATTACAATACAAAGTTTGATTTTTCTTGACATATATAATTCGAGCACACACACTGTTCTACTGCAGGATATCACCCCAAAGACAGCTACAGTAGCTTGTAAAAGAGCTACATTACTGAAAGAATGAACAAAGAAATTGAAATAAAAGTGATGAGGCACAGCTTTTATGAGTCACTTCCCTTAGCTTTTGAACTGTTATGGAATGCTAATAAAGTCTCTATATGACTTTATGAGAACCCACTGTAATGATGTTCTGTCTTGCATGTACATGCTAAATTCATGAAATGCAAACAACTGTAGCTCTGTCCAATTGTAATAGTAACCATAGAAACTGGTAGCCTTACATATGTGTTCTCAGACACTTAGGGGGAGATTTACAAATTTTATTTCACATGGGATATTGCCATGGACAACCATATCAGATACTATCTAATATCTTTTATAAGGTGCTAAATAAATAATTAGAATCTGATTAGTTGAATCTTATTATTTTTGGGCCATGTGGCACAATACACAGAGCACAGCTTAAACATGTACTGTACATGTCATGTCATGGCCCAACATACTGAGATTTGGGTCACTGCTAAAAAGTTCTTGACATAGTTACATTTAATGCATTCATGTTGCTTACTGAAGCGGCATAGCAGCGCTTGTGGTGGCCTTATCACAGTCTAATGATGGGGTTACCAAAATTGGTTATTTGCAGTGACATGAAAACAGGCATATGGACCTTTACTGGCAACCTCCAATTAGAACAGTCTATTTGCGTATTGTATTACTCAACAATTTACAGTTTTTTTCCTGTTCTGTTTATAACTGTACTGCCTTCCTGTATTGGCTGGGCTGGATGGACAGAAGGAAATTAGGTTGTAAGTATGTTTCGCATGTGATGTAGGAAGGCAGAGGTGTAACTTTGGGAGGCAATAGAGTCATCTGCTGCCGGGCTCCTGCTCCCAAGGGGGTACCTCTCCTTTCCTGCAAGTTTGAATCAGTTAATTGGAAGCTGTATATATCACTTCTGTGGCAGAATCCCTTCCCTAACATCATGTTTGCAATTTTCACACCCATAACCTGTTGTACTGGAGACAGACACTGAATGATTGAGCTATTTGGAGGACACCAATATTTAACTTGCCTCCGGGCAACTGGGACAAACTTACGTCACTGTGGGAAGGTATTGAGGTAGCTTTAAGGTACATGGAAGGTAAGTTCCAGAAGGACCGGTGTGCACATTTGGGGTTCTCTAACACCTGCCTTCCCTGGCAAGCTCATTGGTGTGTACCAAAAGTGTAAAGGGGTCCTGGCCAATGTAGTTCCATAATGAGTTTTTTTTATACCGTATGTGTGAACACAGGTAATATCAAATAGTGGTGGGTCAGTGTCATACACATTTGAAAGTAAGACCGCCTCTATGTTGAAAACTAGAACTCTTGATACACCTTCTCCACTTCTGCACAATACTTGGGTTGCAATAGTTTATACGGGAAATTAAAAATATTCAGCTTCTGTTTCCAGCTCAAATCATGGGCTATAAACATAATAAAACAGACCTCATGCACCCAGATTACCCTCAATAGTCTTTCCCCCCCCAATCAAAATAAGTCATAATATCCAGGAGGGTGTTCTGTGTAAGAGGGGTTTAATAAAGCTGGGTTGTAACTCCCAATACAGATATACAGATAAAATAGTAGTACTAGGAGAATACTAGTGTTCTAGGTGATTGGATTTTTTCACCTAGAATAACTTTCCGTATAGACTATCATGACTCTCACTTAATGTCTTTCTTGTCACAGGTTGAGACTATACAGACACTCTCTCGTCATAATTCTGTCTCTCTTTTGCTCCTTCATTCATGTAAAGGGCAAAAATTATGCAGTCTATCAGCCTGATTCAGGCTTGTTCATAAGGGGCCAAATTTGGCCCTGTTTTCGATGGTAGGGGGTGTGCGCATGCAAATATTTGCACATGTGTGAGTATCATACTCGCCAAAGCATTCGCATGGACGTTCCCCTGGGAATGCAGGCAAGTCGATGCTGGAGGCGTGGGGTGGGGGGATGATCATTTGGCGTGGAGGGAAAGACCTGTTTGCTATGCTGCGAGTCTAGCCTAGCGAACAGGTCTGAATCAGGCCCTATGTCTCTTTACAGATCTACTGTACTCTTCCACCCAGCATTATATAGACTCTCTATTTTCTTAGAACAGTACAGCCAATAATGTGCAGACTTACATGATTGCTGAGGATTGCTAACCCCTCGCTAGGGTTAGGGTTATCCAATAATGCCTAAAGCATTGATTCTCAAACTCAGTCCTCAGGACCCTACACAGTTTGTATTTTCTAGGTCATCTGTGGAAGTTTGAAATGTGACATTTGTTCAAAGACCTATGTCCCTCTAGGTAACATGGAAAATGTGAACTGTGTGGGGATCTGAGGACCAAGTTTAGGATCAACATGCCCCATAATTGTTTTGCATCCAATGTTGATGGGATTTCGAATCAATGGCAGGAACCCAATTGGTCTCCTTTCCTTACTACATGGCAGCTGCAGTCTCCTTGCCTTTTTATGACCATGAGCTGTCAATGGTTGAACCATCAATATTTTCTTGACAATTTCTGACAGTCATCCACCATTGATGGAAATCCTACTCTGGTTAATGTGAAGCGTCTACATCTCACAGTGGGCAATTCTCACTCTCATATGATGGATTTTATGGATTTATGGGAACTTCAAGAGTCATCCTGGCCTCTCGGCCCCTCACAATTCTCCCTTTCTATAAATGACTCATCCTTTAATGATTGGCTTTTTATCCCTACTAGTGGAGTTCTTCTTAACACAAAGTGGGTCTAATATATCATTCACATGAAAATGTTGATAATGATAAATATTGCCTTTAGGGCCTAATTTGCTAAATTAGCGAAACTGCAACTGGTGTCTCTTGAATGCTGTGGGCCACCCAGCACAGGAGAAGGTCGCCCATCATCTAAAGACTCACCCTCTAATACAATTGCAATGTATAATCATATTTCAGGAATGCAATGCAGTCACATTTCTAGGTTAGCCTCCTGTCTGAGCAGCCAGGGCCATTATTTTCCAGCTTGCAGCAGCTGCATGTGATGTCATGCAGCCACCCAGAACCACTCTGAAAATGGTCCAGACAAGCCTGCATTGTCCAGACCGCACCCCCTTACTTTACATTGCCGCCCCATTGTCTTCCCCCACCAATTCTCAAACTGCAGTTGTAACATTCCATGATGTGACCACACTCTGAGGCCTCACACATACTTTTTGGGGGTGATTCTGGTCTGTTTGCCCTGTTGCGATCGATGGTGACGGCCTGCGCTTAATCACTTATGCGCAGGTCTTCACTGCGGGCTCCCATGAAGAATTGAATAGTCTCCGAGCCACTCGCACCAGCAGGGCGGGGGATAGGGGGGCATGCAAGAGGCAGGCAGGAGGCGTTTCCATGCGAACGCCCTGTGTTTCCTGGGCATACCCATGAAAACTCTGGGTGACCCCAATGAAAATGCTGGGCATCTACTTGCAGATGGGGGCAGACACCTGCATTCCGTGGCTGTGCAGCTGACGTAACCGGATGTCAGCTGCCCACCCTGTTCTTGGAGAAGTGCGCCGCTAATCTAAGTCAGCAGAGACTGACTTAGATTTGCGAGCGCTACAGAAATCATTCAATGGTCGTTGACCATTGAGTGATTTTGGTCACCCACGCAAGCCTGCGAATAGATGTTTATGCAAAACATCCACTCACAGTGCTGCAGGGGAAATTTGCCGGGTAGCGTGAGCAGGCGTTCAAATGGATGGTGTTACATGGCCCACAAAGCAGCTAACTAATGCTGCTTTGTAAACCAACCAGAATCATGCCCTTTGTGTGCAATGCGCAAAAGTGCAGGAATCACCTAATAGCGATTTTCAGCATATGAAGATAAATCAGGCACAAAGGCTCTTTATTTATTCTGCCTATCCAAATATCCAAATAGTTGGTTTGGTTCCACACAGATCTGACCAACATGAAAAACATTAATCTGGGTTTCATCCCCTGAAATCAATAAGGGGTGATCCGAGCAGTCTTGGTGTAATTGACAAAGCAAATTGAAGGAAAAAGAAGAGTTCCCCTTTGTTGGGGAACTTTTTAATCTTGTTGTTATTAAAACATTATATTTGTATTGATATATTTTAAAATATGCATCAGAAAACTCTTCTCTTAATAAAAAGATTTGTATCATTTTAGGGTTCAATCAGTAGGCATAACAGATATTGGACAATAATAATGTACTGTACGTATATCATTAATCAATCCCAATATTGATTAATGATATACTGTACAATTTACCGTACAATTTAATACAAGAAAGTACAACAGAAAAAAAATATTAGGGTATCTCAATTTATTGTGACAATTGATACAGATTTAGTAACAGCACAAGATGTAATCAAATCCAAGATACCAGGATTAATAGTTACAAATAGATGTATTATTGTGTTCAGGTACAAAATGTAACATACAAATGGCAAAGAATGTACCAGCTGATGTTGTTCAGTGATTTCCAATAATGGCTCGCAAGCTAGCCCGTTAATCACATTTCTTTCATCACTGTATTAATTAGTTAAATGCAATTTGTACAATAAACAAATCAAGAAAAAGTTGACGAAAGCATTGTTTCAAATAAAAAAATGTAACTGATCATAGGATACTGTACTCAATGGAAAAGTCAGATGTATAGCCTGACTCAGACATGATAAATTGGGGCCCAATCGATGGTGGGATTCTGCACATGCGCGAATATGGGCATGCGAACGCCTTTAGTGAGTATAACACTCGCTGAGGCGTTTGCACTTTGAGGGGAGGGAAGGGGGTGGACAGGGGGCTGGTGCATGGGAAAACCTAGCATTTTATGGCAGGCATGTGGACGCCTGCTTGCGAGAGGGGGTGTGGCTGACATCACATGAGCCATCTCTGGTCAAGATAAAAGTCAGCCAAATGATTTTTCACCTGTGGGGCATACGCATCCCATTGCATGCAAATGCAGGGAATTGTGCAGGGGTGGTTCGTTCAGCCGGGGGGGGGGGGCAGAATTTACCTGTTTGCTAGGCTGAATCAGGCCCATAATGTCATATGAGTAAATGCCTCACAGTGTCTGCACTGCAAACACTGTTAAAAAGTATTCTATGCTGTCATATGGAAAGCTGTCAAAACCATTAAGAAAGAAAGAAAATATTTTTTCAGACAACCAGAGTAGACTACATGGCTACCGTTCTGCTTCTACTGCCCACCTGTGTGTTACTGAGAACAGTGAACGGGTAGGTGAGAGTGCTGGGTAGGGAGTCAGATATGATAGAGATAAAGTAAAAGCAAACAAGACCTACTGTTGTCAAATAGTCTACCATGCCAGATGAGGCAGATACAAGCTTAATTGCATGAAAAACACTTTGATACTTAACAGAATGGAGGTGCTGCAGTGGAGGTGCTGTCGTGTGTCCTGGTCCCATGCACTGAACCACAGACTTCCAAACTAGATGAGTGTTTCACGGTTAGCTTGTTCACCAAAGTGAAATGTGGGTCTAGTTTAGGAAGAGGTTTGGGTTAGGTTGCAGAGAGGAGGATACTTAGAAGGTGGAGGTTATGGTTAGGCTGGGGTGTGGATGGGTTGGTTTAGGGAGCAAGATACAGGGTCAGGGCCAGCGCCACCACTAGGCAGCCTTAGGCATTTGCCTAGGGCGCTGGCCACTGGAGGGCAGCCACTTGGAGCAGCCCCCATCAGGTTAGCAGCTCCCTAACTCTCTCGCCAGGCCCCCCCCCCCGTGGAGCGATGCCTCTCAACCCACCCACCCCCCACCCCCGGAGCAAGATGCTGCTCCCTCTCTTTTCCTTCCACCCGTGGAGCCACGCCACTCCCGGCGACGCCCACTCACCCCCCGTGGAGTGAGACGCTGCTCCTTCTATCCCCACCGTGGTGCCTTGCACCAGCTCTGTACAGGGTTAGGGTTAGGCACTAGCAGGAGGGTTGGGTATGGGTCATTGGGTGGACCCAATTTAGATCAACATGCATTGGATCGACCACTGATGGTCGACAGGCTTTAGGTCAAACCTGAAACAGGTCAACAAGGTTGGAAGGTCGAAACAAGGCAAGGTGTCAGTTGAAATGTCGACATGAGTTTTTCATGATTTTTGTCCTGAATGTCGACATGGACACCGTCAAAGTGTACTGCGTCCCCTTGCATGGAATGCTGCGCTCGCCATGCATCGGGCACACGGCTTCGCTGCACTCATCACTCTATTCTATTCTCCCTCCACACCCTAGCGGATGGTAGGGCATAAAATACGGCATGTTGGCACATGTTGGCTCAAAAATAGACGTGAAAATCTCATGTTGACCTTTTCACTGTTGACCTTGCCATTGTTGACCTAATGCTTGTGTTGACTTTCCAACCCCCTCAACCTTAGCCATTTCGACTTATATCAGGTGTTGAAGTAAGGCCTTAACTCACTTTTTGGTTTTACTTTTCTGGGATGCCGGTGTCAGTATTCTGACCACTGGCATCCTGAGCACTGATCACCCGTATGTATCCCCAGTATGGCAAAATGTGAATAACACTATAGTGTGGCATCATTAAGGGTTACACTATTACATTATGTGGGTGCAAAGATCACCACCAATAGTTGTGTCTTTAACCCATCTACAACAATTAGATAAAAAGTTTGTAAACTATAAATGTAGGAGCCTGACTACAATCTCCTATATGAATACTTCTTATGAATACTTCTATTGATTTTTACCTTTTTATTGCCATCTTTTGTCTTTATACAGTAATAAAATAAAACTGTTTAGTGTCAATGATAATGATAATTAGAATTTACATTTTGGAATGTGTCCATTAAGGTATAGCTAGTAAATAGTACATTACCTTTATGATCAATTACAGGTGCAGCATCAGATTTGATAACATTGAATGCTGTATCGATTTATACTTAATCTTTCCTTGTCATTTTTTTTATTATATGCTGTATAACACTTGTTTCTTTGGATAGTACAAATCTAATATGTCATAGTCATATGCTTTACATTTCAGAGTTATCAGATGCAATAAGTGAAACTCTTTATGTGATGATTATTGATTTGGAAACAGTTGTACTACATTGTTCAAAGAGAATAATTATCGTCATTTTAATTTAATTGGTTGAAATGGAGTTAACTGTATTTTGTAGACTTTCATTATAATGGCTTTCATATTCATATTGTCAACATGAAAATGTCCCCATGGTCATATTTCCATGCTTAGAATGTCTTCATTGACCATGTCAACATTCATCGTGTCAACACAAAATATTTTTTTCAAAATTGTTTTTATTATCAAGATCAAAAACAGTAACAAAACATTTTGCAAGACATCATTATAACTTGCAGTCATTTTCAATTTTCAGTTCCCTATTATATTTAGTATCAACATATGCTTGCAAATGTAAAGATCATATAATAGGGATTTTGTAAGAGAATAGTCTTCGATCAACAATAATGCAAGAATTCTGAACATATTCAAGATTCATTCATCAATTGTGTGATAAAACAACCAGTTTTTTATGTATGCTACATTTGTATGTGTAATTATTAATAAACAAACATAGTTATCAGTATCATAGCGTCTTTCATTCTTTGTATAGATAAAGGAGGTGTAATCCCTGATAAATTATGGCCGATATGTAATATGGTGCGATTTTTAGACTTTTGCGATTTTTTTGTCAAAATTGACCAAAATCGCATTTTTTCTAAAAATCGCACATGTAATAGGATGCGAGTCGCGGTAAAAATCGCATTTTTTACCGCGAAATCGCACATTTTAAAGATGCGATTTTCAGGCACACTGAAAATCGCATCCAGATGTTTTCCCATAGTAAACTATAGAACTCGCATATGTAATAGGATGCGAGTTCTAAAGTCGCATATGGGAGCTTAAAAAAAATCGCAAAAAAAATAGACCAGCTTCTGACTGGCGATTTAGGCAGAATCATGCACAGATCATTGAGATCTGTGCATGCTTCTGCTGTAAAAAAATAGTTAAAAAAGAAATTTAAATAAAAAACTGGCGTGCGGTCCCCCTCCTAAGCATTACCAGCCCCGGGCTCAAAAAGCCGGTGCTGGTATCATAAAATCAAAGGAACAATCAAGTTGGGGTTCCCTGGATTTTATAAAACCAGCACCAGGCTCAAGGTCCGGCGCTGGTTCCCAAAATATGGGGGACAAAATGACTAGGGGTCCCCCGTATTTTAAGAACCAACACCGGACACAACCAGCCAGCAGGGTAATGCCACAGCCGGGGGAAACTTATTATATAAGCTCCCGCGGCCAAAGCATTAACCCCCTGGCTGGTCAGCATGGGCAGGGGTCCTGGGGAAGTGGGGACCCCCCCAAATGAAGGGGTCCCCCCCCTCCAGGACTTCCCAGCCCATGCTGATAGTCCGGGGCTGTCCCCGATGCCCCTGGGCGGTGGGCATCGGGCTGATGACTTGTGTAAAAAAAATAATTAAAACTATTGTTTTACACTGGCGAACTATGAGTCCCAGCAAGCCTACCCCGCATGCTGGGACTTGGGGAACCACAAGTCCCAGCATGCGGGGCATTAAAGGGCCCGCTGGCACTTGTAGTTCTGCAGTGAAAAAAATAGTGCACAAAAAAGTGCTCAGGGAACGCATTGGTAAACTACCCAGGGGCAAGGCCCCCGGCCCAGATGGGCTGAGTGCGGAATACTATAAAATGCTGACACCACACCTGATACCATATCTGCAGACTTTATTCAACTCGATATTAGAGGGCAAGACCCCACATAGAGAGTTTAATAAAGCAAGAATAATAGTACTGCCTAAAGCTGGGAAAGACCCCACCCACATATCCTCATATCGACCAATATCCTTACTGAACCAGGATTTCAAAATATTGACGGCCATTATGGCAGAACGATTGCAGCGGGTACTCCCCAAATTGTTACACCCTTCCCAACTTGGGTTTATCTGTGGTAAATCGTCAGTCCATAATATCCGCCAAGCTATAGCAGCAATAATACAAGCGGAATCTAGCCCGGAGGGGAGATCTATAATAATTAGTTGTGATGCGGATAAAGCATTTGATCGGGTGTCCTGGGCCCACCTCCTTAGAGTATTTCACTCTCAGAATTTAGGGGTGGGTTTTATTACTTTCTTCCGAAAAATCTATGCATCGCCCATGGCAACTATAACAGTTAATGGAGTGAACACCCCAGAATTTACCCTTTTTCGGGGCACTAGGCAAGGATGCCCACTATCCCCTTTGTTGTTTGACTTAGGGATAGATTCCTTGATAAGATGTTTTCACCTGGACAGTGCTTGGAAAGGAATCCAGATTGGACAAGAAATATTAAAGGTATCAGCTTATGCTGACGACCTACTGCTATATTGCTCAAAACCACAGGAAGAAATTCCAGGCATTGTACAGGTGTTACAGGAATTTGAACAGGTGTCCGGGTTTAAGATAAACAAAACAAAAACCAAGGCCTTAGCACTCCATGATAAGGCAAAACAGGGATGGGGAGATGAATTCCCTTTCACATGGGAACCTTCATCACTGACCTATCTGGGAATTAGTTTATCAAAAAAAACACAAGACATCTATTATAACAACTTCCAACCTATTATAGAACGAATCTTGAAAGATTTTAAATCATGGAGATGCCTCCCAATATCATTTATTGGAAGATGTAATATGATTAAAATGGTAGCATTCCCACGTCTATTGTATTATATCCAGAATTTGCCGTTTCTTCTTAAGAAAGCAGACTTACAAATATTAAACAAGGCGATGAGTAACTTCATATGGGCAGGGAAAAAACCCCGTATATCAATGACTAAACTAAGACAAAAGGCCAGCTTGGGAGATATAAATTTACCTTGCATACACAGCTATACTCTTGCAGCGAACTATAGATACGCAATTGACTGGGTATATAACACTGACAACTATGCTAATGTTTCGATAGAACAAGCGTTCTGTCCAGACATCCCACTAAACAGCCTCTTGCATATGAAACCCGCAAAGCTTCCATTAAATACAATAAACAACCCTCTCCTAATAACTACATGTAAAGCATGGAAAATGACCAGGTCTAGACAAGGATTAACCCCATACAAATCAATATTCTCCTCGCCACATTATAATATAATATCCCAAGAACCTTTGATACAGAACAAAAAAATAATCCAGAAATGGAGAAATGCAGGCATAAGATCAATAATGGATGTGGTAGATATAAAGGATGTTTCAATACTATCACTGGAAGGATTAAAGGAAAGGTATGAGGATTTAAATATTAATAGTTTTCAATATCAACAGATGAGAAGCTACTTGAACGACGAGAGAGTAAAACCATTAAAGGAAGAAATAACAGAAGGCTTGGAAGTATTAACACAAAAAGCGAAGGGGAAAAAATGTACTACATCCGTGCTATACGCACAGATTAAAAGACAAATCCAGGCGGATAATATAAAATCAGGGTTGGCAAAATGGGAAGAAGATCTGCCGGACTTGACTAACCAGTCGGTGCTTACGGCATTTATGCGTATAAATAAAAACTTGATTGAGTCATCCTACATAGAAATGCAATACAAGTTGCTGCACAGGGTATATTATACCCCTAAAAGGAGACATCAAATGGGTTTAAGCATGGACGCTAAATGTTTCAAATGCTCAGAGCCAGAGGCAAACCTGTTACATTGTATGTGGGGTTGCGGGGAGGTAAAGAAGCTCTGGGATACAGTAACCCAGTATGTGCAAAGGATATACGATATTAAAATACCTCTTAGGCCGGAGTGGGCAATATGGGATATAGATTTAGAGCATAGACAAACTAAACTATCCCAGGGACAACGGATACTCATAGCCAAAATTGCCGCAGCAACAAGGAAAACGATTCTCTCTCAGTGGATACTGAGAGATACATTAACACTATCATTAGTAACACCTAGAATAGAATACCTATTCCAAATGGACTGGATAGAAATGAATAATAATAAAGAGAAAAAGATCAAAATATTTTTCGATATATGGTTACCCCATGTTAAAACGCTACCCGCATATACAAAAAATCTGCTGAGGAAAGCAATAGTAGCAACAAAATGGTATAAAGAAGAGTTGTCTCTAAGGGGAAAAGAACCGTTTTGAGAAGGGATGGGAAAACAGATACCCACTATGGTGTCAATAGGCGAGAGAGAAAGGGAAAAAGAGGGAAAAGGTGTCAAGGAAACAGATATAGAGAATGTTATACTTAGAAAGAAAAGTGCGATTTAATAGAAAAACGGTATAGGAATACTCATAATGCTAAATACGGAGTGTAATGTAATATATGTAATGTTTGTAATGTATGTGTGTATGTGTGTATGTTAAAGTAAGTGTTCTTTTTTAATGTTTGTATTTGTGAAGAGCAATAAAATTTATTAAAAAAAAAAAAAAAAAAAAAAAAAAAAGAAAAAAATAGTGCACAAAATCACACTTACACCCTGTAAAATAAAACTTTAATACACACAAAACACACACACACTGATACTTACCTACCTTGAGCCCGTAGGTCGGTCCCTGGATCCTGGGTCCGTCCTCCGGGGCACCAGGGCAGAAGAGTCCGGTTCCGGGGCCTTGGTCCTGGTTCCGGGGCTGGTCTTAGGGTTCCGGGGCTCCTGGGCTGCAGAATCCGGGGTCCGGGATCCGTGGTAGTCCCCAGGGGTACCTAAGGAGGCAAATCCAACTCACCTGCTCCCCGGCGGCGACCTCCGGTGACTGGTACCCGGCTTGCAGGACTTTGACCGGCGCTGAGATGTTTCCTCCTCGGTGTCTCTGCACAGAATGATTTCTTGGCCAATCAGGAGCCGAGAAAGTCATACCACAATCCTTCTGAAGAAACCGCCGTTATCGTCTGCGGAGAAACGCGTCAAGGGCTGTCACTTTGTGACCCATACCTATCCAGAGCCCTCACTCATCACATCTTGATTTCCCTGAGAACGACTGCATCCTCTATAACGCACAGCTGCCATCTACTCAAAGTGTCTGCAAGCCGTTTAACACTGGAGAAGAAGGTCCTGTCACAAACATCAACAGGTCAGTGAGGCTTGCTCCCCGCTCTACCCACAACAGAGGCTCGCCACATACAGCTAGAGCCTAAGCGGGTCGTAGCGAGCTCACCTATTGAATACCTTTCTTCTGCGGCAAATAAGTATATTTCACATTCATATACAGAGGAACATTGCAGCCAATATATTGTACAGTCTGTACCTCATGGTGATTAGACACCTATCCAACTCTCAGGGTGTCCTGTTATTTTCACCAATCAAAGTTTTAAAGTTCTTTTGGCACTGACAAAAATTGCCATACACGTATCTTCTAAAAAGAAATTTGGAGGACTATATATTTTTTTTCAATTAATACACACACCCTGGTGCGCACAGGGTTGTGTGTCTAAGAAAATTTGAAATCTCATTATATATTCCTAAATTGAGTGATTTGGAGCCGGATACTATTAATTATATCTTGGTCATTTATTGTGACTTTTTTATACAGTATGAGTTATTTCTAATTGTGTATTTTTATATTTATTTTTATATGTATTTTTTATAATAAACTGTAATCAATTTTTCAAAAATTGTGTGGCGCTCTCTAAACATCTTCTATTAATTTAAATCATTGTTATATTTACTAATTTAGATCATTTATTCTACTATTTTTATTGACAATTTCCAGAATTGTCTCTGGGAGCGGCCATTATCTAGACTTACCAGATTTGCTCCCCCCCCCCTTTTTTGTGTGTATGTATTTGTGTATGGGATGCAGTTAAGATCCCGGCGGTCGGGATCCCGGCGTTCAGAATCCCGACGCCGGAATCCCGACCTCCGAAATCCCGACACTTTCTCCCTTCGGGGGTGTCCACGACACCCCTGGAGGGAGAATAAATTAGTGTGCCGAGCGTAGCGAGGCACCGGGCCCGCTGCGTGGCGAGCGCAGCGAGCCCGCAAGGGGGGGCGATCCACGTCCCCCCCTTGTCGGGATTTCGGCGGTCGGGATTCCGGCGTCGGGATTCTGAACGCCGGGATCCCGACCGCCGGGATTCAATACTGAATCCTTTGTGTATATATGTGTGCATGTATATGTACATATATATACACTGAGTAGTGGATTTATTAAAAGAGATCGCGCCCGATTATATTCTTTTTATGTTTTTATTTTTTTTTAAGGCCAGAAATCATTCTGAATACAGACGCCGAGGAAGTAACATCTCAGCGCATCTAGAGCAGAGATGTTTCCTCCTCGGCGTCTCTAGTTAGAATGATTTCTGGCCAATCAGGAGCCGACTTTCTCGGCTCCTGATTGGCCAAGAAATCATTCTGTGCAGAGACACCGAGGAGGAAACATCTCAGCGCTGGTCAAAGTCCTGCAAGCCGGGTACCAGTGTGGAGCAGCGCTGTCACCGGAGGTCGCCGCCGGGGAGCAGGTGAGTTGGATTTGCCTCCTTAGGTACCCCTGGGGACTACCACGGATCCCGGACCCCGGATTCTGCAGCCCAGGAGCCCCGGAACCCCAGGACCAGCCCCGGAACCAGGACCAAGGCCCCGGAACCGGACTCTTCTGCCCTGGAGCCCCGGAGGACGGACCCAGGATCCAGGGACCGACCTACGGGCTCAAGGTAGGTAAGTATCAGTATGTGTGTGTTTTGTGTGTATTAAAGTTTTATTTTACAGGGTGTCAGTGTGATTTTGTGCACTATTTTTTTCACTGCAGAACTACAAGTGCCAGCGGGCCCTTTAATGCCCCGCATGCTGGGACTTGTGGTTCCCCAAGTCCCAGCATGCGGGGTAGGCTTGCTGGGACTCATAGTTCGCCAGTGTAAAACAATAGTTTTAATTCTTTTTTTTACACAAGTCATCAGCCCGATGCCCACCGCCCAGGGGCATCGGGGACAGCCCCGGACTATCAGCATGGGCTGGTAAGTCCTGGAGGGGGGGGACCCCTTCATTTGGGGGGGTCCCCACTTCCCCAGGACCCCTGCCGACCAGCCAGGGGGTTAATGCTTTGGCCGCGGGAGCTTATATAATAAGTTTCCCCCGGCTGTGGCATTACCCTGCTGGCTGGTTGTGTCCGGTGCTGGTTCTTAAAATACGGGGGACCCCTAGTCATTTTGTCCCCCGTATTTTGGGAACCAGCGCCGGACCTTGAGCCTGGTGCTGGTTTTATAAAATCCAGGGAACCCCAACTTGATTGTTCCTTTGATTTTATGATACCAGCACCGGCTTTTTGAGCCCGGGGCTGGTTATGCTTAGGGGGGGGACCGCACGACGTTTTTTTTCTTTTTTTTTTTTACAACACAGCGCACAGTACTGAAAATGTGCCGATTTTCATGACTGAAAATCGCACATTTTCAGGACTAAAAAAGAGCCCGAAATTGCACCATATCGCACTTTTTTGCCGCAAATTCGCATCTCATTACATATGCGAATTTGCGGCAAAAAATGCGATTTGGAAAGGTGCGATTTTGTGCGATATGGTGCGATTTTTGGACTAGTCCAAAAATCGCACCCTATTACATATCGCCCTATATGTTATTTTGTTTTAAGTGCAATTAAGAGGGAAAAAAAAAGAATGAATTTTTTTTTTATAGAAAGTGGAACTGGGGAAGGGGAGGGAGGGAGGGGGGTGGAAGGGGAGGGAGGGATGGGGGAGGAGGAGATCATGCTCGTCCAAGATGACCAATCCGAATTATTATTGAATAATTGTGGGGTCCTGCAGAAGTATTCTAGTTTCATATCAGATGGTTGTGTGGAAGCATTTATGTACTTGTTGTTTAGTTTCTGTTGGTAGTGTATCTATATAACTTTCCCATACAAAAAGTTTTGTTTGGGATTCCTTATGGAGAGTTGTTTCATGTCAACACTAATTGTGAATATTTTTAGAATGTTTACAAAACAGTCCTAGGGTTCTAATGCATCTCTGGTGGCTCTTGTGGTGTCTATTGGATCCGTCGGGGAGATGATTACTTGCGGATGTTATCCAGGTGATGCATACCTCCCAACATTGTCTAGCCATGAAGAGGGACCACTTGCGCTGGCTATGTCCCCTGCCTCTCAGGCTACAGAATAGACACTGTGCACATGAGCACAGGTGGCAGTATTCAATGCTCCCGCATTTTTTTTCAGGCAAATCAGGCTGTTTTCACTCCCTGTGTTGAATCTTTTTCACTGAAAATTGGATTCCCCCTATTCAATGTTCACTGTTCGCCGAAAGCGAACAGTGAATGCCGGCCAGTTCTCAGTTTCATGCTCGCTGCAAGTCGCTGGTGTATTTCAATGGGGTTTTCACTGTGATGTGCTGACAGTGTATTTAATGCTAGGGTGCGAACTACTTTCAGCATGATTTTCGCCATGATTCACCGTTTTGCATTCAACATCTTTTTAAGGGTAACTGGAATGTGTTCTTTTAAAATAAAGTTTTGTTTTTTTTTTGGTGTAAAAAAAGTAATTTTATTTTGTGAAGGGGCATGCTATTTTTATTTATGTGCTTTCAGCACATGAATATATATTTAATTTAAAAAAAAAAATTTTTAACACATTCGCCATATTCATATATTCACTGTACTCTGGTTCCGATCATTAAATATGCAGGATCGGGACCAGTAGCGAAGCGGCTCCTTATCCCAGCCCCCTGCCAGCTCTTGGGGGGCTCTCCCTGTGTCCCTGCAAGCCCTCCTTAACCCCCTCAGTGTTCGGCGCAGGCAGGGAGGTTTCCATCTCTGTGCCTGCCGCCGCCCCCCAGTTCCCTGCAGCAGGAGGTTAAAATTCACCACCAGGGGTGCGCTGCCCCTGGCGCGTTGAATAAGGTGACACGGAGGGCTGGCAGCGAATGCTCCAGCCCTCCAGAACCCTGCGAATGTGCAGGGAATCCTTAACAGGATTCGCTGCACATTTCGAAACCCAGCATTGAATACTGCACTATATTGTTGTGCAATCCACTTCTAACACATGTCACAATGCCTTTATCCAATGAAATACATTGCTCCATAGTAAGTTTGAGGTGGAACAATTGAACAAGGGATGGCTACTCATAAGTAGACCTTTGTGATAAATTCCTTCAAAACTGATACATATATTTATATTTCTACATTCTCTTTTTAATTACAATTTTTTTTCTGCCAGTTTTTTGCTCCTGGCTTCTGACTCCATTGTTTCATTGTGAGGCCTCTAAATCCACCAGATCAGTAATAAAGCACTTTTGGACTAAAAATCTAGATTCAGGTTTCTCGATAAGTCTGGTGATGAATTGAATGTCCCTGATATTGTGCACTGCTGCTGCCTATTGCATAATCTTATATTATTTTAACTTCCTACCCTGGATTATTCAAAAGAGAACCAGCAGGTATCTGTTTTGTTACCATAAAGTGACTCTCAGAGCACAGAAAGGCTCACCACTGCTGTGGACCAATTCTGATACTCCATCATTAATGGTTAACCACCACCTGTCAGGGTTGTCATCTTGCCCTCCTCAGCAAAGTTTTCCTTAATCTGTACTTGGTATATGAGAAGCATTTCTGGTATGGTTTAGTGTCGTGGCTAAGTTCTAGACACCCAGGGGTAAATTTACTAAGACAGTAGTTCTACTGAAGATGGGATGTTGCCCAAAGCAACCAATCAGATTCTACTTCTTGTTTATTTAGAACCTTCTAGAACAGGGCTGGGCAATAGCGGCCCTCCAGATGTTGATGAACTACACATCCCAGCATGCCTTGCATCAGTTTCAGCATGGCCACATAGCAAAACTAATGCAAAGCATCTTGGGATGTGTAGTTCATCAACAACTGGAGGGCCACTGTTGCCCAGCCCTGTTCTAGAAGATATTAGATAGAATTTAATTGGTTGCTATTGGCAACATCCCATCTTCAATAGAACTCCCATCCTAGTAAATGTCCGTCGTCCCCCCCACTGGGGGGAGACTGAGGTAGTTCAATCAAGTACAGTATTCTATATTTTAGGCTGAAAGGCACAGCCAGTGTAATAACTTCTTACAAAGGATGCCAATAACAGTCCCGATACAATAGTTCAGCTTACATGTGAGTTTAAAGGACCAGAGTATTCACAGCAAAGTCAGGGTTTTCATCTTCTCGAGTACAGCGGCGGCTACTGACGGTACTGTACAACCACTCCCTTGGGCAATTTCCATCGGTTTCTGGCTATCGGAAATGCCAAATCCAATGGGCTTTTGAAAGTGGAAAAATAATGGACATAGACAGCAGATTTTTGGTGATGCTGATGGTTAGTAAATACTGCTTTTTTAGACTGCAATTTGCCGTGTCCACAGGTTTGTAGTTGACAGGAAAATCAATGCTTAGCAAATTTAGTCTTCAGTTTTTTCTCTCTTAAAATTGCATTATCCTTAAGGTGCCCATACACTAGTAAGATTTATCTTCAGATCTAGCTGGCTGGAACAAAAACATGGTTATGGATGAGCGACAGTTTGTCAGTTTTCCAGCATTTCCAAGCAAATTTTCAACTGTCATTTGCTCTCATCCATAACCATGTTTTTGTTCCAACCAGCCAGATCTGAAGATAAATCTGCATGTGTATGGCCACCTTTACTCCTGCATTAACGAATTGGGGGAAATTTACAAAGATGGGGGTTCTATTTTACATGTGATGTTGCTATGGGCAACCAATCAGAATCTACTTCTTATTTATTTAGCACCTTCTAGGAAAATAATAGATAGTATCTGATTGGTTGCCATAGCAACATCCCATGTGAAATAGATCTCCCATCTTAGTAAATTTCCCCCATTGTTTTAGAGTGTTTGTTTCTGGGAAGAACATTATAAGAAAGTAAATTAATTAAAATATCAGGTACTTATGTAGTAGCCGGGCGCCAAATTTGCATACGTACGGTAACTTAGGAAAATTGCATTGCATCGCATGAGCCATTTTAAGGGTCACGCGATGTGATGCAATTTTCCTATGTAATTTATTCACTGCTCTGTTAGCCCCAGGGGATCGCATCCTCCGACCATTTCATACTATCCACGTCGGCGTGGAGCTGATGTTATATAGTGTGGCATGCGCAGTGATCCACCGAGCCCGAAACGTGGCGAGTGCAGTGAGCCCTGCGAGGGGATGCAGGTTACTTTACATATAAAATCAACTCCAGGCCGACGCTCCAGGCACTCGCTACACTTCGGGGTGGCGTGGAAAGTGGGGGGGGGGTGCTTAAAACCTCATTGTATGTCATACAATGATATTATTGTATAGCTAATGTAATGGCATCGTACACCCTATCAAATCCCATGCAATCGCATGCGATTTTGCGGGAGGTGCGATGCGATGCAATGCGATGCGATGCGATCCCCCGGGGCTAACAGAGCAGTGAATAAATTACATAGGAAAATCACATCGCACGGCCCTTAAAATGGCCCATGCGATGTGATTTTGCTACGCAGAATAGCCCACTAAGCAAATTGCTTAGTGGGCGCCCGTCTACTACATAAGTACCAAATATCACTATTGAAATAGGAGACCTTCCTCAAATGTGTGCTACAAATCCAGAAAGGGTACAATTCTTTGTAAAAATAGGTTTCATATGTATCCTACAGCAGAGGCGGATTATGCACGGGGTGACAGGGGCAGTCGCACCAGGGCCCCCACATAAAAGGGGCCCCCACACCAGCACTGCTGCCAGTGTGGGGCTTCTGTCACCCTGTGCTGGCGCAGCAGGGTCAGGCAGTGTAGACAGGCGGCGCAGCGCAGGCTGGCAGGGGGTCCCTGCAGTGGGCTGGGCAGTGAGCGCCGGGGTCCCTGCCACGGATGGAAAGTCAGTGGCGGGGTCCCTGTGGCAGATGGGAACTAGTAGCCAATACTGCTACTAGTTCCCATCTGCTGCAGGGACCCCACTGCTGACTTCTCATACACTGCAGGGACCCTGGCACTGACTGCCGAGACCGCTGGAGGGACCCCCTGCCCGTCTGGGCTGCCCAGGTACCAGCCTCCCCTGGGGGGATGGCTGTCAGGGGGGGGGGGCTGTCGGGGGGGGGGGTGGATGCAGCTGTCAGGGGGGGCTGTCTGTGGGGGCCCCACAATTTTGTTGTCCGGGGCCCCCACAAACCTTAATTTACCCCTGTCCTACAGTACTCTGGATATTTACTAAAAGCAAAAAAATTCCCCAAATACTTTCCCATTGCTGTGGAAACTAATGGTCTTCTGGAAATCAGACAAATAAAATCAGAACATACATAAGTTATTGTGCTGTTTCAAGCTTCAACAGTGTAACAAATTTCTTGAGTGTTTCTTGTAGGGCTTGTATATGATTTACAGTTTACGGAAATTTGCACTTGATAAATAGCTTGGGGTGTGATATATTTTATAACGGTCGACAAGTTGGCAGTAACTCAAGCAATACACCACTGGCAAAAATAATTCAAAGTTTAATGTACCAAGCTGGATTTAACAAATGGTACACAGTAATGAATCTAACTAAGTTTCCAGAGTGATTATTTGCTATGCTAATTCCTTTCCTGATGAAGTGTTTGTTTTATAAATTAATTGGTGGATTTTTATTTTCTTGAAAAGAATTGTAATCTGCCATCTTTACACAAATGTATACTATTGGCTTGTAAAGCAATTACCTAAACATGCATGCACAATTTTCTTATAGGCAGATTTGTTTATACTTTTTTGGCTGTTTCTGTGCAATATGAGTGATTTACAAACTAGTACAGTGTTTCCCTGCTTCGACCCTCAAGGCACATTAGCAGTACAGATTTGTAAGGATATCCAAGCAGTCCAAATTTCAAGGATATCCATACTTGTGCATAGATGCTTAAAACAAAAAACTGAGATACTATTTAAGACACCTGTGCTCAAGTATGGCTAAACTGAAAAGCTGGACTGTTATGCTAGGTCAGTGATGGGAAACATTTGGCCCTCCAGCTGCTGTTGAACTACACATCCCAGCATGCCTTGCAACAGTTTAAGCATGGCCAAATAGAAAAACTGAAGCATGGCATGCTGGGATGTATAGTTCAACAACAGCTGGAGGGCCAAAGGTTCCTATTACTGTACTAGGTACACACTGAACAACAAACATATACACCGACCGTCCCTACATTGGCTGCAGGAACTGCCGGCACTGATGTCCCAGCCAGGTGGGCTTATTCAAATATCCGCTCAGATTTAATGTTCGATATATTGAGTAGCACATTGGTAAGTGCGTATAGCTTACTAGAACTGTACACTTAGGTGGCACGACAGCCAATTGGCTTCTTTATCTGTGCAGTGTATATCCAGTCTTAATGTGACTTGATGACTGAGTTTGGGAAACAGTGAGCTACAGATGGAGCCGCTCTCACCGAATCGGCTCCCAGTTCGCCACTCAGCAGCCCACACTGGTGATTGTGGTGCACGTTCATCGGAGATGCTAGCATAGGTGCAGATTCTGTGGGTGCTCAAGGGCCCGAGCACCCACGGAAATTGATGAGCACCCACTGGCCCGAGTCCCGCTGCTGGGCCACCATATTAACTTGCTAATTTGCAGCTGCAGCACCCACATCGCCGGACCTGCCACCTGGGAAACAGTATGCCGGAAAGAGTGTATTCTGTCCGCGGAGTACCTGCACTGTGGGGGCATTTATGTACCTGCACTGTGGGGGCATTTATGTATGTAAAACTCTGTTGCCGTAATTTGAATATTGAAGACAACTTTGCTCCGTAATATATTGGTATTATTTTGTGGCCACACCCCTTGCCCATGAAGCCACTCCTCTATATTTTTGGCTTGAGCACTCACCAGCAAAAACATAAATCGGCACCTTTGGATGCTAGCATGCCATATTCTCGTCAATGTATGCGCGAACATGTGTCGGCGCGCCAGCCGCCAGGAATGCATAGCTGTAGTAGATACAAAATACACACCTCACACTTCTTAGCTTGCAAGGTCAATATTTTTCTCTTTTTGTGTAACACAGTATTGCTATAGAAATAATAAATGATGATGATAATAATAATAATAATAATAATAATAATAATAATAAAAAAATAATAAGTAGTAGGACACCTAAACTATATTTTAAGATTTTAATGAATATTTAATTGCAAATAAAACTTTACGATCTAGGTCCTAAATACTAAATCATAACTGTATTTTTTATCTTACTAAATTCAGATGAATTCAGATATATAAAATGGATAGCAAAATCTCAAATCTTTTTAAAACCAGTTAGTATTTTAGATGTTAGAATGTTAGTGGCATATTAAACCTAATCCTGGATTCTGGGATACATTAAATGAATGGAGTATTTAATTTAAAAAACAACAATTTTGTAATCTAAACTCAATCCTGCAATCGGTGCGCACCCACAGCTGAATGACGAGAACTTCTTCTAAAAATGGACCTACTGTTGGTCTGTACTTTGCAAATAGGCAAATGTGCTGATTGTATGCATATATGGCAACTACTAAAATATAAAGAAGAACCATTTAAAAGGTAAAATCTTCTGCAACTTTACCAGCATGTAAATTGTTAGTTTTCTAGCTCGTGAGGACTGCTTTAATGATCTAAGACTAAGATCTTAAAATTTATTAAAGTCACCTTTACTGTCACTGTCTTAACTGCTATAATAGTTTATGATTTTTACTTTTAAAACACTTACCTTTTGGCAGTCTCTTCAACCTCAATAAGTAGCTTCTGTTCCAAAGGCTGACGTATTCGTGGATTAAGCCAACAAATGCATGACACTAATCAAATTTCCTCTGACTACTAGTTTTAAAGAAGCAGAACTAGGTACGATATTAAGTGATGCTCTTTAAAAATACAAGCTTGGATTAGTGTACATTATAGTTTTATATATTGAACTGAGAATTTTTTTTACTACTTTAAGCCATGGGTTAAATGGAGTTTAATATTACAACGGTAAATTTAAAATACAGTAGACATACTGTATTGGCTCTAAGTTAATAACCTGACAAAGGTAAACATGACCATGTTTCTGGCAAGTTACAGTAGCCTGTAGATTTAAAGCGGCAATAACTTTAAAGAGAAAACCTTTTACACAAATGATGATTTAAATGTATGGGTCTACTTGCCAGAATCACCCCTTTCTCCCACCATGTGCCTCCAACTGGCATGCTATTAAAAATGGTCTGTTGTGTGCATTTTGAATGACTGCATGTTGCTAGTATTGGTGCATTCCTACATTCAGATAATGTTTGCCATTCAGTTATTTTTAAAGGTGCATACACACTGGCAGTGATGTGGGTGGGTGGGTGGGGGGGCTTTTTACTCGGGTCTGGATCTGATAGTTAGGCCCATATCTTGCTCCCCCTGCTCCCCCCTCCCCCATTTCAAGGAGCCAGACAGTGGGGAGAGAGATGACAGGCTGCTGCCAAAGCACAGTCTCTCAACCTAGCTCAGCTCACACTGCTTAGTGCTATGTGCTGAGCTATGGAGAGAGAGAGAGGCAGCTGCAGCCTGTCCTCTCTCCCTGTGCTGGTGGTATGCATTCCCACCAGCACTCCCATCTGTGCCCGCAAAAAAACAGTTCATTGCTTTCACAGGGGGTGTGACCATGCCCCCTCCCAGGGCACCCCTGGAGTGATTGCATTTAATTTAATTACTAGGAAGTGTAGTATTTTACTATGTACAATGGAGGTATGTTTTAAATCTATTTAGTGATTGTGTTGAATTTTGTTAATTATTATCTCAGGACAGGCCAAACTTTATAGATGCTTATGTCAACCTACGCATGTGGTTAAATGAATCTGCAGTAAAAGACAGTCACAAGGTCAAACCCATATGGCCGAAATGCTAAAGTTTGATAGTTAAAAAGATCAATATGTTCAAAATGTTGACATAAAAATGGTTGACACAATTTTTGGGGTGTCATTTTAAATGTTTCATCATATGTGACCCCAAGCAGTGTACTGTGTTCCCTTGCCAGGCTTTGGGCAATGCGACTCGTTCCACTACCACTGTACTTGCCACAAGTTACTTTCCCAATCGTAGTAAACATGGATGGTAATTTAAGCAAAAGTTAATAAAAGAACAAAAAAAATAGTTGTGTCGGCCATTGGTTTGTTGACCATTTTTTTTTCAAAATATGTTTTATTGATCCTCACCAATCACATAGTTTACAGATAAAAAGGACATGACACAATAATATTAGATGAGGAGCAATCCACAATTTTCAAATTTTCCAAACAAATATCAATAAACTTAGAAATATAATATGGTGGCCTCAGTTTCTAAGTGGTAGTATTAGAGATATTATTGTAGGATTGACAATGACAGCTGCATAAAGAGGGGTGCCACAAATCAATCCTAGTAGAGGCTCCATAATATAGCAATAACACAAAATAAAAGGGTAAAAAAGACAGTCAAATATAATTAAAACAAAACATTCACCCGTTCCTAAAACCAAGCCGTCAACCCATCCATGGACCGATCCAGCCATCCAGCAGGAGACGGAAGATGGAGAAATAAAGAGAGGAAGAGTAGAAGAGGGAAAAGGTGAGAAGGGAGATGAGGGTGGCGTGAAATTTAGTAGTTAGATCGTTATAGGGGTCTTATTTTGGAGAAGTTGTAAATTATACCATGAGGTAGACTGGAAACATGCTTGAATTGTTGTTTTAGTCCTGTAGGGTTTGAATATATCTGTCCCAACATTTAAATAGGGCTGAGATCATAGATTCTTTAAGAAGTGATGTCTCCAGCCAGTCCATAGTAAATAAAAAAAGTAATCTGGAGGTTGCCATTTCCAAAGAGGGGGTCGAAGTATGTATCCACTGCTGTAAAATGGCTTTCCTACCAACTGCTGAGAGAATCATCAGGAGTTTCTTATCATATTTAGGGACAGAAAGTTGATCCACGACACAGCCGAATAAGGCCCAAGATTCATTAAGTTGAAAGGGTAATTTTAAGGAAGAGGTAGCATAGGTGTGTAAGGAGCTCCAAAAACTTTGGATGTGGGGGCAGGTCCAGAAGCAATGGTAGAGATCTGCGTCACAGGAGTGACATTTTGGACAGTCAGAGGTGGTAGCTATTCCCATCAAATGACAATGTTTAGGGGAGAAGTATGCTCTATGAAATATTTTGTATGACATCTCTTGGTATGAGCTAGAAGGGATAAGTTTAAGATGTACTAAGAATGTAGATAGAATGGTCTCGGGGTCTAAAGCCGAGGTTTGTGAAGCCCATTTGTGAAGTCCCTGGAGGTCTGTGTCAGTGTCCAGTTCAGGACGTATATGTGCATATATTGTAGAAATGGAATGTGTGAAGGTGCGAATAACGGAGTCAAGGGGGTTTGTGATATCCTGGGGTTACAATTTGGATAGGACATAGTGTAGATAGTGTGTGGATTGAAAGTAGACAAATTTGTGTTGTGGGAGTATATGAAATAGCAACATAGCTTCATCAAAGGTTAGCAGTGTGTGAGAAGCATTTAACAAATGTTGCAAAGATAGAATGCCAGAAGAGCGCCAAGCCGTAAAGGGAGATAGTGCTTTGCCATTCTGGAATTCAAGGTTTCCGACAAGAGTGAGGGATAGAGAACAGTAGCACTGTAAATGTAAGGAATTTCTGGCTCGCCTCCATGCGAATACAGTGGAGGACAGGAGGTGGTTATCATATTGAGTTGATTTCAATTGAGAAGGTTTAGCGTGTAGAAGAAAATGAGGAGATAGGGGATAGCAGAGTTGGGAATCAATACACACGTCTGTGTAAATATTGGCATTAGCAATCCAATCTACTACAAATCGGAGAAGACAGGCAAGCTTGTTGTATTTAATGTTAGGTAGATTAATGCCCCCTCTTTGAGTAGTTTGCATTAATTTATAGAGACAAATCCTGTTTTTTTTTGAGTTCCAAATAAATTTGGTGATCATGGATTTAAGGGATGATAAATCAGATTTAGTGAGTAAAATGGGGGTCATTTGTAGAATATATAAGAGTTTCGGGAAGCTGGCCATTTTAAAAAGATTACATCGCCCCAGGAAGTTGAGAGGAAGATTCTGCCAGAGATTAAGTTCTAGTTTAATTTTTTGAATGACAGGGGTAATGTTATATGCATATAAGTTATGGGGATGTGGGGGAAGGATAGTGTCTAAATAGGTAATGGAAGAGGAAACCCAATTAAAGGGGAAAGGGGTAGACCATCCTAGCCGTACCTGGCCATATATGTCGAGAGCCTCAGGTTTATTAAAGTTAATAGAGAACCCAGCAAAAGATGAAAAGCAATTGATCATATCAATAGGGTCACAAAGAAAGAGGAGGATATCGTCTGCAAATGCTACTACATGTAGTTCTCTAGAGCATATGGATATACCTTTGAAGTGAGGGGACGATGAGATGTGACGGAGAAGTGGTTCTAGTGCTAGATTAAAAAGCAAAGGGGAGAGGGGGCAACCTTGATGGGTGCCTCTTTCAAGGTAAAAAGGGAGGAGAGGTAACACCTGGGCCATAGGGTTAGTATAGAGGGACCTAATAAGAGCGCAAAAAGGCCCACCAAAAATATGACATTCAAGGACTCTATGTAAGTGGGGCCAAGCAATTTGGTCAAAAGCCTTTTCGGCATCTAGGTTAAGAAGAATATTTTCATGGGTTTGATGGAGATGTGTAAAAGTGATTGCTGCTACAGCGGCACGAATGCCCACTACTGATTGTCTACCTTTAACAAAACCTAGCTGGGCAGGTGAGATCAAGTGGGGTAAACATTTTTGCAGGTGGCTGGCCATCAATTTGGCTAATATTTTGAAGTCCTGATTCAGGAGAGAAATAGTACCATAGAAGCCTACCAAGGAAGGGTCTTTGCCTGGCTTTGGGAGAACTATAATTTTAGCTTTGTTGAAATTAAGGGGCAACGTTTGAGAGGTCAGAATATGGTTAAAGAGTAGGACCACAAATGGGGAGATTTCAGTACGAAGTAATTTATAGAATTCAGCTAAGGGCCCGGGCTTTTGCCATTAGGTAAAGATTTAATAGTATTACATACTTCTTCCTCTGTGATAGGATTATTGAGCATGTCATTCTCTTCTTGTGTAAGTGTGGGCAGGTTAGAAGTTTGTAAAAAGGATTCATTACTAGCTATATTATCAGGGCCTGCAGAGTAGAGGGACTTATAAAAAGACATATAGTCAGCACAGATAGCATTGGGGTCAGTATGAAATACTGAATCATTGATTGTGTTAAACCATGTGCGGGAGTGAGGTCCTTCAATTAGGTTAGCCAAGATCTTGCTAGACTTACTGTATTACCAAATCAATGCAATTAGGTTTCGAAAGTAATTATGTTGAGTCTGGGCATGTTCAGTAAGGAAAGTGTCATATTTCAGTTTGGAGGAGAGGTATGCCTCCTTGTTGCCTGGGGTATCAAATATTTGGTACTTGTGTAGTATCACGGCGCCCATCGCAGACCATAAGGCATGCGATGGTATGCAATGCGATGTTCCGCGATGTCCCCCGATGTCATACAATGTTAAAATTGTATACCATTGTATATGGCATACAATGCCATACAATGCGATGCGATTATAAATTGTATAAGCACCCTAATGGGGGCTTACAATATTAAATGAACCCCCACGCCACCCCCACTATGAACTTGAATCCGAAGCGTGGCGAGCGCAGCGGTACGTGTCCTCCGACCTTTTCATACCCCCACTATCCACGTCGGCGTGCAGTTGATTTTATATAGTGTGGCGAGCCACCGAGCCCGAAGCATGGCGAGCGCAGCGAGCCCCGCGAGGGGACGCGGAATACATGTAAAGTAATACGCGTCCACTCGCCACGCTTCGGGCTTATATAAAATCAGCTCCACGCCGACGTGGATAGTGGGGGTATGAAAAGGTCAGAGGACGCGTACCGCCGCCCCTCGCAGGCTTGTCTGACGAAGCAAGTCTTTGCGAAACGGTCCGTCTGAACTTTACAGCACCCCGTCAGCTGCAGCGTGCACTGGCACGCTAAGCGCGGCATAATCTAAACCTGAACTGTCTGACCGCTGGTAACAGACACACGGAGACCGGCACCACGGAGCAATATCCACACAGCAGGCTCTCTCCCCGGGCTCCCAAAGAGACACATCTCCAACCACAGAGGAATAAGGTATCACTCTGCGACTGTGCCTCTCTTTCTATAAACTTTGGGACTCTGCATTCGGGAAATGCATTAAAGCAGAATCTAGTCCCCCATACTTTTGCTCTCTACATATACCAGCCCCCACTATTATTTGGAGTACCGTTCACCCCCCACCAATACCCAAGGGCAAGTGGGGAGCAGCAGCGTGCTCTAAAGAGATAAGAGGCTTGGCTATTTTCTCTATATTAATTCTATACACCTAATTATTTTTCTCACTGGTACGCACTCATCCCAAGTACTCAAGGTGAATACCCTGCACTGATCTTGTATCAACAGGGCATATTTCCTTTTTAGGAAAGGGACAGAAGTAATACCCTAATTTCTACCCTATTATTCAGGAAAAGGTACTCGCTCACTTGTAAAAACCACAGTTATCCCAGACAAGAAGCAGCAGTCCCTAAAACCGGTGGGGGTTGTTTTCCCACCATTTATCACTTTTCTGAGAGTCACTGCAGATATACCAGCAGCATTTTTCTTATACACTGGTATTAACCAGAAAGCAATTTGAATATATCATTATTCTTGTGTCGGTGTCAGGTTTTCAATATAATTAATATATTACCCATATTGTTATCCAATTAACACTGCAATCAACCCATATTGTTATCCAATTAACACTGCAATCAAACAGTGATTAGAAGTATCTGTTATAGGGTGTCACTAAGCACAGGGGAAGATATTCCGCTATCTCCCACTGTGCTCTAATATAAAGTGCATGCACTAATATCTATTCATCCTCTGCATTTGCAAACCTGACTCTTTAATATATATGCAGTCAGAAACAAAAGTTTATAGAAAAGTGTCACTGAACACATGGAGAGATATTCCGCTATCTCCCACTGTGCTCTAACTCACAGGGCATGCACCAATATTCTGTCTGTGACTAACCTGATTATCGATTTTATACACAGTCAAGGAAATTGAGAGTCACAAGTGGATATTTGCAATATTGGAGTAATACATTAACCAAAAAGTATATATTTTCGCAAAACTCAAAAGGTAAATTTATCTGTCAGTTGCTCCAAAAACCGCCCAATATTTATAAAGAGTGGCGATTATAATTTTTGTTTCATGTATTTGTATGTCACTGTATATGTGTTGTAAGTTAATTTTATTCTTTATCTAAGATATAATTAAAAGTTAAATTTGAAAGAAATTCTGAATAAGTTGTGCCCCCAAAACCAGAGAGTACTGTTCTGTCTGTCCTTGTACTGTTCTAATTTACTCTCAGGGGAGCACCTCCACCTCAATACTGTGCAGCAGCAATTCAGCTTACTATTGTTTATATTGTGGAAAAACATACTATAAGTGATTATAGTTAATTACTATTGTGCCACATGACTAGTGCATCGGTATCCTCCCATTTTCCCCATTCCCTTGTTCATAACTCCTCTGGTCTTATTGGTATAAAAGCAGAGACATAATCGCCAAGCCAAGAAGACTTGAGAATTGGTTGTGAGCCATCTAACCAGTGGGTTTCCTGTAAAAAAAAAAACTGTGATTAGGGGACAGACGATGTAGGTGTGAGAGAACCTTTCGTCTTTTAACTGGGTGATTTAAGCCTTCTACATCCCATGATACAATATTGAATGAAAGAAGGGGGATATCTCTCCTATGGGGTGTGGATGAAGGAGCCTGGTCGATCATATTAACCAACCCCTGTGGGCAGGATCAGTAAATAATAGTAAATATGAAGTAAAAGGAGTCCCCTCCATCCCAGTGAGCTAAGGGGGGTATCCCATAGAGGGGACAGGCCTGGGATCGTAATGGGCAAAAACTACTATAAAAACGAACAAGAAGAGCATTAGTAACAAAATGTAAATAGGCCTAACGGTCGCCTAACCAGCAACAGCCTGTGATAAATATTCACACATCATCGCCAACATTACATAAAGATAAACAAAGTATTAGCATGCAATATTAATAATAAACATAGTAGGCTCTGGAAAAAGAGTCAAGCTAGAGAAAAATTTAACCCAGCATAAGGCAGAGAAAAATGTTTCAAGTGTCCGGGATGGAAAAGTGGGTCTTTGCCTCTTCCAAGTTGTCAAAAAGAGCGGTTTCCCATCCACAAAAACCAGGAGATGAGCTGGGTACAGCAAGGATAATTTGATGTTAGAATCGATAAGGTGCTTACAAACTGGTGAGAATTCCTTGCATTTAGCGGCCACCAAGTTGAAGAAATCTTGGAAAATAAGTAATCGTTAACCTTTGAATGAGAGGGTGGCAGTCTTTCGATAAAGCTCTAAGACTTTGATTTATTTATTTATTAGCAGTTTCTTATATAGCGCACACATATTCCGCTGCGCTTTACAGAGTATAGTTGAACATTCACATCAGTCCCTGCGCCAGTGGAGCTTACAATCTATATTCACTACCACATGTACACGCACACACAGACATTCTAGGGTTAATTTGTTGGGAGTCAATTAGCCTACCAGTATATTTTTGGAATGATTTTGTCCGCATAGTTGAGGATCTGCATATGTACAGGACGTGGTCGCTTATTATTACTAATAAGTTTATACAACTTCTGTATGCATCTGTTTGCCTAAAAGGCGGTTTTTTTTTGTCATTTTTATCAGTTTTATGGGTACTTGTTTAGTTTTGCAGCGGCAGCGCGAGACGCTCTAGCATGAATATTGGCAGCTTGCCAAACTGCCTTCAGCTGCGCTATCAGCGTAGCGACTGTTTGAATTCTGGCATCTTGCCAGCTGCTTAGTTGTTTAGTTTCAGGGCGGCAGCGCGAGTCCTGTGAAGCCTAGTGAGCGCCTCTCACACAGCGCTTGTGCCTGCATGATATCCTCTCTCCCGTGGAGAGTGGATCATGAGGCGCCGGCGGAGAGGCGCTCCATCTTTGTGATACGTAGCTGCAGCAGCAATGCAATGATACACTGTCATCTGTGCGCTGACAGGTCATTGTCGCGCCACAATGACCTGTCAGCGTAGTGACTCGCCGGCAGCTTAGTGCTGACTATGCGTCTCAATTTTGCGTCTGCTGTTTAGACGCTATTGCGTTTAAGTAGTACATGCAAAATTGGCTACTGCTTTGACGCTGGGACTAGGACTAGGACTATTTAGTTGGGACTAGGGGTACATCTAAATTTAGACGCTAAAGCATTTAAATTTAGTTGGGTCTCGGGGTACACTATAAAAACCTGTCCACAGTGGCACTATTCGACGCAACAGCTGTCGACCTTGTAAATCCCACTATTCACGCCAACCCAAAGCGTGGCGAGCGGCGGCGGTACGCGTCCTACGACCTCTTCATACCCCCACTATCCACATCGGCGTGAAATAGAGAATAGAAAGTGTGGCGAGTGCAGCGAGCCACCGAGCCTGAAGCATGGCGAGCACAGCGAGCCCTGCGAGGGGACGCGGACACCTGTGAAGCCCGCGAGGGGACGCGGATACCTGTGAAGGTATCCGCGTCCCCTCGCCACGCTTTGGGCTTGGTGGCTCGCTGCGCTCATCACACTTTCTATTCTCAATTCCACGCCGACGTGGATAGTGGGGGTATGAAAAGGTCGTAGGACGCGTACCGCCGCCCCTCGCGGGGCTCGCTGCGCTCGCAACGCTTCGGGTTGGCGTGGATAGTGGGGGTGTTTCAGGAACACATTCACACCTGCAAAATCATACACCTGAGACAGTAATGACAACATGTGTAAACTGTTAACTGTTGGTGCCAGCAAGTCACTACGCTGACAGGTCATTGTGGCGCGACAATGACCTGTCAGCGCACAGATGACAGTGTATCATTGCATTGCTGCTGCAGCGTCTGAGACGCTCCTACGTATCACAAAGATGGAGCGCCTCTCCGCCGGCGCCCTCATGATCCACTCTACACAGGAGAGAGAATATCATGCAGGCACAAGCGCTGTGTGAGAGGCGCTCACTAGGCTTCACAGGACTCGCGCTGCCGCCCTGAAACTAAACAACTAAGCAGCTGGCAAGATGCCAGAATTCAAACAGTCGCTACGCTGATAGCGCAGCTGAAGGCAGTTTGGCAAGCTGCCAATATTCAAGCTAGAGCGTTTCGCGCTGCCGCCGCGAAACTAAACAAGTACAGTTTTATGTATTAAATATTATTTCTGAATACAGTGGCTTAATTACTTCAGCGCCCTCTGAAACACTCCCTTCTTTTTCATATATATATATATATATATATATATATATATATTGTTGCTATCATACGCATTACTAATATTAAAAGATAAGATAAATACTTAATGCTAAATACTCTCTATTCTCCAAGAAACTTAAGGTTGTCAAAGACTTTGCCTATTTTGCGTGAATGCGTAAGCCTGTATTTAGTGCAGGGAATTGCAGATCCAGTCCCTTGTTGTCCACTTTTTTTTTATTATTATTTTTTTTTTACCTACAATATAACTAATGTGTGTCATCCTTGTCTGCAAGTGTAAAAATTTAAATCTATGCCCAACTATTGAAGGTCAACAATTTTTTATAGTTGATCTTCAATAGTTGGGCATAGATATACAGTAGTCAATGAAAGTGCCACATAGCCCACAATACTCTGTAATACCTCTGTTAGATAGTTCTAACCAGGGCCGGTGCCAGTCACCGGAGTGCCCAGGCGGGGGGGGGGGGGGGGTCTGGGGTGCCCCAAGACTCACATGCTTCGGGGGGGGGGGGGTTGGGGTGATGTGGACACCGCCACTGCAGCAGCACTCCGGGGGGGGGGGTCATGCGGCGGCCGCAGCTGCACTTAACGGGAGTGACGGGATCTGGTAGCGGGAGATGCGGCGGGAGGGGGGGACGGATGGTGACTACAGCACCCCCTCCTCCCTCCTCTGGAGCGGCGGGCAACGGCTTCTTCCCCCTTTCCCCGGCTTGTCACCTAGCCGAAGTGTCACCTAGGGCGGCGAGGTGGGGGTGGCTCTATAGTGACAGGAGGTGAGGTGGCTCTACACAGTGATAGGGTGCTGGGTGAGGTGGCTTATGGCAGGTGGGGACGGGGGATGCGGCGGGGGGGATGGTGACTGTGAACAGCACGGGGAGCGGGCTCAGGGGGGGGGGTTTGTCCCACTCACCAGTGCTCCCTGCTCCCCTCGGCGGGACTCGGATGCTATCTTCTGTGCTGCTCATTACCGCCCTCCAGTGGCCGGCGCCCTAGGCAAATGCCTAATGCTGCCTAGTGGTGGCGCCGGCCCTGGTTCTAACTAATGACATATTATGAACAGCTAGATATGAGCAGGGGCATCAGGAGGGGTGGTTTATTGATTACACCGGAGTGAGGTTGCTGGAGGGGCTTGGGTCAGTTGCAGAGTGGAAAAAGGTACTTGTGTAGTTTCACGGTGCCCGATATATCGGATGCGATATCGGGTGATATATCGGATGTGATATCGGCCGATATATCGATGCGTTCCAAAGCGATTTTTGACCTGTTCATAATCCCACTATCCACTACGCATGGAGTTGATTTTATATAGTGTGGCGAGGGCAGTAATCCGCGTCCCCTCGCGGGGCTCGCCACACTATATAAAATCAACTCCATGCATAGTGGATAGCGGGATAAGGAACAGGTCAATATCGCATCCGATATATTGGGTGCCGTGAAACTACACAAGTACCTGGAAGAATGTTTACATTTGTACCATATTGTGGCACACATCAATTTTTTTATATTTTTGAAGGTGTTGGGTGGCCATACCCCTGAATTTGCCCAACAACCCCCCAATCAATATTATAGTAATTATATATATTCACTTCATTTAAAATAGTACTGTTACTATAACATATCTTACATAACAGTATTTACAATTGCTAAATCTCAATCTCCACTGTCAGTGAAAACAATAGGATATTACGCATTAAGTATAATTACTATGTCTCTGAAAATGACTGTTAACATACTGAAGAACCAGAGCGTAAATTAACCATCTCCTGTGTGTTCAGACTGATGGGAACTCACTGCGAGTACAGTGAGGGACATTATTATTATTATTATGATATAGACAGATACAAAAGCATACACATATTTAAGTCTGTCGGCATCTTCTACCGTTCATTATGTAACTCACTGTCTTATGTCTAGATTTATTTTGATCACACTTTATATCATTATTACAAGACACCAACTAAATGTTTTTTTTCTTTTAGCAGACACCTAATTTCCGATTTTGGATGCTATAATTTGCCTGGGAAGATAATGAATGGTGTTAATGTATTCACTTTGTATTGTCTCCCAATCTTTGATTATAATTGCTCAGCTCGGTAAAGAAATAAACTTAAAAAGTAAATCAAAGATAAACAGTGAGGATAAAACAATTTTCCTAGAAGTATTTCATGATTGATGTTTAACTTAGAACCACTGTGGTAAAAAACAACAGTAAATTACTATAAAAAGTGGCAAATTCTCAGTGGTGTAAGTTCGTCCAAATTGCCTGGTGGCAAGATTAATATTAGTGCACACATGCTTATAGAGATAAATATATATATGCATATACTCATGTATTTATTATGTGGAAGTGCTATTCATTAACCCTTTGAGTGCCAATGTTGCTGAGAGAGATGTGCAAAATATCCGCTAAAAATGCCAGGGTCGAAGTCAAGGAATAGAAACATAGAAACATAGAATATGACGGCAGATAAGAACCACTTGGCCCATCTAGTCTGCCCCTTTTTTTAAACATGTTACCTCAAACCATATTTGATCCTTATTTTTTTTGTAAGGATATCAATATGCTTATCCGAAGCATGTTTAAATTGTACTACTGTATTTGCGTCTTCCACCTCTGATGGGAGGCTGTTCCACTTATCTACTACCCTTTCTGTGAAGTAATTCTTCCTCACATTTCCCCTGAATCTTCCTCCCTCTAGTTTCAGTATAAATCACTTTAGTTATTGCCGGCAAATGATCTGAAGTCAATTAATTGAAGTTTTCTTAAACAATGCGCCAAAAAACATTTATGTGTTATTGTGTGTTGCCTCTCTGTGTATGAATAAGTCATCAATAATTGGGGCACTTAGTAGGTATTCAGGTTAATTAATATTTCCTTCAATAAGTCCAGTGCTGCATTTCAGTGGCCACTAAGGAGCCAGCGAAGCTCCTAAAGTAATGAGAAATACCTGGGAAGAATATTTTAAGAGCTGCAGCTCACATTATAACTGTCTCAGTGGCTGACAGGCAAGGCAATGACATATACATTAATCTATATTAAATTTAATCTTCCATTTTACAGCCTAGTTTGCTTTAGTAAGTTACTATGCTGCTCCATTTTCATGCTGATATATATCTTAGGGTCATCAACAAATGTGGGTCCTTACTATCTAAGCCATTCACAAGAGTCCAATAATGAACCATGAGGTGCACCAGTTACTGTCCAGACCAGTGTGAATTTATCCCTTTGTCTTTCAGACAGTCGTGTAGCTATGTACAGAGATTCACAAACTTTTTGGAATCACAGCACCCTTGAGCAAATGTTTTGAAGACACCACTAGGCCAATATAGTCACTATAAACTGCGGGTGCCCTGCCCGGTGAAGTCAGCTGCCCTCCTCCCACATGTCCGTCCCATATGCTGGGTGCCCCACGCCCTTCTCTGCCCTCCGCTCGGCGTGTAGGGTGCATGCACCCGGTGAACCGAAAGTTCGCCGTGGGTGCACGCACCCTGTGTCTGCACATGTGCAGAAACGCGCATGCGCAGACACAAAACATCGGTCCACTGTGCGAATGCACGGAGGACCGAATCAATCTGAATAAGCTCCACAGTTTGGGAACCACTGTCATAGGGTCTTATTCAGAGATATGCAGGAGGCGTCTTGTGTAAATAGATGCCCCCCACCAGCTTCTCTGATCCGCAGCATTGGATCATCTGTGTGAACATCGTCCACTTGAATAACCCTCACGGTACTCAGGATGGCTAGAGTAATCTTGCAGCAGAGGCCAGGAAAACTGCCTGGAAACATACAGATCTTGGGCTTGCACACCTGCAAAATGGGGATGACGTGCCTGTGTCTTGTAAAACACTGCTGTGCCCACACCTGCCAGCCTGCCCCATCATTGAAGATGCAACACCACTTTCAGAGGGTGATACCCATCTGCATCCTGCAACCACCGCACCCAGAAATAGCATTAATGGTGTGCATAGGCTACATAATTAAAAGACATTAGAAGTTTCTTCTTATTCATTACAAATAATTATTGTTTAATTTTGTGGTTAGACTTAAACCATTTTTAGTGCATTCTCTGCAAGCTTGATTCTTATTTTTCTTATTATTTTACTATATTACTATATTTCTTTTACTATCAAAAGTCATTTTCTGTCACTTCTAGTATTAATGATTGATATTTTCTCTTTCCAGTCTTGTTATCATATACATGTTGTTAAGCTATATGTTGCTTGTGGTTTTTTTTATGTTATTGCTGTACAAAATTTTAAAAATATAAAAAATATTTAAATACTTAAAATGTATTTAAAGCTCCTCTTTAGGTCTATGTGCTTTTGTATAAGATAATACTTACCAGTCTACAAGCTTCAGTGCTGAAATGATAAAATGTGAAATTCATCTTGGTAACTCCTTAGCAAAACATTTGATAGACTCAGTACATTATTTCCAAAATGCCGACCCTCCCGCACATAAAAAAAAATATATAACATAGTACCAAATTCAGCAAGGTTACACCTCTACGTGGTTTTTCAACTACTCGTCAAATGTAAATTTGTTTTAGGCCTCTTTTATCAAGCAATGATAACCCCTTTTTCTGTAATTTTCCATTTATCAAAAGGGTACCAAAGATAAGTCATTGGCATTCACTTGCCCCAAGACACTACCTCACATATGGCAGAATCAGGGGTTAAAGTGTGTGTGGGGAGAAGAACAGGGTGTAACTGAGTTCTACCACATGTAATGGTAGGGGGAACTGCCTCCACCACAGCCCTGCACAGTAATTTAATTTCATTCACTGACCCAAACTTAGGGGTTCTGAGTCTAAATAAGTCCCAAGTTGGATTTTTTTAGGGTTCTGAGTGGAATCTAGCCCCAGTTCGGGTCTGTTGTCAGTTTGGAAACCCAAACCAAACTCAGGTTTTAGACTGCTTTTCTCAATTTTTATAGATTGTTTTTTTTTTGGAATCCAAAACCAAACAAAAAACCAAACCCAAACTCAAAACACTTTTGGGGGCCGTTTTGCCAAAACAAAATGGATGGTGAATTGGAACCAAAACCAAAACATTGGGGTCCACGCACTTCACTACTTATAAGAGTATTTGAGAACACCATTAAAAGAGTGCAGAAAATAAGTGGCATATAGTGGCAAGAATCATTATTGATTCTTAAAGATATTTGTGTTTGTTATACTATAGTGAATAGAACCATTGGTACTTATGTATTATCTGGCTCCCATGTTAAATGCACCCCATTTTTTCATACCCCTACTATCCAACTACGCATGGAGTTGATTTTATATAGTGTGGCGAGCGCAGCGAGCCACCGTGCCCGAAGCGTGGAGAGTGCAGCGAGCCCCACGAGGGGACGCGGTCTCATAAGAAAAATGGGAGCCCAGATATTACATAAGTACCGAACCATTTAATTTTCTATATTTTAACTTTGATGCCTTCAGTATGCACAGAAGCTGAAATGATGCAAGAGATGATTGGTTTTGATTTTGTGAAGAGATCATTGATTAAAGCCCGGCCAGTAAGGACGTGATCTAGTTACACACCTGACAGATTACTGAAATGATCCACATTTTTTTGGTCTGAGAGCTGAAACGATCTAGACGAGAACATCGGATTTCCAGTGTACACACTACTCGTTCTTACCTGAACAATTAATGTCCCTAATGATGATGATTTTAAAGATACAGTGGAGTTGCCCATAGCAACCAATTCACAGATGATCACTACTTTTGTGGCACAATATAAACTCTTCAGGACAATTGTTGTCCAGCAGTCCAGATGTAGAAATCTTATCATTGCTATGCTATTAGCTGTCCAGCCTGATTAGTAGTTTGTACTTTACAGATGAGAATAATTTGGTGACAAAGTTTAATAGAGGTTTATGTCAGTGGATTCAGCAAATGAATACTTAAAACTTTCATCAGAATTACAGTGATGACTGTCTGTGTGAGGGCAGCAGGGAAAATACTTGTAGATAGGGGATGCTTGAATCATTCAGCCATGGCTGGAAGAAATGTGGTGGAATGAAGTTTGTTGATTAGAACAGATTGGATCAAGTGGACAGCTTGTGAGGTGAGAGGATTAGAGGAACAAGGTGACCTCATCTCCAGTTACTGGAATGAAGAAGCTAAATAGTTACAGTGATGATTGTAGTATTCATGGTGCATTGTTGAGGACAGGAGACTGTGCAGATGTTTCTTTAGTAAGTACTCAGTAGACATGTGTGCTAGTCCTTTCTTTGGTTTAGGGATGGCCATCGGTGCAGTTACCATTGATGTTTGCCATCGATTGTTATTCTGCAACCAGCCATTGATAGTATAAAACTATTTGATGGATAACCATCAATAGTTTTAGCTAGCGATGGTCATCCAATATCTTTGACTGAATGGCCCATGTGCCCATCAGAACTTGGAAGCGGGGCTTCAGGGTGTCGGGGAGCGGATCTATGCTCAGTGTTCCAGCATCTTGGGAAAAAAAAGAAACAAACTTCAGTTCTCCTTTGCCATCGATGTAGGGAAACCATCTGATTCTTCTACATCGATAACAATAGTATTCAACATCGGCCATAAACCATTGATGATTTCAAATCATCGATGGTCGATGCCAACCCTACTTTGGTTTTGGATCCATATGTACCTTTGTGTTTAAAAACAACTAAAATCCTGTTGTTTTAGCAATCCAAACCAAATCCAAAACATGAAAGTTGGATTTCCAAATGCTGAACTGACCCAGGTTTTGATTTGGTTTGGATGCACAAAATTTGGATGGATTTGGATTTATGAAGAACCAATGGGTACATCTCTAGAACTCAGTAAGTGAATTAGTCAGTGTCACAGGCTCTGTGGAAAACATAAGAAATGTCACAAAAATAGTTAGATATAATTATATATTCAAGGAGGTGCGGCACTTGGCGACAAATAAAAAATGCACAGGCTGGCTCTGGTGTTTTCGCCGAGTGCCGCACCTCCTGGACCATATTTATGCTACTTGTGAGCACGCCGGGGCTGCTGCTCCTATTGACATGAGTGCCGGACCTTTGGTATTGTATATATGTATATATATATATATATATATATAGGTGATTGCATAGGTGCGGCACTCCAAAAAGATGCAACTGCTGGTGCAGTGTAAGTCGGGTGCCCGCTCAGATGCACCAGACCGGACCGGCAGGTGAAATATAAAACTTGGTAGACGGCGGCACTCACAGACGAATAAATAATCAGACAGGAGAACCTGGCTTGTGACCAACGTTTCAAGCCTCCGTGGGCTTTTTATCAACGTCTAATGCACCTTGATAAAAAAGCCCACGGAGGCTTGAAACGTTGGTCACAAGCCAGGTTCTCCTGTCTGATTATTTATTCGTCTGTGAGTGCCGCCGTCTACCAAGTTTTTTTATATATATATATATATATATATATATATATACACACACACATACATATATATATAAAGTGGGGGTGGATCTGAGATTGTAATTTCCTTATACAGAATTCTGTGTAAAACATCTTTGAAGTGTGGCTGATCAGTGTTATGTGAAAGTACTTTTGTGACAAGATGACTCTACAAATAACAAATCATCACGTTTCACTTTTAAACTTCCAAGCCCACTGAATTATGGTTCCATTTCCAAATTAACTATCTCATGGGACACAAAAAACTCATGTTTACATTTGTCACCACTATTAGACAAAGATGACATCTCCTTTAGCCTTTGTTTGCTTATGTGGGGCTTAAGGCTTATGTTAAAATTGGCACGTAAGTATAGAATAGTTTCCTGCACAGGAAAAATGAGGTTGCGAAGAGAGGTCAGCTTTAAGGCTTTATTTTAATTGTTGCTCCTGTAATCCCATGGCTCGGAATGCTTTCTTTTTACAGACAGTGGCTGGTGCATGGTAGACAATTGCAGGAATAAATTTAAGCTTCTGAAATTTCTAGTGATAAACATTAAGAAATCCATCTCACTTAGGGAAAGATAGGGCACAAAGGTATTAAATGAACAGGACAACTAGAACTTTAAAACATTTAAAAAGTAATTGACAACCTAATATGTTTCTCCTACTGTTGTAGATCTACAAGTCATAAAGGCCGACCTAGCATTTGTCTCACTTCTGGTTCCACAAACCCCTGGGAAGCCACAGGTGAGGTTGCTCACCTCTGCCCTATAAGTACAAACGTTTAGAAACTCATCAACTATTTGAATAATTGTTTACATTTTCATTCTGACTGTGGGCCAGATTCAGTTAGCTGTGATCATTTACAGCACTAGGAAAAGGGCGGTAGCCTCTGGCTTTAATGCTCGGAGCTTTTTAATTACAGGCCCCTACTACTGACATGGTGAATTACCTGATACCACGCATTTACCCATAGGGGTAAATTTACTAAAATGGGAGTTCTATTGAATATGGGATATTTCCCATAGCAACCAGAGTCTACTTCTTTTTTATTTAGCACTCTCTGGAACATAATAGATAATAACATAGTAACATAGTAGTTACGATTGAAAAAAGACTTACATCCATAAAGTTCAACCATTTACAGGACCCCTTAGAGGGTGTTGTCTAGATGTTAAGTTCCCTTTTGATTTTTTTAAATTCGATTTAACTTTAGGCTAAATAATGTTTATCGGTTGTACTCCTGGATGTTTTTATCCTTGCCCAACCTTAATATAAATGCATTTATTGTGTCTGCCAACACCACAACTTCTGGAAGAGAGCTCCACACTTTTACTGCCCTGACCGTTAAAAAGACTTTCCTTTGGAGGGTATGAAGCCTCTCCTCCAGCCTGACTGTATGCCCTTGTGTCCTAGTCTCCCCCCTCAAAGTAAATATGGTGTCTGACAGTTCGTAATATTGTCCCCTGATATATTTGTACATGTTAAGCATGTCTCCCCATAAGCGTCTCTTTTCCAGCACAAACATTCCTAATTCGGCTAATCTGTACTCATAGCTTAATGACGCCAACACTTACTAGCTTGGTTGCCCTTCCCTGGAGTTTTTCTGTTCTACAATGTCCTTTTTGTAGTGAGGAGCCCAGAATTGTACTCCAAATTCTAGATGTGGTCTGACCAGTGCTTTGTACAGTGCCGTAATTATATTGACGTTCCTAGTTTCCAGGCCCCTTTGTAGACAGGCTCGTATCTTGTTAGCTTTATTGGCTACTACATGACAATGAGCCCTGCACCCCAGTTTGTTATCAATCTGGACTCCTAATTCTTTTTTACCCAATTCTACACCAATTTAGATTGTAAGTAGCACACTGGTTACGTCTCCCAAGATGCATAACATTACATTTATCAACATTGAACCTCCTTTTCCATTTTTCCGCTACTCATCTATTTATTTAAATCCCTCTGTCGCGTGGAGGCATCCTTATCTGTTCTAACCAACCAGCACAGTTTTGTGTCATCAACAAAGATGGATACTTTGCTGAGTGTTCCCTCCTCTATATAATTATTTAATATATTCAATAGATGCAGACCTAGCACCGATCTCTGTGGTACGCCACTTAGGATAGGTATCCATGCTGAAAATTCACCATTTACCACCACTCTCTGTTCTCTATCCTGCAGCCAGTTTCTTACCAAGCTACACATTTTTACCCCTAAATACAAATCCTCCATTTTGTTGGTCAGGGAAATAGTGCTGTATACAAACAAAGTGCAATTGTGAAAGCAAGTGTAAAAAATGTGCGGCCAATACTATATTGGAAAGGCTACCCGACAATTTAAAGAGCGTATGGCCATGCACTGATCTACAATCATAGCTGTATTGAAAGAAAAAACAAGTGCTCAACTGGTAGCAGTGCACTTTAAAGAACATGCACATCCAATGTCATCTCTGAAATAGATCATCATCGATCAAGTGCCAGAAAAGAGGAGAGGAGGAGATCGTGCCACAGTACTCCTTTGCTTGGAGGCAATGTGGATCTACAAATTAGATACTGTAAACCCTAAATGGCTCATTGAGCGTATCTTGTGGAATACTTTGCTATAATTAATCCTTACATACCCAGCAATTTATAATATGCCATTTAATGATTTGTCCCACTCTCTTTTATTTCTCTTTTATTTTCTTCATCCTATATGGATATTCTAAATGCCAGACACTGTCTAAGCTAAAATGCAGCTGTGATTCACAGATAACTCCATGTGCATTGATATCCATGTTATTATAATGGACATTAGTTGCTTATTAATATACTTACCCAGTCATTACCATGTTCTTGTTTTTAACCTATTATTTTTTTATTGATTTTTTATGAACATTTTTTACACTTGCTTTCACAATTGCACTTTGTTTGTATACAGCACTATTTCCCTGGCTGCTGGGAGAAGCTGATACCAATCGTCCTGTAGTTGCCAGGCGACAAAGGGACTCGGCTACGTGCTGCTGTCATCCTCAAGCGCCTCCCGACGGAGGACAGGCAGTGACCGGCGTCCTACACCGGGGACCTTCCTATTCAAGTATTTGAGGTATGTGCCACTGTATACCTGACGACGGAGCTTAGTGCTCCGAAACGTTGTAATAAACACAGTTATCACCGACTTTAAAAAAGCCTTGGAGTGCCGTGTGGTGTTTGGTCAGGGATTTACCCTCACCAAAGCTGTAGTGTGTACTATCTACGAAGGCACCTAGGTAGCTGTCTAACTGTATTGGAGTGCCGGATCTACCAGACCTATATTAATCATTACATATAGTTGGAACTGTTTACAGTATATTGTTTCCCAAAACACATTTTTACCAAAATGCTTCTCTATTAATCATTTCCTAGAACCATTGGATCTACTGCATTTCTCAGGCATGATGCAACACAGCACGATCTCATCTCCAGACTGCTGTGTCTACACTAGAGATACATAATCCTACCTCCTGCCAGTTGCTATTGTTCAATTCCAGGTAACTGTAATACACCATAGCTGGGTCAGGCCGTGCCGCTAGTGCAGTATAGGAAGTATATTTTAAGCTAAAGATGTAACCATAAGTTTGGTGGCCTCATAGCAACATGTTTAAGGGTCCCCAATTCTTCTAGTTGGACACCTTTGTATTTAGTGCTCCACTGGACTGGGTATGCCTGGAGCTGACCAAGATGCTTATTTCTGTGTAATATTTTAGTGCACTGACCCCTGTACATTCACTTTACCTGTTTAATTTGTGATCAATTGTCCTAAAAAACTAATTTTCCTTTTTAATATTATATGGTAGCCTAGCTTCCAGCTAGTAAAACTTACATTCATCAATAAAAATATTTTTTAATCTAAACACCTAACTGCTCTATCTAACCTTGCAAATCCTAACATGTGAATTGTCAATTGTATTCGCAACTGATGCAATGTATGTATGTCCTGTTATCCCTCTTGTACCATGCTTGAAGCTGCACTGTATCCATTAAAAATTCCTAGTATACGAGAGTATACATGGCCAATAAAGTGATTCTGATTCTGATATATATATACCCTAGCGTAAAATCCAAGTGGGATGTTAAAAAGCATTGCTGATAGAGACTGCTGACAAATCCAACAGTATACCTGCCTAAATAGCAGACCCTGTAGCCTGGGATCAAAATGATAACCAGCAGCTGTGTCTAGGCCGGTATAACAAATTGGCACTGGGTCCACCCTTTATTTTTACTAGTAATCAGGGAAACACACAGCCACCCCCCCCCCCCCCCCCCCCCCGCCCATTACAATGACAACCAGGCCCTGACTAGTCAGCATAGGGCTGAAATCTCTAAGGAAGTGGGTATTTTATTAGTATCATAACTTCAGTTTTATTACTAAAAAATAGTTCCTGTTAACAATCGGCTGTTGGGCATTTAAAGATCCATAGAGAGATGGAAAAAAGTGCTTCTTATGAAACTGACAAGAATGGAGAAACATTTTGGAGGAAAAATATTTGTCTGGAATGCACAGAATCTCTCTTTTGATTCACTGGGGCAGATGTATTAAGCCTGGTAAAGTGATACAGTGGCTACAAACCACTGATAAAGCACCAACCAATAAACCCCTAACTGTATTTTTCATGCACAGCTGACTGACCCATATGGACAGCCCACTTTAGACAATGGTGGTGGGTGTTGGTGGGAGGCATCTGGCCGAGAGACTTGCCCACTATTACAGGAGCCCATGGTCCTCCCGGCTGTTCCAGGTGAGTAGGCAAGTATGGCAGTAGTAAAAAATCATTTCACTGCATACAACATCAACATTACATCCATGTTACTGCAATACACTATATTCTTTATCATACTTTGTTCAATTGAACATGATACTCTGATAGTAAACATTAAAAAAATGGAAAATAAAAGGTGTTTTGATTCTTTATTTGATTTCTATATTTATGTTAACTCCTTTCAAGTCTTGTGACTGGAGTATGTTGTGTGTTTAAATAATTATATAGGTTTTGCTAATCACTATTTATGAAACAAAGTCTGAATTTCCTGTTCGAAACTATTATATAAACACTGCTAAGAGAAGACGGTAATCCTCTCTGTTGTTTTTAAATGTGGTTATAGAACCTGAAACATGTGGTGTCTGCCGGATACATATACTTAATGTGATTGACAGACAGATGTGAATATTCTTCTGTATACTCTAGATGGACTAGAATACAATTGGACACTAAAGGCAATTTAGTCACTCTATCAAATATTTATTAAACCCTGTAATATTGACATACAGTACAATAGAACAGGGGTCCGCAAACTATTTTGCTCTAGGACCCCATCAGACAATAAAAATAATTACGGGACTCCAGAAAGTTACTGCAGAAGGTCATCAAGTCACATGTGTAGTCAGCAGACAGCACATACATGGCAGCATTGTGGAGGCACAAAATGATGGGAGGAGTCTAACATAACAGACAATTCAACAGATTTTTCAGACTCCTTGAATCACTGACTGAGATTAAAAAAGTTATCAGCTTGATGGCCAGCAACATGGAGTCGCGACCCCATACTGAGAAGGTCGGGACCCACTTTGGGGTCAGGACCCACAGTTTGAGAACCACTGCAATAGAATATCTGATAGGAAGACAAGGTTTTTATTGTCATTTTGATCTCTTATATTATATACAGGGAGATTTTTAACGTGTTTATTTCTGTAATAATTAGGGCATGTTATAATTAATGAGGCTACTACACTCATTTAAAAAAGAAGATAAAAACGATGCAATTATTGGGCCGATTTGCTAATAAGCAGGTAATCGGCCTGTTTCTTGGTGTAGTGTGTAGTCAAGCAAAAACAAGCAGAAATACTAGATTTGGATGATCAAATCAGTTACACTTACTAGAAGATATCAGCTAAAAGGTCCAGATATTTGGCCCAGTTCAGTATCGAGCACAGAAGTCAGAAAACGTGTTCGGACCATTTTTAGCTGCAAAGGCTGGGGTCAACCCTAGTCATTGCAATCACAATTAGATTGTGATTGAAGCTCATGGCAGACTGTTGTATGCTGGGCTTCATTGTCCTGTGTTGAGCTGCCTCCAGCATGCAAAAAAAGGCAGTTGCACTTTTTCTATTTTACCAAAACTGCAACTGCTGCCGAATCAGGCCTATTGTGCATCGTATGTGCATTCTCAATAACCTGCCCAAACATGTGCAAATTCGGTATTGTGTGGCAGAAAATTGGTAACTTAAAAGAAAAAAAAATGCTTAGTATGCAGTGCCAGGATTGAGATCTTCAGTGGCAATTTGATCATCTGACCAAAAATCACTTAGGGCCTGATTCAGTAATGCAGCAGGCATTCGCTACTTATTGAGTGGCTTAATGGCGCACGCCATTTGGCCAAATGCCAGTCCCCTTTGCCGCCGAATCCCCTCGGTAACATGCAAGGAAATGTATGTGAGCACATTTGTTTTATATCTACACAGATATTAAGGATTTGTTTTATATATTCAATATCCATCACTGGCATTTAGATTACTATAAAGTATATTCTTTTCATATTTTTTATAGACACGCTTCTTGATAAAGGCACCGTAGTAGGCCAAAACGTGTTGAATGAATGAATGAATGAATCAAGTGTATTTTAACCCTGCAGTGATTTGGATCATATTTTGTTTAGTTTTGTGTTGCCATGTTGTAAGAATTGTGGTCCTAAACCGTTTTTTATCCCAATAAAAACCTTTTATATCGGAATGACGGTGAGACTCTGCATCTTAAAGATACCTGTATATGAATCGCCAAAATTCTCACATGTAAGCATACATGTAAGCATTTGCTTATGTCCACACGAGTGAGGTGACCCTATAATACACCTGGATCATTTGGAAACCTTGGGAGCACCGTTTCCTCATATTCTCCCTACACGATTGAAGGAGGATGTTTACTGATTACCCAGTGTTACATCATTGTTTTGCTCTCCTCTTTATTTACATATTTAAACTTCTGAACCTGAGAAAAAGGTCAAGATCACATGGATCTATATCAGTGGTAGCCAACCCTAGCCCTTGAGAGCTACCAACAGTTCACATTTTCCAGACAACCTAGCTGCTGCACAGCTGCACTCATTAATCACTGACACATTTTAAAAGATACACAGATGGAGCTAATTAGCTCACTTGTGATTCTGTGAGGAGACCTGCAAAACATGCACTGTTGGTAGCTCTCAAGGACTAGGGTTGGCTACCCCAGATCTATATCAATTTGTTGGGACAGTACTTTCAGCGTAAGTGAGACCATTCCTGTTGTTTTGCGATTGTTTATCTAGTGTGGTCCGGTGACCACCATTTTAGTCTTCTGCAGCTTTAAGTTGTGCAACTCCAAAGGTTACATTTTTCTTTTATATGTGAGCACATCCCCTATATTAAAATTTAACTTTTATTTACCGTATATACTCGAGTATAAGTCGACCCGAATATAAGCCGAGGCACCTAATTTTACAACAAAAAACTGGGAAAACTTATTGACTCAAATGGGACCCTCACTCGAGTATAAGCCGAAGGGGGGCTTTTTCAGCATAAAAAATGTTCTGAAAAAGTAGGCTTATACTCAAGTATATATGGTAAATGTTCCCTTTTTACCATGTTAGTTTTTTTTTACAAACTTGCAGCTGTCTGTGTTGTCATTGTTGCTCGTTATGGTACTAAAGTATTCGAAAACAATGTTTTTTCATGATAAAAATTGCAATTTTCAATTACAGTGATATCATTCTTGTATTATAAATTAATTAAATGGTGTTAATTATGATTTTCTTTAAAGGAAATGTAAATGTACATAATGTGCATTAATTCAAAATTTTAATTAAAAACAAACCAAAGGAAAAAAAAGATTTTTGGTGTCAAACTCCCGTGCCTTTTAAATTAATTTGCTGTAAATGGCACAGAACATTTCTTCATTACTAAGGAGAATTCCAACTTAATATAAACCCTGATATATTTAGTGTGATGGATTAAATTATGCTGAAAGTTTTATTATACCACTATTCTGCCTACAGACATATTAGAAATATTATGAATTAAAAAAAATGGAAGTCTTCAGCAAATTAGAGCTGCAAAAAACTTGGATCACTGTGTAAGTTAATTTGAAGTCTGCATGTGCTATTCATTTCTTTAATAAGTCTGATAACTTATATCCAGCAATACTATTCTATATTGCTATTGACATACAATGCAATATGCTTATTTTTTGTGGCTACTACCAGTGTTCCCTCTAAGCTGTGCGCGTGTGCGCGCGCACACAAGTCGACGAGCATGCGCACAGACATTACAACAGAGCGCACAAAGCAGCAGTGGTCCCTTTTTGCAGTTGTGGACTCTATTAATGTGTGTTTCACCCATTAACTACACTGTGTGCTGTGTTTTGAATGTTGAAATGTTTAATATCATTTTGAAGTAAAGTTAACACAAATGCTGAACGTCATTTTCCAGTTATATATAAGTGACGCACAAAAATTTCAATTTCCTTCCAAAGTTGCACAGCCAAAATCTTTTGCCGCACACAGACTTCGTAAAATTAGAGGGAACATTGGCTACTACATAATTTAGCTGAATGTCCATATTTTTCCTTAATAACAAGTTATTATGTCTTTTATAACAATATAATAAATTAATTATCAGGTGTACAATATGTCCAATTAATGACTTGCAGGAACAGCTCATGCCCACAAAAAAGTCTGTTTTCTTGATTTGACATTATCACGATACACCTCAACAAGTTGGTAATTCATTTCAGCTGCCGATGTGCCCACTTTCAATTCAGAAATCTGATCACACTATGCAACTCCATATAATAGATGCAAAGATAATGTGGCTGATTTGAGGCAATGTCTAACGGTGGCGAGGGTAAACAGTGGTCTAACTGCTCTGAACTGGTGGAAAAGTAGAATGAAATAAAGACCATTACCCATATGAGAGGTCTTGTTCATCTGGGTGAAACTGGAAATGCACAACCAGCAGTTGAAACGCACCCCTGGTCTAGTGGAACGCAAACTGGAAATTTGGTTAAGATGCCTAAAATGCCTAAAAATAAAACATGCCTTATACCTGTACCAATGGACTAACCTTATAGTATAATTTAAATATCCATTCCACAATGAGCCCTGTTTGTTTTAGGCTTATCTATCAATTAACAAATATAGGTATTTTATCCATCCTAGATCATGCCATCTAGAGCGATAATAATTCTAAAGCCCTTGGAAATTAACAGTTATATACTGATTATGCTGCATAGCCCAGTAGAATTACTAAATCCAAAACTCATAATGACAATAATTTCGCCCGCATATTCTGAACGATTCTCTTAACAGAAGGTTTTACTTAATCTGGAAAAATAAGAGAGACCTAGGAGTGAAGCAAAAAAAAAAACCCCCAAAACAACAAACCTGACAATAATGTATATCTCTGTCACCATTAACACAAGAAGAAACGTTGTGGACAGTATGTTCTCAGTGATGTGTATTCAATTATTAATTGCTTGACAGTATCTATTATATGTCCTATGGATTATTTTTCATAAAGCCCACAAGAGGCCACTGTGTCCACTTCTGAATCCAATGATTCTTGTATTTACCTAGCAACATCATTCTATCACCCCAATGGTGTGGCAGGACTATCCAATCAATTAATAGGATGTTAATCCTGGGATTTGGTGTCATATTTCAATTTGATGTCTGATTTGCCTGTCTGGATAGTGGCTCTGATGGATGACCTATTAATTCCTTAAAATATCTTGTGGTTAGGTCTATTTAAAGAGTAGCAGGCAAATATATAGATTACATAATCAAATATACAGTGTCATAGTTGCCTAGTGTTGTTTTACTGCTTTCTATGTTTCAGTAGCCATATTGGCAAACTCGATGACAAACAATACGCAATTAAGCTCCTTAGATTTGACAAATGATGTATTTAAGAACTTTGTTGGGGCTTTCTTCAAGAATTTTTTAGAAGTGTGGTTGACTTCCATCTTTGCATCAATTTTTGTGTCTTCTCATCAAACTGGATCTCTTGATTGTTAAAATTGTATTGTTACAAAGAACTCTCAGGTACTGGAAAATAATGTATAATGCCCTTCAATTTAGGAGGCTATGCTGTATTTATCAAAGCTTGCATAGGGTACATACCTTGGCAAATTAATAATTGTCTACTATAAACTGTTAGTATTCAAGTTCAATTTAAAAAATCCAAACTTCAAATCAATTGCATAAACCCATTTGTTTATTGAATACTACAATGTCCAATGTTTTGGCCAAAACCAGGCAATTCTCAAGTTTTCTTTACTAATAAACCAATGGGGTTAGGCAATTAATTTGAAATTTGGAGTGCCATTTATTTCTGTACTTATAGAGTATATTGCTGCACTATGAGCAGTGTGCTACCCAGGATTAAAGAATATTTAGCTGATAGACACAGGGTAATCATGTATTTATAAGGATGGAAAATATGTGTGTTACCTGCATTACATTTCTCCCATGCAGCCTGCTGCAGCTGAGAACATGTAACTGATGAACCACAGCCCCTGGGAGGAACTTTTTTAAGAAGGCATAGTGGGTGTGAATTTTAGGTATAAAAGATTATCTGGGCCATGTATCTGTATGACACAGGAAAGCTGGGTGCTGACTATGGAATACATCTCTGTTAAATAGTTATAGTCCTGTGAACATTTACTTTGTGATGGTTACTGGCCTGCAGTCATGCTGACCAAATAAACTGTATTTGGTGTGTGCTTCATTACTCACCTTCTTTGTTACTATATATAATTAATCCATCACCAGAATTCCATCTAATCAAACAGGTATATGGGTACACTACCAGAGCCATAGCTCTGAGATGACTCTCATTTCATAACTGGGCAGCTTTATCTGTAATTTTAGTCAATAATTAACACAGACCTTGCCAACTATACTGTTTCAGATTGCTACTGCATCTTTCATCAGATCCAAGATGAAAATGTAGTAAACATCTGACACATTGGTGTAGCTAGTGTATGCTGTGTGATTTATTGAGTGAAAATGGAATTATATATATTAATCACAGTACACAAGTTTGCTTAATTACAAATTTTTGTATTCCTAGTACTTCTGTGTCTGGACTCAAGGCAATTAGCTACTGTAAGTGAGTTTTGGCCATTGATGTTATGGAATGATTTTCCCATAAATAAGCTTTTATTTTGTCGGCAACATTCTGCCCATATAAATTAATAGTCCCTATATTTGGGTCTGCTTCACTTCTTAGGTTATATCAAGTCAATGGATAGCTAAGATGATTGCCACTCTCTGCAGATGCATTTGCTGTTCTAATAACTATGACTATTCTCTTTGCAGCACCCCTATTCTAACGCCAGACAAACAATGGTAAATGTAAAAGTGTGGTCACAATTACATTTAGTCTTGTGGGAAGGATGTTGAACATGCAAACTCGTATGTAATCATCACAATTCTTACTTTTTTCTAAATTAATTTATAAAATTGTGAAATGTACATCTCTTTGTAATGCTATCAGTCACAAAAGCAAAAGCAATTTTAGAACTTCACAGCAACACAATTTCATTACAGGTTGAGGGCCAGATGTACTAAGCTTGAAAAATGATAGAATGGAGAGTGATAAACCACCAGCCAATCATCTCCTACCTGTCATTTTTCAAATCCAGCATGTAACATGGCAGGTAGGAGCCGATTGACTGGTGGTTTATCACTCTCCAGTTTATCACTTTTCAAGCTTAGTACATCTGGCCCTAAGTCTCCAATATGGAATATTAAAAAATACTGCTTTTTTGAGTGTGACTAAAATAGTGACTTTGATGGTTCAATTGACACAAACTTTGTTAAATGCAAAATCTTTTATAAATATTGTATCATATTACCTTCAGGATGTATGGATAAAGTTTATACAAACACAAACATGGTTTTTTTGTTTAGACTTGGGTCCCATCCCCAAGATATCTCATTATGGCATGAACATATCCCAACATACAGTATGAAATTTAAAATCTAATATTCAAAAGACTTCTGGTCCCAAACCTTTTGAATATGGGAGACTGAACCTGTATTCTTATCATTTATTATTATTATTATTATTATTATTATTATTATTATTACTATTATTATTATTAGTAGTAGTAGCAGCAGCAGCAGTAGCTTTATTATTAATATTATTATTATTAGTCAGCGGCAGTAGTGGTAGTTGTAGTAGCAGTAGTATCAGCAGCAGTAGTGGCAGCAGTAGTAGTAGTAGTAGTAGTTGTAGTAGTAGTAGTAGCAGTAGTATCAGCAGCAGTAGTGGCAGTAGTAGTAGTAGCAGCAGCAGTAGCTTTTTTATTATTATTATTATTATTATTATTATTATTAGTAGTAGTTGTAGTAGTAGTAGCAGCGGCAGTAGTGGTAATTGTAGTAGCAGTAGTATCAGCAGCAGTAGTGGCAGCAGTAGTAGTAGTAGTAGTAGTAGTAGTTGTAGTAGTAGTAGTAGTAGTAGTAGTAGCAGCAGCAGTAGCTTTATTATTATAATAATAATAATAATAATTATTATTATTATTATGATTGTCTCATTCCCTCACTAAAGGAAAATAAAATGACTCAAACTATCTAAGTTTGACTATAGGATGGGACTGTTGTGACAAGAATAGCCCATTTAGCATATTGGGATTCTGGACGGCACAATATTGATGCTGGCATCCTAAAATAGCAACATTGATGAAGATGCCGATGCCATAATCCAGACTTTAGGGATGCCAAACTTTAGTATGTGGGGATCAGTAGCATTAGAAAGGGGGAGGGGGAGCAGGGTGACTGGAGGAAATGTTAGACTGTAGGGGCGGATTAGATTTAGGCTGTGGGAAGGGAGGGTTTGGCACAAATAAGGGAGGGTTATGCTGTTGGGCAGAGGGTGGGATTAAGTCAGCTTGTGGCATATGGGGGTTAGGCATTAGCAGGGAGGGTAAGGGTTAGGATGCATGGAGGGAGTTTAGGTTTCAGGGAGAAAGGGTTAGGATGGGGGAGGGGAAGGTAAGTATACTTACATGACCCCTGACGGGATTCACTAGATCGGGTTGCCAGCATCGGTATTCTGACCACCGGCATCCCCACCACAATTCATCTGTATGTATCCCAACATGTAGGAGTAGTGAGATAAAAATGGTGTTAAAAGAAAACTAGAGAACAGTAAAGAGAATTATTAACATACTTTAATGCAATTTAAGGTATAAAAAGTGAACATATTCTCCACCCTTCATGCCACCTTCTAACCACACATTTCTCAAACTTTTGTTTATACTTTTAGAAGTATATGCAAGGTGACACTTCGCAGATACTCATTGAAGGACATGAAAATTCAGTTAGTGAATAAAGTAGCCATTTCATATGATAAATATATGCATAATACTCTTAAAAACAAATCAAAGATTTATCCCACAGAAGAAAGGAGAACGTGTATGGCTATCTTCCAAAATGTAGTTTAACACTCAAAAACGGAAAAGAGGACATAACTTCAGGAAACCAATTTGACTTTGTCAAAAAGGCAAGTGGTGTAATGTCTGCAAAATTATAAGAAAAAAAAAAATATTTTTAAGCAGAATATATATATATATATATATATATATATATATATACATATATATATATATATATATATATCTCATAGAAATGGAAGATAGTAAATCTGTGAAGATATTTGGAATGGTTAATGTCAATCACAGAGCTTTTGTTTGTTTATTCAAATGCAAATAGCTTTGACTTCATTGTGTTCTGTGCACAGGGTACTCTTCGTGGCATTACCACACAGGCTTCCTTACTGGTAAGATTGGACACTGCATAAACATTCATACTGAAGCATGACAGATTAAGCATTTGCGAAACGGCCGTTTGACAGCAAAACCTCACATGGCGGTTTAACACATCATTTAACGCACCAATCTGGGAACACTCCAACCTTTGACTTCCTGTCAGTGAGAGTGGCTCGATAAGTCAGCAGATTCAAGCTGCACAATCAACCCCTTGCAGGTAAACAGCGGTAACCCATGTAGCCGTTTCTATTAAGCGGCTAATCTGCAAGTTTTCTCTACTTTTTCCGTGTGCCTTCCCTCATTCTGGGCCACTCATTCCCTACCAATACTATCCAGCATGGGGATGTGGTCATTAGGTCGGCACAAGAAAGGTTGACACTCCTTAGGTTGACACCAGAAGGTTATCAGGCAGAAGGTCGATAGGAACTGAAGGTCGACAGAGTACTTAGGTCGACCGGCGGAAGGTCAACAATGCAGAAGGTTGACATGGGTTTTTTTTGTTAGTTTTTTCACTGTGGTTCCAGAACAGGCAGTAGTTCATGCCCTACAATCCACTAGGGTATGGAGGGGAAAAAAGAATAGGGTGCCGAGCATAGCGAAGCACTCTGCCAGAAGCAGTGTGAGCGTAGCAAGCGATGCGACTGATCTAGGTGTCGACATTCCACCGGTCAAACTAAGGACCCTGTTGACCTTCATTCCCTGTCGACCTTCTGCCTGCCAACCTTCCGGTATCTACCTAAGGAGTGTCAGTCTTTCTTGGGTTGACAGAATGATCCATAACTCTAGTATGTAGGGAAAACCAGCACCCAGGTGTGAGGAGTTAGACCACCTCTGTCTATTCCCTTACCTATTCTTAGGGCACTCTCATCTGGGCCTCTGTATGGGAAAGCCCTGCACTGGCAAATTGCTATTCAGAGCATCACATGCACTAGCTAGGACAGCAGATGCCCACTTTTTCCTATTAGGAGGAACAGTTTAGCACAACCTACTTGCAGTTTGGAAAACCACACTTACAGTACTTATACTTAGCAAGTAGCAGCAAGTATAGCAAACCAGATATTGAGGAGTCTCTTTTTCTAAACTACAAATTCCTATATCTTTTCCTGGGTTATCACTGGTTAAATACATCTTATACCTACCTCATACTGTATATATAATTTTTTACACAACTATTATTGCAAATAATACTGTGCAGTATTGATCCAAATAGTAGCATAATGGAACGGAATATACAAAGATTATACCATTGATTGTTCTCATATTTGTTCTATATGCTTATTTGGAATTTGAGAATTATTTATAAATCTCTCCCCCACTTATTAGTGAGATAATTCTACTCATATATGGATTAAAATGGGGTGAGGGATTTCTGATACCCCTTTCACACTGACAAATATTTTCTGAGAATGCACATGAATGCGCAACAACCTGGGAAATCGGTCAATGTGAAAGGGTCCTGAAAGAATTTCCCAGGTCCAGCATTCTTGTATTTCAACCCGGGTTGAACCAGGGTTGGACACAGGATGCTCATGGATCTAGGGGCATTGTAAGCAGGTTACCTGGGTTGACGTGACCTGGGTCCCGTTTCCTAAACTGTAAATGCGGCACTGGGAGATGCTGTCAACTCCCACTGCCGTCCTGGCCCCACCTCCTGATGATGTCACCCGTCAGGCTTCATTCCGGGTCAGGTGGCCCGGGCAACCGAAAGGAGGGTGCTGTGGGTACAGCCGTCCCACACCCCGGCCTCTGGAAGGGCCTGGACAGCTCATTTCCACTGCACCATGCTTGGTGCACTGAACGAAGCACAGGCTTCTTCAATGCAGGATGCAGGCAGCAGAGTAAAATGCTGCACCGGCTTTTGAGCCAATCAGAGCTTGTGCACCATTAGCCAATCAGAGTGGCTGCTGGTGCACAAGCTCTGATTGGCTTACCAGCCGGTGCTGCATTTTAATTGGCTGCCGGCGTCCTGCATTAAAAAAGCCTGTGCTTCGGGACCTGCTGCATTCAGCAAGAGGGGATGAGGGAACAGGAGTTGGGTGCTAAGTGAAGGGGGGGGGGGGGGGGAATTAGTCCCTGGCCCCAAAATTCCTAGTGGCACCCCTGTGGGCGGCTATTGTGAAAGCGCTTGCAAGCTAGTGTGAAAGGGGTATTAGTTTTGCAGACACTTTAGGGTATTGTACATTTCAGCACAACCAATTGGTGCTTAAGAATAATCTTGCATATTGTTCATTTGTATGGTTAACTGACTGCCCGATATATAGCAAATGATGTCTCATGACACTAAACACAGTAACAAGTGTTATTAATATATTCTCAAGAAGAAACAATTGTTCCCGATTGAACCTCCCTGAATGTGCTTGCTACTTATTAAGCCATAATATTGTTACATGCTTCAGGCATTTTACGCTGTTTGTTGCTGTATGTTGCTCCACTGTACCGTGTTTAAGAGTCTATTTTTCCACAGATTCCCTGATGAGGATTACTTGTGAATACATCAAATGCTTGTATCTTGTCTTGTGATTAACTGCAAATGTAATGTATTTGTTAATACTATCTTTATATTTTCGCAAGTTTGCACCATGTCGTTTCCATAGCCCCTCAGATTATTAATTATATTTAATCACAAACTAATGGGCTGACATTTTGTATATGTACTTATGTATGAGGAATGAAGAGAGAATACTTGTCTCTTTCCGCTCTTTCTATACTGACACAATAGTGCCTCTTGCACCATAATACTGTATGCTCCACACAGTAATTCAAATGGCACCATATTATACCCCCACAGTAATGCCCCTGTTTCCATATTATGCCCTTACTAATAATGCCCCCCCCCCCCCCCAGATTCCGAAGAGAATGAGGGAAAAGAGAGATATTAAAGCACAGAAGTCAATGATGTGAACAGACAAATACAATATGGGTGGAATGTGGCAATGAAATGTGAAGCAAGAGAGTGGAAATGGAGCGACATGAAAAAAAATCAGACATGGACATTTTTTTGTATGAACTGTTTAAAAATAATGTTCATACAGTACTTGTAAGAGTTAGAATCTGGACATCGATTTGGTGCAAAGATGAAATATGTAATATAAGAATCTCCATAATGCAAAGTGATCATGAATAGGAAGTAGAAGTTCCCTATAATAAAAGTGTGAGTACAATTAGAGAAAAATGTATAGGATGGAGATAGATTCAGACTCTGAAGGGAAAGTAATTTTAGAATATGAAAGGCTACGTACCCTCCCTCCCCACAGCCTGACCCTAACCCTCCCTGCTAATGACTAATTCTAACCCCTGCTCCCCGCCGCTTATACCTAACTACCCACCCTGCAGCCCAACCCTAACCCCCCTAAGGGCCCAAACCTAACCATCCCTCCCTGTAGCCTAACACTAACCACCACTCTGCAGCCTAACTATAAGCCTCCCACTAGTGACTTTTCTCTGTAAAGCGCTGCAGAATATGTATGCGCTATATAAGAAACTGATAATAAATAAATAGTGACTAAATCTAACTAGGCAAGGAAGCAGACAGCGGCACTCTGGGAATTTTCAAAAACGTATATTAGTGCAAAAATAGCATACCAACGTTTCGGGGCATAAGGTACCCCTTTGTCAAGGTGAACAGTGCAGTGCACTGCACTGTTCACCTTGACAAAGGGGTACCTTATGCCCCGAAATGTTGGTATGCTATTTTTGCACTAATATACGTTTTTTCAAAATTCCCAGAGTGCCGCTGTCTGCTTCCTTGCCTACTCCTGCACAACTGTTCCGGAAGGCACCTGGGTCCCTGACCAGCTGGGGGGAGTGCCAGGTCAACACACACCTTGCTATATATATATATATATATATATATATATATATATATAGACGTTCTTGTAGTAACGCGGCACATAGAGGATGTGTCAGCCCAGCACTCCAGGGAAAAAGATGTAGCTGCCACGGGTGCCTTCCGGGCACAATGGATAGACGGTGATACTTAAACAAGCAGAGGCACTCCAGCGGTCTTGTAAAAAGCAGATAACTTTACTGTGATACGATGTTTCGGGGATACACACACCCCTTCTTCAAGTGTACAATACATGTACACTTGAAGAAGGGGTGTGTGTATCCCCAAAACGTCGTATCACAGTAAAGTTATCTGCTTTTCACAAGACCGCTGGAGTGCCTCTGCTTGTTTAAGTATCACCGTCTATATATATATATTTGTGGATAGTGGTACTTGCGCTAATTCTTTTTAATCAATATATCTGCTAGCTTAATGTCTTTGATCCTTATGTTTGGTATCAAATTTCTCATATGACACTTTCCCTTTATTCCAGGGCGGCAGCTCTTTTCCAGTTGGTCAGTTCAATTCACCTTTTGATAAATCTGAAAAATATAGGGTGAAAAAAGCGCCTCCTAGTGTAGCATTATTGGGTGTTTAAACACCACCACCATAAATAGAATAGCACCCCAAATCATATAAGTGTACCATTAAAAGTGGTATCCAACCACTTTGTTCAATCGCATGAGATCAATTTCATAAGGCACTTCAGCACGGCCAGTTCCAATTCTTAACCAATGTTTTACATAGACAATGCAGAGAAAAAGAGAGAGAACCTTGCGTAATATTGTAAACACAGGTATTTATTAAAACAAGGACAGTAAATTGCCCGTACATCAGTAAAAACAAATGAAGCTTATCTGAATGCTTTTTCTCCAAAGCATTAAAGTTCTGGGGTATCCGCGGAATCTCCCCCACTTTGCTCAACGCGTTTCGTCCTACGGTATTATCCTGGACTTCCTCAGGAGCATAAAAGAACCCTGTCCTCTTGCCCATATTTATACCTCTCATGATTGCGGTGATTAGGGACCCCTGCGCCGCGTTTAGACTTCCGCGTGCGTCATTTCCGGGTCCGGCTATTTGGAGCGCACCTTCGTTACTAGCTTCCTATACCGTGACATGCACGGCCATTTTGTGAGGAGTCTTGTTTCAACCAATAATGTCTATGGAACGCAGCGTTCACGCTGTGTTCTTTTAGTGATACGCACCGCCATCTTGTATACTGATATATCGGAAAAATAGAACTTATCCATTCCCTTCCATCGGTTCCGCAAAAAGAAGATGGCGGTGGGATACCCCAGAACTTTAATGCTTTGGAGAAAAAGCATTCAGATAAGCTTCATTTGTTTTTACGGATGTACGGGCAATTTACTGTCCTTGTTTTAATAAATACCTGTGTTTACAATATTACGCAAGGTTCTCTCTCTTTTTCTCTGCATTGTCTATGTAAAACATTGGTTAAGAATTGGAACTGGCCGTGCTGAAGTGCCTTATGAAATTGATCTCATGCGATTGAACAAAGTGGTTGGATACCACTTTTAATGGTACACCTATATGATTTGGGGTGCTATTCTATTTATGGTGGTGGTGTTTGAACACCCAATAATGCTACACTAGGAGGCGCTTTTTTCACCCTATATTTTTCATATATATATATATATATATATATATATATATATATATATATCACAGGAGAGGTACCTCAACCGCACCCAACAATAAAGTATATTAAAAGCAGCAACTCTAATGGACCCCTGTTAGACAGGTCCAGAAAAGCAAATAGAGATACAAAAGATGGTTTAGAGTGCGCTAAAGAAAACTCAACAGTTAAAATTGAACATTTAATACATAGTCTTCACAAAGACTTCAAGCTTTAAAAGTACAGTATATCTGTTATTGGTACAGGTGATGTAATAGGCCCAACGCGTTTCGTCAACGAATTGACTTCATCAGGGGCTTGACGGACAGTTAGTCAGCCAGACGTATAAACACTTTTTACTGGAAATAGAATATCATACAGTATCCAATACTTAAGGGACAAATCTCAATTTTGGACCCGGACTGGCAGAGGTAGTATATTGTCGCCGAGTATGGGCAGGTCATACAACAGTACGGTATAGGGCCTATGATGGCTGTTCATACAATGGTCTGGTATAGCTCAATGGAGAACCAAATGTAGTAAAGGACGTATATAGTCGACAAATGAGTGTGTTTAGTACAGTAGTGAGGTCTGAGACCAATAACGGCTTTACATACAGTTGTCTGGTAGGGTTCCTGAGTCACTTTATCACCAATAGGAGTGAAAACCGGAAGTGTGCAGTAAGGGATCCAACAGCAGATCCCTTACTGCACACTTCCGGTTTTCACTCCTATTGGTGATAAAGTGACTCAGGAACCCTACCAGACAACTGTATGTAAAGCCGTTATTGGTCTCAGACCTCACTACTGTACTAAACACACTCATTTGGCGACTTTATACGTCCTTTACTACATTTGGTTCTCCATTGAGCTATACCAGACCATTGTATGAACAGCCATCATAGGCCCTATACCGTACTGTTGTATGACCTGCCCATACTCGGCGACAATATACTACCTCTGCCAGTCCGGGTCCAAAATTGAGATTTGTCCCTTAAGTATTGGATACTGTATGATATTCTATTTCCAGTAAAAAGTGTTTATACGTCTGGCGGACTAACTGTCCGTCAAGCCCCTGATGAAGTCAATTCGTTGACGAAACGCGTTGGCCTATTACATCACCTGTACCAATAACAGATATACTGTACTTTTAAAGCTTGAAGTCTTTGTGAAGACTATGTATTAAATGTTCAATTTTAACTGTTGAGTTTTCTTTAGCGCACTCTAAACAATCTTTTGTATATATATATATATATATATATATCTCTAAAAAATTCACAACTCATGTGTGCCTACACTAGGGGAAAAAATCTTAAATATTTCTTAGTGAAAAATGATGTGGTCGACACGATGTCAACATCAGTCTCTTCTTTTTTCAATACCCCGAAAGTAGGATGTTTCAAGTGTAGTGGCTGCACTACGTGCAGTTTCATGACCACAGGAGACACCTTTTGTCACCCGTATTCGGGCAAACCATTTAAAATCCGTCAAAGAGTCTCATGCTCGTCAAGTTACGTTATCTATTTAATCAGCTGCCCGTGTGGCCAACATTATGTTGGTAAAACCATCAGGCCATTCAAAGATAGGGCTGCAGGCCATCGTTCAGCCATTAAACACGCCTTACTTTCGGGTACCAGTGATCAACCGGTGGCCCGGCATTTTGCCAGGGCACGCCATACACTGTCTTCCCTTAAATATAGGATTATTGAACAAATCCCCCCACTTAAACGTGGTGGGAACAGGGGACTCAAACTGTGCCAGGCGGAGAGTCGTTGGATTTTCCGCCTTGACACGCTTGCCCCACGGGTGCTAAATGAGCACTCTGGCATGTCCCACTTTCTATAAGCTTTTTTCGCAGTTCTTATCACACTTTTGTGCTGGTCAGGAGAAGCCAGTTTTATGTGTATGCCAAACAATTCTTTTTGTGTACACATTTTAAATTTTTTTTTCATTAGATCGCTACAGGTGTTAGCCTCATTTTGTACAGGAGTTTTCCTCTGATGAGGTATGATGCAGGGGCATTTTTTCTTTTCACATTAGACAAGTCCCCCCCAGGACCATAGTGGTCCCATTCCAGATCCCGTAGGGACCCATAGATGTACTGTCACAGTTTTCCTCTATGGGTTTTGTTTGTTATGCGTCCACATCTAGCTTCTGACAGCGCCGGGTCAGGTGACCTGGGGGTGGATTGCATTTTTAACCTGTACATATGCATTTTTTGTGTTATCTGTCTTTATGCACTCACTGTGTTATATTTATATACAGGTAACCATGTTGTTTATTGATTTTGCTTTTGCATTTGTGTTTTGTGTTTCAGGTCAGTGAAGCCCTTCACGGACTCCGTCGGCTGCCTTCTCAGGTGACGTCACGTTACAGCGCCGGGCGGGACGCCGGGGGAGAGCGTGAATGGCGGAGATCTGCATAAAGGTATGTGGTTGTGCGTGTATTGTTTGTCTAATGCACCTTGATAAAAAACCCGCTGTGGTTTGAAACGTTGGAGTTTACAGCTACTGTCTCCTGGTTTGTTATTTCTATATTGCGAGTGCCACCGTCTTCCCCCGTCTGCATACAAGCACCTGCATTGGCAGGTGTACATTACGGAGGGCACCGTCTATCTCAGCAAATTGGAGTGCCGCACCTATGAACAATGCTATATATATACATATATATACTGTAAATATATTTATATATAGGACCTGTGCACAGGAATGAGGCACAGACACAGCAGGCACAGCCATTGGTGCAGTGTTGACATGAAGGAGATGGTTCCCCTGGTGCCCTGGGCCCCCAAAGGCTTAATCTGGCTCTGGATGTGTTCACATCTGATTATATCACTTCTCACACTACCATGGCTTTACTGTATTCATGTACAGTATGATTGCCTGCACCAATTCTGCCTGTTTTTTTATTTTATTACTTCCTGTTCAGTAATAGTCAGAAAATTGTGATTAATATTTATGTCAATCTATTTATAATGAAACTACAGTATGTAAATATGAATCTCCTGTAACTTATTATTATCTATTATAAAATCCATTGTATTTTGTAATTTTGGTACTTATGAGTTATCTGGGCGCCCGATTTTTTGATTGTATGCCTTAAGTTAAGGCATACAATCAGATGCGATGCGATATCGCATCGCATCGCATCGCATGCGACCATCGGATGCGATGACCCGATTTTTCCATAGGAATCAATGTTAAAATGGACTGAGTCCATTTTAACATGGAATTCAATGGGAAAAAGGGGTCCTTTTCATACCCCTACTATCCAAGTGGGCATGGAGTTGGATATAAACCTGTGGCGAGCGTAGCGAGCCACCGAGCCCGAAGCGTGGCGAGCGAAGCGAGCCCCGCGAGGGGACGGTATTCTGTGTCCCCTCGCGGGGCTCGCTACGCTCGCCACGCTTCGGGCTCGGTGGCTCGCTACGCTCGCCACAGGTTTATATCCAACTCCATGCCCACGTGGATAGTAGGGGTATGAAAAGGACCCCTTTTTCCCATTGAATTCCATGTTAAAATGGACTCAGTCCATTTTAACATTGATTCCTATGGAAAAATCGGGTCATCGCATCGCATCGCATCGCATCCGATGGTCGCATGCGATGCGATGCGATGTGCCCGATCCGACCCGATTTAGAAATCGGGCGCCCGGATAACTCATAAGTACCGTAATTTTTTTACTTTAGTGTCATACAATTTTTTTTTTTTAGTGCCATGCATTTTCTTTATTGGTCTATTTATTCTTAAACCTTATTTTCCAAGCGTGAATGGCAGCATTTACTTACTTACTATGCTGCAGATATAGATATATAATGCGTGAAGTTTAATAAAATATTGATTTATCAATAAATAATTTATTCTTTAACAATAGTAAACATCAATACTCTTAAGGTGCCCATATACGGTGCATTTTCGGGTGTGCTGCAAGCTCCCGCACACATCCCATCGCACAGTTCAAAAAGTTTGTGCTGCAGATACTTTTTGAACTAGCTTTGGAGCGCATCACTTTGGAGCGCATGCAAATCACATGCGATGCGATGTAGGCCAAAACTCATGCAATTATTGTAACGTGTATGGGCACCTGCACAAGATATTACATTAATAAAATAAAACAATAAAATAATTTCATATAAGAAAATATACAAGAGAATGACCTGTTATTATTTTAAGAATAATCGGAAGTCTCTCTGCAGCAACCACTGCAGGTATTTTGCAATATAGTAGTAGTCTTATAAGACCATGTTTTACTGTTACTCTTAATTAAGCTTCTTTAGTATGTTTTCCAGTTTATATGCTCCTTAGAACAAGACAATACATTCTAGTAAAATGTTCTCTGCATTGCTAAGAATTGCATACATTGATATCCATCACAAAAGAATATTATTACAATTGCAACATAAAATGTATTTAAAAAAAAAGCCAGATTAGTTTAGTTTTGATTCTGACAATTGCAGTGATAAACATTTCATTATTTGCCCTAATAAGCAATTGTACGCTAATTTACAGAAAGCTATCAAACACAATGGGTAGTTTATTCTGATTCTAATATAATTAAAATGATCAGCTGTTAGATTTTCCTGCTGTATTATATGGATACAATAGGAAACATTTTAACTCAAATTAGAATAATATAATTACTTAATTGAATAATGAAATGATATCAAATCATAATACCGAATCTTTAATAGCAAACAATGCTATTTAATTTAGAGACTTTTTATTATATATTTTTTATTTAAAAAAGTATTGACACCATGGCCCTTATTCTGATCGGTGCGGCCCGATCAGAAATATGCGGTGATGTCCGTCTTGGCGAATCCCCGCCTTCCATACGGATCGCCACCTCCGTCCGTATGCGGATATGTGGCGGTCCGCATGAATGTGGACGGGGATACGCCTCCTCCATGGTGGGAGCAGCCCCTGCATTCGATGGTCGCCGAACATCGAATGCAGGGCCGCACGCTCCACCAGGTCCCGCAACACAAGACCACACGGACACTTGTCCGTGTGAAATCTTGTATGGGGGCGGGCAGCTGACATCCGGCGATGTCAGATGCCCGCCCCGTACCCACGCGTCACGGCCTCATTACCATGCATACGCCCCGCGTTTGCATGGGAACGCCCATGAAACGCGGGGCGTATGCATAGGGTAATGAGGATAAGTAGCCCCTCACGCCCCTCTACGCCCCCTGTGCGGCGTATAAAGAATCCATGCGGCGAAATCGCCTGCACATGCGCAGAGTGACCTCTGCACATGCGCAGACGATAAACATCGGCGGGCCGTACGCAAGCGGGAATATCCGCACCGATCAGAATAAGGGCCCATGTTCTTAACTGTATAGCATACATAAATAAACATTGTGCTAAAAAAAAAACCACATGGTTTTCACTTTTGGAATGGAAACTCTGTCTTGATAAAGGTCCAGTATTGGGACCGAAACATCAACCGAAACATGTTTTAAGTGGCGAGATTAAAAGATAATTTTTAAACTGTACAAGGGTGATGAGTGCACTCTAGTCTTACTTTGTGGGTAGATTATTTCCCCATATACAGTATATGGTCTGCCTGGGTTATGGACAGCCCAGCAACCAGATTTGGAACATAAAGTGAGTGTATACATACATGCATATAAATTAATTGCCATAAGAAGACTTAGTATATCAGAGTGCAGGGCTTGTATTGGTTTCACATCCAAAAAAATAGAAAAAAAAAAAGCCAGCAACATCCACAATAAATACAAAAACGATTTTCATATGTAACAAGGCATAGCAGTGCAAAAAGACGACTTTACAAAATGTGGCATAATGAGGGGGAGACACCAAAAAAGTACTGTTATGAAGCATATTGATAGGGGAAAAAAAATGAAGTATTCATCCAAAAAAGGACCTGGGACCAATGGTGCTCCCACCCAAAATGCGTCACCAACAGCTGTTTTAATACTAAAACAGCACCGCCCATGATGAAGTTGCTATTTTATCATCGAAACAGCTTTAATGCAGTTTAGTAGTGATGTTTAGTAGTGTAGTTTAGATTTTTATACTTACTAAATGATGAAATTTCACTTTCCTTTTAGCAACTTTCAATAAATTTGATGATGGCCAGTAATGATAAAAAATAAACTACAAAATAAATACCAGTTATGAATTATATATGTTATATAAACATTATTATCTATTTCTCTTTAATAGAATTACTAATCTGTAAACATAACTGGTACCCTGGGCATTGTCACTATAGCTAGCCTGGCACAGGGATAAATTGGTTAAGTTGCCCTCAATGCAGTCTTTGTTGTGCCGCTCCTTTGACACACTTGCTTTTTGATTTAGAGTATATCTAACTGTTACTTCTCTTTCTGTCTTGTCTATTGATGTCTCAGAGGCAGCAAACATTCTACATTGATCTTTGTATTTCACTTTTAACAAAAGAAAAAGAAAGCAGGACTATGCTAACGATTTTTCTTCTTCCGATATACGGCCATTAAATGAAGTAAAAAAAAAAAAAAAAGTGTCCACACTTTTGCCTTTTAATTGGGGCATTTAGCAGGACAAAGTTGGAAAGCAATTAAGGGGAAAAACATTTTTGTCCTGTCGATCAATGAAGTTTTCAAGTAAATGGCGCAGAGGTAATGATTTTGTCCATGCCAGTAAATTATTGTCTTTTTTTTTTTTAAACAATTTATACATTTAATTCAGTCCTTCAAAAAACTGCTGCCCTGCCAATTATCTCTCTGTGTGAAGAGAATTAGTTTGGTCTACTTCAGAATCTCCTTCATCTGTTGCCTACTTTCTGCTTCTCTTTAATGATAGACTAATGTGCTATGTGAAAAAAGGGAGGATCTTCCGAAATATGTGAAGTGTCTATAGTAGCTTTTTGGTACCTGTGAAGAGGCCCCTTGAAGAAGCTTAAAGGACAATAGAATATTGCGGCTGTCTGTGGTTTATTTTGTCCACACGATTCATTTCACACGCACCCAGGCAACTGATGAATGGGGGATTAACACAAGTCTTCACCTTATTGAAATGAATGATTCATAGCAAACAAATAGGACAGGCTGGTTTGGAATATGAAATTAAAGATTTTCCCAGTTCCTTTGTGTTCCTGAGGTCAGATTCAAACTGAGTCTAAAAATGAGAACATCAGACGGTTGTGTTAAGGTTTCATTTGCTGTTACGCAGCAACTATGTTGCATTAATTCACATGCACACTTGTCTGGGTAATAGTTACTGTATGTCCCCCCTTTCTTATAATACTCTAAAGAAATACAGTATAAAACGGGTTTACAAATTTGGCTAAATAAAGGTCTACTGGGCAATTACACTCAATGGGTAAAGTCACGGAAATTAGATAGAATGAGACATTTTCATTGACTAAGGGAATTTTTATATAATTACTATATACATTTAAAAATAAAAAATATATAAATTAAAATGAAAAATCTATTTAGATTTTGGACAGACAGTGTACTAACAATGTGCAAATGTACCTTAACCCGGGGCAACTTTAACAACATTTTAATATTTCTTTGACTTTGGTTTTAGATCAAAGATTCTCAGACGTGGACCGGGTCCTCATGACCCCAAACAGTTTATGTCTTCCATGTCTCCTCACAGAAGCAAAAGAGAAATAATTACAGTATCTCCTTTTGGATCTTGAACCTTTGCACCTGATCTGGAAACAACCACTGTTTAGGGTTTGAGAACCACTTTCTTTAGATACAGTAGATGAAATATAATTGCAAATAAACTGTTTAATCTTTTTTATTTGTATTATAAAAACAAATAAAAAATGTTGTATACCAGAACCACAAGTAAAATGATGTATGTGAGTGAGAATAGTATAGTATACTTTAGTATTACTTATAATAGTATATTCCATATATATTCCTCTTAATATACGTATACATTTAGCAATTTACCACAAATTTGAATTTACAAGGCCATAGCCATCTAAAATAAAGAGCTCTGTATTGGTAGAATAAACATCTACAATTCACTGCATATATAAATATATGAAACTTAGAGATCAATTTGCACATGAAATAAAAATACATATGAAACAAAACAAAATATGTGATAAAATAAAATAGAATATCAAAAGGGCTAAAGGAATGAAGGTTTCGATTAGACAGAGTGTTTATTTGCCTATACAAAGACCCAAAAGTAGACTCAAATATTTTATTAATATGTTTATGATTTCAGTAATCCAACTGTACAATGTAAAGTCCCCACCATTTCTAAAGGAGAAGCAACCACCTTTTCCAAGTCTAGGATTGTAGTGAATAAAAAACCGGAAAAGGATACAATTGACAGTACTGAGAAATGGAGGATTGCAAACAGTCCAATTAAGCTAGATCACTTTTTTTTGCCACTGTCACTGTGTTTGTAAGGAGTGGAACAATCTCTTTCTTCCTCAAATCCAAGTCCCAATTATCGAAATTGCAGCATAACAATGCAAGGGGGTCTTCAGTTAGATGCACAAAGAAAAGGTTGCTAAGAAAAGAAAGAAGTTTATCTCAGAACTTTACAATTTTTCCACACTCACAAAAATGATGGAAGAAGGTGGCTCTAGAAGCTTTACATTTAAGAAATGCATCTGACTCTTTTGGGACCATGCAATGTCTTTGACTGTGAGATAAGTAAGCCATGTTAATCACTTTACAATGTGCAATTTGTGTATACATATGTGACTAGATTATCCAATTTGGGTTTCAGGTAACATAGCTGAATCGCATTCTACCCATTAGTTGTGATCAACTAAGCACAATGCACACATAGCAATGGTTATCTCAAGCACCTACATTTTCATTTAGGAATAATTGGAGAAAATAGAAACTCAACAAATTTGGGCAATGTCATTGAACTCATGACCTTAGCGCCGTGTGTCCATCTATATTGTCCAGACTCTTGATTGCACAGATAACATAACAGGAACAAGACAAGTGAGAGTTTCTGTTTTAGATAATTCAACTGTAAATGCCTAGAAGGAACCTTTCCAAGAAATGCATGAAGTACACAAAATTGCAGCATATGTTGAACTTTATTACAACACATCTGTGTTGTCATTTAGAAAAGTTATCTGATGATATAGTCATATGCAGTGTTGGACTGGGAATGGGTGGCCTACCAAGAACGCAGTGACAGGTGCTCAAACTTAAGAGGCACTTGGCCAAGCAAAGAACTGGGCCCATTTAAAAAGGAGGGGTCAAAGATATGTTAGGACCGCCCACTTGTATTTCCAGGAGGACTGATTTTCATATTTTTGCCATAGACACATACTAAGCACCAAAGTTCATCCAAGATACTTACCCCTAGAATATGGGGTGGGGTCCTCAGGCTATGAGAGTTAGTCTGACTCTGGTCATCTTAAAATCAGAAGTAACAGATTATTTCTAATCAACCTAGTAGTTCATATTCTCCTGCAAAACGTGTTCAACAAATTTAACCTATGCATACAGTATTGAGACAGACAACCATATTTGTGAAAAGAGGTCACAGTTTTAATTGGTAATATTTAAGGTCTTGAAAGGAGCTCTAGCCTAACTGAAACAATTTACAAATGGATGCAGAAGTGCAACCACATGGCTCAAAGATAATCTAAAGGTGTGTACACATGGTGTGATATTAGCTATCAATTTTGCCAAAATCGATAGCAAGATGGCTGCTACTATCATATCGATATCTTCGGTCACCAAATTGAACCATGTGTACTTACCATTAAACTTTCCCAAGGCTTTGTAAGGAAATATATTTCAAACTTTAGCAACTTTTTCACCAGAAGATGGCGACGTCCTTGGTTGTCTAGCAACTCAGGAAGTATGGATGTGTGCTATACCTCATCTGTCTGTGTTGTGCAATTAATTACCTGCTTCCTCTGGGCTTTAGTGATTCATGGGCTGTCCTTTAAATTCCCATCTGACCAACTCTAAGTCGCCGGTTATAGGTTATAGTTCTCGCTTGCTCCTGGTTCCGGTTTTTAGCATCTCCTGTGATTCCCAAGGGGATACTCTGCCTGTTTGTTTGAGCTGGAGCTGCAAAGCTGTCTGTTACTAGTTCGCAAACCCTAAACCGGTGCTGCTCTGCAATCCGATCTTATCTGCCTGTCTGTCTAAGCCAATGCTGCTCTGAAATCCAGTCCTGTCAGCTTCTCTGTTTGAACTGTTGCTAGGCAAACCAGTCCTGTCTGCCTGTCCGCCTGAACCAGTGTTGCTTCGGAATCTGGTTCTGTCGGCCTGTACAGTACTAGTATGCTAACCTGAACCAGTGCTGCACAGCAAGTTGGTACCCTCAGTCGCTATCTGTGCCAGTACTTGTTCGCTATCTGATGGTATCACCCTGCCTAGTTTCTTCCTGCTGGTTTCCTGTGCACTCTGTTTTCTATCCTGTGCATTACCTCCCTGCTATGTGTAGTCCCGTGTTTGATAAAAGGTTATAGGTATAGAGCATAAGACCTGGCGGGTGTTAAGTACCAGTGAACACTACTCATTCTATGGGAAAGTCTGGGGCAGAAATAGGCACGACGACCTCTAACTATTCTTTATCCAGATTATTAAAAATCTCCAGGACTTCGTAACACCATACTTCCACATTTTGTTATATTTTTTGGGGGGTACTTCTATTGTCACAAAGCCCTATCTATAAAATAGCATGCCATACTGTCAGACAATGGAAATGTCAGGCAATCAATGGCAATGATTTTGTCATTACCATGCGCCCCATTTAGCTGGTAAGTTATTCACATATTATTCATGCAATTTATAGTCTGTATAGCCCCAATATATTTTTATTTATTTTTTTGTTAAAATATTGTTTATTACAATTAATGACCTTACTCCTATGTGAATATGTTCCAAATTCAGTCATTCTCATTTAGTACATTCATTTGGCAATCTCTGCTAACATTATTTGAGCCAACCAGCATCAGTAACTGTTGACGGTGCACATTATAAATCTATGATTCCATCCTATGCTATTTAGGTTTATGATACCCTATTCATCTGTGTCTACATCATTTATTTTAATAGTAACGCTGAACAGAACTGGGGACTAATGCCATGCACACTTTAATTTCATAAGAAATAATGAATTCGTGATAATCAAAATGTCAATTTGAAAATATTAAATACTTTTTCTTTCCCTGTAGGCAAAGTGAAAGGAAAAGTTGTACTGTATGCGGCACACTTGTGATTATGGGCCTTATTTTGGTTCATTCTTTCTGACAAAATCCTTCTTAGATGGGCAAAACCATGTGCACTGCAGGTGGGGCAGGTGTTACTTGTGCAGAGAGAATTAGATTTGGGTGGGGTTTTACTTCAAAGTGAGATCTATATTGCAGTGTAAAAATAAAGCAGTCAGTATTTTCCCTGCACAGAAACAAAATTACTCACCCAAATCTAATTCTCTCTGCACATGTTACATCTGCCCCCCTGCAGTGCACATGGTTTTGTCCATCTAAGAAGGATTTTGTCAGAAAGAATGAACCAAAATAAGGCCCTATGTTCCAACTGGTACATAATGGGCTTTGTGCATATGTATCCATGGCTGGCTGTACAGTAAATTGAGTAACTTAAGTTTACATTGGTGCATGTGTACGATGTGTACTGCATTGCTTATGAAATGATAAATGTAATTTGTCAGTAAAGCATTGCTAAAACTTATTACAGAATAATACCCCTTTTACACCGCCACAATAACCCGGGTCATCGGGACCTGGGTAGAGGACGGTGTAAACGGGTATGCCGGGTCATCCGACCTGGCTCACATTTACATCAATGGGGGACGTACAACCTGCAGACCGCAGCGTCTATACTCTGCAGACAGCAGCAGCGGAGGAGGAGCCTGTGTGCGGCATCCATTCGCCCCCCAGACAAGTGCAGCGGTCCGGGTCCCAGTGGCCGCGATCGGCGCTTGGAGATGTCATCTCCAAGTGTCGGCACAGGAACTGCTCCGGTGTAAAAGGTAACAAATGCCGGGTCGCATCCGGCTTGAAGATGGGTCCAAAAACCCGGGTGCAACTCGGCGTTTTGGTATAAAAGGGGTATTAATCCCTTAAATCACTTTAATCACAATAAATAAAATACATATTTAATTGGGGACTGTTCAATGGAATATATGTATGAAATATATAGAAATACTGTACATGTATAACTTATAAGTTTTGTCAGATTTTCTATTTACCAATCCCTTATAAAACAGCCTTTCGTCACTGCTCTATATCAATGTAATGCTCTCTCTTCATCAGACAGGTAATATGTATGAATGTCTTCTAGAAATGTACAAATAACACAGATCATTTTTCACTATACTATTTAAATTACAACACAAATAATTTGGACCTAATTATTGGGCTGCGAATGTTCGGAGTCCAGCGATCAGGCAAACACCGCCCCACAGGGGAAATCCATTTGTTATTACTCACCATTGAGTATTTCCCCCTATTTGCAGCCGCTGAGTAATTCTAGACTTACTTGGCGCTACGATGGCTGTGGGGAGAATGTCAGCAGAACTCCCTCCCAACAGCTGGGCAACAGCTGCATTTTTCAGAGGCACTGCCTGAAAAAGCGAAGGGGTAACCGCATAAACTTTCGAGTCGCTGGCTGTGATCACAAGGATGGCTCACTGCAGACCCTGCACATGTGCGGTTGTTGGATAATTGTTTCATTCTGCGAATCCGTACCCGAGCTCATGGGTCTGAATTGGGCACACGATCTGTCTTGTGGTTGCTGTAGAGTGGATATAATGAGGTTCAAGGGGTAGGCTGACAGGGCTATTTCCTGGGGTACTGTAGTCCGGGGGCACAGAAACACAGTCATCCTGCCAGTGCTGCCACAAGGCTGAACTCACTACTAGTGCAGTCAAACATTTGAGAGTCACCACCTCTCTTTTTCCAGAATGTCAGACCTGGTGATGTCACCCTGCATGACATCCTCGTGTCTGACATTAGTGTGAATCATCGTGAGAGGAACCTGTCTGCTGGAGTGCCATGCCCACTATGCTTGAGCCTGAGGTCCCTAGACTAGAAATCGACATAGTTGGTAGAAGACTCAGCAGTAGTGTCACATTCATAGTGCCATAGTGCCAGGCAGTATTCTATTTTACCTGTGGTTCATATAGCGCTTGAAACTTTATATAAAAAAGTGTATTGGTGTTAGAGTTTGGTAACATTGAACAGCTTATGAAAGTATGCCAAATATCAGGAACCCATACAATTTTTGTTTTCCACTTGTCTAGAATAGCATTCAGCCACAATGACCAGCACACTGTACATTGGTTACGTAATGCAATACCGTAGAGCAGGGCTAGAATAGGCAAGCTTCAGTACAGGAAGTTCCATCATTTTTAGTCAATGACTACTGTACTCTAGGTTTCAAACTAGCTGGTTCAATTCAATTCAATGAATATTATTCTTACCACTTCATCTAAGATGATATGAGCTTTCCTTTATTCGAAATTATTTATTTGTTAATATCTTTGTAGCATTCCTGTAAGAATACGATTATGGTAAATGAAATGAATATACTGTACCTAATATTTTAAAAGCTCAGTCAGTTGTCCTTGCTTTAATTCTGCTTAATTCAGCATAATAAGATCATTGTAAGAAAGCAATTTTCTTTGACCTGGCAAAAATGTAACATGTTCTGTAACTGGAAACACTATCTTGTTTCATCAACTTTAGAACCCAATTTGAGATTATTGTCTGCATTGTGCTAATGAGAAGACCTACTAGTCAAACTCAAAAACATAATGGAAATGATAGATTAGATAAATTGGTACTTGTGTATTATCACGGCGCCCACGATGGGATGCAGTTAAAATCCCGGCGGTCGGGATCCCGGCGTTCGGAATCCCGAAGCCGGAATCCCGACCGCCGAAATCCCGACACTTTCTCCCTCCTGAGGTGTCCACGACACCCCTGGAGGGAGAATAAATTAGTGTGCCGAGCGTAGCGGGGCACCGGGCCCGCTGCGTGGCGAGCGTCCCCCCCTTGTCGGGATTTCAGCGGTCGGGATTCCATACTGCTTCCCCCACGATATTAAGTCGTATGAAATATAATCGCATCGCATGCCATTGCATGCCATACACCTGATGCACAGCGATGCTATGCGATTTTAAATTGTATAAGCCCCCTATACGATTTTTAATTATATAAGAACCCTAATGGGGGCTTACAATGTTAAATGCAACCCCACTATGAACACCAACCCGAAGCGTGGCGAGCGCCGCAAGCCTGTGAGGGGCGGCGGTACGCGTCCTCGGACCTTTTCATACCCCCACTATCCACGTCGGCGTGGAGTTGAATTTATATAGTGTGGCGAGCGCAGCGAGCCACCGCGCCCATAGCGTGGCGAGCATAGTGAGCCCCACGAGGGGACGCGCATTACTTCACATGTATTCCGCGTCCCCTCTCCACGCTTCAGGCTCGGTGGCTCGCTGCGCTCACCACACTATGTAAAGTCAACTCCACGCCGACGTGGATAGTGGGGGTATGAAAAGGTCCGAGGACGCGTACCGCCGGGGGTGCCGTTGGGGGTGCTTTTAACATACTAAGCACCCATCACGTTTAATTATGTTATAGGGGGCACTTTTAACATTGAAAAACCCATTAGGGTGCTTATACAATTTTAGATCGCATACCATTGTATATGCGATACAATGGCATACAATGCCATACAATGCGATGGTATACAATTTAAAATTGTATAACATCGCCTGCCATCGTGTAACATCGCATCGCATGGCTTATGGTCTGCGATGCGATGGGCACCGTGCTAGTACACAAGTAATGATAAATTTGCAGATCATTCTCGTAATTTAGCACCATATTTATCAATATGTCAAGCCTCTATGGCATCTAACACAAAATTTTGTGTACTTGTGTGATTTTATTTGTAAAAAATATGATATGATATATTTTGAAAAGTATATATGTACAGTAAGTGTAAGGGCTCTCACAGTGCCTTTTACACTGTAGTATAAGTTCTTAAACAATTTTATTATTATTATTATTATTATTATTATTATTAATAATACTACATATGCAAATTTGACAACCAATGGATCATATGATAACTGCTATCTGTCAGTATATGTTGTCATTGGCCAAACTACCTGTATACCAGATATTACACCTACAGATATAGCAGAACTCATCTCGGCGGGGGCTAGTGATGGACTCGCCAACCGCCAGCCCCCACCAGCCACACATCCTCTTTCCGACGGAACTCTCCGCCGCCTCCCTGCCACTCCCCAGTTGCTGCCTGCACCCCCCTAACCCTGCCCGTGTCCCTGAAGCACTTTCCACCGAGTGACTGGGATGCATGTGTGTGTGAGATGCTCGCGTGTGCCAGTCAGATGGAGCACCTCTCCGCCGGCGATCACCAGCAGGGGCAATCTGGAGATTCCTGGCACTGCATAAGAGGCTACCTGTAGTCTGTAGTCCCAAATGTGATTGATTGGCATTCATTTAGGTTAACAGAGAAACAACTTAAATGTAGCTTGAATTAGACTTGGCGTCTTTATCACTACACCGCGGGCAAATTAGACAAGTGTACATTGTGCCCTTGCTCTGGTTTGCACTCTTCTATACTGTATATAAAGTTACAATCAAAGAGACAAAAATGGACATTTTTGTGTTCCTGATCTAGTTTTCAACCACACTAATGTTATACAGTGACATTTCCATTGATGTTTGAAGGTAGACATTACAATGGGCACATCCAAAAGGGATTGTTCCCACAGGAAATTCTTTTTTTGCCTTCTTGGCAAAACATTTTAATAAATAGATTTACCATCACTCATTACATGTTTCTAAAACAAACATTCAAATGGAGACATTTATATAATCTGCTTGTAATGTAATTTAATAACAGTCTTCCAACCTTTCATTTGTATGAGAGAGCTGTCTGTAAACACTGGAGGTGTAACATTATCAATCCAGCTGCTTCCTTTGCCATTAGAGTAATCTAAGCACAGACTGTAGAGTAATTTATAGTTTTTTCCACCTTTTTTTTTTGTTAGAAAATAGAATGACTTATTACAGTATATGAGGTTAACTTTATGATCATTCTGATGTAAATATATAAATATACAGTATAAAAATATTATGGGTGAAATTTAATAGGATGAGAGATTCAGAAAGTGAGAGATGTGGTAAGAAATCTCCACTTTTTTTAAAGCGGCAATCATTTACACTGCAAAATCAAACTGGTTTTGCAGTGTAAATGATTGCCGCTTTAAAAAAAGTGATGATTTCTTACCAAATCTCTCACTTTCTGAATCTCTCATCCTATTAAATTTTACGCAGTATCTATGTTTCAGATGTTTCCTGCATTTTACCAGAGACATGATCAAGACCGATTTTGGAATACCAATTGACAGTGTCTAGGTCGACACCAAATGGTCAACATACACAAGTTTGAGAGGAACAAAAGGTTGAAAAGATCAAAATGTTGACAGCTAAAAGGCAAATATTAGTTAAGGTCAACTGGTAAAAAGGTCAACAATGGCGACACAATTGAGGATGGAAACCGGTGGCAAGCACAGTGGTAACATAACAAGCCACCGTGCCTAACATGTGGCAGGCATATTAAGCCCACTGGTGTACACGTTTGCACTAATTGTGATGACATAATATGAACTATACAAAATGACACCATGAAAACTAAAAAAAAAACCTGTGTTGAAAGTTTTCATAACAATCTTTTGACCTCATAATTTTTTTTACCCTAAAAACCGTAACCACTGTCTACACTCTACCTCGTTTATTTTATGGGCTCAATCTAATGTTTGTCAACCTAGAGCTGTAGATCTTAAATCCCAGACCCCAGCAATGCATTGTGTTTGCTGGATATCTCTATCTGCCCGCTTCTGACATACTGTAATATTAAACAGAATTCTTGGTACTTGTTTCCTAGCAGGGCACCCATCGCATCGTATACCATAAGCCATACAATGGTATGCGATGTGATGTTACACAATGGCAGCCGATGTTATACAATTTTAAATTGTATACCATCGCATTGTATGCCATTGTATGCCATTGTATGCCATATACAATGATATACGATTTAAAATTGTATAAGCCCCCTAAAGGGTGTTTTCAATGCTAAATGGGCCCCCTATAAGAATATTAATTGTATAAGCACCGTAATGGGTGCATACAATATTAAAAGCACCCCCACGCCACCCCCACTGTCAACGGCAACCCGAAGCGTGGCCAGCGTAGCATGTGCTGCTCCACCCAGGAGTCCTGGGTGGAGCAGCACATGGCCACTTACCACCTGTTGCCATGGCTCTGTGTGGTGTGCACTTGGCTCCTTGGCTGCTGAGAGGCTCAAACCCGCACCGATGGACATTTAAAATATGGCACCTACCCACCAGCCTATCAAAGTTCACAGGCCGGCAGCCACAGTTAGTGACTGACCACCGGACCCCGAGCTCTAATTGGTTCACTAGTTTGCGCCATATTTCAAATGTCTGTCAATGATGGTACAGTATGAGCCGCCCAGCAGTTTAGGAGCTGAGCGAACACCACACGGTGCCATGGCAGTGAGCTCTCTCATCCCCTTTAAACTAGCTGGTTCTCCGACCCCTTTCCTGTTTACATCCTGCTATCTAGCCACCACCCACTTGCTTGCACCTCCTGTAATATGTCTGTCTCCCTTTCCTACTAGATTGTAAGCTCCTCCGAGCAGGGCCCGCTTTCCTCCTGTTGTCAAAGCCCTCTTCTCTTCACATTTCTCTCACAGCTCTCCTATACTCAAACACTCAGTTACCATCTTCTTCCGCATACTCATTTCCATCATTGGCCTCAAGCCTTTTATAGTATGTTTAGGAGTCCTCACTACTTATATTCAAACTGTAATGTGTATTGAACTGTGGTGCTCTTTATTTGTACTCTATTTTTGTTATTTATTCTATGTTATGTCAAGTTTTGTCTCCCTGTTCTTTTCCTTTGTACGGCGCTGCGAAACACTTGTGGCGCCTTATAAATAAAATTATAATAATAATCCCCTCTTATATGGCCCTAATATGGGAATTCTGTAAGGGGCCCTAACATGGGCATTGTTTATGGGCCACTAATGGGTGATTTATGTGTTAGGAACATTACTGGGGGCATAATGTGTAATGGATAATAGGTACAGCAATGTGTAATGGGCATTAGGGTGTGCAACAATATGTAAAGGGCATTACGGTGTGCAGCATAATGTGTAATGGGCACTGCAGTGTGCGAAATAATGAGTAATGCAGGGGTTCCCAATCTTTTTTGATTCACGGCACCCTAGAGAATCAGAATTTTTTTCACGGCACCCCTAGGTCCAAATTTTTTTTATTTGATTGGGTTTATATGCGATTCTTAGTGGCAGACAGTTATGTGGTAAAGGGCAGGATTTGCTTCTGTTTGTACACATTCTATGATTGGCAGCCACCAGCACTGGTTTTGCTCATAAATAATTAACCATTAATAATTTGATTTGGTCCTGGACCACCAAGCCGCGGCACCCCTGCATGTGTCCCGAGGCACCCCAGGGAGCCACGGCACACAGTTTAGGAACCACTGGAGTAATGGGTACTGCAGTGTGTGACAATGTGTAATTGGCATTACAGTGTATGACAATGTGTGATGGGCATTAGGGTGTTTTTAATCCTGGCACAGGTATTTTGATCCCGGGTCCAACCCTTTCACACTAAACCTGTGTCGACCGTTATACACAGGGCAGCCCGGGTTAAAATGCTGGGTTGGTAGAGCTGGGTATTCAGTTTAGAGCTTTCACATCGCACCTCGACTCGGCAATAACCCGGGTTATAAATGCAATCTGAAAGGGCTATGAGGGGCTCTGCCTGGCGCAATGTGTATAAGTGGCACAACTATGTGGTGTAATGTGAATAACATTCCCACAAAGCTATGCCCTAAACTTTTGGTACACGCCTTTGGCGCACACTGTTCCTATTTTGAGTATGGGGGGGGGGGGGGGGCACATTTGTGCACCAGGGCCCACAGCTCCCTAGTTCCGCCTCTGACTACATGATAATAGAATTCAGAGATGTAATTGCCGCAAAAAGTGACTCTACAAAGTACTGACTTTCGGTGGGTGAATACTTAAGGTGCCCATACACAGTACAATTGTTGGTTGCGATGAGATGCGCGCTCCTGTCACACATCTCATCGCACAGCATAAAAAGTATGTGCTGCACACTTTTTGTACTAGATCTCATCTCATTGCATTGCGAAATCTATGCAATGCGATGCAATATGATATTGCATACAATAATTGTACTGTGTATGGGCACCTTAATGCAAGCTAAAGTTTTCAGTTATTTTGCCCTATTTATTGTTTGCTTCACAAAAAAAATAAAAAATAACATCTTATCCGTTCTATGAATTAAATAATGGAAACCTTCAAACAATTCATTTTCATTCCAGGTTGTGAGGCAACAAAACATGAGAAATGCAAAGCGGGTGAATACTTTTGGAAGGCACTGTATATTATGTGATGTTTCTAGAGTACTTTCTGTATTATACAGTGGTAACTAGGATGTTCTCTAAATTGCTCTCTGTATTGTATGAGTCAGTGGTATGCTCTCTATTCTACTGGGGTCACTGGGTTGCTCTCTATATAATATGGTAGTTACTGAGATTCATTAATCTCAGATTACATTACGATCACTCACAAGCATCACTTGTGTTTTCCAATACAATGTATTTTCTTTATCAGTAAACATGATTACAATATTGCTAGAATGACAAATAATATATCTAATATTCCAAAAAAAAAGACAGGCCACCATTTCTGTGAACATTGGGCCAAATGTATTAAGCTTTAACAAGAGATAAAGTGCTGGGTGATAAAGAGAGTAAAAGTCCCAACCAGGGCTGGTGCAAGGCACCGGAGCGCCCCAGGCGAGTCAGGGTGGGGGTGCCCCGGTGCTGGGGGGGGGGCAGTGGTGGTACCTGTGTAAAAAAACTTGTGGCGCCGGCGTCCCTGCAGTGCTGGAGCGGTCAGGGGTGTCCGTGCCGCGGGGGTACCTGCTGCGGTGTCATTGTGTATAAAGCTGGCGGCAGCCGGCGGGGTCCCTGGAGTGAATAGAAAATAACTAGCGCTATGCGCGCGGCGGCGCGGGAAGTGCTAGTTATTTTCTATTCACTCCAGGGACCCCGCAGGCCGCCGCCAGCTTTATACACAATGACACCGCAGCAGGTACCCCCGCGGCACGGACACCCCTGCCGCTCCAGCACTGCAGGGACGCCAGCGCCGCAAGTTTTTTACACAGTTCACTAACCCTCCATGCTGGGGGTGAGGGGCGAACTGCCGCCCTCCAGGTGCCGGCGCCCTAGGCAAATGCCTAGAGCTGCCTAGTGGTGGCGCCGACCCTGGTCCCAACCAATAAGCTCCTAACTGTCATTTATCAAACACAGCCTGTAACATGACACTGAAGGTGCATACACACGGGGCAATATGATCGCTGGCAATATATTGCTAGCAATATATTGCTCAGCAATCATATTGCTCAGTGTCCCGTTTGCATCAGCGACCAGAGATGGTCGCTGATGAAAAAGAAACTGCCGGGGGAGCCCGGCAGTGGAAATCAGCTGGTTGCAGGAGCAGGGAGAGAAGAAGTGATGCGCAGGGCACGGCGCCTGCTGGTGCCCACCCTCCATTCTGCTTCACAGACTAGCCATCCACCCGCGTTGCCAGCTCAGTGTGCCTGGGAGAGAAAGTACTGGAGAAGTCCTGCTGGCTGCTGCTGCTGCTGGTGAGATGGGCTATTGGACATAAACATGTTGCAGCAGCACCAGATGCAATATGATTATATTGAAATAATAAGTTTAAAATGTTTTATTTACTTTTTAAAAAAATGTGTTTATCAGGCTGTGACTATTGGCATAGCTGGTAATGGGTATTATGGTGGGCTGCATGATGTGTATGGGGCCTTGTAGTGTGTCGCACAATGTGTGAAGGTATTAGAGTGTGTTGCATATTGTGTAATGGCCATTGCGGTCTGTTGCATAATGTGTAAGAGTATTACGGTGTGTCGCATATTGTGTAAGGGTCATTGCGGTGTGTTACATATTGTGTAAAGGTATTGAAGTGCGTCGCATAATGGCCCTTATTCTAGTTCACTCGTTCGGATGTGCGTTCATTCAGATAGGACCAAACGCACTGCACATCCATATGGTGTTCTGAAGACATGCCTGCAAGGGCACCGCATACGGTCGGATGAACTACCACATAAGGGAGTGGCGTCGGTCTGCATCCACACTACCGTGTACGGACGGAACTCAACAACTTCGCACAGTCTTTCAGCGTCCGAGCGGCCGCACAGCCGACCGAACGTCCTCTGTTGGTTTATTTCACAGCAAAGCACAAATCCACACGTAATTCATGCTTCAAACCCATTAAATGATTACCTAAACTCTATGGTCTTTATTACTTTCAATTACATTCAATTTAATGCTTCTAAACACAAATTGCAATTTACATTAACCCTACATACATTAAGGTGTATTCCTTACAATTTCCCACTTTGAAACCTATACCTGTGTTTATGTGTCTCTCAATTTTCTACAATGCAATGACATTTCCACCACTACAATATAAAGATTATAAACCACCCATTCTTTTTTTATGACTGCCACAGTTGTATACACATTATTTAATATTTATATTAAACATTATGCATAATACATTAATTAATGTCATTTCTGAGTAATCTAATATTGTGTCATACAATGCTGTCACTTCAATATAACTCCATTTCAATACATACAGATGTAGCAGGATTCATCTTTGCAGGGGATGGCGATGGCGTTGCCATCGCCATCCCCTGCCCCACCGCCATCTGTATGCCGGAAGGGGACGCGCACGAGGTGCGCGCGCGTCCTCTTCCGACAGTGCTGCCCTCGGTCGCCCCCAGTCGCCCCACAGTGGCCAGAGGTCCCCCCCAGCCCCCTCGAGCGGGAGGCAGACAGTATTGCGTCCGCCTCGCCACCCAGATACTGAGACACGCATGCGTGGGGGACGCACGCACGTCTCAGTCAGATAGAGGCGCCGTGTTGCTGGCGGATCTCCAGCAGCATGCTGCTGGCGGATCGCCAGCAACAATGAGGCCCGATACATCTGTATGTGGCCCTGTATGTGCATTTCTCTCAGTAGAGGAATGGGGTACTTAAAGTAAATTGAGCAGAGGAGTGGGTTAGTATGGTGTTCAGGTGAAAGTAGTTTTGGTGCGCTGCATACTAATTGCCCCACCGAACGTGATGCACATGAACTACTGCCCTCCGAGACCTAAAAGCTACTTGTATTATACGAAGATTTTGGGAGTGTTAAGTGGCGGCTGCTCAGTGAGTGGTCCGAGGGAAGGCCTAGCACTTTTCGTCCAAACCGATGTTTACTCCCCAATTTACGCTCAGTTTTGCCCACTTGAAAACCGCACCCATGGATACTCCCACAATATGCCCATTCTGTCCGAAAGTGTTCGTTTTTTTTTTGTGTAGCAATCCGTCCGAATGCGGAATGCCACGTTGCACATGCGCAATGCGTAGTTTACACATGAGCACTGAGCTCGACTATGCAATCCGAACAAATGTGTACCTGTCCTAGTCAATCAGAATAAGGCCCAATGTGTAAGGGTTTTATGGTGTGTAGCATATTCTGAAAGGGGCATTACAGTGTGTTGCATAATGTGTAATGGGCATTACCAGGGGGGCCCCATTATACATTTTACTATGGGGCCCACAAAGTTCTAGTTATGCCTCTGCCAGGGCCTGTCCTGGTTCCCAAAATATGGGGGACAAAACGAGTAGTGATCCTCCGTATTTTTAGAACCAGCCCCAGGCCCAACCAGCCAGCAGGGTAATGCCACAGCCGGGGGGAGACTTTTTATACAAGTCCCCCGGCCAAAGCATTCATCCCTACCGTCCAGTCAGCCTGGGCAGAGGTCCTGGGGGAGTGGGGACCCCCCCAATGCTGGGGTCCCCCCCTCCAAAACTTACCTGCCCAGGCTGAAGCCTGGTGCTGTCCCCGGTACCCATGGGCTGTGGCTGATCTTGGTGTAAAAATAGAAAAAAAATTGGGCTTTGCTGTGGAACCAGCAAGCCTGGAACACATACTGAGACTTGGAGAACCACAAGTCCCAGCATGCGGCCCATTAATGGTCTTGCTGGTAATCTTAGTTCCACAGCAAAACCAATAGTTAAATAGAATCACACTGACACCCAAGATAAATAAAGCTTTATTGCACCCATAGCCCTTTCATACTGATACTTACCTATCTTGAGCCAGGTACCGATCACGTAAACCAAGCCGGACTATAGAGGAGTAGCCGGAGGATGTTTGTTTACCTTCGGCGGCTCCTCCTCCCGAATGCAGCTATTGGCCGGCTTGCGGCCTAGCGGCTCCTGATTGGAGTTTAAAGGGTTTTCTGTGTCCTAGGCACTTACTGTTTTGTCTACCCCCTTGCCTATTATTACTTTAAAAACTTGTGAATGGATGGGTTCAATTAACTGCTAGCTAATAGGAGTACGTTACTCTTAATGTTTTATTTTACGGCAATATTTTTATGCAGTAAAATGAAAACAGTAAATAAATTAAGTCGGGGCAAGTAATTTGCACTCACAATGCATCCTGCTGTAGAGATCTATTACTTTTTCACTAAACAAAGGGCAAAGAGCACGTCTGACTATGAATTTGGATGCCATCAGTTGCATATTGCAGTTATTTAATCATGCATCTGTGCCATGAATGTTCTCCGCATTGCTCTGGACCAGAAAGAGGTTAAAGCTGGGAAACACAAGACTGACATACGAAACAATTTACATAGAACATATGAAACATCCAAAAACTGCAGAAAATGCTTAACAACACAGGGTTAAAGTCAGCCATATACTCTAAATAAATTATGAATGCATTTTTAGAGCACTTTGCCGAGAACTGGTATTGCAGAAAATATCACGCTGTCAACTCACATTAAAGACGATTTGCTCTGAGTGATCTTTTGGGAAATCTAACAACGTTTATTTTTGTCACATATTAAAAATATATTTTATTAAATCCTTCATTGCTGGTTGATATATATATAGATATAACAAATATAGGGCACTTTTCACAAAAGTATCTATACATATTTAAAACAGATGTACAGTACAGTATACTGCACATATATCCAATATACTGCACTATACACAGCACAAAAACAATTATGTATATATAAGTATACAAAAGGCCTGTGGTTCCCAAACTTTATTTAATCATCATACCCTAGAGTATAAGAATTAGTTTCATGTTCCCTCTAGGATAAAAGTTTTTGGGCGGGATTCTCTCGTCTAAATATGCGGTAAAACCCCTGTTACCACATTTTGATATGCAGCAAAACCCGCACAGCAGATATCCGCTGGCGAAAGAAAAAAGAAAAAAGCTGGCGATACCCCATAGTATCCTATGGGCTTCTTAATGCACCCATGCTGCCCCGAACGGACCACCGCTGCCTAGCGCTGCCCCCCCCTCCCCCTCACCTGTGTCTGGGCAGCACAGAGCTGTGCTGCCCAGACCTGTGACCTCCTCCTCCCTGCACTGAAAATCCTCTTCCAGGTGCAGGGAGGAGGAGGAGAGCTTGCCCGCCCGCAGCAGCACAGTGTAAGCTGGGTAAAGGAGGGAAGGGGAAGCCGCCGGGAACCGCTGGCTCACCGCAAAGGACAGCTCTTAACGCAAGAGCTGTCCTTTGCCATAATTATAGCATATGTTAGAGCATATGTGATAATTATGTCAGTGGTACCCGGCGGTGGACACGGGGTGCGGATGTTAGAGCATTCCACCCTTCTATTGATAAATTGAAAAAAATAATAATTTAGTCAATTGTGCTTACCTGCCATAGGGCCCAATTCAGAGGTAATCACTGAAGTGTATAGCGATTTCCACACTTCTGCACACCAGAGCGTGCATGTTCAAGATTACAGGCGATTGCAGTTTCAATGCTGGCAAGGGGGGGCGACAGACTGTTGCGACGGCATCACGTTGGCGTTTTGTGGGAAGAGTTCAGACAACGCAACGGGGGGAGGGCCCCGGGAGCTGCATGATGTCCCACGCAGCCGATGCAACACCAAAACATGGCCAGCCTGCATCTGCCTTCGCAGCTAGGCTGCGCAGAAGAGGGCAGCCAGTAAGTGTGAGCACTTCACTTTGTAGCGAAGCACTTGCATTTTAGCGACGTGTCTGCAAAAATGTGCAACTGAGTCTGGATTAGGCCGATACTTAGCTGTGCTTCTTAGTGTCCAAATGATTTGAAGCCACTAGCACTAGGTTTTGCCTATCACTTTTGACCATAAATAATTTGATTTGGTTCTTGACCACTGACCTAAGCCCTAGTGCCAACCCAGGGTGCCTAGGCATGCAGTTTGGGAATTACCGCAGTAGTCTGTAACATCACTTTGAGTGATAAGTGTTCAGGTTCCTGACAGGTGACATATCCTTTAAGATGATACTGTAGTTGGCTACTGTCTGTCCCAATAAATGAAAGTACAGTTAGTAACATATTCTAAAGCAATTGCAGTAACTTTTCTCTTTGCACCTGTTTCCAGAATAGTCCCCAAATTTATGTACAGTATTTTCCTGACTCTCCTACCTACTACTTATACTGTACTGCCTCCAATAACAGCTATGGGGGATATTTACTAAAGGTGCCCATACACTAGTAAGATTTATCTGCAGATCTGGAAAAAGGGGGTAAAGCTCATGCAGTTTACACTGACAGGAGCTTCCAAGGGGCGCAGCTGTGTTCTAGCACAATAATGAATCAATTATTCCAAAATCAATATTTTTTATTTTTAAAAAATAATAATAATATGATACAATATCAAAAAGTGAAGTGCACTTCAATATTTAAAAACAAGACAATACAAGACTTACAACATAAAGACAACAGAGGCTAAAAAATTGTATGTCCAATATGAGGCTCAAATCAATCTGGCATCCTTTGTGAGAACAAACACCCGCAGCATATAGTTACCAGTCCCGTAGTATGAGAATGCCTGCTGTTTATGGGAACTCCAACCTCCTTATATGGACAGTTCAACCTCTGATTCAATGGAGGTATTCCCCTGATATAAGGGGGATAGGAGGGAATTCCTCAGATGTCCAGCAGTAGCCGTTTGTTAGGGAACTTTTTCTCCGGCAATTTTCTTTCAGCAATCTCTGGGTGTGGATAGACATGCAGGTGCAAGGTATCTGGCACAGCAACAAAACGCGTTTCTCCGCCTAAACAGACATCAGCGGCTTCCTCAGTTGTGCTGTTACCTTGTGCAGGTTGCCTTTTTATAGTAGTCCCGTTCGCGGGGTTTCTTTCCACCGCGCTTCCGGGTTTGTGTGCCAAGCACACAAACCCGGAAGCGCGGTGGAAAGAAACCCCGCGAACGGGACTACTATAAAAAGGCAACCTGCACAAGGTAACAGCACAACTGAGGAAGCCGCTGATGTCTGTTTAGGCGGAGAAACGCGTTTTGTTGCTGTGCCAGATACCTTGCACCTGCATGTCTATCCACACCCAGAGATTGCTGAAAGAAAATTGCCGGAGAAAAAGTTCCCTAACAAACGGCTACTGCTGGACATCTGAGGAATTCCCTCCTATCCCCCTTATATCAGGGGAATACCTCGATTGAATCAGAGGTTGAACTGTCCATATAAGGAGGTTGGAGTTCCCATAAACAGCAGGCATTCTCATACTACGGGACTGGTAACTATATGCTGCGGGTGTTTGTTCTCACAAAGGATGCCAGATTGATTTGAGCCTCATATTGGACATACAATTTTTTAGCCTCTGTTGTCTTTATGTTGTAAGTCTTGTATTGTCTTGTTTTTAAATATTGAAGTGCACTTCGCTTTTTGATATTGTATCATATTATTATTATTTTTTAAAAATAAAAAATATTGATTTTGGAATAATTGATTCATTATTGTGCTAGAACACAGCTGCGCCCCTTGGAAGCTCCTGTCAGTGTAAACTGCATGAGCTTTACCCCCTTTTTCCTGTTTTGTTTGAGGTACACACCCTCTAACAAGGGGCTGCAAACGTGTATAGCAACAGGGGATCTTAGTTACATATTACCAGCGCTTCTATTCTAGCCTTCGGGCTAATTGTTGTTTATCTGCAGATCTGGCTGGTTGGAACAAAAACATGGAGTGACAGTTTGTCAGTTTTCCAGCATTACCAAGCAAATGGTCAACTGTCATTTGCTCTCATCCATAACCAGGTTTTTGTTCCAACCAGACAGATCTGCAGATAAATCTGCGTGTGTATGGCCACCTTAAGACAGGTCTATTTCACATTGGATGTTGCTATGGGCAACCAATCAGAATCTACGGCTTATTTATTTAGCACCTTCTAGAAGATAATAGATAGTACCTGATTGGTGGCCCATAGCAACATCCCATGTGAAATAGAACTCCTATCTTAGTAAATTTCCTCCTATATATTGTAGGTTTTGGCATACATTATACTGTACAATTATCTGTGCGATCCACCTGTTACTTGTGCATTGGACAGACAATGGTACTGTGTATGTGCATTATCAAATAAAAATACAGATGCTTGGTTGTCCAACATGTCCCATAGGATCCAATAATTGGTCTGCCGCATATGGCAGTGTATGCGCTTCAGCAACCTAATGAGTAACATTTTCAATGTTCCTGGTCAAATGTCTCCTTCCCACGGGAGAAACTCAGATATTGTGGTCCACGCACTGAAAAATTTCATAGTGGGGGAGATTTATCAAAGCTTGGAGAGAGTGAGACAGAAAAACTATCAACCAATCATCTTCTACTGTAACTGTCATTTTAGAGAACGTCATCTGACACTAAAACGCTGATTGGTTTGTACATACTGTACGTGAGATCTCACAACCATTGCAAGATCTCATGTGAGCAGCCCAAAGCCCATCAGCTGTCACAGATATGTAAGAAGCAAATGTGCATTTATTGGGTTGTTTTTGTATACTTAATTATATTAATTAATCAAGTATAAATAATCACGTATGGAACAGTCATTACAAACAGGTCACTCCATAGTTCTAAATGTAATAAACAATTGTGATCAATTGTGATCAATGAATAAAGTGAAGTATACTGTATGATATGTTTGGTTGATTCACAAACAACCTGTAACAGTGTTCAAAGAGGATCAAAAACAAAAAATTGAAGTGGAAAAGAGAATAGGACAAGTGGAGAAGATGATTATGGAGGATAAACTATGAGAGTGGTGCAAATGGTGAGATAACTTTAGAAACATACTAAACAATGTCAAATTCATATAAGGAACAACGTAATGGCTGTATAGGCATGCAGTGCATTAAACATGGATAGCTGGGTGGGTACCTGGTGAGCATGTGACACGGAGAGCCAATGACCTGGCTAGGTTTGTCAGCTTAGCTGAAATAATATCCCTGTCAGGGGGAGGAGTCTTCCTCTTTTCCTGAAGGTTCTGGTGAGTAGGAGTGTTTCCCCTTCTCTCTCATTCCCTGTGGTAAAAGAAAGGCAAATTTTTCACTTTTTGTGGTAAAAAGTTTGCTAAAAGTTAATAGTGATGCCCCGCTCAACCCCCCAGCGGCCCAGGCGCTCCATTCGGCTGCCTGCCCGTTTCGCCACCTCAGGGGCGGCGGGTGAGGAGGCCGCAGGTTCAGCTGAAGTGGCTGCTGATCCACCGGCAGGGCGTCAGGGCCGTGGGACGAGGCGCGCGGTGGCTAGCGGTCAAACAGGACCAGCCACAGGCGCGGCTTCTGATCCCTCTGCGGCGCTGTCTGGGCCTGCCGGGCGGGCGGCGCACGGCGGTGTCGCGTCAGGAGGACGCGCCCGTCGCGTCACCGGGCGGGGACCGCGGTCTGCACCCGCTGCTCGGTCCATGTCAGGACACGGAGCAGCGGCAGCACGGGGAACGCCGCGCGCGAGGGGGGAGCGCCCGTCGACGAACGCTGCACGGGGGGCCGCGGCTGCCCCGTCAGCGGGGTGTAGTCGCGGGCGGGGGCGAGGGAGAGCTAGGGGCGCGCGCCGTGAAGCGCACGCCAGGCCGTTTGTGAATGAGCCCCCAGCTCCTCAGGGCGGCGGCAGTCGCCCTGTTAGTGCTGGGGGTAGGGGGCTTTAGGATACAGATCACAGAGAGTTGTATGAGGTGCAGGAGGACTGTGACGCAGGGGATTATAATTTTGAGACACCAGCCCCTGACCCGGAAACCCCCTTTTATGGTTTTAAGCCATCATGGGAGCGTCAAGGAACTCGTGCCCAGGAAAGAGGTAGTGGGCAAGTTAATTCCGGTGGCAGAGGGGGAACAGCATCCCGTGGCGGACGCCATGGGGTGTCAGAGGGCAACAGGTCCCGTGGTGGGAAAGGATCCTCTGCCCCAGGGTTTGACCCTTCCTTGCTCTCAGCTGCGCTGGCCTCTGTTGCCGGGGCCCTGGCACCATTAGTAGATGAGGATGACGGGGAGGCCCGTGCCTCCGGATCGGGTCATCGGGGGTCAGGGGGCGCTAGGGGCCAAGCCATCCCTGGGTGTGCTGAATTTGTGAGGGCATTCAGGGACTTAGGTCACTCTGTACCAAAAGCTAGTAAGGGTAGAGATAAAAAAGGGGGGCAAACTAACCCTGGGCCCAGCAGGCGCGGGCTCGCGCATGAGGGGCCCGAGCGGCCCTCCAGGCCGTTGTTTAATGTCTCCTCAGATGTCGACGAGGAGGTATTGGTCGACGACGAGAGGGACAGGGCCGAAGGGGCTACGGGATCTGATGATGATGACACCTGGGAGGATCCGGCTGGAGTGACAGGTGAGGACTCCTCTGATGAGGGGACTGAGGCGGGGGCGTATTCCTCAACAGTGGGGTCAGGCTCTAGTCATGATTCTTCATCGTCATCCTCCTCTTCGGCTGGCGGCTCTGACGCGGGCAGTAAGAAGAAGGCCCGAAAAAGGGCGGCCAGATACGCTAAAAAGGAGGCGGGCCGTCAAGGCCGCAGCAGCAAGCGTAGACGCACTACTGCTCTATCCCGCAGGGAGAGGAAGCGTAGGAACCTCCCCAGCGTGGTTCACTGCGATTATACGGCAGTGTTGAGAGGCCTTAGGGAAAGTTGCAGGATTAAGATTCAAAAAGGGGATTTTGTTGATCTGTTTAGTCTCACCGATGATTCAAAGAAGGCTTTTAAGGCGGCTAAAGCGAAAGGGGGGATTGGGGCAGAAACATATAGGTCATTTGATAACTGGCTATCTGGGTTTTGTGTTTTTTCGGCATGCTACTTAGAGGATAGGCCCGAGGAACACATGAATATCATTAGGTATATTCATATGGTCCACGATATGTACAGGTCCTATGGGGGAGGGGCGGTTGGCCCGGCAGCAGCTAAGCCCCATCCCTCAGGAAATGCTCGCTAGAGCGCCCACCCCAGTGCTGGTGGACTCCATGGCTGCTTGGCTCCACCAGTATCCGGACAGGGAGGCGGCTGCCTTTTTGTTTGAGGGGTTTATCAGTGGTTTCCGCATTCCTATTCAAGGAGAGGTTCGTGGGGGTTCTTTTAGAAACTTAAAATCTGCCAGCGAGTTCCCAGACATTTTGCGTGAGAAAGTTGCCAAGGAGTTGCAGTTAGGTCGCATGTCCGGACCCTTCCCTTCACCTCCCCTGGCAAACATGGTTATTTCACCTGTGGGGGTGGTTCCTAAGAAGGTGGCAGGTAAATTCAGGCTAATCCAACACCTATCTTATCCTGTGGGTTTTTCAGTTAATGACGCCATTCCCGAGGAACTCTCATCGGTGGTCTATGAGTCTTTCGATGACGCTCTCTCATTGGTCAGGTTTTACGGCCGCGATGCTCTGATGGCAAAGATCGACATAGAATCGGCCTTCAGGCTCCTGCCATTGCACCCCGATGCATTTAGGCTGATGGGCTTCCGCATAGGGGATGATTACTTCGTCGACAGATGTCTGCCGATGGGGTGCTCAGTCTCCTGTGCATTTTTTGAGAGGTTCAGCACCTTCTTGCATTGGTGTGTTGAGAAATCAGTCAAGGTGCGCGGGATCGCGCACTATTTGGATGATTTCCTTTGTGTCGGCCCCTCAGGTTCCAGTCAGTGCTCTGTGCTGCTGTCAACCGTTCGTTCTCTTTTTAGGCAATTCGGGGTGCCAATTGCTGAAGAGAAAACGGAGGGGCCTGTAACATGTCTGTCGTTTCTGGGGATCCAGATAGACACAGTCATGGGCCATTGCTGTTTACCACAGGATAAAATAGCTAAGCTTAGGGATGCGATTGCAGACTGTTGCGCGTCGCGCAAAGTGACTCTGAGACAAGCCCAGTCGCTCCTCGGTCAGCTTAATTTCGCGTGCCGCGTCATTCCTATGGGTAGGCTATTCTGTCGCAAGCTGGAGAGGTCCACGGCCGGGGTCAAGAAGGCGCACCACTTTGTGCGGCTATCCACGGAAATTAAGCGGGACCTAAAGGTATGGTCGGAATTTTTACAAGATTTCAATGGTACCCGAATATGGTTGGCCCCGGTAGTGGACAACTCCAGAGTGCAACTATTCACCGACGCTGCAGGCTCAACTGGTTTTGGTTGTTTCCTTAATGGCAGCTGGTGCGCTCAGCCTTGGCCGACCTCTTGGTTCGACAGGGGCCTTACCAGGGATATGCTGCTCCTGGAGCTATTCCCCATCATGGTTGCCATGGAAGTGTGGGGGGCACGGTTGGCCAATCGCAGCTTACTTTTCTGGTGCGATAACTTCAGTGTAGTGCATGCCATCAACAATCAGAAGGCTAAGTCCCTCCTGGTTCTGCGCTTATTAGCCCAGCTGTCCTTGCAATGCTTGCGTTACAACATCATGTTCAAGGCTAGACACGTGCCAGGCACGGAAAATGAGGTTGCGGACGCATTATCTCGTTTTCAGTGGGAGAGATTCAGGGAGCTGGAACCAAATGCTGATCTTGTCGGGGTCGCGTGCCCACTTTATGTTTGGCAGGTCATCGAGCCGGACTGGAGGGCCTAGCCGAATTGTCCGTAGTGCCGGCTACCCTTAGGACATACAGGCAGGCATGGTCGGAGTGGGAATCCTTCTCTGGAGGGTCTGCGCAGCAAGGTAGGCGGGGCCAGAATCTACTGCTTTCCTTCCTTTGGAGTGCGGGAAAATCCAGAGCGATAGCGGGGCGTTACTTGTCCGGGATATCCTTCTTTGCGCAGCTTAAGGGTTTTCCTGACGTTACGAAAGGATTTTTAGTTCGCAAAGCAATGAAAGGTTGGCTAAGGGCGGCTCCCGCGGCTCCGGATTGTAGGCGCCCTATTGTTATCTCCATGCTTCCTTCCTTGATGGTTAGTGTTTATAGCTGTGCTGAGTCCGCGTTTGAGGCTCTGTTATTTAGGCTAGCGTTTACCATGGCGTTTCATGGAGCCTTTAGAATTTTAGAGCTTGTTGCTCCTTCTAAATTCAAGGAGGCAACTTTGCTGGCAGCTGACATTCGCATAGAGGAAAGGGCTCTTTGGTGTAGAATTAGGCGCTCTAAAACCGATCAATTAGCTAGAGGGGCATGGGTGTCAATGCCCCCGGCGGTACCAGATACAATCTGCCCGGTGGCCCTGGCCACACAATACGCTCAAGTAAGACCAGAGCGGGACGGTTCATGGCTGCTTCACTATGATGGGCTTCCTCTGACCAGGTACCAGTTTAACTGGATGTTGCGGAAATGTCTGGTCACCATGGGTTTGTCGCCGAGGGACTTTGGCACCCATTCCTTTAGAATAGGCGCAGCAACATCCGCCGCTAGGGCTGGATGGCAGGTTCAGGACATAAAGGCGTTAGGTAGATGGCGCTCTTCAAGCTACAGGAAATACATCCGTCCACACCTGATGCCTTGACTCCGTGAATGTATGGTTTCCAGCTGATTGGTTGTACTCCTGTGTTCCCCCCCCTCCTCCCGTTTCCTACTCGGGGATTAGCTACGCTCTGTTGTTGGGCCAGCGTCCGGAGTTTTTCACGCTTTTTGCCTGATCTGACGGACTGAATTCGGCTTAATCTGATTCGGCTAATTCCGCTTCAATTAAGAGTCCCTCAGCAGGTCCAGACGTTTTTTCCTCCGGCCGAGTAATCCCTTGTTTACCTATATCCCCCTCCACTACCCTTCCCTCCCCGGTTCGTCTCTTACCTTCTGTGTCTAGGAGTTGCTTCAATTGTGATTGAAGCATTGCTTTGCACTAAATTCGTGCACCAATTCATACATTTTTCTTTTGGCAGACCCTCTTAATATGTCCTACAGTTCTTGTCCCACAAAAACGTAATTTTAATACCCTCTACGATTCTTTCTTCATAGGTGTGGGCAGCGACAAACGGAAGGTGTGGATAGTGGGCCACTCTTTTATATTCTGGGCGGCTAAGATGGTGGCATCTGGTGGCGGACCAAGCTTGCAATGCGGCCGCCTAGTGCGTTGGTTAGGAGTGAGGGGTATGTCCTGGCGTGAGCTAAGGTCTACCCTTTTGAAGTACGTGAGGTCATTTGGAATCCCCGAAATATTAGCAATCCATCTAGGGGGCAATGACTTAGGAAAAATGTCCCAATTAGAACTGAGAGCCTTGATCATCGCCGACTTGGCTGCCATTAAATTAGCCTTGCCTTCATGCACCTTAATATGGTCATTCATAGTCCCTCGTTTGTGCTGGAGAGGTGCGAGGGACTGTAGAGCAATAGACGAATCCCGTAAGAAGTTGAACTCAGCAGTAGCCCGCTGGGTTCTGGAGGCGGGTGGTGCGGTGGTTCCACACGAACGTATCAGGTTCGGCCATCAACATCTGTACCGTCCTGATGGGGTACACCTGACCAGAGACGGTCTGTGCATCTTTATCGAGGGTCTGTTAGTCGTAGTCGAGTCACTCATTTAAGGGGTGGCTGGGCGTGGGTCTAGGAGCCCCCGCTCTGGCGGGAAAGAACGGCAAGTTCATAAATTTAAAGCGTTAGTAAGTTAGGTTTGCTGCGTAGTTTGCATTATTTCGGTGCGCTTGGCTCTCATTGGCTTAGGCCTTAGCTATATCACCCGCCCGGGGATAGCGAGCCCACCCGGCCGGGTGGGCAGTCAATGCTGTAGTCTAAGTGGATACCGCCTGTTGCATTAGGCTGAACTGCGTAGGCTAGTTGGGGTGGAGTTAAATAATAGCCGTTCTTTCTTTGCCACCATTTAATTAATTTAATTAATTCAATTTAATAAATCCAAATCAAAAATTAGCTTAAAATTACTTTCAAATAAACTCAGCTAACAAGTCTTCTGCCAAACCTAAGTCTCCGTGTCTTTATTTCTTAGTTATATAAGTTAGTGTTAAGCTTATAGATGGTACATGCAAAGGTCACACACATCCGCTATTACAATGTTTAGAACAACGTAATGGCTGTATAGGCATGCAGTGCATTAAACATGGATAGCTGGGTGGGTACCTGGTGAGCATGTGACACGGAGAGCCAATGACCTGGCTAGGTTTGTCAGCTTAGCTGAAATAATATCCCTGTCAGGGGGAGGAGTCTTCCTCTTTTCCTGAAGGTTCCCCGCCCGCCCTTCCCAAGTTATGGTCTATTAGGGTGGGTTTTTTCTTTAAGCGCGTTAGCTGTTAGGCGGGAAAGAACGGCAAGTTCATAAATTTAAAGCGTTAGTAAGTTAGGTTTGCTGCGTAGTTTGCATTATTTCGGTGCGCTTGGCTCTCATTGGCTTAGGCCTAAGCTATATCACCCGCCCGGGGATAGCGAGCCCACCCGGCCGGGTGGGCAGTCAATGCTGTAGTCTAAGTGGATACCGCCTGTTGCATTAGGCTGAACTGCGTAGGCTAGTTGGGGTGGAGTTAAATAATAGCCGTTCTTTCTTTGCCACCATTTAATTAATTTAATTAATTCAATTTAATAAATCCAAATAAAAAATTAGCTTAAAATTACTTTCAAATAAACTCAGCTAACAAGTCTTCTGCCAAACCTAAGTCTCCGTGTCTTTATTTCTTAGTTATATAAGTTAGTGTTAAGCTTATAGATGGTACATGCAAAGGTCACACACATCCGCTATTACAATGTTTATTTAATAAACAGCAGATGCATTGTATTCTTACCAGTGCCTTATTAACCAATATGTTGATTAGGCTGCAACTTAGGGTGCCCAGACTGTGGGTGGAGGTGGAGGGGTTGGGGTCTGTGCCTTGCAGGTGACAGCCAAGGAATAAAATTAAGGCCTAATTTACTTCATGCTTGTTAGCTATCATCTGTCCCAATGTACTGTGGGTGGTAAAATTCTTAAGGGGACTGCCAGATGGCTGTGCCAATGTAACTTACTGATGGAACCCTTAAGCTCAATACACAATAAAGTCCCTGCCAGTCCCGATATTGGCGGAGTCATGAGCACTTGCCGATGCCGGGGGAAAAGGGAGCGCCAGCTCCAAAATATTACTCAGAAAACCCTTTCTGAGTGACATTTTAAACAATATCACCTAGTGTGTGTGGGGCTTTACTTTATGAACTTTGTGCTGCATTGCCAGCTAGGCAGCCTACAGCCAAAGTCTCCTTCATATGCCACCAGCATTAGATCTTACATTTATTTATTATTTATTTACAATTTCTTATATAGCGCAGAAGATTTGGTTGCGCTTTACAATAGTAGACAGTGATAAAACAAACTGGGTAACAACAGACAGACTTGGAGGTAGAAGAGCCCTGCTGCAAGCTTACAATCTATAGGGATATAGGAGGGAAACACAAGGACAGGCATTAGTAATAGCATAGCAGTCCCACCAAGTTACAAGTCCAGAAGGTAAGCTATATAATACATAAGTGTCTCAGAGGGTTATGCGTGTAGAACTTAAATATGATAGGCTTGCCTGAAGAGGTGAGTTTTCAGGGAACGCTTGAAAGTTTGGAGGCGAGTGGAGAGTCTTATTGTGCGTGGAAGGGCATTCCATAGGATGGGAGCAGCCCAATGAAAGTCCTGTAATAGTGAATGGGAGCTAGTGATCCAAGCAGAGGAGAGATGCAGATCTTGTGCAGAGCAGAGTACAGATATATATGCTGGTGCAGTATGGTTAAAAGTTTTATATGCTAGTAGAAGTGTTTTATATTGAATACGGTAAGATACAGGTAACCAATGGAGGGACTGGCAGAGTGGATCAGCAGATGATGAGTGTCTTGCAAGGAAGATCGGCCTAGCAGCAGCATTTAAAATGGATTGTAGGGGTGAGAGTCTGTTCTTGGGAAGACCAGTTAAGAGACTATTGCAATAATCAATGTGGGATATAATGAGTGCGTGGATAAGAGATTTAGCAGTGTCTTGTGTGAGATAGGGTCGTATTTTGGATATGTTTTTTAGATGCATGTAACATGATTTTGGAGACAGATTGAATGTGAGGAAGAAAGGACAGGCCAGAGTCGAGGATGACCCCTAAGCAACGAGCTTGTGCAGTAGGGTAGAATTTCGAGTTGTCAACAGTGATGGAGATTTCAGGATGGTAACTGTTCTTAGTTACATGCCAGTTGTATAACCTTTGTTACATGGGCAGTATGAACAGCAAGTTCCTGAGCACCCATACACGTGGGGTTGGCAGCATTAAAAGTAGAACTACATTTGTATTGGCCTAGGGCACCTGGAAGATATAATCAGGCCCTGATTCTAACAAAGGAACCATGTGTTAGTGAAATACAGAAAATGTCTTCCATAGACATAAAATAGTTTGTTGGTCTATCAGATATTATGGGCGATAATCAATGCTGCGGCATGGGGGTTTTCTACAGTGAGGATGGCTTATTTTTGTTGAGAAAAAGCCTCACCAACTTATATCTCTTCACTTATCAAAAAATATCTCCCAACTCGAGCACCCCACTCTGTGCAAGATATGCATCTCTCTTCTGCACAGATCACCAGCTCCCATTCACTATTACAGGAATGCCATCGGACCCTATGGAATTCACGTCCACGCACAATAAGACTCTCTACTAGCCTCCAAACTTTCAAGCGTTCTCTGAAAACTCACCTCTTCAGGCAAGCCATCATATTTAGGTATCACCCACATAACCCTCAGAGGCACACATGTATTATGTAGTGTCCCTTCTCCCAAGGGACCATGTAGCGTCCCTTCTCCCTTCACCAAGTACTTGCAACTTGGTGGGACTGCTATGCTATTTCTGGGGCCTGTCCTTGTGTTTCCCTCCTATTTCCCTATAGTTTTTAAGCTTGCAGCAGGGCCCTCTTATCTCTTTGTCTGTCTATGTTACCCAGTTTGTTCTTTCAGTGTTGACAACATTTGTAAAGTGCAACGGAACCTGCTGCGCTATATAAGAAACTGTAAATAAATAAATAATAAATCCTCGCCGTCAAACCCCTTTGCCATATTCAATGTCAGGGAGAAAACCTCACCGTGATTGTATAGCAAGGATCCCCTTAAAGGGCAATGTTTACCACAAAATGCAGCAAAAAAATGCAGCCAAAGGGAACCAGCGAGGTGGAAACGGTGAGTGAAGGTGATGACGTTGAATACTCTGACGGCGAGCTATCGGCACTGCTCACCATCATAGCTCGAAGTCAGGGTCATTGAATACCCATCTATGGCCCTTATTCTGATCGGTGCGGCCCGATCAGAATATGCGGCCGCAACCGTGCAGGCGAATCTCCGCCTTCCATACGGATCGCCACCTGCCGTCCGTACGCGGATATGTGGCGATCCGCATGAAATTGGACGGGGATACGCCTCCTCCGTCTTGGGAGCAGCCCCTGCATTCGATGGTCGCCGAACATCGAATGCAGGGCCGCACGCTCCACCAGGTCCCGCAACACAAGACCACACGGACACTTGTCCGTGTGAAATCATGTATGGGGGCGGGCAGCTGACATCCGGCGATGTCAGATGCCCGCCCCGTACCCACGCGTCACGGCCTCATTACCATGCATACGCCCCGCGTTTGCATGGGAACGCCCATGAAACGCGGGGCGTATGCATAGGGTAATGAGGCTAAGTAGCCCCTCACGCCCCTCTACGCCCCCTGTGCGGCGTATAGAGAATCCGTGCGGCGAAATCGCCGGCACATGCGCAGAGTGACCTCTGCACATGCGCAGACGATCAACATCGGCGGTCCGTCCGCATGCGGGAATTTCCGCACCGATCAGAATAAGGGCCTATATCTCACAATGCATGCCCAGCATTACTCTACAATTCCTGATAGCCTGATGATATTAATATGGGCAATTTATAACCATTAGTTATGCTAGTATATACTCATGTGGACACGATTCATGGCTGCATGATTTTTAGAATTCAAAGTTTGCTTTCTTTTTGCCTATTTAAACAAACGAGACCTGATTAGAGTAATTGAATAGGTGTGGATATAAACGTTATTTTACATTTACAAAAAAATAGATATTTGCATTTAAAAGGAAATTTTTATAACTTAAGAATTGGTAATAGCACTTTAATTTAATTTACAAAAATATCAGTATCCCATGATCCCTAGGTCATAACATATTCATCCAAGTAAAAACTGATTTTTTAGAAGAATGTTACAGAACATCCACAATCACCTCTTCATTTTTAAAATGATAATTAATATGACGGATTAAAAAGAGTGAGTTATTTATTGCAGTCTACATTAATAACAATGGAATTAGTACTTTAAAACCACCAGGGGTTTGTATATAATACTAATCTTAACTGGCATTTTCACTGAGTTATCGTATACTAGATTGAGAATTTACTCTTTATGGGCTTCTAGAACATCCAGCATATATTATTTCTAGTGACTCAGTAGTAGCTTTAAAAGAAAAATGTAGATTACCTAGAGATCTGTGCCAATCCCTGTTTTTTTAGTTTTGGATCTAAAAAATGTGGAAACAGTTAAAAGCATGTCATTTAGGCCTGTTTTTGTTCCCACATTATTAATAACATGAATAACATTGATTTTCAGTCTTTTCCAGTCAATTTTGACCACAGTTTATAACATTGTTCTCACCAATATGGCCAAAGGCTGCAGCAATTTGGCTAGTAAAGAAGCAACAGAGCAGCAGAACAAACACATGACAGTTTATTGCACATCTTTCAAACATTGCCACACTACAGAAGCATAAAAGAAAGGTGGTGGAAGATGGAATTGTCCTTGGGACCTCCCACCCACCCTTGTGTTATATATTAAAAAGGACATACACCTTTTCATAAACCAAGCACTTCAGCAACAGGGACTGACACTTTTGTGGCTGAAGTGTTTGGTTTGTTTGCGCCCCACAAACAAATTACTAATGAACTTCAGGTAGCCAGCAATGCTGTTTTTTTAATTATCTTTTCTCTGTATGTGGAAGATGTTGTAATTTTCATTCTCATCCTTACCAGCAACAGTGTTAACTTCATCAATATATAATATTAACTCATCCCTGCCGGATCCTCCATTACAGAAATCTCTGTACTGTACTTTGACTTAATTGTTGGGAAAGATCTTCCTCTTGGTATTTGAGGTTATTTTTATGAACAACCTCTTTTCCTTATTTTGAGGACGTAGCCTTCTAAGCTGGTCACTCACTGTGCTGAAATCCTTTCTTGAGTACACACTGAAGGGTAAGAAGCTTAAGTAATGCATAGCAAATTCGTACAAAGGGCTCAAAGGACTCATCTCATCTTCAGTGGGGCACTGAGAAAATGTTTAGTTTTTCTCCTGGCAGCTATCTCAGCACTAGTACTTAGTTGCTGCTCCTGCTCTTCAATCAAGTAGGTGAGATCAATATTAACTCAAAGTGCTTCATAATGTGGTGGCACTGTACCTACTGTGTGTTATTGGGACACAATGCCACTGCCTGACCCGGAACACTTGCAAGTTTTACAAAAATAATAAACTTCTGTTTAACAAATGACAATAACTTCACACTGCATCTCATAGTATTTATATTATTAATGTAGTGGTATGTCATGGCCCTGAACACACAAGTTTTTAAAAACAAAACTTTTTTTTTTACAACTGACAACTTCACACTGCGAGATACAGTGCTTACATTACTAAAGCTCATATATATGTATACATATATATATATATATATATATATATATATATATATATATATATATATATATATATACATACATACAATGTTTGTTCAGCCTGGCACTCCTTGCATTGGTGAGCAGTGACCTGGGTGCCTTCTAGAGGTGATGTATAGTCTTCAGCAAGGATAAAAGCAGCGGCACTCCCAGGGATTTTAAAAGTGCTTTTAAGAGTACTCTTAAAAGCACTTTTAAAATCCCTGGGAGTGCCGCTGCTTGTATCCTTGCTGAAGACTATATATATATATATATATATATATATATATATATATATATATATATATATATATATATATATATATATATATATATATTAGATGTGGAGTGTACTTAACCACCACCTTAATAGATAATTCTTCAGTGTATAGGTTTCTTGAAAAAATTATTAAAGCATAGCAAAATGATTATACATCAGACATGATCACCACTGTTCAATTCAATCAGGATGGAAAAGACCCAACACGTTTCGTCATAAAAAATGACTACATCAGGGGTAGTAATTCCAAAACCTTCAATTATAGGGCTTGGGTATTATAAATTGTTGGCGAATCACGTCAGTCAGAGTTTATAGCAGGATGTCCCCACACAGAGACTGCACAGTGTCTCCTTTCCCCCGGGCTTCCTATACATATACTATATTAAATGGTAGCTGTGTGTTCATTAATTTCAATTGGACCGGAGTGTGATGCAACAAGTGTGGCATGTCACACGGTATTCACATTGCAATTTCGCTATGTGAAGCTGCTTTATGAAGCAACAATGTAGTGATCATCACACTATGGGCCATATGTATTAAGCTTTAACAAGAGATAAATCCAAGGGTGATAAGAAGAGCTAAACGTCCAGCCAATCACCTGCTAACTGCCATGTTACAGCCTGTGTTTGAAAAAAGTCAGTAAGGAGCTGATTGGCTGGATGTTTATCTCTCCTTATCACCCTTGCATTTATCTCTTTTTAAGGCTTAATACATCTGTCCCAATATTAGCTAAAACCCGTTGTAATCCACTATTACAGAAAAAGGTTTTGTTTGTTGTAATTAGCAGCACAGGTCTTCCTCATAGTAATAGTAATTAAGTCTAAAGCAATTAATCAGTTTTACCACATTTTTTGTAGCCTCCTCTTCCTGTTGCACTTCCACAGTAGCATTCATATTTCCATGTCTAACCCATCACCATTCTTACTTTTACTGCTACTTTGCAGACAGTTCAGAAACCATTGTGAACTGCTATTTAGCTTTGAGGTGCCCTTTCGTACAATTTCTTGCCCCTTGACCACTTTTAGTAGATGTTGCAGAAGTATCCACAGCATTAGCACTGGGTTGCTTCTGCTCTTCTATAGACTGATCCATGAATGCGCGATCTATTATTTAATTAAAATATAAGAAAAATAATAGATACTAGTCATAAGGTAAAAGATACCATCTATAAATAAGAATTATGATCAAGTAGACAGATAGGCAGTATGTAATGTAGGCCAGGCACCCAGTATGTATTATGTTTTTGTAACACATCCCAGCTAATACGATTCACTGATTTCATTTTTAATAACAACAGCAGGATAAATAGGCCAATTACAATAATAAGATGTTTTTGTAAGTAGGTGCAACTTTTTGCAGCTCTATAGTCTAGAAGTCACTGTTACTAGGCAATTCATCTGAATGACAGCAGGTACGATGCAATGTGCAGTCAAGGGCGCATTGTACCGGAACCTGCAAGTCGCACCAGCTTCCAAAGCAATCTCTTGGATTGCTTTTGAGTCAGGCAGGCTTGGCTGGGATCACATGCAACATATCACATGCAAATGACCACATGTGATATATCACATGCAATCCTGTCACCTGGGAAGATCCCGGGCAGCTCAAGAGAGGGATCGCCGTCGACTTCTCCAAGAGGAGAATTAGCTGAAGTATAGGGCCACCTATAGTGTTGCCCAGAACAGCCTCCCAAGCTGTGTTACACTGGACAGCACACGGTGATATGATATTGAGCACTACAGATACTTTCAAGCAGGGTCCCAGTTTTGTGCCAACTATTATGCCCCCAGCTGTGGATTGGCGTTGTGATAGCTCTGGGTATTTTCTTCTGTATACCAGTCCATGTATGGTTGAACGCAGCTGTGATTCAGTTTGCTGGAGGCAGGAGTACAGCGGTTCTATGAAGCAGGTTTAGTGCTCTGTGAGGAGAGAGTAACCAGCGTAGCATGATTATTTATGTTTTTCTTTGCGTTAACTGGTGGCAGCTTCCTCATAAGGTTACATGGCATTAACATAACCCAGCTAATAATATCAATATACTGTAGTATATAGTATACGTTATGTCACTTGTAAGAAACTAAAGTAAAGCTTCTGATTCTGCCAAGTGTGTGCGTGTGTCAGTGACATGTGGAGAGTTAAGGGAGAGCCTTTCCTGTCATACTCCAGTATAATTCAGAATTTTGACTATATAAAAATACAAAGAATTATAAATATCCTCTTTGCATTATTTAATTTATATATTGAACACTTTCCCTGGGGGGGGGGGGGGGGGGGTGTTAATTTGGGCTGCTCTTTCCGCCGGGGGAAATAGCAGCGGCCACCTATTCAATTCTGTCAGAGAAAACAAGTCGGATCTGTGTTGTTGGAAATGGCTGTGGATTGTGGAATTCACGGCCATTTTTCAACAATCTCCGGATGTCGTGTTTCTGTCAAGCTGAGGGAAAACAGCCTGGGATTCCGACTGTTGGGACAGTCTTGACAGTTGGAATCCTGGATTGAATACACCCATAGGCTCATATATTGTGTGCAAATCTGGCTCATACTAGACAGTGCCTCATAATTTACCTCACTGCACATCCCTAGTGTTTGCGTGTGCGCGCACGTGTGTGTATGTGTATGTGAGAGAGACAGAGAGAGAGAGAGAGACAAACAGTACAATGACTAAAATCATGACTGCAGTGGAGAGTGACACTGATAGCCAGGCAGTACCAGTATAGTAAATTGTAGTGTATGTATGTTTAGCAATCCCCCTACTTCTCCAAATAGAACCCTACTGGTGCCCCAGTGGGGCTGAAATATGCTGCGTATGGTGTTTTATTGATATTTTTTTTTAAAGTTGTCTCCAGTTTTCATCCCCATCCCATGCTCTCACACTTGGCCCACCAATGTGAAATGTTGCCCCCAATTATATGGGAGGGATTTATATAGAATCCAAAACATGCAAGATACACATCAGGAATAAGAGGCAGAAGTTCACCCCAGTCACCTGGAGGCAAGTTGGAATTTCATGCTCCCAACCCCTAAAAAAAAAGTGTGACAATGGGTGGTGGATCCGGCCAGGCTCACAAGATTCAGCCATCTGCAGTATGCAAAATCAGCATTCATCAGTGAGTCCCATCTCACAGTCCAGCAGTGGGTGCACTGTCACTTGCTGCAGCACAGGTTGAGCTGCCCTTGCCCCTGTTGCAGGTGTTAGCAGAGCTCCTGGGATGGAGCTGATTAACTCTGCAAAAGCAGCGGAGGTAAACTGCAGAGCTACACTGGAAGAGCAGTGGTCACACTTGGATGCCCATAGGAACCACTCAGTTGTTGCTGAACATGCAGATGCCCCTTCAGGGCCTGGAGGCAGGCGACTCCATTGCCTCTAGGAGTTATGCCCCTCAGGAATATGTTTTGCCAATTTTGAATCTGAGTGTGGCAGGAACCTCCACTCAGGGATACCCAAAGTTGGGGGTGTTTTTGATTAAAAAAAATCTGGTCCCTACATCTCTAATTTTAAACCTTTTTGTTTACTCTTCATCAGTCCCAAAGTGTTTATCATTTAATACAGTCACACAATTCTAATTTTCTTCAGTTTTATCATTTCATTCATCCCTGGTTACTGCAAACACACACACACACACACACACACACACACACACACACACACACACATAAAGGGAGATCCAGGAATCTATTAAATGGTCCATGTTTGAAGAGATGCGATGATGCATGAATGCAGTGTGTAAGTAATGAGGGACGAAGGCTTAGAGAAGTATTAAAAACGTATTTTCTTTATCCCCTTAAGGGAGGCTTTACCTGTTACTAGAACTGACAGCTGGGGGAAACACAGTTACCAGTCAATCCGGTTTATTATTCCACATCACTGTCTTTAATTCAGTGTCTACCAGTTTTTTTCTATTATCACTGGTGTATTAGAGAATAAAAGATGTTTCCGCCATTCTTTGACTGTGATGAAAGTTTAGCAATACCGTAAAATTTATTTTTTTCTTTGTTCTTTTGTTCACAATCCAGGCAGAAGCCTCACTCAATAACATAAAACAGTTCAAATCTGATTAAAGGCTGTTTTTAAAAAAAATATATTCTTTCAACACTCATTCAATAATATCAAGCGGGTTTTCTTAGCATTGTCTACTATCGTAGTAAATAAGTAAATCACTTACTGTAGGTCTGATTCAGAGATGTGCATAGTAAGTACGTCTTTGTACACAGTGGATATGCAAAAATGTGCTAATGCTGCAGGACGAGTCTTTCTAAATCAACTACTTCCCGCAAACTTCTGTGATCTGCTGCTGCGTCCAAACGTACAGCTTTGGAACATCTGCATGAACATTGGTCATCTAAGTAACCTTCAGGTTACTGGTGATCCCTGGTGTTTTCATACAGCCAGGGCCACTGAAATGAGGAATTGAAGTTGCGTCACTATCTGTTGTACAGATGGAGCCTTCTTAAGCTAGCCTTGTCTGGATAGCCATGGTGAACCAAGGTCTATTGTTCTCAGTTGCAATACAATACATAGAACAATACAGTAGGGCAGGTGTAGCCAACTCCAGTCCTCGAGGGCTACCAACAGTTAACGTTTTCCAGGTCTCCTCACAGAATCACAAGTGAAGTAAGTAGCTCCACCTGTGGATCTTTTAAAATGTGTCAGTCAGTAATTAGTACACCTCTGTACCTGCAAGGTGAGCTGGAAAACATGAACTGTTGGTAGCTCTCGAGGACTGGAGTTGGCTACCCCTGCAGTAGGGGATTAAAATAGGATTAAGTCAGACAGCTCTGGCTCTCTTAATCCTATTAAAGGGCTAGAGGAGGATGGCTCTATCTGTAGTATAAAGGGACAATATTTGAATAAGAGTTGTACAACTGTGTGATACCCCAGGTAAGGACACAGCTTTGGTGGTGCAACAACTCTTTGCACAGATCATGTCCTAGCAGAGAGGCAAGGGTTCCCTAACCAAACACTGGAAATTCGATGTACTATAGTAGTTGTACAGATAATTGGAATGTATTACACAGCCCCATAAAACATTGTTTAGTTGGAAATGTTATTTGTACAAATCTAGGATATTTGGGCTAGCTAAATAAAAAAAATGGAAGTTGTTGAGATAATGGATACACTCAATGAATAGAAAACTAAGCCATATTGTATGCATATGAAAATCTGCTGTCACATTCTAGAACAGTGGTGGCCAACCCGTGGCTCTTGAGCCTCATGCGGCTCTCCCCCTTGTAAAGGCCCTTATTCTGATTGATGCGGACTTTACCGCGTTCTTACGGATTGCGTCTTTACGGCGTCTGCGCATGCGTGTAGAACGCTACGCGCATGTGCCACGCCTTGACTCGGTACCAGTTCGGACAAAGCCCGTCCAAAACTGGTCACCGCAATCGGTCGGGAAATAGGGGCGTATTATGGGCGTCATGCGGAATGACACATGGGCGTAGTTTCAAAGTGGGCAAAACGGGGCGGAAACATGGGCGGACACGGGGGAGTACACTTATGTTGGGGGGCGTACATTCGGAAACCACTCCGAATGCACGCGAGCAAAAAGGGCTGAAATGTGCGGTGTCCACAAGTGTACTATTGCTTTGCGGACACCACTCGTTCATGCGGTAGGCGAACGTACGCCTAATGACTACAACCATTAACACCTGAACCCAATACAATCTACTCCTTTACTCATTACTCACTAATAGGACGCTTGTCAGTGCTTTAATTGAAACCATTGCTGCTTCAAGGAAACCTTAGTAATCCCCCACATATGCTGTACTTCTCAGACACTTAAAAACTGCTAACAATTGACATGATAGAATATTAATACTAGCAATACACATGTGTATTCGACATGTACTCATGAAACCACACATTTTGGGTAAAGTAAACACATTTATTTATATTCATGTCACACTCAATGCCACTGTCATGCAATGACCATAAAATTAAACATCAAAACTATAAACAACATGCCAGGAATGCAGCAAAATAAATAATAATAAAACACAAATATAATAGCACACAGATGGACTCCAGCACCTCCTATGTGCCACTGCACATGTAGCCAGTGGGAAATGAGGAGGCTGCTGGCCCTTCGACAGCAGGGCAAGCTGCACCTGACCATTCTCCAGCAGGGCACCCTACACCTGGCCCTTCTGCAGCAGGACAACCTGCAGCTGGCTGATATGCACCATCAGCAGACTCATTTGGAACACAACCGGGGACTTCACCAGATAGTACCATGGCCATCACTTCAAGTACAGCTGACAGTAATGCCAGGCACAAGAGGGCAACAGGGGAACCACAAAGGACATATGAAGCAAGGGCTCATCTGGTTCCCCTCAGCACGTGATTGGACACAAGAAGCTGACACACACAGCACAATGGAAGATTTGGGAACACATAACGGTAGAGATTAATGCGGCCACAAGTTCATTTCCGACCACGTTTGGCCTTGGTAGGCTCCTTGGCCTGTGCAGCAGCTCTTCGGGGACGCCCAGATGCTGGGGCAGGTGGAGCAGATGATGTGGAGGGGTTGGCTGGTCTACCCCTCCTGCCAGCAGGGAGTGTTTCCGCTGGTAATGCACCAGAAACGGATGACATTAGGACCCTGTTGCTGGTAACCAGCTCCACCATAAGCTCATTATGGTGGAGGAGGAGATCATTTTGGCGGGTGGCTTGCTCGGCCAGCACCTGAGCACTTGCAGCCATGGCCTGATGTGACTCAGCCATGGCCTGCATGCTCCCAGCGATGGACTGCTGGGTGCTGACCAAGCTCGCCAGGATCTCCTCGGTCCTACGCATCCGTTCTGATGCCAAATCTCCCTGCTGGTTGATGTCCACAAGCACCTGGGCCAAGGCGGCCAAATCGGCTTGGCCCGATGCCTGCTGCTGCACAGGCCTACCTCTGGGGCCAGGTGGCACGGACTCCTCCACCTCCTGAGCAGAGTCCTCACCAAGCGGTGGGGTGTCTGTGGGAAAAGATAAACACAATTAGGAGACATTCTACGATAATTACTTGCACAAGTTTATGGCATGACCAATATTTACCTTCCAGAAAAGACGCAAACACTTCAGCTGGGGCCTCGCTATCCATCGTGCTCACCCCCCTGATCTCCTCAACTGAGATACAGCTCTCCGCCATCTCCTCCAGGGGGGTGAGCTCTAGCCCTGATGGCATGGGGCCGGCCCCAGATGTCTGGCTGTGGTCCCACCGCTTGGTCATCTTCCTCTTCAGGTTGGTTTTGAAGTCCTGCCACCTGCAATGTAAGTTGACATATTAATACATGTCACTCACAATGTTAGCTGTTGCAGCCATTGCTATGTGCTACATCTTACAACATGTGATTAATGTCCCATATATAATATTACATGCAACTATGATATCAACCGTTACAATACACATTCACAATCACCCTACTCTGACTCTCAAGGAAATAACATGGCAATAATGTATGTGTATCGTAACAACCTCATGTGCCATTTGCAAAATGCATATAAGCATCAATTAAATCATTACTTGGCTATTACTGGGCACATGTATGACAAAACAACTTGCCTCTTCTTCACATGGTCCGTCTCACGAACTTGTGGCGCAACTGCATTAATCTCTGCCGTTATCTGTTCCCAAATCTTCCATCGGCGTGTGTGTGTCAGCTTCTCGGATGGGCACTCTATCCAATCACGTGCTCGGGGAACCAGGATGGCCAGCTCCTGTGCTTCATATGCCTTGTTTTTTTTTGGTGGTTCGGCTGTTGCACTGGCTCGCCCCTTGCTACGTCCCTGGCCACGCCCCCTGGCACCAGTCGCTGCACTTGAAGTGCTGGCCATGGTACTACCTTGTGAAGTCCCCGGTTGTGTTCCAAACAAATCTGCTGATGCTGCAGATGAGCCAGCTGCAGGTTGGGCTGCTGCAGAAGGGCCAGGTGTTGGTTGCTCTGCTGTCGAATGGTCATGTGCAGCTTGGCCTGCTGTAGAAGGGCCAGCAGCCTCCTCATTACCCACTGCCTGCATGTGCAGTGGCACATAGGTGGTGCTGGAGTCCAGCTTGGCAAAAAGTTGCTGGAGCTCTGGGTCTAACTCTGGTTGGGAGCCAGACATGTTAGCAACAACATTGTCACCCTGTAATACACCTTTTTATACTGTTTGAGTATCCTGTTTGGCGGACATCAGCGGCAGCTGCGTTCCGTGCGTGAGCGTACGTCGCTGTTCTTTCGCGCCGCATACGGTGGCGGAAATTCCATTGTGGAAAACCTGGCGAAAGTTCTAAATGAAATACTGGTCACCAATGATAACATTGCATAGAATCTTCGGATACACCTGGGACTATTGCACAATACACATGCTATTTGCTAGCATGACATGACATTTGATTCATGACTACTGTCGTATGATGGCGTTTCATTGCAAGCTAAAAGTAGCCCATTCCCTTAGAGAATCCACGCCACAAGTCAGGCAATACTCATCTCTACTGTTATAGACAACACATGTGAGAGCCCTATAAATAGTGAGTTGCTGGTAGAATCAGTTGTCTCCAGATCACCACTTGTCAGGGTCTAAGGTAAGCTCTTCCATGCTCCTTGTAGATATGATATCCATTCACTATGTAAGTGTATGAAGGTATGCACCATTGCCTCACTGCCTACAGATTGTTGGGCCAGCAAAGTGTGTGTATCATTATTGCAACATGTCACATGTTCACTATTTCACTCACAGGTCTTAAACCTGTGTGGGTTCATCTATTGCAGGACAACATGTCCCAGCAATAGATGAAATGTCTCATAGTACATGATGTTGGCAAAAAATGCTGACACCTTTATCTGTGTGTTTTGGGCGGTGTGTATTGAGTTCATATTATTGTGTCATCATTAGAGAGTCAAATGGATCTGCGGGATTACACGGGGCGGCCATCTATTGTACGTATTGAAGGCTACAAATCAATTTGTAGTGGGATATGGCCATTATGTGCATAGGTGCATCAGTATTTATGTTCATTTCTTTATAGGTTGCAGAAGCTATTCTGCGCTACATGGAGAGGAGGGTAAGGGCACTTGCGGCTCTCCCCACTCGTCGCCCAAGGAGGCCAGGACGTGCTAGAATCTATCGCACACGGGTGACTCTGTTTGCTATGCCCGATGATGAGGTACTTACTAGGTACCGGTTACCCCCAAATGTAATTCTGGATCTGCTCAACCTAATTCAGAGCGATTTGGAACCTCTACACGGGATCACGACAGCAATTCCGCCTCACACACAGCTGCTGGCGGTGTTGCATTTCTGCGCCTCAGGATCGTTCCAACAAGTAGTGGCAGTACTTGCTGGAATATCTCAGCCGGCCTTCTGCCGAATCCTGAGGCGTGTGACGTCGGCCATGTTCAGGCGCAAGGGGCACTTCATGGCCATGACATTTGCCCCCGAGACCCTGCGCAGAAGCCAGCACGCCTTCCAACAAATTGCTGGCTTCCCTAATGTGATAGGGGCTGTGGATGGCACCCATGTACCATTTGTGCCTCCATCTCGAAGTGAGAAGATATATAGGAACCGCAAATTGTTCCACTCACTGAACGTGATGGTGGTATGTGGCCCATCCATGGAAATTCTCGCCTTCAACTCGAAGTTTCCCGGAAGTGCCCATGACTCGCATGTCATCCGACAAACCGGGATATGGCAAAGACTACAAGAGCTGGAAGGCCGTGATGCGTGGGTTCTGGGTGACTCCGGTTACCCATGTACGCCCTGGCTACTTACGCCGTACAGCTACCCAGCACCGGGCCCACAGGAGGCATTCAATGTGGCGCATGTTGCCACCAGGCAAGTGGTGGAGCGCTCAATTGGCCTTTTAAAAGGTCGATTTAGAGTGCTCCACCGCACTGGTGGTGACTTGCAATATGCGCCTGAAATGGTGTCGAGGATCGTGGGCCTGTGTGTATTTTTGCATAACATTGCTGTGCGGCGTGAGATACCCTTTGAGGAGTGGGAGGTACCATCTGAGCCGCAAGATCCGCCCATGCGCCCATCCCGCGCCCCTGAATGCCGGAGGGGATACCAGCTGCGGGACTCTGTGGCGCAAAGATACTTCAGGTACATGTTATTGAGTTGACATAACACACCCATTTTAGTCACAATCACCCCTTCAAATAAGTCCCGTGTGTTAGTTGTCAGTGTTACAAAACCAACATTAGCCAGCCTGCCCTCCTAATGGCAAAGAAATAGGAGATATTTAGCATATGTGAAGAGTTTTGGGGGAAGTTCTATATAGGTGCTAATTATTAGACCTTGGACAAGGGATCTTATGTGTTTGTTCTATCTTCATTTTTGTAGTTGATACTATCCCTGATGACTGGTGAGTACATTGATTTCTTCTGTAATGTGTTTGGGATTTTATCATGTGTTGATGTCTGATTTGTTTGCATATATATATATATATATATATATATATATCTATATATATGATATTAGAATTTATTCACATGTTTCTACATTTCAAGGAGCAGCCAGGCAGGCAGACAGGCAGGCAGACAGGCAGGCAGGCAGGCAGGGCTGTTGGATAATGGTGGTCTCAGGATACCTGCAAGTGTGTGTATGTGTCTTTTACACATAAATGTACGCATACACATAGATGCATAGAGTAAATAATGCTAACTACAGCTATGCGTTGCTAAGCTATAGCACGCGTTGCTTGGCGGAGCGAGGCGTCATTGGATTTGCTAAGTGCATACACACTGTGTTTTATATATATCAGATTTGTTCATTGCCATACATCAACACTACGGGTTTGAAGGCATGCGAATTTGTCACCATTTGTGTTGGCGCAGAGACGCTGTTAATGTAAAAATGAACAATAAAGTTATTAACACAAATAACTGTGATCAACCAATGCCACCACCTGATTGGTTGATAGATGCCATTGTCAACATGGCGGAGACACGGAGGGCAGAACCCTTTACGCATGAGGAGCTGCGAGTTCTTGTCTCCGTCATGGAGACAAGGCTGGGCCGTGCGGGGCCCTTCATAACCAACCGCCATAAGCGGAGGGCTTACGCTGCGGCAGGGCGCCGGATTTACGCCCGCACTCGGGTGCGTAGGTCCCTCGGGCAGCTGGAGAGGCGGTGGTCCGACCTCCGCAGGCGCCAGCCCCAGCTGCTGACACAACTAAGGGGCGAAATTGCGGAATGTGAGTATTTTAGCTATGAAATTTCGCACTTACAACATAGCATATATAAACAATAAAATGTGTCTCATGATAACTGGGTGTCCATGGGTTTAAAAGTCCATAGACTGTTATGTGTGCTTCTTCCTGGTTAACATGCAGTCATGTGGCTTTTATATGTAATGCCATAGCATTGAGGATTCTGATGCATACAATGTGCCAGATGTAATATGTGTTACACAGTGATAAATGGCTGGGTTGTAATGTGTGAACAAATTACTACCAATCACATACTAATTTAAATGTCACTATTTTGAATCCATTAACAGTAAGGAGCTACTTTCCTGCATAGTTTGCCATCATTATCACCCTTCCATATATGTCTTGTTATGGATTACTACATGTGCCCCAATGACCCCACATTGACCATGATGTTTTTTTCTAACACACAGCACGAGCCCAAGCACAACAGGCCCGTGAAGAGGCGGAGGCAGCCCTGGCACAGGAGGAGGGCCAAGACCAGGAGGAGGAGGTGCCGCCAATGGTGGAGGAGGAGGAAGTGGAGGAGGAGGAGATGGTGGTGGAGGAGGAGGAGGGGCGTGAGGAGGTGGTGGAGGAGGATGTTGTAGCCGAGTTGGTGGAGGAGGAGGAGGTGTTGGTTGCGGAGGAGGAGGTGTTGGTTGCGGAGGAGGAGGTGTGGGTTGAGGAGGAGGAGGAGGAGGAGGAGGAGGAGGAGGAGGAGGAGGAGGAGGAGGAGGAGGCGGTGGCGGAGGCGGAGGAGGAGGGGTCTGAGGAGGCCACGGTTGCCCCGGAGGAGTCCGATGACGATGGGGAGGAGGCGTGCCAGGCCCCGGAATCTCAGGAGATTGGTATGTTAACATAATGCATCATTCATGAAGTTATTGTACAGGTATTTGTTATGTGTCAGTGTTGATAACAAAATTTTGGGCCCATACTATTCATATAGACCCCAAAGTGGGTAGCTACAGATACAGGTACGGGTTAGATGGGGTGTCCAAGGCATCCCTTTCATCCAGGACACCTCTGAATTACACCGGTTTGTGGGATGGGTTGGAGCTCCATTTTGAATGCCACATAACCGTTGTAGTTAAACAGGATCCTGGAGTAAAGGGATGAGTGGTTCATTTGTGGATTAAATTCACCTGCTGCAAGCGTTGATTATGACCCATCAAATAGTGGAATCTATATTGTTGGTCAATGTTATTTATCAACTGTAGGATGTATGCTAGAAATGGAGTATGGGCCGGCCTACCTTGGAATGGAGTCACAAGTTGGCAGTGTCCCAGGAGCCTCCTCTACCTAAACCCCCCCTGTAGTTCTGATTTATTTTTGTCCCTCACAGAATTGTAGTTTGGTTTAGACAGAATTATGATTTTGAGGATGTGTATTGTGCATTCCTGACATTTGCCTAACTCCCATGCCACCAACCATCACTGAACTTAGAGTGAGCAGATTGTGACAAGTTGTTATTGACGGAGGCCATGACCTGCTTGTCATTGGTTAGTCATGGGTGGGTTGTGACTGCGAAGAAACAATATGACTGTTATGTCTTCTGCAGAGTTAAGGGTGGAGGGCCAAAAATACACTATGTAGCAAATAAGTTTGCATGTATGTATATATGTATGTGTCATATATATTTATCTATGTGTGTCTCTATCTGTCTACATAGATAGATATATATCTGTATATATATATATATATATACACACATGTCACCTAGCATTTGTGCAATTTATGTCGTAGTATGTGAAATGTATGCATGAATAACATGACTAATTTTGGCCCCTTTGACATGCCCACAGATGACACCACACCGGCAGATGAGGGGGTGCGTGGGGCCCTCATGAGAGTTGAGCACCATCTCCGGCTCCTGCAAGCTGACCTGCAGGACTTGAAAGACCAGCTGCTTTAAATTTTAATTTATTTTTTTTTCACTTTTTAAAAATGTATATGTTAATAAAATGTTTATGCAAGTTCACAGTTGTCGGTTTTATTTGCACTTTACATAGTATATGTGTAGATTGTTTATAATGTTTGACACAGGGTGTAATAGAAACCATTGCACTTACATTGCTGTAAGGGTTAATGTGGGCTATGCATGTGTTAGGCATGCTTGTAAGGATATATTGGAATCTAATTGATTCCAATTCCAAATAAGCTGTTTTTTATGAGGCTAGGTAATTGAATAAGTGGGTCATGTGATGTTTTGCAGAAGATAGTTCATAGTGGGTTTTTTGGCGGAAATACTCCGCTTACGTGCGGTAGCACCGCTTGGCTCCCGTTCGGATGCGGTATTCCCGAGCATACTCTGTAATACTCTGTGATACCGTGCCGAATCGGAGTGTTTCTCCCGCACACGCATGCTTTGTATGTCGTCCGTAAACACGCCCTGTTCTTAACGAGTGAGTCCGTCCGAATGCGGAGGACACGTGGGCGTTTCTACGGACGATGGCCGCATGCGGCAAAACACCGTGGCGTGCGGACCGCTCCGTAAGAATGCGGGAATATCCGCACCGATCTGAATAAGGGCCATAGTGCGGCTCCTGCTCCCACTGCTGCCCGCCGCCCACCGTCTGTCCCAGTCCCCCCTGCTGTCGTAGTGAAGAGTAACCTTAAAAGTTATTATACTTTTTGGAGTTTTTTTTAAACCAAAAGGACCTCCCGTGAAAGAAACTGTTATATGAGGATGCGCAGCTGGATCGTGTAAGCGACCAGGTGAGCATAGATTTTGATTTTGAGTGGTGTGTTTTTCTGGCTAAAAGATACCTTTATATGTCTGGTAGAACACGTATGAATGTAAGCTTTATGTAAGAAGAAACATTTTCTCTTCATCACTGTGGTGCCCTGATAAGAAATCTCCACTACCCATAGTAGAAGAAGGGTGGACCTTATCTCCATATAAATAGATGTTTTATTTTATTCTGTAAAACTGATTACACTAAGGTCTTTACCATTTGTTCCCTCCACATGTTATAAACCTCCTGGAAAAAAACAAGAAAAAGGATCAGAGAAGGACTCTACCCTGACCACCAATTGGTCCAGGTGGTAAGAGCGCAACTAACGTTACTACTATCTACAATTGTCCATTTGTATTGAAACACAAAGAGGTTTGGCAACCTCTTTTCAGATAGTTATATAAGTAGCTGCTCTAAGCGCGGTTGTATTCTGTCATCTTTTTTGTTCACATATCATATATTATACATTATATGTATATATATATATATATATATATATATATATATATATATATATATATACACATACACGTGTAGCATTGGAGTGCCGTTACGTGAGTATAAATACTGTATACACAAACACGCAGTGACATAAAAGAATATGAAGGCTTCTCTATATACTTACTATGGGCAGCAGCTGCCGGGGTAGTTACATGCACTCCTGTCCTTGCCATTAAAAGCCCTCCTGTTTATAGGCAGAATCAGCAGCAGAATTTCTATCATCAGCTCCTCATTGTCTCAGGGGGAGCTGATAAGAGTGAATGCAGTGAGTAGACTCTGGGAGGGCTTCATGAAGGCTGCTGCATTCACCCAAAAGCCAGCATGTGTTCCCCCCAGATTCCAGTAAGCCCAGCCCCCAGCCAGATCCCGCTAAGCCCCACCTCTCATAAAGACCCTGCATCCTACATGAATGCTGATGTCCTGACAGCAGCGGCAACCTCATACTGACAGCTGGAAGGCAGGGAGAAATCCTTCCGGCTATCAGATGTCCCTGCAGCAGTGCTCCCCCAAGCCACCGCAGGGTCTGTGGCAGCATAGTTACGCCACTGTAATACACGATTACCTGTAATCCCCACAGTGTCTTTTGTGCTCTTTTAACATAAATGTGTGCATATACAGTATGTGTGTGATATAAATGTGTGCATATACAGTGTGTGTGATAAAAATGTGTGCATATATGTGTATGATATAACTGTGTGGATATATGTGTGTGATATAAATGTGTGCATATATGTGTGTGATATAAATGTGTGCATATATGTGTGTGATATAAATGTGTGCATATATGTGTGTGACATAAATGTGTGCATATATGTGTGTGATATAAATGTGTGCATATATGTGTGTGATATAAATGTGTGCATATATGTGTGTAATATAACTGTGTGCATATATGTGTGTGATATAAATGTGTGCATAATTATGTGTGATATAAATGTGTGCATATATGTGTGTGATATAAATGTGTGCATATATGTGTGTGATAGATAGACCTATCATCAGGTAAGTGGTATAGCCCCTTAGGGGATGACATTCAGTGATTTATACCCTGTTCACACTGCACCTCGATATTGCCGGGTTGCTGACATAATGACCCTGGTCAAGGTGCAGTGTATAAAAGCACCAAACCTTATAACCTGGGTCAACCAACCAGGCAATTTTAAATGAGTTGTAAGAAGGGGTAAACCCGGGTCACCCTCTGCATAATGGGTGACCCAGGTTTAATGTGAAAGCATTGGACCCTGGTCCAACCTGACATTACAATCTGAAGAGGGTATTAGGGTTAGCAAAATTAAATGATATCTTAGCCCCAACCTAAAAACATTGTGGCGGCCTTTGACTCCAAGCATTCTCATGCAGCCTCTGGATATCGGAGCATTATGGGATATACAGTTTCTTGGCAGCTGGAGTTCAGTGGTTTCTCATTTTTGGGTTATTCTCTACTATGTATTTTTCCCATCTAATGATTTAACAATATGATGTCACTTCTCACAACGGCACAATTTAGTAGCATGTGCGCAATGCCTGCATTTGTTGTTTGGGATAGAAAATAACTGTCCTGAAAAAAAAAAATACTAGAATGCTCAGCAATTGGATTGGTTAAAATGGAGATAATGAATTATAATTGTGTATTTGAAGTTTAGTAATGCAAATTGAACATTATTATCATTTGGATATGTTAATCTTAATTTATGTGACATTTGTTGATTGAATTCTCCAGCTGTGATGATGAGAGAAAAATATCTTAAAATTATTTTAGTTATTTTGTGCCTATAGAATGTGTAATTTATTACATTGCTAAAGTCAAATCTAGTGGAAATTAACACAGTTTATTAGCATGTGGTGCACAAATAAAAGTATATTTATATGATCTTTATTACCTTTGTTGAAATAAATATGTAATGCCTCTTACCCACTTGTGTCTGCATTATAAAATCCATAAGTGCAAACCGCATGAGAATATTCATTGAAAGGCGATTTAGTTGTGCATATGCTCAACGGGCCTGATTCACACATGGACACAGTGTGTATCGCAGCTGCGTCTTCAGATGCAGCTGCTGTACAAAAATATGCAAAAGCAGTAAGATGTGTTTTGAGTAGACAGACACCTTCCACATCCACGTGTGAGCCGTTGCTGTCTCCGAAGATGCAGCATCAGATCACTGATACCTGATTAACTCTCAGGTTACGCAGGATGGCCGGACTGTTCACATTGCTGGGGCCAATGAAAATGCATACCTCTGTTTTCTTGAATGCTACTTTGCTCCTCCCACGTCTGAACCTTAAACGCTATTAGCCTGTCAATCAGACTTTGGCTTGAGGGCACTGCATGTGAGGATGTAGGACCCATTATGCATATGCACAGAATGGGTCCTGTGCATGCACTGCTACACCACCATCAAATAAGTACAGAGATCATTGGATATATATATAAATATATAAACAACGTATGCTGGTATGAGAGGAGATGGGGGGCAATGGGGGCACTTATTCAGTATCATGAGGTGCTGTCAAGGCAGTAGAGAGCTAGACTGGGCCTGGATACTTATTGCCTATGTAGATGTAAGGCATGTCGACCTATTGACTGTCAAACTAAGGCATGTCAGCCCAAAGTCTGGATCCCCTCTGCACAGGCATGGTTGGGTGGAATTATAGGATCATTTGCTGTGTATGGAGTAGGTGCACTGATGCACCCAGTGCATGCTAAAACAAGGTGGATTTAAGGATCCAAGCGCAAACTGAAAGGTGTGCAGCTGGGTTACTGTAACGATAGTGTCTTTGACAACCACCACCAAAAATACAAAGTATACAAACAAGATTACAGAACCACTAGCGCTCCTTCCTGTTCACAATGGGTGAATATGGAATCGATATTCCAGTCAGGTATATCCAGAAACTTCTGAACCTGAAACAATATAAATTGCCTCCAAAACACCCTCAATAATTGAGATGTATGGTGAAATGGAGACAGTTCAGACAAATTGGTGCAATACGTCTGGTATCCAAAAGAGTAACAATTTATTCATTTAAAAACACTCACAAACATATGAGGTAATAGGCATGTAAAACAAATCCCACAAGGCAACAACGGCTGGGTGCACCCAGTGCATGTGCAAAACACTGGCTTCTATGGACTGCATCATCTTCAGCCTCTAGAAGCCGGGTATAGATAACTATAAGGCAGGGAGTGGCTTCCCACTGGAAGCATGATCTCTGTTAATCACTGCTTGGACTGGCTGTCCCATAGAGAAAAAATCAGCTCTGCCTGCAACTGCCTGTCCTGAGTGTGACAGTTTCAATGGGAAGTCACTGCCAGTTACATTACTGTCTGTGCAGACATGAACTGCAACTATCTGGCAGGTATGACTGCAGACTACACGTCTACATGTAGCCAATAGATAAAGACCACCACTGGTAATTACCAATCTAAGTAAAGAGAGGCAAACCTGAGGCATTTTGCTAGGAGCATTGGCTGTACTTTGTAAGTTGCTGAGTATTGAGGTGTTGTCCACTATGACTGTGCAATAGGTTCTTTGAAAATAGAATAGAGTTATTTGAGATTAGCAAGAAGCAAGAGACAATTTAACTTTTTGGTATCTGAAATAGGATTTTCTGGTTGTTTCCTGTGTTATTTTCTCCCGTTATTAATTCTATTTAAGGCATTTTTGTATAAGCGTGTCCTTTTTTTCTTTTTCAAATATGTGTATCTCTAATAAAGGTTAAAATATACTGTAAGACAACTCGGTTCTAGAACAATGTTATTTGAACATTATTTTGTTGGTTTCTCTATACTTTCATTCCTCCCTGATTTTCCTGGAGGAATAATAGAGAAGGGAGTGTTCAGGAATGAATATATTTTGCATACAACCACTAATTTAGGGAGTATTCTCTCTCAATGCCTTGGGCAGCCTCAGTTCTAAGTAAGACGCATTGTACAATGGATAGAGTTACAAGAAAGGCACAGTATACAATGGATACAGTATATGAATGTTTCTGAACACGGAATGAATGTAATAGTATTTAATAAGATACAGTAGATACATAGATATCGAGCTGGTAAATCAAAAGGTTGATGTTAATTCAGAAGTTCTCACACCCCCTATGTGACCTAGGTGAGCCGCAGCAGCAGTAACTTGAAATGCAAAAAACATCCACGTGTAATGCTTCCTTTTTGATCTTTTGAACCTCGTCTTTTCAAAGAACTATGTTGCAAGTTTGACTCTGATTGTGTGGTAACTGTGGCATGGGCTGCCAGGCCTGGAGGGGAAGCAATCCTGATTGTTTTCCATCATACCTTTTAACTCAAGCCATCTTTGTATATAATAAGACGAAGATATGAATCCAATATTTTATCATTTAGTAATGTTTACTTTTTGTTAAGTAAAAAGCCTGTGTACATCAAATGAAAAGAATTTAATTCTGGTTCAAATACAGCTGCACTAATTCTTATGTTCCACACAGCTGTTTGGAGTTTTGGCAGAAGTCCATATTTATACGTTCAGTCATGCCTATTTTTTTTTTTATAAATTGTCTTTCTGACACATTACGAAAAAAATTTGTATCCACCTAACGAAGGCTATATTAATTTTCAGATGTATTTACACTACAAAGGAATCCATACAAATAACTTCTGTCTGTATACACACCAAGTAATACCTGATATCAGCATACGATTTCTTCATATCATGCCTTGGCTGAAACAGTACTGCTGTGTAAACACGGTCTTGCTTCAGCAAGATCAGTGCCATTTTCTAGGACGCGGTTCAGAATTTCGATGTTGCGTAAAATTGGTCTAAAAAATAATATAACACTTGTTTGCAAAGGCTTAAGATAATACAATTTATAACCATCATGAACCAACAAGAGATACTGTACTTTAGCTGTTTATTGAAATACTTCAATTGTTGTATTATATATTAGATAAAGTGGATTTCAGCATGCCTGCTGCCTTATGAAACCCTCATTGAATCAATTGGTTTGCAACTTCTTTGCAGATAAAGTTTTCTTCATCTAGGCTGGAATTTTCAGTGTGCCATCAAATGAGTGTCCAAACCTGCTAACATAAATCACCTTATATCAGGAACCAGCTTTGGCCCACTGTCTTTACCCAGACAGTGTCAGACTGTGTCATGGGTAAATGCAGTGGTTAATAACAGCATATACCATACTCCTGTGCAGTATAGGGTAACATATGAATAATGTAAAATTCAAGTACACAGAATGGAACCTAATCTCAAGAGCAGGAGATGGGTTCACAGGGCGTTTCCCCTGTACCCCTTTGGGCCAGTCCAATCCTGGAACTTAATTTTGTGTCCCACCACCTGTTATCTAGGCCCTGCCTCTACTAAGCTTCAAATCATGTATATGGGCATAATTAGCCCTATATTTGGTAAAATGCAGAAAAACATTTTTCTCTGGACCACTTAAGGAACCAATTGTTAAACCTTTGCTTAAAAATCCTAATTTACTATTTTTCTGTTGGTAAATATGTATTAACAGTACCTAGAGTCTACCTTATATAATTTAGGGCTCTAGAATTTACCTTTGCGGCTCTGTCTCTATGAAATTTTCTGAAATAAACTTTAATTAAAAATAGACTCAACGCTAAATTGTTTACTTAATTGTTTACAGTTCCTTAAACAAAATTACCCAAAGGTTTATCTCTCCTTTCTGTTATCTTGATTAATTTATTTATTTTTTAAATGTAATTGTAAAGCACTTTAAGTTATTTTGGGAGAAATAAAGAGTGTGTGACTGGCAAGCAGAGATGTCGCTCAAAGGCATAACATATGACCTTATTATTTTAGTGATGGGCAGCCTAATTAATTTCAAAAGCCACATGCGCATCCCTCCTACATTCAAAAAGTTAATATACAGTATAACCCTTAATCTCCGTAATCAATTAAAATAATACATTTATAATTGATCTCAGCTGTACTCCACAGCACCCTTCAGATTTCCCATAAACAAATTGCATCCCTACTTGACTCATGCAATGTTCTTTCCTCGAAGACCCACTCAACTATTGAATCCCATAGGGTAAATTTAATAGGGTCCAAGTGTGCAGGGGCTTGGGTGATTTTGGCTGAGATCGTCTGTATTTCTACAGCGGCAATTTTTTTTTCAAGTCAAAGCCAAAAACAATATGGTAGATAGCTTCTCATCTCAAATAAACCATACAGTTTTGGTAAACAATTAAAGAAGATTCAACCAAATCATTGGTGTGGTATATTTCTTGAGTTGCATCGGTGGTCTGAGTGATACACAGTAAAACCTTTTGTGTATCTCATGAAATAAAAAAAAATAACTGTAAAAACAGCATAACCATAAAATGTCAAGTAGTTAACAAATTGAGGTTAAAGAATTTTTTTTGTTTCTTGATTTTAAATCATTGATATAACTTATGTTGTCGATGATTCATTTTAAATTTAGACTGTAAACTTCAATGAAGCAGGAAAAGACAGGGACAATTACATATTCTCTGTTTGGCACTATGTAAATAGTAGTAGTAATAACATTATTATTATTATTATTATTATTAATATTATTATTATGAAGAATTAATATAGTTGTGAATGGATGTATATGTGTCGATCAGATTTTAAACCCCTCACACCAAGAACCAAAGGTGTAACATTGTAAAATATAGATAATGATTTATTTCCTTACAATCATTTAACACACCACTTATGCTAAATAGTAAAATTTTAAATGTTGATTTAAGTGAAGTTTAAATTCCAGATGGGCATCCTTTTACTTTATATTGTGGACAATGCAGGTAAAGACATACTTTCATTTGTGCTATCAGAATGTTTGTAATCATAAGTACATTTTCACTCATGTCTTTTTTTCAACCTCATCAAATACTGTATGTTACTATCATTTTTGCAGACAATGCTAAACTGTGTAAGGTAATAAAATCGGATCAGGATTTCATCTCTTTACACAGAGACTTAAATAAACTGAAGGATTGTACAGCAAAATAGAAGGTGAGGTTCTATATAGATAAATGTAAGGTCAAGCATTTCGGGACCAGAAACCAGTGTGCATCTTAAAAACGAAATGGGGTAGAGGTAGGGGAATTGTTAATGGAGAAGGACTTGGGGGAGTTCATTGACAGTAGACAGCTGTTTTAGTGCTCAATGTCAAGGAGCAGCAACTAAGGCCAATAGTATTTTTTTTTTAACAACACTACTAAAATGACCTAATGCCATGTTAGGAAAAATTACAATTATATAAAAACTATTTAATGAAAACAAAAATCAAACAGACTGCTCATACAGGAAAATGAAATAAGTATTTAAACCACTAAGTGAAAGATAGTTAAAAAAGTAGAAATCTATGATCAATTGCCCTGGGAATAACAAAAGTTTATCTTTTCAAAGTTTCCTGGCTAAGTTGCTGACAACAGCAAAGACAAAGACATCCAAAAAGTAAATTGGCAACATATCTTTATAGTTATTTTGCGATGGTAGAATAAAGCTTTCTTGCCACTTACAGATGGAGCGTCTCTCTTTTAGCGGGGTCTGGCGGTCGGATCGCCAACCACCAGCCCCGCCAGCCGCTGGAAGGGGACACACGATCACGAGAAGCTTGCACGTACCCTTCCAATGGAGCTCCCCGCCGGTCCCCGCTGCCTCACCAACGGTCCCCACCGATCGCCCCCACCTCCCCGCACCCACCCCTAACCCTGACCGTCTCCCTGAAGCAGTGACACCAGGGTTTGCGTCCCCCGTCACCTGGAAGCTGGGACGCACTTGCGTGAGAGACGCTCGCGCGCCACAGTCGGATGGAGCGCCATCTCGCCAGCGGGGGCATTCTGAGGAGCCCCGGCGTTGGCTGAGAGATGCTCCATCTGTATGTTTTCCTAATGTATGTACCCATTTCCCGGTCATGTTTTGTCTAGTCTGTAAATATTTAGGCCATTTGGCCACCATAGAGAATATTACATAGCAATCATCGAGTGTGATTTGAACTTGTAAGCATCCTCATAGATTAGCAGGTGTATTCTGCTAAAGAACTCATACCCTGGTACATCACATAATATATTACTTATTATCATAAAAATTTACTAAAAGACATGCATGATTTGGATGGCCAGTTAGTACAAAATTACTATAAATATAAACTGACAACATTCCTAAGTTTTATCTTTCCAGCCAATCTACCATTTCATATGCAATTCTTGAAAATATACAAAAATGTTTGTAAAGTAAATTTTGTTAAATAAAATTGATTTAAACCATTTGCAGGAAGGACTGTTTTCATCCATCCAGTGTTTTTGGAGCAAATTGGTGGTTGAGAAATAGTTGAATATACAGTTAGAGAGTAGCCCAAAGTCCAAGCCAAGTTTAAACTCCAGTTACAACTTCATGCTTTATCGGATGTTCTTAAGCTGAAGATGGCAGGCCAAGACAATTCCCTTTTGTAAGATTTACTCAGTCAGCTGGTATAGAGGTAGAGCGTGTTTGAGCAATTATTTCAGCAGGCTAATTAATGTAGAGGTATGTTTCAGGCATATACTTGCAAATAAACTTTCGACATTGACTATGCTTAAGGTGTGGAAAGCATCAGGTATGGAAGATGGAATTACTGTACCTGTGAAGAGATGGTTTTCTTACTCCTGTTACCACTCTATGCTTTATTTATTAACAGTTTCTTATATAGCGCAGCATATTCCGTTGCGCTTTACAATAGGAGACAGTGATACAACAAACTGGGTACCTACAGACAATCAAAGGTATGAGGGCCCTGCGCACAAGCTCACAATGTATAGAGAACGCTTACAATCTATAGGAGCAGGCATGCTTAAGCGGCAGGCTTTATGATAACAGCCAGACCAGTGTGTGTCCAGCTTAAAGCAACATATAGCTCAGAGTTTGATCCAATGACCATGATAACCCAGTATGTTCTATCATTGGCCAACTGCAATGTAAACCAAGAGCCATTTTCCTTCACTGCAAATTAGACATGCCTGGAAATAGAATGCAATATACTGTATGATTAAAAATGCATCTAAAAAATACCATGATGTTAAACTGATTATATTATGTCTGTACTATTAAATGTGTAATCCTTTCTATTTCATTGTATCTCAGCCAAAGGCTGATACATGTAAATGAATGAGGCGCAATGCCAAGTCTAGCTTTTTCTTCCTTTACTATTTCTCTCTTAGCAATTTAAACAGCTGAACAAAATGACTCCAGACTTTGTTGTGTTTGCTGTGATTGGCAAGTGTAGCATACATATCACATAAACAGACAACAAAAGATGGTGCAGCTTGTGCGCAAATGAATAATGATCATATTCGTTTCATTTTTATTTAGTGGCTAATGTATATGAAAACTCCCAATAATAAATGTTATTTTTTTATGCTCTTCCATGCATCTATTATCTTAATGGTGAGAGCAAAGATTTGCAAGGCAGATGCTTAATATGACTGGTTACTGGGGATTACCGATGTCTCAATAACTGATAAACTGGCCACTTGTGATTAAAATTGACCTGACTCCAATGTAATTTGTCTTTCTTTAGATCAGCGGTCATATAATTTATAAGAGCATGGACTTTAGATACTTTTGTCATTTTTCAACTTTACTATGTAAGTATGAGACTTAATTTTATGTTTCAGGGAAAATTATATGATTTAGAAGCGCAAGCATATATTCAATATTAAGAAAGAACATTTTACAGTTGTTTTTATGTACAGTTAAATTACAATTTATAGATAAGAGAAACATATGAGAAACTAATAAGCGTCACAATTTGGGATAAATGACTTGTAGCACCTTTTCTCCTCCTGGACAATTTAAGATCTAATGGAGGAAGTGTAGTGAATGGAGGGACAAATTTATTAAGCTTGGTGAAGTGATGAAGTGGTTGGTACTTTATCACCAGACAATCAGCTTCTAACTGTCAAGTTGCCGCCTGGGTTTAAAATGACAGTTAGTAACTGATTGGCTGGTGATAAAGTACCAACCACTTTATCACTTCACTAAGCTTAATCCCTATTCACTTCACTAGCTCTGCCCCATAATCCCTTTCAGGGGCAAAAACCAAGATCAACATGGGCAGGGCCAGGGTTTTAAAAAAAAACAGTTTCTTGGCAAGATGCACTAAGCCTTTATAGTGATAAAGTGTAAAGAGATAACGGGGCAGATGTATTAAGCTTTAACAAGAAATAAATGCAAGGGTGATAAAGAGAGATAAACGTTCAGCCAATCACATCCTAACTGCCATGTTACAGGCTGTGTTTGAAAAAAGTCAGTAAGGAGCTGATTGGCTGGACGTGTATCTCTCTTTATCACCCTTGCATTTTTCTCTTGTTAAGGCTTAATACATCTACCCCAAAGTACCAGCCAATCAGCTCCTAACTGTCATGTTACAGCATGTGTTTAAAAAATGACAGGAGCTGATTCATAATTTACCTTTATCCACTTTACCAGTCTCCAAGGCCTCGTAACTATCATATATCTAAACAGTCTTTAAAATGAGAGAAGGTATTGGATGCTATGGGCAAGTACTCCACTTTATCTCTCTCGAAGACTTGATACAACAGGCCCTGAATAAATAGCAATGGCATTTATGTCACTACTGTACCTTGGCAGTTAAGGCAGCTTTTAAATTATGCTGGTAGTTCCTCCAGCCCTTGGGCCAGATGCACTAAGCTACAAAAGTGATAAAACGGAGAGTGATAAACAATCAGCTCCTGTCTGACATTTTTTAAACATAGTCTGTGACATGGCAAGTAGGAGCTGATTGGCTGGCTGTTTATCCATTTAATCACATTTGAAACTTAGTGCATCTGGCCCCTTATCTTGTGATCAGTAGCATATTCACAGTAGGAGTACGTGATGACCTAACTCTAACAACTTGTACACTACTGCTGCCATATTCCTGCTTGCAGTACCGCCCACTGTACGTGGGGGCGGGGAGAGCGGTATGGGTTGGCTGTAGTAGGTGTGTGAACATTAGTGTTGGAGCTGTAGACCTTTGCCCCACTGAAGGTCTTCTTTCAAATGATGAGTTATTTTGATTTCTTTAACATTAAATCTGATCTGTTCATTCTAGGTTCCTTTTGGCAGGCCAGAGCAATGATGTAATTTTTTTTCAGACTATAAAATTATTAAATAGATTATTTACAGAATAATCAATGAACATTAATATGGGTAATATACCGATATGCATTATCTATGAATTATAAGACAAAAAACTGATAGAATTGTTGCTTCTGATGCTGTACTTTTAACCAAATGATAATCATAATGTGCAGCTTGTAATTTTAGCAAAGCAGCTCAATGGTAACTGGAGCCCCGTTTTATGTGTATTCATATATGTATATTAATGCAAATATTTGGAAAATACATACACACAGTAATATCCTTCATGGAGATTAGAAACAAACACAACCGGCTCTTTTCTTCCCTCATTCAAACGTTAGACTTGGGGTGTACAGTGTATTATTACTTTTTTATATTGTACAAGATTGTAATTTAAAATAGCAAATGAGAGCACTGTATGACATTGAATATCAGCTCATAGCATTGCTATTAGGTAGCACCAATCAACTCACATTCACTGATTTCAATTGGCAGTTAATGATAATGATAAGTATATTAATGATGAGCTAGAACCATGGATATCATCAAAAGGCTGTTTCCATGGAAATTTTGAATTTCCGAATAAATTAATAAGAAAATTTGCCATTTCTGTTGTTTAAAGTAAATGGGTTTGCGTTTATATGTAGTTTAATGGAATCAGTTATATTAAATTCAGATTTTTTTTTCTATAGATACATTTCATTTATTACATAGTTAATCAAAAATCAAGTTACAACCTGCTGCAAAATGAAACTGATAATCTCCTGAAAGCTACTGTGACAATATCGTGCGAAAAGCCTTATTTTTCTTATCACTAGCAATAAAAACATCTCTCAATCATGCTAAAATTCTAAACTATGTAGCACAACTGCTAACCAATGGGAAACAATATAGTAATATGCAGTGCATGGGCATTCCCATAAAAATACTGGGTGTACTCATGTAAATGGGCCGGTGACGTGGGTGCGGAGGATTTTGCTAAACATCCATTCGCGTGCGGGGAAATCAGAGGGAGGAAGGCAGCGTTAAAATGACATACACAAAGCTGCAATTTCAGCAGCTTTGCGTGTCAACCAGAATGACCTCCTTAGCCTGTGCTCCGGCTTAAGATGCCTCAGAAGAAACCTCCACTGCACATTTATCTACTCTCCCAGAATAACCCAATTTTTTGTGGAGTTCTCTGGCCCTTCTGCATCCCGTTCTATAGGAAAAATGTCATTTTGGCCCTGGTAGCTCTCCACAGAATGTGTGGGTCAGTTCCTAATGATGAGAAGCACCCAGCCTTGCCTCTGTCTGTCACCAGCTGCATCTTCCCTTTGGGCTTGTCCAGTATTTTGGAAATTAAGTAGCAGTCAACTATGAACCATAGACATGAAAATGGTATCTGGTTGACACTGTAAGGGGGGTATTCAATGTCAGGGGAACGGCTGTCGAGCAAGCTCGACAGCCGTGCCCCTGTCCCGTTTTCATTTTGCTCGCCTGGAGCTCGGCAGTCAGGATTCAATGTCCTGGCCGCCGAGCGGCGAGAAGGGGGTGTGGCCGCGAGTTGATGATGAAAATAGACGAGCTCCGGCCAGGAGTTCGCCTATTTCCGGCTTTTCTCGGCAGAACAAGCCCGACAGCTTGTGCTGTCGGGCTCTTTCTGCGCAAAACCCCTGTTCAATGCTGTCGGGGAAGACAGCATTGAATAGGGCCCAGCAGCCATCTCCCCCGTCGGGAGATGGCTGCGGGAGCACGCTTAACATTGAATACCCCCCTAAGTCTATAGTGTCTATGTTGACAGTAAATTGGTCGACACCATATGATCAAAAAAAGTCAAAAGGTCAACATGGTCAAATGGTTAACGCAACAAAGATTGACATGAGTTTTTACCCTACTTTACCATCCACTCTGATTGGGAATGGTAAAGTGTCTTGCCTTAAGCATGGTGAACCATGCAAGAGTATGTGGTACACTGATTTTGGGTCATTTTGAAATCTACAGAACATAAAAAAACTCATGTCTACCTTTAATGTGTCGACCATTTCCATGTCAACATTTTTCCTGTGTCTACCTTTTGTCTAGGTTGACCTTGCCCATGCCGACACTGTCTAACTTTTGACTGTAAACGCTTTATACCATAACCCAGGCACCGTTACATAAATAATGCCTATTTTTCTATTTAATGATTTAGTGCAGTTAGTATATGTTTTTGTATTATTTATTATTTAAATGTAAAGTCGTTTGAGATCATTTTTAATCAGATATTGTTTTTTTTTACTTTATTTGTTTTGGTCTACTATTTTGTCTGTCACATTGTTAGTTTTCACTTTGTATTTTACTGATATATTTGTCACTTTCATAATTGCTTTGGCAAAGCACCAACCTGTCTCTTACTAAATAAGCTCTTTCCATTAGTATGAGATCAATTCTGTTGTTCGTGTTTCAGGGCTTCTCTAAGTCGACCTTTTGGAATGATTCTAATGACTTTCTGTTTGCTCTCTACTGTGCTTAAGATTACATTTTTTTTCATAGATTTTGTGGTCAGTTTATTAGTGTGAATTACATTAGTGCCTGAGAACTGATAACCAGTTAGCATATTTATTGCCCTTTACTTCTAAACATCTATTTTTTTTTTAAAGAAATTAAACAATAAGTGTCCGTGGGCTTTAGTAAGAACCACAAATACAGTAAAAAAATACAAACTTTTTGCTCTGATATTCTGTTATTCAAACGTAGAGCTCTAAACTGAGATATACTTATAAAAGTACAGTAGACATTACAGAAATAGAATACTTATCACGTATTGTATAATAAAATAAGTTCATTCTATTCTGGCACGGAATAGGTGTATTTACAGTGGGTGTACCCAGAGTATATTTACTTTGTACCCTACTGCATATCAAAGAGGAGGTCTCTGTCCAGGCCCTCTGCTCTGTAGGCCATAGTACAGCTCTGTACTATGACGCTGAGTGATGATTACCCTACTGCACATTCGCAAAATGCCAGAACCATTTTCCAGATGTTTTTGCAGCATCATAGCTGTCAATGATTGACAGAGCGGGGAGTAGAAATGGGTGCAGGGTGTGAGAAGTGTCCCACCCTGGACCCATGGTTCATGTGCACTGCACATACTATGATCATTATAGATATGCCATTGTTCGTACCAGTAATTGAGTCGCTCCTCCTCCTCCATGATGTCATCTAACACACTGACACTTTCTGGGAGATGGCACAAAACAGTGAAGGCAAAAACTCTTGTACTGTGCCAGAGCCTTTGCTCTCTTGTAAGATTGTGCGTTCTTCTCGTATATCACTGGGAGCAGTACTGGTCGTAGGCATAGTCAAATTTCCCAGGCATTTGTATTGCCCATGGGCATATATTCAATGTCTAGGACCAGCCCAGCTTATAAGGGGGCAGCAGCACAGCAATAGGCAATGTAACAGGTAGGGCAAGGGAGCAGCTTGGCCCGCTCCCCAAATATTTCAGAGGCACTAGTCAAAGTTCTGGGTCACGAGTTGCAGTGTGACCACCATCTATAGTTAATACAGGTAGTGTCATGACTAGGGTTACCAATCCTGGGGCATTTCTGTAATCCTGGGATTTGGAGTTGAAAAAAAATGCTCAATTCTGGGATATCTGGGATTGAGCCACTCTAGTATCTTTGCATTAGTTTAAATAAGTGAGCCCCCCCCCCCAACAAAAAACTGTCCACCCGCAGTGTTAATTACATGGGGTTGCCAGTCGTGGCAGGCAGCAGCAGGACCTGGCAGGCAGGCAGTAATTGGTGCAGCGGGCAATGGGGTGCGGCAGGTGGGCTGTGCAACGTGACCTCTGACTGGCCCTTATTCTGATCGGTGCGGCCGGAGCCGATTATGCGGCCAGGACTGTGCGTGCGAAACCCCGCCTTCCATACGGATCGCCAACTCCGTCCGTATGCGGTAAGAAGCTGGCCGAACGGACCGCACGTGTATTTTTGACGGAATACGCCTCCTCCATCTAAGGGAACCTCCCCCATCATTCGATGGTCGCAGACCATCGAATGCAGGACCGAGTGCTCCACCAGCACCCGCAACCTCAGACCACACGGACATTTTTCCGTGCAAAAGCAGGGATCTGGGCGGGCAGCTGACATCCGGCGATGTCATATGTCCGCCCCCTAAACGTGCGTCACGGCCGCATTACCATACGTACGCCCAGCGTTTGCATGGGAACGCCCATGAAACGCGGGGCGTATGCATATGGTAATGAGCCCAAATAGCCCTTCACGCCCCTCTCCACCCCCTGTTCGGAGTGTTCACATATCATGCGGGATTTGGCCGTACGCCACGCTCACACATGCGCAGAGACGCCTCTGCACATGCGCAGACACAAAACATCGGCGGGCCGAACGCACGCGGATCAGAATAAGGGCCACTATGTCACATTGCCCACAGTCACACATCTGGGGGCAGGAGCAGCCGGGCAGCATCTGGTTAGACAATGCATATGCAGGCTAATCCCAGAATTTCGGGTTTGGAAGCTCCAATCCCAGGATTAAAATCCCAACAATTTTAAAGGTCAAATTTTGGGATCCCACTGATATAGATACTGATCTAAAGTACCAGATGGTGAAACCAACAGGATTCCGACATTCATGCCGTATATGATTGGACGGCCATATACGGCCGTCCAATCATCACATCCACAATTCACATCACATCCATCAATTCATCACATCCACAATTTCGGATTAATGGTAACATAATTGAAGCTGAACATACCGAATGATACTTTAATATGACTAGCGACATTCACGCAACATAGGATGCAAAATAGACATATCCCCATCAATGAACATGATAGGGGAGGTACTATTTAAATTAGGTAGCCTCCCATTGGTGGATTAAAAAATGCCTAAACCACTTAAACCTGCCCAGGGCAACAGTACTGGTTGCCCTGAGGAAGATCTGCAAAGCGTACGCCGGCCAACCAAGCCGTGCAGACGTCTTCAGATCACTGTCTAATACTTCTGTCTGTATATATCAGTCCTTATCAGGACTCTAATGTATTTGTATATTTACTAAAACGCTGCCTCCACCCGACTGATAGCCGGCATCTAGCGTGCCAACTAGCACACGCTGGGCTGCCTCGCGGCTGACAATCTCCTGATAGGAGAGACGTAGCTGACGGCAGCCAGTTGCCTAGAGCTAACGATAATAGCGGTGACCTCAACCGCAGTATATGTATTTCACCACAACTGTATATTAATTGGGACTATCATAGCCAATACAGTGTATTTACAGTATGCCATAGCTGGCTGTGTCCCCTCCCCTTATCTCCTCCCCTCTGATGCTGCTGTGCCAGGGCTTTATGCCATAATTTAGTGACTGGCTCCATCAAGAAAACTAGAAAAGAAGACGCTGTTCTTCTATGCTGCTGGTGTTGATGCTGTACACAGTGCGGTCGTCTGTACTGTAGGGGAGATGTGTAGGGGGAATTGGGGCAACATAGGAAGCACAATTATGCCTGTACTGTATTGGGAGTAGGGGCATAGAGCAAATGGCACATTTTAACTTGTTCCATGGGGATCAGCAAAATTCAAGCACATTGTGATGCGTGTCTCAACATCCCCCCTTTATCTTTCACACACACCTCTACCTCTTTCTCCCTCTCTACACTCATCCCCCCTCACACACACACACACACACACACACACACACACACCTATCGCTCACCACATCCCTTCCCAACAAGAATCAATTTTTTTGTCACCTTTTAAATAGGTGGGATGCACCAATGCTCTTGCTGTCACAGAGCACTAAAATTAGTATTGCTATGGATGAGGGTGTTTCTGGTTGGTGCTGTCATCTATGTCCTTGGTGATGGATGCTGTGCTGGAAGAGGCGTGTTGAGTCAAAAGCAGGTGGAACTAGTGGCGGTGCTAGCCGGCACCAGCCAAAATCTTGCCTAGGGCATCAACTTGGTTAGTATCAGAAAAAAATAGATAATAAACAGAGTTCAGAGCCAGGTACACATTGTTACACTGCTGTCCCGGACCCGCCGGGACAGACAGTGTAGACGAGTGCCGGGGGAGACGTCGGGGGCGTCGCGCAGCAACGCCCCTAGCTTCCGTCCCCACGGCATCGTCAGCAGGCATCGGGGCGTTGCTGGGCAACGTCCCCGAGCGTCTCCGTCGGCGCGCCGGCGCGCTGACGTCATGCGCCCGGCAGTGCAGCGCACGTCAGCGTCGGCGGGGATTTTGAATAAAGAGCCGGCGTCTGCCCAGGACAGGCGCCGGTTATAGCTTTTACACCTCAGGGTCTCAAGTGTTCCTGGTTCCCACCTACCCGCTACTCCTGGTTCCTGTGCCCAGTCATCCTGCATCCTGTCGTTGATTCCCAGCCGTGTCCTCCGTTCAGTCTCCTGTACTCCTGGTGTCCGTGTGTTGTCCTTTATCCGTATCCTGGTTCCCGCTGCCTGTTGCCTCCTCGGTGCACAGATAAGTGGGGTCTACCCCCAGACAGCCCTTACTCGTATTTTGATATTGATGGAACACCTCTGTGTATTGTTACACCTGCTTGGGATATTATTGTGTTACATCTTTGCGTATTGTTACGTCCACCCTGTTGTCCACGGAGCAAGGGTGACCTCGCCCTTCTTGGGCTAGTTAGCTATCCCCTTGTTCATCCTTGGCATTGGTGGCGGTGTTGTCAACCCTAAAGACCTGGTGGCATCGAGGGCGGAGCCTGACTAACGGGCTCTGTCGAACGCGGCTATTATAGGCGAAGCCTAGCTCAGCACGCGTCCGCCAATCTCATTCGGTGACAACGGAGTCAGGGTTGGCGAGGACACCCAGTTATCATAACATTATAACCGGCCAAACTATACTCTGGGACTGTTCGCTGCCCCTACAGCTCAGAGGTTCGGTAGTCGTTGTGAGCCCCAATCATGGATCCGACACAACAGGCTGCTGCCCACTCCCTTGCAGGACAGATGCACACGCTGACGCAGAAACTGCAAGAGCTCACCCTACGGGTAAACTCACACGAGGAACGGTCACAGTCTAGCTCCTCCTCCGGTAGGGGTCTGGAGCCCAAGTTAAATCTTCCTGACCGTTTTTCATGTGAGCGGTCCCAGTTCTTTAATTTTAAACAGTCATGCAGGCTTTATTTCAAATTACGCCCAGTGTCATCCGGTTCTGAGGCTCAACGGGTAGGAATGGTTATATCACTCCTGCAGGGAGATCCTCAGTCTTGGGCCTTCGGCCTTCCTGATGGTGCTGAGGCTCTCTCTTCAGTGGAAGCATTTTTCTCAGCTATGGGGTTATTGTATGATGACCCGGACCGGACGGCCTCGGCTGAGTCAAATCTTAGGGCCTTGCGTCAAGGGCAGGACACAGCTGAGGCATACTGTACTCAGTTCAGACGTTGGGCTATTGATTCTGGCTGGAACGACCTAGCACTTCGTAGCCAGTTTCGGATTGGTCTATCCGAATCCCTTAAGGATGCATTAGTGCATTATCCCACTCCCAAAGACATAGATGGGATCATGCAGTTAGCCATTAAGGTGGATAGGAGATTTCGGGAGCGGCAGAGGGAGAGACGGTCTGGAGTGTTGCCTTCCTCATCTGCGGACGAGTCTACCGAGGTACCCGGAGACGAGTCTATGCAATTGGGGGCCACTCGACTATCTTCCTCCGAAAAGAACCGCCGACGTCTCAAGGGCCTCTGTTTGTATTGTGGGGGTCCCGGTCACCTTGCTGTTGCTTGTCCGCTGAAGGCGGGAAAAGACAGGGCCTAAGTGATACTTGGGGGGTTCACTTGGGCCTGTCGAGCTTTTCTCCCTCAGATTCTGTATTGATTCAGGTATCAGTCTCCGTGACCGACCGTTCTTGGAACGGATCTGCCTTTGTGGATTGTGGGGCGGCCGGTAACTTCATTGATGAAGGCCTGGTGCACCGATTGGGCCTCATGCCCATACCCTTGGCCAATCACGTCTCTGTATGTGGGTTGGATGGCCGTCCACTGTCCAAAGGCAGTATATCTTTTAGGACTCCCTCCCTTCGTCTGTCGGTGGGGGCTCTTCACTCCGAAGATATCACCTTTCTTATATTTCACTGTCCTCTCACTCCTATTGTCCTGGGGCTGCCTTGGTTGAAAAAACACAACCCTGAATTTAATTGGGAAACTGGTGAGATCACTCGGTGGGGAAGGTCCTGTTCGGATGTTTGTCTCACTCTCCCTCTCCGTGTGATGCACCCTGACCTTCAAGCTCTCCCTCCTCAGTACCGCGATTTTGCGGATGTTTTTTCTAAAAAAGAAGCCAACACCCTGCCTCCTCATCGCCCCTTTGATTGTGCCATTGATTTAGTGTCTAATGCCAGACTTCCTAAGGGTCGTTTATATGCGTTATCCGCACCTGAGTCCCAAGCCGTGGACCTCTACATTAAAGAAAGTCTTGAAAAGGGGTTTATTCGGCCCTCAAAATCCCCGGTAGGGGCGGGGTTTTTCTTTGTAGAGAAGAAAGATGGGTCTTTACGGCCCTGTATTGATTACAGAGCCCTTAACAAAATTACGGTCAAAAATTCCTACCCATTACCCCTCATCTCCGTATTATTTGACCAGATTCGGGAGGCAGTGATTTTTTCCAAAATAGACCTCAGGGGGGCCTACAACTTAATCAGAATTAAAAGTGGAGATGAGTGGAAGACCGCGTTTAATACCCACTCGGGGCATTTTGAGTATCTTGTGATGCCTTTTGGTCTAGCTAACGCCCCGGCAGTCTTCCAAGACTTTATTAATGAGGTCCTTCGGCCTTTTCTAGGGGGTTTTGCCGTAGTTTACTTGGACGACATTCTCATTTTTTCCAAGTCTCTTCCCGAGCATCGGCAGCACGTCCGCCTGGTGCTGCAGAAGCTACGGGAGAATCATTTATATGCCAAGTTAGAAAAATGTGAATTTGAAGTGTCACAAGTGACTTTCTTAGGGTATATTATTTCCCCTCAAGGTTTCTCCATGGATCCATCTAAGGTTCAGGCCATTCAATCCTGGGCTCGCCCAACCACGCTCAAGGCCATTCAGCGATTTCTTGGCTTTTCTAATTACTATCGCAAATTTATCCGCTCCTTCTCGGGCATCGTGGCCCCCATAGTGGACTTGACCCGGAAAGGGGCTGACCCAGGACAATGGTCTCAACTGGCGATGGATTCTTTTGAAAAATTAAAGAAAGCGTTTTGCTCAGCCCCAATTCTGCACCACCCAGATCCCAGGCTACCCTTTTTAATCGAAGTCGACGCCTCTGATGTGGGTGCTGGAGCAGTCCTGTCTCAGAAGGGGCCACAGGATCTAAAGATTCATCCCTGTGCTTACTTCTCCCGCAAGTTCTCTCCAGCTGAGAGAAATTATGATGTAGGCAATCGTGAGTTATTGGCCATCAAATGGGCGTTTGAGGAGTGGCGTCACTGGCTTGAGGGAGCTCAGCATACCATCACCGTGATCACCGATCACAAGAATCTTTCTTATATTGAGTCCGCCAAACGCCTCAATCCACGACAGGCTCGGTGGGCACTCTTTTTCACCAGATTCCGGTTTATTATCACCTTTAGGCCAGGTTCTAAGAACGTGAAGGCGGATGCCCTCTCCCGCAGTTTTCAGACTTTCCAGGGATCTGAGGTGAAAGCATCCCCCATCGTCCCTTGCTCGGTCATCATGGCGGGCCTGACCCAAGATTTAGCCACCTTAGTGATTGCTGCCCAAGCGTCGGCTCCTCAACAGACCCCACAGGACCGTCTATTTATTCCCCAGAAATTACGGGAGGCGGTTCTCAGGGATTTTCACTCGGCAAAAAGCTCCGGGCATCCAGGTATTGCCAAAACTTTGGAACAGTCAGCCAGGACTGTTTGGTGGCCCTCTATGAGGCAAGATGTCGACAGATTTGTGGCCTCATGTCTGGTCTGTGCGCAACACAAATCTTCTCGACAGTCTCCGATTGGGCCGCTGTTTCCCTTGTCCATTCCTGAAAAACCATGGTCCCATATTTCCATGGACTTTATCGTTGACCTACCTCCGTCTAGCAAATTCACCACCATCTGGGTTATGGTGGATAGATTTTCCAAAATGGCTCACTTTACTCCATTACATGGGCTCCCTACAGCTAAACTCCTAGCAAATTTATTCATCACCAACATTTTTAGGCTTCACGGACTCCCGGTTGATATTGTCTCGGATAGAGGTTCCCAGTTCGTGGCCAGGTTTTGGAAGCAGTTTTGTTCAGCCTTAGGGATTCATGTCAGTCTCTCCTCTGGTTACCACCCGCAGTCGAATGGACAGACCGAGAGGGTCAACCAGGCTTTGGAACAATACCTTCGCTGTTTCGTTTCAAAGTGCCAGGACAATTGGGCTGAGCTTATTCCATTAGCGGAGTTTGCATATAATAACTCTTATCATACAGCTATTAAGAGCTCTCCTTTTTTCTGCAACTCAGGTTTTCACCCCAAATGTAGTTCTTTCATGCCCCCGGTTGATCCGTCAAGATCCTCGTCCACTGTCTCGTTTTTTAGGAAAGCCTGGAAGAATGTACACATAGCCCTTAGACAATCCTCAGCCCGGTCTAAGATTTTCTTTGATAGGCATAGAAGACCGTGTCTCTTTAAAGTGGGTCAGAGAGTATGGTTATCCACACGCCATATTAGACTTCGACAGCAATGCCCCAAGCTGGGTCCCAGGTTTATCTGTCCATTTCCGATTATCTGACAAATCAACCCGGTGGCATTCAGACTTCAGCTTCCCAGGTCTCTGCGCATCAATAATGTCTTTCATTGTTCCCTGCTCAAACCTGTCGTCGGAACCCTTCCATCCAGCTCTACACGTACTCAAAGACCTGTCTTGGTTAGGGGGCATAAGGAGTATGTGGTGGAACATATCTTGGATTCCAAGGTAGTCAGGGGTCAGCTCAAGTTTCTTGTCCATTGGAAGGGGTTTGGAGATGAGGAAAGATCTTGGGTCCCAGAAAAGTTTTTGCATGCGCCCAGGCTAAGAGCAGAGTTTTTTAAAAAATTTCCCTGGAAACCGGGTTCTAAGGGTTCGGTGACCCCTCCTCAAGGGGGGGGTACTGTTACACTGCTGTCCCGGACCCGCCGGGACAGACAGTGTAGACGAGTGCCGGGGGAGACGTCGGGGGCGTCGCGCAGCAACGCCCCTAGCTTCCGTCCCCACGGCATCGTCAGCAGGCATCGGGGCGTTGCTGGGCAACGTCCCAGAGCGTCTCCGTCGGCGCGCCGGCGCGCTGACCTCATGCGCCCGGCAGTGCAGCGCACGTCAGCGTCGGCGGGGATTTTGAATAAAGAGCCGGCGTCTGCCCAGGACAGGCGCCGGTTATAGCTTTTGCACCTCAGGGTCTCAAGTGTTCCTGGTTCCCACCTACCTGCTACTCCTGGTTCCTGTGCCCAGTCATCCTGCATCCTGTCGTTGATTCCCAGCCGTGTCCTCCGTTCAGTCTCCTGTACTCCTGGTGTCCGTGTGTTGTCCTTTATCCGTATCCTGGTTCCCGCTGCCTGTTGCCTCCTCGGTGCACAGATAAGTGGGGTCTACCCCCAGACAGCCCTTACTCGTATTTTGATATTGATGGAACACCTCTGTGTATTGTTACACCTGCTTGGGATATTATTGTGTTACATCTTTGCGTATTGTTACGTCCACCCTGTTGTCCACGGAGCAAGGGTGACCTCGCCCTTCTTGGGTTAGTTAGCTATCCCCTTGTTCATCCTTGGCATTGGTGGCGGCGTTGTCAACCCTAAAGACCTGGTGGCATCGGGGGATGGAGCCTGACTAATGGGCTCTGTCGAACGCGGCTATTATAGGCGAAGCCTAGCTCAGCACGCTTCCGCCAATCTCATTCGGTGACAACGGAGTCAGGGTTGGCGAGGACACCCAGTTATCATAACACACATTAATTAATGGAGCAATAGCCAATTGCCATAATATGAAATAAAAAAACTATATTTAATAAATAACAAAAAATAATAAAAATAGACAATAAAATATACATTCACACACCGGCCGGTGGTTCTAAATTGTCAATGGTTAGTAGAGTCTAATCCATATACTGGTTAATAGGTTCTAATCTATATACTTAATTAGACACATTTAGTCAGCTTCTGTGGTTAGAATGTTAAAAAGCAACCAATCTTCTGGCTAGTAGAATAAAGTTCATCCAATCACAGAAGGCCCATTAGCCTTTTCTCTATTGCCACAAATTTCTATAACAGACGGAACATAATACATGCTGAGCATTCCAGCCGTTAGAATGGGTTTTAGTTCCCTTAGCGCTGAACATACCCACACAGCTTGGTTAGTATCAGCTCTGACTAGAAAGATAGTGCCACAGAGGAAAAGGACCTGCATGCCATAATGAGAGACTGTAAGATGTGGAAGGGATGAGGGTGCACTTTGTGGTACTTAAACTGACAGTCAAAGTCGGAAGGAAGTAATCTGGACACGTTAGTGAATTATTGAAGGGATGGTTTGGTAAGTAGGATGAGAACAGGATAGTGCAAATGCAGTTTTGGCCCTCTGGCTAACATACCTGTCAGGTAACAATAGAATAAACAGACTTCAGAATAAAAATTCAAGTCTTATGTAAAACATGAGACAGATACAGTATACAACCTTTGGGAAAAACTTTATTAATGTATCAAACATTCTAAAGAGGACAGTTGCCCAATAAGCTTTTAATTACAATGTTATAGAATGTCCTTATTAAATGATCTACTTTATCAGGTTTTGTATATTGGCCCTTGATCATGAGCTTCTGTTGTGTGGATACTAGATTCTTCCATGAGTAGAAAGAGACAGTGGAAATGTTTGGGCAGGTTTAGGATTTACTGTATAGAGTGAAAGAGTGGGGGGAAAAAAGCCAGAATATAAAACTACAGTATAAAGCTGAGGAAAACAAAACTCTAAGGGACTTAAATATAAATATTAAGGTTTGCATTCGCATTAGGACAAAAGGCATTTGAATTAAAAGATAAGGAGGCGTCTCAGTACACTGATACAATGGCAAGTTTTCGCATAGAGGGCATTCTCAGATTTTGGTTTATGAGTTAAATATTGCTTTGCTTGGATCTGTTTATGACATAGGGTATTCCAGGTGTGGGAACTGTAAGTGCATGGAACCCTGACTTGTGGGAGTGTATGGGAAAGGGAGCCTGTTTCTGATGGATCTCTTGCATCTGGCATTGGGATGGTGCAGTTGAAAATATTAATCAGAACAGTTGCTGCAGGTGATGTCAAATCAATGTTGCCAGGGATTGTCAAATAATAATTCCCAGGGCCTGCACTGGTTAAAGAAAATACTTAATTAACTGTGAGTGGTTTCCATTGTGTTTGCAATGGAATAAAGATCCTGGTGGCCTCCGGCCATATGGACAACCAGTAAGTGAGGTCCTTCCATTTCTCTCCATCCAGATTTGTGACCTTCCCAGGCAGAGCCTGAGCAGTCCTGTCCCAGGAAGGAGGCTGGGAGCAATGAAAGTATTTCATTGAAAAGTGAGAAGGAACCAGGGACAAAGAGGCATCCAACAAGGTCATTTTGTTGGTGCTGAGTGGTGTGTGCTGTGAGGAGTCTAGTGAACGGGGGAGGGGGGGGGGGTGCTGTGAGATAATTATTGAAAGGAGGATGTCTGTGAGGTGGTAGACATTTTGGACATTGTTGGATGTTGCCCTGTTATTGCATATTATTGGCTGTGATAGTGAACTCCTAACAGATAATAGTTCATACTTCAGGGTCCCAAAAATGCAGGGATGCCAATTGATGCTCTCCTCCCACCCAACAAAAATTGGTAGACAAAAAAGGGAAGGAGTACTGCATGTATAACTATTGCCAACATTCATTTGAATCTGACAACATACGTATGGTGAACTGTTGACTCTTAATCTTACTTAAAGCAATGATAAATCTCAAGTTATTCCAAGTTCCCACTTGTGTTGGAATTGTTGGTTTGAACAGGGACAGAACATCCAGGTTTGGGATTAGGACACTTCCTAGCTCTATGGAGATTTTCTTAGTCCTGAACTATCCAGAGTGAGGTCCAGGAATGCTCCTGAATGCTATTCCATTGTTAAGGTGACATTTTGTAACAGTGGGGCAGATGTATTAAGCCTTAACAAGAGATAAATGCAAGGGTGATAAAGAGAGATAAATGTCCAGCCAATCAGCTCCTTACTGACTTTTTTCATACACAGCCTGTAACATGGCAGTTAGCAGGTGATTGGCTGGACGTTTATCTCTCTTTATCACCCTTGGATTTATTTCTTGTTAAAGTTTAATACATCTGCCCCAGTATTCTTATATATACCCCCAAAAAATAGTATTGCCCTTAGCTAAAATTCACAGCAGTAAGAAGACATTTTGTGTGAATTTGTTTATTCATAAAATACTACATAATAATCTACAGGACAAACAATAAATAAGAAAACAAGGACAACAAATACACTTTTAAAAAAAAAGACTTGTGGGAAATGGCAAGTATTCCTTATATTGTACAATAGGAAAACAGGTTAGAACACTAATTGAATAGTTACAAATAGTAGCAGATATTACATATGTATTTTGGCTTATAATGTGAATACAGCGCATAATGGGAAGGATTAGAGGGCAATTATCTGTAAATGTTACAAGACCTTTAGGCTAAAATTGTGCACCAGAAAATGCTATAAATATTTTTCTATTTGGCTTGAAACAGCAATTTAGTCACAGAAGAATAGTGCAAATCAATGTTAGCAACTGGTTCATTACATTAATTGTTTAACAGTGTACAAGAACAAGCCGTGTTTTTACATTGTCCTAGGAAAAGAGCCAGGTATAAATAAGTTAGTAGCTGGTAAATGTCCAGGGTTTGAGAATTACTCATGAAATCTTCAGTTTGGCTTTGGTGAGAATAAGAAGATAAAGGTTTCAGCAAAACCTCATTGAAGGTTGTACAAATACTAATGAACATAATAATATTTCTCCATAAATATATCAGAAACATTTTAGTAAACTTTCTTATAATTTTGATATGTGCTAGTGTCGGCCAAAGTATACTAATGATAAGTCCTAATTCCAATCAAAGATCAGGTGAAAGATCTAAGGGAAAGATTTATTAAGCTCGGTGAAGTGATAAAGTGTCTGATTTGTATCACTGGCCAATCAGCTCCTACCTGTCATTTTTCAAACCAAGCCTGTAACTTCACAGTTAGTAGCTGATTGGCCGGTGATAAAAACCAGACACTTTATCACTTCACCAAGCTTAATAATTCTACCCCATAGTCGCAAACAAACAAGCACATTTAGGAGAAACCAGGTTAATAACAGGAAGCCATAAATGAAAGTATTCAGCTTGGTATATATTGTCCATCCAAAGAACATGTTCAATTACATTAGCTTGTTTATTGGGTATGAACTGTAGTTGTAAACAACTAATACAAATAAATAAATATGCTCCTTTGGTAGGTATGTGGTAATCACATGTGGTAATATTTTACACTTGTCATAGTCAGACTTTCAATGGTTTAAGGGGGTATTTCAAATAATAAGGTCTTACCAGATGGGGAGCATTAGATTTATCTATAAATGGTCCATGTGTCTCATATGTTGGTTTGGTTGGAAGAGGAGTAAGTGGCTGGAACAGGATTGGAGGCACTATGTTGCAAACTTGGAGGCTTGTTCCAGATCCTACAGGAAGTAATGTGACACAGAGGTATAGAATAATAAGAATCCAGGAATTAGAAACACCGCAGATGAGTAGGAAGTCAAGGTTAGATATGGATGAGCCTTAATGGAACTGGTGTGGTCTGGCTGAACCAGATCTTTTCAGCCAGATACAGTGATATAGATTAACTGAGACCAAAAATATACAAGTGGGATAGCACCAGTATACTATCTGAATGGGTACTGTTATGCCCCTTTCAGACCGCACTTTGTAAACGGTATATTGCCGTTTTTTTACCGTTTTAAAACGGTAATCTGTGCGGTCTGAAAGGTGCAGGACCCCTTAACCGTTTTACAAAAGCCGATTTTGTAAAACGGTTAAAATGGAGGGTCCTACCCGTTTCAGACCCGGTATTTTTGCATCAAAATCGGGTCTGAAACGGTATTTAGGACCCAGCCAATGAGCTGGGTCCTAAATTCAGAGCAGCGAATATTTAATGAGCACTCATTAAATATTCGCAGCACTGGAGCCCCCCCCCCCCGCCGACCCCCCCGCGCGTGTCGCCCCCCCTGCGCATGTGTCAACACCCCCCAACGCGGCGCGTGTGTCGACACCCGCCGTGCAGCCGGTACCTTCGTTGTGGATCCCGGCAGTGAAGTATGGTCGGGGAAGCACTTATGAAAAAAAAGCGTCTTTCAGAAAATGGCTGCCCCATAGGAAAACCTGTTTTAAAAAACTGTCTTTCGTATGGGGGCAGCCATTTTCCGAAAGTCACTTTTTTTGGGTTCTTAGCCCTGGGGTGGGGGGGATTTGGGGGTGTAAACCCCCGGAGGAGGGGGGGGGGCGGGGGCGGCGCGCGCTGAAGACTGGCTTTGACCCTGTTTTTGGAAAGTTTCCAAAAACGGGTCTGCCAGTGTAAAAAAAAACGCACTTAAACGGTAATATACCGTTTAAGAGATGCGGTGTGAAAGGGGTTTTACCTGGCAGACCCATTTTTGGAAACGTTTCCAAATACAGGGTCAAAGCCAGTTTTGCGGTCTGAAAGCAGCATTAGTGTAGTTAGACTGAAACCAGTTCAGCAACTGGTGGGAAGGGGAGGGGCAGCCATACTGAGATTGGAGAGGCAAGCAAGGTGGTAACCAGGCTGGAATCTGTTGTAAACGGATTGGCTGATGTGGGATGTCCTGAGTGGTAAAGACTGGGTCAGATGATCCATTCCAATATGGCCTTGCCTATGCAGGGCCTCTAATGTGAATTCTGACATGCAGCATGGTTGCAAGGATTGCTGCAGCGCGTGACAAGCAGTGACCACAGGAGAGGAACTGCTTAATGGTAGCAGATTAATGGTAAGTAACCCAGCTTTGAGCTCTTGAGTGTGAAACCTTGAGCAATTTCCTTTCCAGTCACATATTTACTGAAAATAAGATACAGAATGCTATGGAGAGCAATAAAATGCAGATAGATGAACTAATGAACAATCAGCTTTTAACTGCCATTTTTTAAAAGACAGCTTGTAAAATGGAAATTGTTTTCCCATTTGTTCTCTCTACAGAACAAATGGGTTTGATACATGTCACCTATAAACACAAAAAACATGTTGGGTATCCGTAGGGTATCTGCAGATCTGTTTGGTATCCATAAACCAAAGGAGTGAGGTACTGTACTGTAGCGTAAGCTTTGAAAGAAACAAGAAATATATGATAAAGTATGTAATATACACAGACAAAGCAAAAAGCCATTTTAGATTTTGAGATTTAAATTCTTTTTTGATGACCCGAAGTTTATCACATCACCACAAAATGGGGACAGGTTCTTGGGGTGACATTTAATGGAATGCGATTTTTAGTGAGGTTCTGAAATCGCATATTATCAAATTTTCTGAAATCTGGAATTTTTTGAAAAAATCAACTATTTAATGGGATGAGCATTTGCAGATGAAAAGTGCGATATTGTGCGATTCTTAGTCATGAAAATGTGCGTTTTTTAGTAATGAAAATGTGCGAATTAGTGGACATGTGTGATTTTTTAGTAATGATAATGTGCAATTTTTAAGACATGTTTGATTTTTTTTTAGACATGATAGTGTGTAGTATTTAGTAAAAAGAATGGCGCGGGGGCCCCCTTCTGAGCATAACTAGCCCCGGGATTATTGAGCCGGACCTGGTTCCAAAAATGCGGGGGACAAAAAGAGTAGGGGTCCCCGTATTTTGAAACCAGCAGTGAGCTCCAACAGCCTGCGGTGTCATGCCACAGCCGGGGGACACTTTTTTATGTAAGGTCCACCAGCCATACCATGCTCACCGTGGCTGGTCAGTCTTGGACAGGGTACCTGTGGAAGTGGGGGCCCCCTCAATAAAGTGGTCATTCCCCCCATTCTTCACCCATCCAGGGCTGAAACACAGGGCTGTCCCTGGCATCCCTAGGAGGTGGACGCCTGGCTTATGTGTAAAAGAACATTTTAAAAAATTGCTTTTTACAGTCGAACTACAAGTCCCAGCAGACCTCCCCTGAATGCTGGGACTTGGCGAACCAGGAATAAAAAGAATGTTAAAATAAAAAAGCACACACAGAAAAGTATATAAAGGTATATATTTGTTTTTTATTTAATTTTACATGTATCAGCCCAGCTTCCACCACCTAGGGATACCGGGGACAGCCCCAGGCTTCAGCTCTGGAATGATGATGCCTGGGGGGACCCCTTTATTGAGGGGGTCCCCACTCCCCCAGGTACCCCGTTCAGGACTGACCAGCCACGGCACACATGGTATGGTTGGGGGACCTTACGTAAAAAGTGTCCCCAGCTGTGGCATGACACCTTGGGCTGTTGGAGTCTGGTGCTGGTTCCATAATACGGGGGGTCCCCCCAGTATTTTTGGAACCAAGACCGGTCCAAGAATCTGGGGCTGGTTTCAAAAATACGGGGGACCCCTGCGCTTTTTGTCCCCCATATTATTTATATCCACATATTTTTTATGTCACCCATATGAGCCTGGGGCTGGTTATGCTCAGGAAGGGGGACCACACGCCATATTCTTTTTATTTGAACTTTTACACATTTTTTTTAATACAGAACCATGCACAGATCTCAATGATCTATACATGGTTCTGTCAAATTCGCCAGTCAGAACTTCACCTCCCTAATCCCTGCGCTACGTTGTGAGGAACGGCACAGAGGAAAAATCATTCAACGTTACGCAATCAAATGATTTTTCCTCTCTTCGCACATAAAAGTTAGCCTGGAATTAGCTTTATGATGGCCGTTCTAGTACAAATTCAGGGCGGTTACTGACATCATCCACCCGCCCCAAACAGGCAGGGCCACACCTACATTTGCAGGTGTCCACCCACGGTTTACATTGGCAAGGCAACCATTTTCCACCTTTAAAATTCTGTGTAGACCCCAGCAACCACCCCCTGCCTGTCAATCATTTTGTGAATGCCTCGGCGATTGTAAAAATCGCCAAAGGCATTTGCTACGGGGTTTGCATGCGCACCCCCTCTCCATCGGAGACGGGGCCTAATTCGCTGCTCACTAAGCAGGTCTGAATTGGCTCCATAATTATTAATCAGACAACCATAATAGTTTGCACATTTTTTTTTAAAGTTGGGTAGCTTTAAATACAACAGGTAGAGGGACGTTTTGAACATCAGGCAAAGGCAATGATACAAGCAAAGAAAGACTTTAATAACTGCTTCCAGACAAACTTCTCTAATCTGGCAACCAGCCCATTTCCATGAAGATAATTTGAACATGATTAAGATGAGAAAATTAGTTGGCAAAGAAGATCAAAATAACATCCACATACAGTACGTATATATGAATGCATATTTATTGTAAAGTTCTGTCTGGGATTTTAGCCCATAACCTCTGCACTGTCAGTGCCCAAAGCTACTGGAGTAGGTTATGTGTTATAATCCTCTCCTTGTTCTCTGGTTATTTGCATTTCTATTTTCAATGTCTGTTTTCTCTGCCCAAATTAACTCAGACGTAGTGAGTTTTTAGCAACCTTCAGTAGTACATAATGGCCCTTATTCTGGTTCACTCGCAAAAGCAAATTTCTTCTCAAATGGACAAAACCATGTTCACTGCAGGTGGAGCACATGGAACTTGTGCAGAGGTAAATAGATTTGGGTGGGGTTTTACTTCAAAGTGAGATCTATATTGCAGTGTAAAAATAAATTAACCAGTATCTTCCCTGCACAGAAACAAAATAACACCCACATCTAATTCTCTCTGCACCCACCTGCAGTGAAGGCTAGTGATGTATTCCATATTCGCCACATTCCATATTCTGTTTAGAAACTCTTGATGGCTTGGAGCCATAGGTACCACCTTCCAATTGCGTGCAATCTGATATTTAGCAGAACACGAAATATGTAAGAAAAGTTTGTTAATGTTAGTAGGGGTGTGGTCAAGAGCGGAACATAGTAGAAAGTTGGCAGGTGTTGGAGGACTAGGGAGGGTGAAGAGTTGTGAAAGGAGATAGCGTACCATGTCCCAATATGGCTGAATTACCGGACAGGTCCACCAGATGTGATAAAATGTTCCAAACTGGGCACAGTTCCTCCAGCACAATTTATAGGAGCTCGGGTACATACGGTGCAAGCGTTCAGGGACTAGGTACCCTCTGGTATAAATTTTAGAAGAATTCTCCCAAATGGTAATGCTTATGGAGCATTTGAATATTGCACATCGAATTATAATCCATTCTTCGTCGCCAAGATGTCGACCTAAATCGGTCTCCCAGGCTTGTTTATGGGGCTCTAGAGATGGGGACGGGTTTTGTATCAATATCAAGTGATATCATTGGGAGATGGCGCCAGTGTCAGTGGGTCAGTGGATACAGAATCTCTCTATTGGGGAAGAATTTGGGGTGAGTTAGGGACAACTTTATTTGTATCTGTTAATCTGTGATTGATCAATTCTTATCTTCTACAAACCTGTGTCTTTGTGCCTTCTATTCAGTGTTATTGTGTATCCTGCTCAGTTATTATTGATAACTGTCCATTGACTTTATTCTACACTTTCATACCCTGGTCTTCCTGCTGTAGTTCCAAATGTCCTCGCTACAGTCCTGAAGACATCTAAGGGCCTGATTCAACTCTGACCGAAAGGGACCAAATTCACATCCACCCTCATGCTACCGAGGGGATTCAGTTGGCGGTGTTGTGGCCATTCGTCGGGGCGACAGGCAGCGCTTACCCACTTGCTATGCAGCAAGTGTACGCTTCCTAGCATGCAGGTCTGAATCAGGCACTAAGTGCACCAGGGCAGTCCTCGGGAGCAAGAATTACTATAAGAACAAGAGCAGTTGAGACTGGAGCCTCTTAGTACTGGCATGGGTCCTTTCACATCCTTGTGTTATTTGTACATTACTCTTCTTTGTTATCCTTTATTGTGTCTGTGTCCTGCAGACATCTAATTTGATGACATTTGTCCTTCTATACTCCATGAGCTCATCGGATAGCTGATGCTGGTGGACTTACGCTTGTTTTTCTTACTACAAATCTTGTGGTTTCTATAGAAGCAAATAAAGTACCTGTGTGTTTCATTTGTTCTGCTGTACCAAGTAAAGTAAATGATCTTCCACTAATGTGTGCATTGTGTAATTTGCGTGCACAGTCTAGAACCTTACACCTAGAGGTGTTAATGGGCTTTTCCACTGTGCTGCTGTGGGACAGTTTGACCCTACATACTTAATAACATATGTAGTGACCCTCATATGTGCTTAAAGATGTGCTTACAGAACTTGCATTCTGTAAATTCTAATGACATTAAAAGCATATACAGTAACTGCAAAAGCATATAGAAAACAAAGAAGAAGGTTTCTAAGAACGGAGAGCTCTTATTCAAGTAGATTTGTACACGGAAATAAACATAAACTTGTAAGTAAGTGGTGTTGACTTCCCATAGGATAAACTGTTTGATCATTCCAAAGCTGTAGAGAACCTATATGACTAAATAATTGCCAGCCAAATAAACCTTTTGATATGCATATAATCTAGGGCCCAACTAACCATCTCAATGCTTAATTTATTGGTTAGCTTATAGAGTACTATCATAAACAAATTGTCAATAAATAACACCAATGCTGAAGCTCCTGCTCCATGATTTGTCAGTCTCAGAAGATCACCATTATTGTGATCAATGGGAAACACTTTACAGAGAGTTATTTTCCTAAGGCAACAGCAGTGGTCTAAGATGCTAAGAAGAAAACCACAACCCTCCTCAACTGAATAACACAACAAGTTGGAATATCAATAATGGGAGCTACAGATTATTGAACATATAATCACGGGCGTTGATACATTGGGTGGGCCTTGGCCATTGGAGTGGTCATGGCATACCATCATCAAGAGGAGGTTAGTTGTTATGCCTCCATTTCTACAAACCCCGCTTAGTACCTTTCAATAACAAAAAATGAGTGAATATTAATAATAATATTTTCTTAAAGCTAATTTAGTTATGGTATTTTAACTTATGATCTATGTTTATTAAGTTGTTTTTTTCTATACCTATTTATGGACATAGTGTCTTCCTTTCGGTTATTAATGCAAAATAATTTTACAGGCTATTTTCAGACATTATATTGCAAAACAGAAAAGAAAGATTATCAAAGTCTCCTCCACTGGCGCTGAATATTACGTCCCTGTAAATAAAGGGGCGATCCTCTTCTCCAAAAACTAGGGAAGGTTTTATGTGCAGAATACCGTACGCCCCTTTTGGGGTGAAGGGGGTCCTCTTCTCCATTTATAGAAAGCTCAAGAAACGGGGTCCACCAGGAAGGCTATCACGCTAATGATGGATAAGGATACTTGCGTCCCTTTAAGCCTCAGTGATTGGTCGTGGGAACCCAAAATGAAAGATAGTTGGGGGTATAGTGTAAAATCATTTATTATACATGCAGTTACATACAGATAAAAAAGGAAATGGAGCCACTTGGCATAGTACCGTATATGGTGGAGAACTAGGATAGCATCAAAGTTCTCAAAAAAGGCTTAAGTTGAGCGGGATGGATCCCGGGATGACCACAAGTCCACGCTCGGTCCAGATGCCAATCTGCAATGCCAAAAGGGTCCACAGTCCTCTTTAAGAAAAGTCCAAGCAAACACACTCCATGAGTGTGTTTGCTTGGACTTTTCTTAAAGAGGACTGTGGACCCTTTTGGCATTGCAGATTGGCATCTGGATCGAGCGTGGACTTGTGGTCATCCCGGGATCCATCCCGCTCAACTTAAGCCTTTTTTGAGAACTTTGATGCTATCCTAGTTCTCCACCATATACGGTACTATGCCAAGTGGCTCCATTTCCTTTTTTATCTGTATGTAACTGCATGTATAATAAATGATTTTACACTATACCCCCAATTATCTTTCATTTTGGGTTCCCACGACCAATCACTGAGGCTTAAAGGGACGCAAGTATCCTTATCCATCATTAGCGTGATAGCCTTCCTGGTGGACCCCGTTTCTTGATCTTTCTATAAACGGAGAAGAGGACCCCCTTCACCCCAAAAGGGGCGTACGGTATTCTGCACATAAAACCTTCCCTAGTTTTTGGAGAAGAGGATCGCCCCTTTATTTACAGGGACATAATATTCAGCGCCAGTGGAGGAGACTTTGATAATCTTTCTTTTCTGTATACGTCTTTCTGTGGTCTCTAGGGTTACCACTCTATCATTGTCACCCCACAAGGCAGCCGATCTTAGCGCACTTTTACCTCAAACTTACCTTTGTTTTACCATTATATTGCAAAACAACTACCGGTACTTGTATTGTTGAAGACACTCACTGCAAAGCAATTGTCTCCTCTAAGGGAAATTAAATTGAATGTAACATATACAGAAAAAACATTGTATTAAAAAAGTGTCAATACAACACGTAACGTGTGGGGTGAATTGCTGGAATATTCCAGATGCTGGGTTCAAGAGGGGGTGGGGGGGCTGTGAGGATTCTGAGGGTGGCTGATGTGTATGCAGAACCAGAAACAGAAATATTGCCTTTGGTGATTTCAGGGGACGTAGCACCCCGGCCAGGGGCCATGGCCTATGCCCACGGGAGTGCCACAGGCATAGGCCACATACCCATTTTTGCTTCTGTTGAGGTCATAGCCAGCGCTGTGAGAGCTGCTAACCATGACCCCATCCCCTTTCTGCAGTGAATAGACCCTGTATGCATTCACAGAGCATCTATTTCCTGCTTCTCTGCTAGACTAAGACCCCCAATTGCCCAAAACCCCGTGCCCCTCCCCCTATGCCCCCACTGTGGGACACAGCCCTGGGTGGGACACGGGACCGGCCCAAAAAACTGGACAGTTGTACAAAAGCCAGGACAGTTGGGAAGTATGCTACTGCTACTCGGCAGTCAGGAAAGTCCCGGTCAAAATAATTAGCTTTATGACCAGCACCTCCTACACCAGTTAAAGTGAGACGGAAAGGACCAGGGGAAGATGGTTGGTGCAGCTGGCAGGTGACGTTTGGTGAATCGCGGGAATATGCCGGCGCCAGGATGGGGGGGGGGGTTAGAGGGGGCAGATGTGTTGGGTGAATAGTAGAGGGTGGGACGAGGGTTGCCGAGAAAGGACAGAGCAGTACAGAAGGGTGGTCAGTTTACCACCAGCTGGTTACTTTGCCGGCTTTTAATAACACTTAGGTAGCCACAGCATCTCACATTATCACCCTTACGGAAGAGGAAAAGCTGAGCTGTGCTAAGAAAATAACAAAGAAACTGTCATCAGCAGCGTGCGGTGATGCCCAATAGTGGCCAGCGCCCATAGGCAAATTACTAAAGCTGCCTAATTGTGGAACCGGCCCTGTATGGTACATAACATGAGCTAGGCAACTACTATGGCATGTAAAATGAACTAGGGCACTAATATGAGACATAGCACTATCTTATACCCCTTTTACACCGCCGAAAAATCCGGGTCAGCGATGGGTCAGACCCGGATCTTCGGCGGTGTAAATCCCTAACGCCGTGTCCCTTTACACGGGACTTCTACCCAGGTCCTGACCTGGGTAGAACACGGCTAGGACCTGGGTAGAGGGTGGTGTAAATGGGAACGCCGGGTCGGATGACCCGGCTCCCATTTACATGAATGGGGAACGTCCAACCTGCGGACCGCAGCGTCCGCAGGTTGGACGGGTTGTCAGCCTGACACTGACAGCCGGCGCTGCTGTCTGCTATACCCTGCAGACAGCAGCGGCGGCGGGGGAGGGAGGTGAACGGATGCCTGTGTGCGGCATCCATTCACCTCCTGTGCGACGGCGGGGGGAGTGTGCGCAGGGACTGGGGGCAGCCCAGCAGCTTACCTTAGTGCTGGGCTGCCCCTAGCAGCGTTCCGGTCCGGCGGCGCGCGGCGGTGATTGGCGCTTGGAGATGACATCGCGCTGTCATCTCCAAGCTGGGGGGGCGCGGGTGCGGGTCGGGCTGTCTGCCCAATGTAAATGGCACTAAACGCTGGGTCGCACCCGGCTTGAACCTGGGTCTAAAAAAGCCGGGTGCGACCCGGCGTTTTGGTGTAAAAGGGGTATTAGGCACTACTATGGTTCATAACGTAATGATACTGTAACTTAAACAACAGCTGCAGTGAGAGGTGACTCTCTAAAAGTATTTAGGCAGGAAGACCCTTCCAAATTGAAATATAGTTCTGGCTACAGCCCGGACATCAGGCCGCAATTGGATGAACACTTCCCTACTAAACTTTGCCTATTTGAACACACCACTTCGATCTCCCATTATAAAGTAAGAAGTGTAGATGTCATCATTCTTGCATTTGCATAATAATAATACTAATGATGATAATAATAATAATAATAATAATAATAAAAAGATTTCTCCTACTATTTTCAGCATTGTGGGTGATTTGCTCCATACCAATGATTTATGTCTTGTCCTAGTGGCATAACAGAGAAATCAGAATGATACATACTGTACACAACCTTGACTGGATGAAATTGATGATGCAGGCTAAATCAATATTTTGCACAATATAATTTGTTATATAGTCAGTTCAGATGAAGAGAACACGAGTTATACCTCTTTATAGATCATAATATCCATATAGATTGTTCCAGGAGCTTGTCTTAGAGTTGTCTATTAATATAGAATTGTAGAACACCGCTGATTAAGCCATGCAGCACTAAATGTAACTGTGGCCACATAAAGGATCTTTGGGGTAATTTAAAGGTTAGTTTGGGGATTTTGGTCATTTTACCATCACTTTTGCAATTTACTAAAGTAAAAACCAAAAGCAAGCAGATCAAAAAACTGACTTAGATCAGTTTAGGACATTGGACCAACTATCAGTAGCTTTATAGGAGATGCAGATTTACCAAAGGATGGTTTTAAAATCCAAATAGTAGCCTTGACTGGTACTGGAAAATAGAAGGGAAAATACAGTCAGGTTCCCTCTATTTTGTAGGCTAAACCAGATGGAGAGATAATGCTACAGTAGGGAGACACACAGCACGGGTTCTCTCTGACATAATTTTAACCAGACATAGGGGTTTATTCTAGTTCATTCTTTCTGACAAAATCCTTCTTAGATGGACAAAACCATGTGCACTGCAGGGGGGCAGATGTAACATGTGCAGATAGAATTAGATTTGGGTGAGTTATTTTGTTTCTGTGCAGGGAAAATACTGACTGCTTTATTTTACACTGCAATATAGATCTCACTTTGAAGAAAAACCCCACCCAAATCTAATTCTCTCTGCACAAGTTACATCTGCCCCACCCGCAGTGCACATGGTTTTGTCCATCTAAGAAGGATTTTGTCAGAAAGAATGAACTAGAATAACCCCCATAATCTGGTCTGACCAAGGCTCAAATGCCTAGAGAATTTTTCCCCTGATGTCTTTTCGTAATAGGGGGAATCACACTACGTCCATGTGCTCTGTAAGTAATGCGTAGCCTGATTTTACAACTATGGTAACTTTGGTATTAACAGGAAGCCGCTGGTCTGTGGTTCCTGGGTCAAAAATGTCAAGGTTCATAGTCACTAGGTTGACCACTATGACAAGAAATCACATATAGTCTATATTTTGTAGCAGGTGTGCAGCATACCAGGTAAGCAGCTTAGGCAAGGATGGTTACAGCAGCATTGCAGCATACAGATGTCACAGCATAGTACAAACTCCTCAGTATGTTACAGTGACCTGGGTGGATATTCCACCATCAGGAGCATTGCCCTGTAAACACTTATAGTGCATACACACGGTGAGATTTATTTTCTATTAGACCTCTATTCTAACTGTGTCTGGATCTGGATCTGTGTCTGGATCTGGATAGTCTTGCCTGACAAGACTATTTTCTATTAGACTTCTATTAAATTTTGCTTGTATAAGCTTGTGTATATCCAGACCCAGATCTAATATTGGTCTAATAGAAAATAAATCTCACCGTGTGTGTGTGCACCATTATATCAGGAAAGCACAGGTGCTGCTAATCAGCCCAACCCCGATCACATCCATTTTCCTGCTGCTGCTCTAAAACCTGGACAGGATCATCCACATTACTTGCATGTGGAGGTACATTGTCCCTGCCACACTATTAATGATCAAGAGTTACTAGGTGGACGCTTGGAAATGGTCAAAATACCGTAGGTAGGCATTGACAGAAGGTGGACACAAGTTTAAATTCAACATGGACATGATTGACACTCATAAGGTTGACACAAGTTTTTCACATTTTATTTGTGTAGACCGACTTGGTTCATATTTTACTATCCAAGTGGGCATAGAGTGCTAGTGCAGCGAGCCATGTAAGGGAACGCGGTACACTTATAAGGTGTCCATATGTCAACATAGACACGGAAATTTTTCAAAAACTTGTGTTGGCCTTCTAAATGTAAGCAATGTCCTTGTCAACCTTAAACTTGTGTCGACCTTCTCGCAATGTTTCACTCACTGCCAACAGATGGCAGTGTTTCAGAGACCACGGACACACACACAGACACACACATAAATATATATATATATATATATATATATACAGTCCAATGAGACCGGCACTCAGGTCTTAAGGGTAGATGCCAGCGGATACTTGCTCCGGTGCCCTCTCACGAGAGGGGATGGATCCTCAGGATGTATATGGAGCGATAATAAGCAGCACTCGGAGGCTGACGTAAATGGTGAAATGAGAGGAAATTTATTCCTTGTGCAGAAGTGAAAACGTTTCGGAGCTCGGGGGCCCCGTCGTCAGTTCAGGGAAAGCACTTTCCCGGAACTGACGACGGGGCCCCCGAGCTCCGAAACGTTTTCACTTCTGCACAAGGAATAAATTTCCTCTCATTTCACCATTTACGTCAGCCTCCGAGTACCGCTTATTATCGCTCCATATATATATATATATATATATATATATATATAGAGAGAGAGAGAGAGAGAAAGAGAGAATACCATATACTGTATACTCAGAGGCAGAACTCTGGGAGGCAATGGAGTCATCTGCCGCCGGGCTCCTGCTCCCAAGGGGGGCACCTCTCCTCCCCTGCACATTTGAATCACTTAATTGAAAGTTGTCCATAACGGTTAAGCGGCTTACTCCCCCACCTAGCAGGACCATAGATGTCACGCTGTATTAATTTTAAACATAATATACATAACATGTATTTATTTAAGGTGGTGTGTGTGTGTGTGTGTGTGGGGGGGGGCACCAATATTGATATTGCCTCCGGGCAACTGGGACGAACTTACGCCACTGTGTATACTCGAGTATAAGCCTACTTTTTTAGAACATTTTTTATGCTGAAAAAGCCCCCCTCGGCTTTTGCTCGAGTGATGGTCCCACTTGAGTCAATACGTTTTCCCAGTTTTTTGTTGTAAAATTAGGTGCCTCGGTTTATATTCGGGTCGACTTATACTCGAGTATATACGGTATGTCCCATTTGTGTCCTTGCTGCCATGCTCGATACTGTAGTCTCCAACTTGCCATAAGGGGCTTTGGATATCTTATTATCACAGTAAGTAAAGATTTCTCCATTGCGGGGACAGCTACTGTACTCCTAGTTTTCAGAGTTTTCAGACTGAGGGTCCCCAGACTAGTGTATGGGACTTGGGACAATGGCCCTTATTTTGGTTCACCCGCAGAGGCAAATTCCTTCTCAAATGGACAAAACCATGTGCACTGCAGGTGGGGCAGATGTAACATGTGCAAAGAGAGTTAGATTTGGGTGGGGTTTTACTTCAAAGTGAGATCTATATTGCAGTGTAAAAATAAAGCAGTCAGTATTTTCCCTGCACAGAAACAAAATAACTCACTCAAATGTAACTCTGCACATGTTACATCTGCCCCACCTGCAGTGCACATGGTTTTGTCCATTTGAGAAGGAATTTGCCTCTGTGAGTGAACCAAAATAAGGGGCAATATTTGGACTGCCACTGAATTAAGAGATATCATTAATATACTGTATATCTTGTGTCAAAGTCGAGTTGCATATACACCACAAAAGAATGGTATGGCCGCCATTTTGGTTCGCAGAGTGATGTAAATGGAGTATAGGAACCAGGTGAAATAATTATAGAACCATACTACTACACATAAATTCATTTCCCACATGCACAAATAATAAAATATAGTTATATAGTTTAAATGCACTACACATAGTATAAATGGTAAAACACGATCTTCCTTGGACATATTTCGCATCTGTGTGTTCCGTCTCTCATGAGCAGCGCTCCAGTTCTTGTTTAAAGTGCGCAACTTGTACCATTCAAAAGTTATGGACCAAATATTGTTTTACATTGCTATGAGAACAGTAAAATTGGAAGATCCGAATGAAACAGGACTGCACAACTTGACTTTTAGGCCTATGACAAGCCGTAGACAAAGAAACAGATGTGCAGTCTTCTGTACCAATCAAAGAGAAGCGAAACATGACCTCTCGCCCAATAGAGAACTTTATTGCATCCCTTTGTCTGGATCATATACCTTCTTGTGCAAGGAGTCAGGACAGTCCTTTTGCTTTTTTATCCTACTGTGATCAGGATCTCTGACTATAGTGCCCCGGCGCAAGGATAGGGGCGCAAGCGTGAGAGTAGGTAAAACTGTTTTCTTTTCTGTGTATTTGTATTTGAGCTGATTGTATTTATATCTGTGTTTTTCCCATTTTCAATATATATTGTTTGTATTTTTAGGAGAATTGTATAATATGTATCTTTAATCCCCTGTTGTCTGCTAGGGACTCAAATATACGGTTAAGGACTTTGTACCCTTTTTCCGGAATTTATAACGTCTCGTGTATTATTCGCAATTAAGAAGAAAGGTTTACAGTAATTTATACCTGGTGTATTTTCTCATAATGAAGTACTAAGTACAGCGAAAGGATACCGCTATCAGGGTATCGTTATACGGTGTGTGCAACACTAATAAGGTTTGCTACGTGGCGCTACGCCTTAGTTCGCCCGTAGCTAGGAATAAAAGGCTGTACGTAAACTGCGCACTTCACTTATTATCGTTCCGTTTGATATTAATTAGAAATTCACACTTGCTTTATCCATGTAATGAATGATCCTGTTACTTGGACTTTACAAATGTAAGTGAAAAGGAGTGTCGGGTGTGTGCAGGTGATAATGACTTTGATACACAGTGTTATTCTTTTTATGTCATGTTGGCTGCATTACATCATCACAGCTTTTTACAATATTTATTTTATTGTCTTACTAATGGCTCATCACCTTCATTCATGTAATTACAGCTATCATTTAGTGACTTGTGCTTGAAGCTACATAAAAATGAGTTATGCCTATAATAAATTAGGATGTGATTTATTTTCGGAGTAACATAGCCACTGGTGACATACAATATACATTTCTGGCTGAATAAAGACAGTAACACAATGACAACCAAGGTATTATTTGCCTTTTTATTTTCCTAAACGGAATAAAGAATTTAGCATTAAGGCTGGAAATAATGCATTATTATCTTACAAGCAGATAGAGTAACCAGCCTGAATGTTGTTCTCCTGTGTCCTCTTTAGTCTGGGACAGAGACTCCACATTTGAATTTTAATAGAAGAAATATTTGCAGTATTGTTAGCATATACTGTAAGTCTTGGGGGTCAATGTCATGAGGTTCCATCAGATTCCATAATGAATATAACATACACAGCAAGCGCTTTCTGTGTATGTTATGTTGCTTATATTAGTGCTCCAGTAAACTAATTGGGAGCAGCTGGAGTTATATTAACTAATAAGCCTGAATTTAATTAGACACATACAGTAATACCTGCTCAGATGAAATATGTCTGAACATTAAAGATTAACTTATATATTAAGACACTAGTGGGTCATATACTCCCACTTTTGTTCATGACATAGTTTATATGGTATGTGCCCGTATTGTTTGTAGATTCCATGATGAGCAGTGTGCATAAGTCCAGTTATTATGGTTAGGGGCATAGAGAACAATGATGTACTAAGATGATGGGGAAGACTGGGCAAACCATGCCATCATTGCAGAGCTGGATTAATCTCCATGGCAGGTTTTTTTTCTTAGCTGGTACGGAGGTCTGGTCGGTCTGTGAAAGCATGTAGTTATCGGATGCTGCAGAGGACCGCCACTACTGCACACCACTCCTAGTTGTAAGCCTGTCTTTGCCATGTCCACACAGCACGCTCAAGGTGAGCAGGGCAGTGCTTCTCGTCTCCAGTGACAGCGTGAGGGTACTCAGAATTTCATCCAAAACTCCAACATCTCCTCTACCACTTACAGTGCTGTTACCAAACAGTTTACTTTAGCAGCATATCAGATCAGACCTGTACCTATAAATTCAATTTCCTGACTGGCTCAGATCACCAGTACAACGTTGCTTCTGCTGAAGATTACATGGAGTGCTTTACTCACTGGACTCTGTTTCTTCGTCACTCTGTTAAAGCAATCCAGCAAGCTCCCATTTCCAGTGCTCAAGCTCGTCCAGATCCACTCTGGTAACTAGGGACTGTCCAAACCAATTCCAGTCTGGTGCAACACCATTCCAGTTTCAGTCAGGTACAACTCTATTCTGGTTCCTGTCTGGTGCTTCTCCATTCCGGTTCCAATCCAATGCAACTCCAATCCAGTTCCAGTTCAGTGCAACTCCATTCCAGTTCCAATCTGGTGCAACTTAATTCTGGTTTCAATCGGGCATAACTCTTTTGATACCAGTCTGGTACAATTCCATTCCACTTCAAGTCCGGAGCAAAATCCATTCTTCCAGTACTAATGTTTATGCTGAACCAATCAGCTCCAATATCTTCTACAATAAAGTACACCGTAGTGCAGTCTTCTTTTCAATCATCGTCTTTCTTATCCTCTTTGTGAAGAGTTATTACAAACCTCCTAGTTTCTTCCCCACTCCCTGATCTCCCACTTCAGCACTGCATGCCACCTTAGACCAGATCAGGCCCTCAGACATGACACATATAGACACACTCCTGCTGTATCTAGTCTGGGTTACATAAAGAGACATGCATGCTGTACATATTACTGGTGCTTGTCCTTGTGTTTCCCACCTATGTTCTGATAGATTGTAAGCTTGCAGCAGAGCCCTCCTACCTCCAAGTCTGTCTGTCGTTACGGTATAAAGAATAAATAATAAATAAATACATAGGCAGGGTTACGCACACACACACATATGTATAGACAGAGTTATATATAGAAACACACATTTACAGGCAGAGTTACATTTAGAAATAGACACATAGGGGTTCATTTAATAGGATGAGAGATTCAGAAAGTGAGAGATTTGGTAAGAAATCTCCAGTTAGTTTAAAGCGGCAATCACTTACACTGCAAAACCAGTTTGATGTCAAAGTGTAAATGATTGCCGCTTTAAAAAAAACTGGATATTTATTACCAAATCTCTCACTTTCTCAATCTCTCATTCTATTAAATCCTATTGCTGGACTGAATATAAAAATTAGATTGGATATAAGTCACTCATTTATCGTACCATCTTCTGCTGTGTTGTGTCTGTCGTGCCTGTGCAAGGGCTGCGGCTGTGTCCCTCCTCCATCCAGTGGCTGGTGTGTCTATCCAGGGGCTGCTGGCTGTGTCCATTCAGGGAGTTGCTGTGTTAATGCAGGGACTGCTGGCTGTGTGCATTTTATGGGTAGCTGGCTGTGTCTCTTAAAGGGGCTGGTGTCTGTGTCCATCCAGGGGCTGCTGGATCCATTCATCCTCCTGCCTCCCTTGATAGTGCTGGGCTACTCCAATCAGGGATTAGTACATGATTCTCTAAACCTGTGTACTTGCTATAGGGCTGCAAATGCATGGAGGAGCTGATACTATAGTAATGTATCCCACACCATTATGCCAACTCTTCCCTAATGCAGTTCTCCCAAATTTGGGACAACCACATGGCGATAGAGACAGCTTAATAAAAGAAATCCAGCAGGTGGTGGGGGTAACCTAGAGAACCCTGGGCTCTAGGAAGCTTCTTGTACCACTTTATGGATAGTTGGGATTGGGGGTATAACCACGGCCACCACCAGTCCCCCAAATTAACAAAAATTGGGGACTATGTAAAAACCGGACCCGGACTAGACTCCGGACCGCCGGACAGGACATCAAAATCTGTAGTCCAGAGCTTGTAGGGTCTGGTCCGGGGGGTGTCCTGTCCGGGGGGTGTCTTGTCTGGGGGGGTCCCTGTGATAGCTATCACCAGGGACATGGGGAAGGGGAGATTACAGCCTCCCCATGTGGTCCGGACCGTCCGGTTTTTGATACATGCCCAGACCATACAGGGAGACTTTATTCTCCCCCACTTCGACTCCCTGGTGACAGGTGTCACAGGCAGCCCCCCCGGACAAAACACCCCCGGACAGGACACCCCCCGGGGGTTTTGTCCTGGTCCGGTTTTTACCCATACCCCAAAAATTGCTATGTATGCAGCCACACTGCCGAAGAGAGAGATATTCTCTTGCACAGCTTGCTAAGGTCCCTGCAGTTCCCCTTAAACAATCCTAGGTAATAGTACCCATCCCCTCCACTGCTCACTGGCCATAATTATGGAACAAAACTAGGTACTTGTTTCCTAGCACGGCCACAACGATCATAATCGCGGTCATCGGGGGGTAAAATCGGGGCCATCGCGGGCATCGCGGCCGCTAAAAAATCGGGTGCGATGGGCCAGACGCGATTTTCCCATAGAGAACAATGTCAAATGCCTCAATTTACCCGCGATGACCACGATTTCCCATAGGAAACAATGTGAAATGGCTCAATTTAGCCAACAATAGTAAATGGGCCAAAAACACCCCTGAACATTGAAATGTCCCCCCAAAAGTAGTTGACGCCACCCCGCCATCAACGTGAACCCGAAGCGTGGCGAGCGCAGCGAGCCCGCGAGGGGCGGCGGTACGCGTCCTCCGACCTTTTCATGCCCTACTATCCACTAGGGCGTGGAGTGAGAATAGAATAGTGTGGCGAGCGCAGTGAGCCACCGAGCCCGAAGCGTGGCGAGTGCAGCGAGCCCCGCGAGGGGACGCGGATACCTTCACAGTTATACGCGTCCCCTCGCGGGCTTCCCAGGTGTCCATGGCGACGCGGACACCTGGGAAGCCCGCGAAGGGACGCGTTTACCTCTGAAGGTATCCGCGTCCCCTCGCGGGGCTCGCTGCGCTCGCCACGCTTCGGGCTCGGTGGCTCGCTGCGCTCGCCACACTATTCTATTCTCACTCCATGCCCTAGTGGATAGTAGGGCATGAAAAGGTCGGAGGACGCGTACCGCCGCCCCTCGCGGGCTCGCTGCGCTCGCCACGCTTCGGGTTCACGTTGATGGCGGGGTGGCGTCAACTACTTTTGGGGGGACATTTCAATGTTCAGGGGTGTTTTTGGCCCATTTACTATTGTTCCTATGCTGATTTGGGTAAATTGATCCATTTAACATTGTTTCCTATGGGAAATCGTGGTCATCGCGGGTAAATTGAGGCATTTAACATTGTTCCCTATGGGGAAATCGGGGGCATCGCGTCTGGACCATTTAAGCATTTTTAGGTGCACACGACGCGACTGACCCGATTTTTCACTGTTCTCAATGCATTTCAATGGAAAAATCGGGGGCATCGCGTCGGTCGCGTCGCAGGCCACTCAAATAACCCCCGATGGCCAAGATTTGTGGCCGTGCTAGGAAACAAGTACCCAAAACTATTCAAAATTCACAGATGAAGCATAACCGAATTTGGCCTTGGTGCTCACATCGGAGCCCATTTTACACAGACTCATACGCTCACAGATGATTTCTCTCCACTTCGGCAAAGAAAGTCAGTCTAGACCGATCTTTATTCTGCCTGCTATCCATCGATTACAGGACAAGCGCTGACTTAATGAGATGCGAGCTGCCTGTCCCGAGCAGGCATCGACAGTCCTGCGTTCTCAGGGGAACGCCCAGTGTGTTTATGGGGATGCCCATAGAATTCTGGGCATTCCCCTGCTGCCGCCCCCCTGTCAGCCCCTGGCCCTCCCTTCCCAAAGCGAACGGGGTATGTACATACTCGCGCAAACCCTGAACATCGGGGACGGGGCAAAATGCAGCCCATAACGAATGGGTCTGAATTAGCCCCTATGTGTGGCCAAGTCACACAGGATCTGGTGCAGCGATAGCGGCTATTTGGCGTAGTAAACAAGGACACATCTGGAGCATCACAAAAACAGGGGATACAGTTTTGTTTTTCTTTTTTTAATGTTATATTTTATCATTCCTTTCAAATAATTGTTATCAGAAACGCCTGAAATAAACTGATCAAAGCAATACATCTCATATAAATAACTTCAGTGTGTAATGTGCTGGCATATCGGGATGCAAAGAATCAGAGAGAGTGAGAGAGAGACATACAGAGAGGGATGAGGTAGATGGGAGGAGAAAGCATAGTTAATTCTGGAAAGACAGCATTAAGGACTGCAGAGGATGAGATCATTGCACGGGACAACACATCAGACTACCTAATAGGAGAAACGCAAGCGATGCATTACTGGGATCCACAATCCTTTTGGCTTAAAAGATAGCAATGACATAGTGTAATGAAAAAAAAAACAAAAGGAAACATTTACTGCAAACTGCCATTTACTTTCTTACAGGAGCATCCAATAGTGAGCGTACATATCAGCTGCACCATTACAGTACACTGCAGTAAAAAATGTGCTGATCAATTTTTTATCTACAAATGCAGTTAATTTTTAATGTAGGATATATATTATAGTACACATTATTGGTCAGCATAGTTTGTGCTGAGCAATAACAGAAAGTGTCACCTAAGGTTACGGTTCAGATTTGTTTTTGTCAGAGCTGTGAACCACCTGTTACTTACTCTCCCATCCATCGGCCTGTCTGCATGTTGTTGTTTACTGTATCTATAGTCACGGGACATGGGAAGACGGACATAGAACTTGGGATGTCTGGATAAGATTTTTAAAGTATATTTACCTAAGGTCTGATACCTTATTGCAGTAAGTCTTCGGGACTAAGTAAAAACCAGACCCGGACAAGCGAAGCCCGGAATTCCGGACCTGACATCAGACTCTGCTTTCCGGAGCTTGTAGTAACCGGTCCGGGGGGGGGGGGGGGGGTGTCCTGTGATGCCTGTGATAGCTTTCACCAGGGACATGGGGAAGGGGAGATTACAGCCCGGAACATTCTGGTTTTGCTACCATACTGTTGGGGGGTCCTGAGGACCAAGGTTGAGAATTACTCATATAACGTATAAAGATATATATAATGAATTATTACATCGGCAATTCCGAATTACCACAACCTGACATTCCAGGTTTTGGTCGCATACAGTGCATATCACCCACACAAAGTGTGATCGCTGGTTAAATCAATACCCAATTCTACTAAGCTCACCTAGCTCACACTATGTGGACCCCTTACTAGTGGTTCTGCACCAGTCTTTCGTAATTTGATAATTCCAGACTGGGAATATTTGATTAAAGATCTTGAGAATCAGCAGCATTTTCCAATTGAGAAGGTGTTGGCTGTGTATTTTGCCCCTGATGAAGTTACCATTGTGACGAAACGAGTTGGGTCGCATTAGTTTATATGTTGACCTTGACGTCTGACACCCGTGAATGAAAATATTCCATTGTATGCGACTGGATTTTTATATGTAGATGAATACCGTATTTTATTAAATTTTTGTATTCATTTAAAGCGCCCTCTGAACCCCTATATAGGATCGTGTTTGAAAATAAATTAACACGTTGTTTCACTAAGAAATCCTGAGAGTGCCGCCTATCTGTACCCACTATCTGCAAGGGCGTAAGACCCCACTGAGGAGGGCACCGGGTGTTATCAGCCTATTCAAACAGCGAGTGCCGGGCAACAAGAATCTTTATATATATATATATATATATATATATATATATATATATATATATATATATATATATATATATATTGGTTTGGGAGAGACCGAACTCGCACTATATTGTGGCAACAGTGGGGTGCCCAACAAAGGGAATGTGTACCCACAAATATATCTGTGTTCCCCAGTCGGCAGAATGGGGATGTGGGGCACTCGCCAAAGCACAGCTTAGTGAAAGGTGTGCTTGTTTGTTACAAAGTCAATGAATGTCCACAGGTGGTTATCAAATGGTAAAAATTTGAAGATAATTTATTTTAGTCCAAGCATGTGATTGGACTAAAATAAATTATCTTCAAATTTTTACCATTTGATAACCACCTGTGGACATTCATTGACTTTGTAACAAACAAGCACACCTTTCACTAAGCTGTGCTTTGGCGAGTGCCCCACATCCCCATTCTGCCGACTGGGGAACACAGATACATAGCCAGAATCAAGCATTTAATTCCCCCAGAAGACCTTCCTAAAGTCATACATGCATTTATATCATCACGACTAGACTACTGCAATGCTCTCTACCTGGGTCTTCCAGCAAAAGAATTGCACCGCTTGCAGCTGGTACAAAATGCAGCCGCCAGACTATTAACTAACCAGCCCCGCTCCTGCCACAAAACTCCCATTCTCTACGCCCTTCACTGGCTACCTGTAAAATGGCGAATCGTTTTCAAGATTGGCTTACTCACTTTCAAGGCCCTACATGACCAGGGCCCAAGGTACCTGCAACAGCTGCTGATCCCTTACTGTCCTACTCGATTACTACGATCCACTGAAGAAGGACTACTAACAGTACCCAGAATCTCCCTGAATTCATCTGGGGGTCGAGCTTTCAACTTTGCTGCTCCAACTCTGTGGAACTCTCTTCCTCGCACAGTGCGAGAAGCGCCCACTATAGAATCCTTTAAAAATAGACTAAAGACATACTTATTTACTCAAGCATTTCACTGACATCTACTGTTAAGCTTGTTTTGTATTTCGAGCTGTAAAGACAATGTGTGAAGCACTTTGAGTCCTATTGGGAGAAAAGTGCTATATAAATATCATTATTATTATTATTATTATATATATATATATATATATATATAGTCCAGATCAGACCGCACTCTCACTTTAATTGTACAACTTCGGGGTGCCTCACTAAAGGGTTTATGCCAAGGACATAAACCCCAACAATAGTATATAGGTTCCCACTGGTGATGGTGGGGTGTGGAGAACCGACGTTTTGGTCCTAAACATACGGACCTTTATCAACAAGCTTTAGAAAGATGGGGAAATCATTACCAGCGTATCCATAGGGTTCACCTCAGCAAGGCAGGAACAGCGTCTGCCTTGCTGAGGTGAACCCTATGGCTACGCTGTTCCTGCCTTGCTGAGGTGAACCCTATGGCTACGCTATTACTGCCTTGCTGAGGTGAACCCTATGGCTACGCTGATAATGATTTCCCCATCTTTCTAAAGCTCCTTGATAAAGGTCCATATGTTTAGGACCGAAACGTCGGGGCATGAAAGATTACTGAATCTATTGATGCGATGTACAAGTTGGAATAAATTCATCAATGTTTATATATATATATATATATATATATATATATATATATATAGTAGAAAGTATAGAGAGCGCCAGAGGTTTCCACCACCTTAAGTGCAGTGCATGAATCAGATATATAAATGATCAAAGCATGTTTTTAAAATTGACATATTTTATTAAAACGTTTATGAGAAAACGTGTGGTGTCTCAGTTCTTTTGAAGACGGTAACAACCCAACGCGTTTCGTCTTTAGAAAGACTTCATCAGGGGTTTTAAAATAGACACTGCAAGTGGTAAAAACATATCGAAAGTAAGTACAACTGTGTCCAATAGATAGGACGGTTCAGATAATTAGCAGAAAATATCCATGGTTCCAAACATTTTGTACATACCAAAGAATACATGGAGCTGCCTCAAATATTTTCAAGATATATGATGATACTCAGTGATAAGAGCGAGCTCGCAATCTGGAGGATCAAACAATAGTAGCATAAGATAGATGGAGATGGAGGGGAGTACGTGTAAATGATAAAATGGATAATATATGTAGGAAATGTTTTCCATGCTCAAAAACTATATATACCTTAAATAGGAGTTAGAACTAGGTGAGAAATTATAGGTCCATATGGGATGAGACTATTGTAGGTCCCATACTCGATGTGAAGAATCTATTGGATGGAGGATGAGTTTTAATAGACTGAATAGTTAGTGATCTAAATTTATAAGTGGAATAGAGGTAATATTACCTTCACAGGATAATCAAACCAGCACCTGCCGTATGATGTAAGAAAAATGTCTGAAATAGGACTGGACTGAATAGAACGGAACTGGATGGACGTTCTACGGGGTCAAACAACCGTAATTTCTAGAAGCGAGGAGGTGAGAGAATACATGCTCATCCATATTCTACTATATACATATGGGTCAAGATTTAAAGTGGAATAAGATATTACCTTCCAGGCGGTTAACTGGGGTGAACCAGATGGTGCAGGTGGAACTAAATCCGCATAAACAGATGTTACTGTATAGATGCTTGTAAAGTAGCTTAATGCTACAGTGGTTCTATAAGGGAGAGATACCAAAAATCCTATAATTATGAGGTCCACATTCTATATTCATCCGCAATGTAACTGTGTCAGACAAAATCATAAGGGGGATAAACATTACCTTCCAGATGTTATTTTAGGGTGAACAGGGTGGTAAAGGATGGAACTACTTCCGTACTAACTGGCGTTGCTGTAAAAGACACTTGTGCGGTGGCTTTATGCAACCGTGATTCTAAAAGGAAAAATAATATAAGACCTTAATTATAGGGTCCATATAACAAGCTAAATGTCCGAAACTGTCCTCCATATGGGTACTAAGCTGGACAAAGGTGATCTAATGTATGTGAATCAGTGATCATTTAATCAATATTAGATGTGAATGGACATCCTATTAGCATTAAATAAGGGTAGATTCACAGATCACACAGCATGGCTTGCTGAGCAATGTATACACGGGGTGCCAATAGTGATGATTACAGCCACAATATATATTGTACATGCATACAGTTTAGATACATTATCTAGACACATTTACATATTGTATACTGTACATAGTGGATAAATGGCTCAGCTAAAAATGCATAGCTTGAGATGGTACAATATGTATGTACATAGTAAGGTTAGTTCTGATACATTGTATCAATGCACTGTGCAATCAGTTCAGCTTAAGATACATAGCATAAGCAAATTATCAACAATAGAGTATGTACTGTATTACAGAGACAGGGAGACTCAATCAGGTGTATCACAATGTATCCTACCTGCGCAAATGTAGCAAAAAGGGCATCAGCAACGTCCAATATGTTGCAGAGTGAAATGTGCCTTGTTTTATGCTGTGGCACCTATGACATCACTTCCGGAAGTGTGTGAGCGATAGAATTTGTAAAAACGGGGATAGTGGCAGATTAAATGTGTGAAACTAAGGGGGGGAATTAAGGGTATAGGGCGCTCTAATAGCTCTGACAGCGAATAGTATGAAATGTGAAGAGAACTGTGTGGACTGTGCATTGAACGCCGTTTGCGTTCCATTAATGCGTTCCACCCTAAATATGGGTGGAACGCATTAATGGAACGCAAACGGCGTTCAATGCACAGTCCACACAGTTCTCTTCACATTTCATACTATTCGCTGTCAGAGCTATTAGAGCGCCCTATACCCTTAATTCCCCCCCTTAGTTTCACACATTTAATCTGCCACTATCCCCGTTTTTACAAATTCTATCGCTCACACACTTCCGGAAGTGATGTCATAGGTGCCACAGCATAAAACAAGGCACATTTCACTCTGCAACATATTGGACGTTGCTGATGCCCTTTTTGCTACATTTGCGCAGGTAGGATACATTGTGATACACCTGATTGAGTCTCCCTGTCTCTGTAATACAGTACATACTCTATTGTTGATAATTTGCTTATGCTATGTATCTTAAGCTGAACTGATTGCACAGTGCATTGATACAATGTATCAGAACTAACCTTACTATGTACATACATATTGTACCATCTCAAGCTATGCATTTTTAGCTGAGCCATTTATCCACTATGTACAGTATACAATATGTAAATGTGTCTAGATAATGTATCTAAACTGTATGCATGTACAATATATATTGTGGCTGTAATCATCACTATTGGCACCCCGTGTATACATTGCTCAGCAAGCCATGCTGTGTGATCTGTGAATCTACCCTTATTTAATGCTAATAGGATGTCCATTCACATCTAATATTGATTAAATGATCACTGATTCACATACATTAGATCACCTTTGTCCAGCTTAGTACCCATATGGAGGACAGTTTGGGACATTTAGCTTGTTATATGGACCCTATAATTAAGGTCTTATATTATTTTTCCTTTTAGAATCACGGTTGCATAAAGCCACCGCACAAGTGTCTTTTACAGCAACGCCAGTTAGTACGGAAGTAGTTCCATCCTTTACCACCCTGTTCACCCTAAAATAACATCTGGAAGGTAATGTTTATCCCCCTTATGATTTTGTCTGACACAGTTACATTGCGGATGAATATAGAATGTGGACCTCATAATTATAGGATTTTTGGTATCTCTCCCTTATAGAACCACTGTAGCATTAAGCTACTTTACAAGCATCTATACAGTAACATCTGTTTATGCGGATTTAGTTCCACCTGCACCATCTGGTTCACCCCAGTTAACCGCCTGGAAGGTAATATCTTATTCCACTTTAAATCTTGACCCATATGTATATAGTAGAATATGGATGAGCATGTATTCTCTCACCTCCTCGCTTCTAGAAATTACGGTTGTTTGACCCCGTAGAACGTCCATCCAGTTCCGTTCTATTCAGTCCAGTCCTATTTCAGACATTTTTCTTACATCATACGGCAGGTGCTGGTTTGATTATCCTGTGAAGGTAATATTACCTCTATTCCACTTATAAATTTAGATCACTAACTATTCAGTCTATTAAAACTCATCCTCCATCCAATAGATTCTTCACATCGAGTATGGGACCTACAATAGTCTCATCCCATATGGACCTATAATTTCTCACCTAGTTCTAACTCCTATTTAAGGTATATATAGTTTTTGAGCATGGAAAACATTTCCTACATATATTATCCATTTTATCATTTACACGTACTCCCCTCCATCTCCATCTATCTTATGCTACTATTGTTTGATCCTCCAGATTGCGAGCTCGCTCTTATCACTGAGTATCATCATATATCTTGAAAATATTTGAGGCAGCTCCATGTATTCTTTGGTATGTACAAAATGTTTGGAACCATGGATATTTTCTGCTAATTATCTGAACCGTCCTATCTATTGGACACAGTTGTACTTACTTTCGATATGTTTTTACCACTTGCAGTGTCTATTTTAAAACCCCTGATGAAGTCTTTCTAAAGACGAAACGCGTTGGGTTGTTACCGTCTTCAAAAGAACTGAGACACCACACGTTTTCTCATAAACGTTTTAATAAAATATGTCAATTTTAAAAACATGCTTTGATCATTTATATATCTGATTCATGCACTGCACTTAAGGTGGTGGAAACCTCTGGCGCTCTCTATACTTTCTACTATCCATACCCTTTGTCTCCCACTAACAGGGGAGTCTCTTTAGAGTAGCAGCCTTCTCAGTGGCGCGACTAGAGTCACCCTTTGCTGTATATATATATATATATATATATATATAGAATCACACTCACCCCATCCACAGCAGCAAACGGAGCAAGATAAACGGATCAGCACTCAGTAATTGGTGAAGAAAGTAAAGTGTATTTACATTACACGCATGTTATAACAAACAGTGCAGACAGCTGTCCCAACAGCTGTTTCAACCGGGGTGTCCCGGTTGAAACAGCTGTTGGGACAGCTGTCTGCACTGTTTGTTATAACATGCGTGTAATGTAAATACACTTTACTTTCTTCAACAATTACTGAGTGCTGATCCGTTTATCTTGCTCCGTTTGCTGCTGTGGATGGGGTGAGTGTGATTCTATAGTAACATTTCTGGACCCTGCACTGACTGAACTCCCTACAAGTGAGTGCCATCTTGCCTTTTTTCATTTTATATATATATATATATATATATATACACAAAATATCCCCTGTACCCGTGTTGGCAAACTTGGCTAGTCTAACCTTGGTCATGGCAGGACTTATGTGATATCATGATGTCAAGGAATGGAGGCTTGGACCAGAAAGCTGAGTGACTGGTATTTCTGAAGGATGTAGTGAGCTGCTCTTCAGGCTGAATAGTGCAGCCCCTTTGGTTTGCACCCAGTGGCCATTACATGTCACCCCCTATTTATGTACATCTCTGACTATGTACTGTTGATTTTTTTTTGTGAAGTCTTTAACATATATTGTGTTATAACTGAAGGCTATATAATGAAGCAGTTAATATGTGTAAAAGACTTCATAAAGACTCATATACAGACCACAAAAACCAAATGACCCTCTTATGGCCACTTGTCATTTTTCCTAATGAGAGTAGTAGGACAGGAGCGGGAAAGGAGACATTCCTCTCCTGCCCCATCTCCTCTCTCTGTGTCAGTCACCAATCCTGCAGTCAGCTACCACTAACCAGAATTACTGTAGGATTTCAGCTATTTGTTTAGACGCTGTTTGATATTACAAGAACACAGTTGTTAGGTTTTCGTCTTGCAGAAGCCCTAAAGGCAAATTCCTAGCTACTTGCTGTAAAATAATCATAGTAATTCCATTCTCAACTTGTTTGGCAATCTCCGTACACTTGTTTGGCAATCACCAGAGTCTTTGATCATGAATTCCAAAAATTCTATAAAACAATACAAATATATGTCTTAACGTTAGCAGACCTTCAGCAGCCTATGAACACTCTGGTGCAGACTGACATTTAATGTTGGCAGAACTATTCCTGACCCATTTTTTGTCCCAATTCAGATCTGTTCGCAATGCTGCGTATATTTGCAACCTAGCGAACAGGTAAATGCCGCCAGCTGCCCAGCCGAATACCTGCCCCCACGCGTACATGCGGCTGAATGGGAGAGAAATCATTTGATGGCCTCACACCATTGAATGATTTTTCTCCCATTCTGTAATAAAGGTCAGTCTAGACTGACATTTATTCTGGCTGCTATCTGCTAAGTTTGGGTCCCGTCATGTCATGGGGCAGGCGCATGCCAGCCTGCCTCCTGGGAAGGTCCCAGGGGAGAAATCGCCGCAGTGCATGGGGGGCATTTAGACACAGTCATGTCCCAATTAGTCAATCAACCCAATGCCAGTATGTGCTCTCAGCAAGAGTATGGGTCATTAAGTTGCCATTGTCTAGGTCCACAGTCAAAAGATCGATCACTATTGGTTGACAGTCAAAAGGCCAACACATGAAAAAGGTTGTCATGCATTTGATCGACATGATCAAACAAAAGGTTGTCATGAAGTAGACAGACATGGAAAAAGGGCAACAAGAGTGAAGGTGTTCCTTCCAATGGCACCCTAATAAGAAGATTACGCCCCTATCAATAAAGGGAGGGTCCTCTTCTCCGAGTATTTGAGATAGTGTATAATACCCCAACGTTCCTTCTGATGAGAAGGGATCCTCTTCTCTGTATCAATGGATAGGCAAAGTGTGGTATTTAATCCCTTGGACCAACTGCAGGGGGCAGAATTCCCTCCAAGGATGTAAGTACCGGAAAGAAATGAATGAAAATGGTACATAGAATAATACCATTTATTGAACACAACCGAAATATACACAAAACATAAGGTAAACAGTGGCCAATTACCCAGGTGCTGGAGAACTAAGAATTAACTGAGTTCTCAAATGAAAGGAAGGTGAGTACCCGGGATCCACCTCCACACTCAGGCAAGTGGGTAACAGGTCCAGTGTTCAGTCCTCAGTCTAAAAACAATAGGCAACAGGAGCTCCAAACGCGTTTTCGATCATCCACTGTGATCTTCTTCAAAGGGAGACATGGAAAAAGGGTAACAACAGTTTTTCATGGTTTCTTAGCGTCTATGTGTCCTAACACCCCCCCCCCCTATATATATATATATATATATATATATATATATATATATATATATATATAGGCCCCCCTATCAACTACAGCTTGAATAAACATCCAATATCCAAATAAACAAAGAAAGAATGGGGGCACTCACCAGAGCATCCAATTAGAGACCTTTTAATCCATAGTTCACATAATCAGGTCCTAGTTATGGGAACTATGGATTACAAGTTTTCTATTTGGATGCTTTGGTGAGTGCCCCTATTCTTTGAGATATATATATATATATATATTCAAAGGCTGCGGTGCTCCTGACCGGCTTCCTTCCCCCTTACCTCAGACCATTGCTGGTGAGGTATAATGTGTGGGTGGCGGCCAGCTCTACTCTTTCGTGGGCTGGCTTCTGCTGCCTTGTCCTTGCCAGGGCCATCTTAACACCATTATTGGCCCCCGGGCAAATCAGCGCAGTGGGCCTTTCCAGGAGCACACACTTCCTACTTGGGCCCCTCCAGGAGCACAAACAAATCTAAAAATAGAAAGCACAGAAAGAGTGAGGAGAGAGGCAGTGGGGTTGGGCAGAGAGGGATCATGCACACAGAGAGATAGGGTGAGAGAATGGGGTTCAGGCACAGAGAGATAGATAGGGATGAAAGAGGGGGGGTCAGGCAGAGAGCAAAAGAGAGGGTGAGAGAGAGGGGGTCATGCACAGAGAGAGAGACAGGAGTGAGGGAGAGGGGGGTCAGGAAGAGGGAAAGAGAGAGAGGGGGTCAGGCACAGAGAGAGAGGGGAGATCAGGTACACAGAGAAAGGGGGTGAAGCAGAGAGGGGTGAGAAAGGTGGGGTCAGGGTCAGAGAGAGAGAGAAGGGGGGGGTGAAAACAGGGGGTTCAGACAGAGAGAGATTAGAAAGAGGGGGCAGGCAGAGAGAGAGGGGTAAAGGAGAGGGAGGTGTGAGGGGGGTTTAAGCAGAGAGTGAGAGAGGCATGATCTACACATAATGCACACAGATGAATATAGGTCCAGAGCTGGCAGCTGCTTACTTGTTAAGGGAGGGATAAGCCAGCAGGATATGATGCCGATGGACCAGGAGGACAGCAGAGCAGGACTGGAGGGAAGCTAAGGAGGACCCGTCACCCTCCTGCACTCCCAGTAATGCCGTGCGTGCGGGGTGCGGGGCGGGCGTCGGGCATCGGCGGCTGCACTGGGGTCACTTGAGTCCTCTCTGCGCCCCACAGACCTTGCTTCCCCAAGCATCAGTGGGGTCTGGCTTATTGTACACGGGGAAGCAGGGATGCGGGTATCTGGGCAGCGGGGAGAAGCGTCTGACAGCTTCAGTATCGCTATTTGCAGGCATTGCGGGAAGCGCTGCTGAATATGAAAAGAATTTCCAGATGCTTATTGGCTGAATTCTCTCCAATCAGCGTCGGGACAGTTTTTTCATATTCAGCAGCGCTTCCCGCACTGCCAGCAAATAGCGATACAGAGGTAGGCTGGTGGGCGGCAGATCAGAGGGAGGCTGGCGGGCATCAGTTAAGAGGGAGGCTGGCGGGCATCAGGTCAGAGCCTGGGGGAGATTAGCGGGCTCTCTGCGCAGGTGGGACCTTTCCTGCTGCTCCTACTGCAGCTCATTACCGCCCTCCAGTGGCCGGCGCCCTAGGCAAATGCCTAGAGCTGCCTAGAGGTGGCGCCGGCCCTGCTACCATTTGTTCTTTTCATATAGTTTTTGCGGTACTTGTTTCCTAGAACGGCCACAATCGTGAGTGATCGTGGCTCTTAATTAAGGGACACGATCCTCACGATGTGGCCGATTTTTTACAATTTTTTCACTTTGAATGACAAAAATCGGGTCAATCGGTCGGTCGCGACCAATTAAAATCGGCCGCGATGCGACCGACCGATTCACCCGATTTTTACATAGACTTCAATGTTAAAAAATCTTTTAACATTGAAATCGGGAGGATCGCGTTGGTCTTGTGCCATTATAATGGCACAAGATTAGATGGACTTGATTAAGTCCATCTCACATAGGGAAAAATGATAAAAAAGGTGAAATGGGCCAATATGACCCATTTCACATTTTTTATGTGCCCGCCATGACCCCACGATAGACGTCAACCCGAAGCGTGGCGAGCGCAGCGAGCCCGCGAGGGGCGGCGGTATGCGTCCTCCGACCTTTTCATTCCCCTACTATCCACGTCGGCGTGGAGTTGAGAATATATAGTGTGGCGAGCGCAGCGAGCCACCGAGCCCGAAGCGTGGCGAGCGCAGCGAGCCCCGCGAGGGGACGCGTATACCTGTGAAGTTATACGCGTCCCCTCGCGGGGCTCGCTGCGCTCGCCACGCTTCGGGCTCGGTGGCTCGCTGCGCTCGCCACACTATATATTCTCAACTCCACGCCGACGTGGATAGTAGGGGAATGAAAAGGTCGGAGGACGCGCACCGCCGCCCCTCGCGGGCTCGCTGCGCTCGCCACGCTTCGGGTTGACGTCTATCGTGGGGTCTAGCCCACTTAGTAACATTTGGGGGGGCAATTGAAAAAAATAGGGTAAAAAAAAAAAAAATCGGGTGAAAAATCGGTCGATCGGATCGGTCGCATCGCATGCGACCAAATCGCATGCGATGCGATCGATCCGATTTTTTATCTTACGACCACAACGATCTAAATCGTTGTGGCCGTGCTAGGAAACAAGTACCGTTTTTGCAAAGTCACATGAGGTATTTAAACTCATAGATGAAGGATACGGCTCAGTTCTCAAGTATACAGATCCTATTACACTGAAAGACAATGTGACACGGACACCTTCAAGATAACACTCACAAATATTACACAATGTACTTTTGATTAACAATCTGCTTTCTTTGTCAGGACAGAAGACAACTTTTATATAAATAAAATATTTTCTTCTTGGTGATCACTAGCACTTATCTACAACAGCCCCACTAACTGTAAGATCGGCTTGCTCATCCAGCATTGATCACTTCTTTCTCAGGACCAATCAACCTTTTAAAGGCTATGCTCTACATCCGCTCTATCCTAATTGGATGGTTTTAAACACATTTCATTTTCCTGAGGCTGATAGTCCTTTTCTATCAGATATTTAAAGCTGATTAGCAGAGATGCTCTGTTTGGCATGTGTGACAATAGTTTGACACTGCAACATGATAGCAGCATTTAAAGCTAATTTCACTCTAAAGGCAAATGGTAGTTTATACACTGTGCCACAACAGTGCAGCCAAAAAATACATTTTAGCCATACATTTTTTGAACAAGATTATGCTGTGTGTGAGGCATCATGCTAATTTCTTCAGTTTGCTTAATATTAGAGAGCCATTATTATTTACAGCAAAATAATTTCAAATATAGGTCTTTTTACTTCCAAAAATATGGAGCACTGCCATGGGAACCATGTTCACTCCAAGTCATGCCAACCTCTATATTAAACAGAACAATGGGACAAATGAGGTGCCAACCTTAGGGTAAAACCTTGTTCTCTATGATAGATCTATAGATTATTAGTTTTTAGTACTTAGAAAAAAAATATGTCATATGTCATCATCATCATCATCATCATCAAATTGATCTTTATTTTGTATATGGAACAGATACATGCCTGACTAAATATACAGAATGTAAAAGTATTGAATTTGTGTCATACAGTATGTGTCTAAAGGAAAACTTAATATACAAGTCTTCCGCAAATATTATATTTTTAGTACAACGTAGATGCTAGTTCCAGTACATTATCCATCTAGAAGTTATCTAGATGTCCATTTTCTTGAGCACAGAAGAAATGTGATTAATGATCTGAAACTTACATTCATGATACTCTATGTTGAAAGATTTTTGTATTGAATTAGTACATTTAAGTATATATAAAAAGTCTACATATGCAATATGATAGGTAGATGACAAAGGCATGGATACCTTCTTTCTAACTTGTGGAAAGTCTTCTACTCATGACATTTACAAGATTATAAATACTGACTCTGCCAAAATATAAACAAAACCATGATGATTAACTATACCAGGAACCATCATTTGCTTTATCTGGTGAAAGAGAAATACACCAGAACAGAATCAGTGGTTCCACAGTTGATACTTTTTCTGGTGAATGTGTGAGCCTGATGACAACACATTTGTGTTGAAACGTTGCTGTACTTTGTTACATTCTCACTAAAAATCATTCTGAAAGTTATGCTGGAGTACTGCATCTTTTTTTCGTATATATTTTCCACTGAACCTTTGCACTGGCACACATCTCCTAAAGGACAGTGATAACCATATTTCAAATCACTTTATGACTGTGTACTGGCTGCACCTTTTTCCGAGTGTACATTGACCTAAGGCGATCCCTGAATGAAAGTGCCCACCAAACAAGGTTAATTGGAGCAGCCCCAATCGATATATCGAGTGTTTATCCAAACGGTTCTTATACCTAAATATCCTCAAAAGGTGAACGGAATTGTGGACGGATTAGCGGGGTGAATACCCTAGAACCCCTAAATTTTAAGCTTTTCAATCATCTGCACATGTACGGACTGAATAGATTATCTGTACTGAAATATTGAAAAATCAAGCCCCAGAGTAAAGAAGCGAGTGTACATCTGGATCAAAGAAATATTAATGGTACCTTTGAATTCTTAAAGACCTAGCATTCAACACCCAGTCGGAAGACACCTTCACTAAGAAAATAGTGGAAATTGTCCCTATGTATTTTGCGAACCCCTGATGAAGTCCCGTGTGGGGACAAAACGCGTTGGGATCGTCTATAGTGCTGTTATGAAATATACCACTGAACTTTTTATGGTCTGATCTAACCACCATTGTAGTGTGGAACCAGAGACATTTTAATAAATTTATACAAATTTTGGACTTTACTTGCATGTGTTTGGAATTCTGACTAAAGGCTGTACAGATCTAATTACCAAAGGTCTCACTAAGGGGCGCCAACCCACAACTGCCATCCACATTCTCCTTGTCCCCATCCAACAGGAGTCCATGTGAGCTCGGCAGCCCCAACAAAGTTATTACAAAAATTAGTGGCGCGAAAAGAGAGTCTGCTCCCCATATATATATATATATATATATATGCTGTGAAGACGTCAATTGCTGTGTGTCTTGAGAAAGGCCACCTGGTGGCCGAAACGTAGACCTACACCCTTTTCTGTGACTGGTAATGTACCAATAAATTCTACATGATGAGACGCTGGTGAGTGCCCTTATTGGATTCAATAGATCCTACCCTGCTCTATATTTGGGACACATCTGTGTTGCCTTAAAGGAGCACCCCATATTATTTGTCAAAGCTGGCTGGGAGTGCGGAACCTCAAAAATATATATATATATATATATATATTATTTCTTATCAGTTAATTTAGTGTGTGCAGAGCCCCTACAATGTCTGTTCAAACAATGTGGTCACAAGCCATAGGGCACCCCAAAACTAGGAAATGTGAGTACCGATGTTTAGTTTATATATTGTTGATTAGATTACATTTTTAAATTAGTCTTATTGTGGTCACATTCTCTCATGCACCCTGATTTAACCTATAGTGCATAGCTTATGTTAACCAGTTCCCTAGATGATTAGTGACAGGTGTGTTGGTAACTGCTCACCTATAAAAGCACAGTCTGCTGTGAGCTTTAGACAAAATAGCATGCCTGGAATCAAGCACTGATGTGATAGCTACTGTATGTGTATTGTAGCCATTTTTGAGCGATAGTGTTAGGACCTGCAGAAAAGTGGGGTCCCGTGAAGTGGGGTTGCAGGCTTAAATGCATTGATCAATTCATTAACCAAATCTCCACTATTTATTATCAGTTAATTTAGTGTGTGCAGAGCCCCTACAATGTCTGTTTAAACAATGTGGTCACAAGCCATAGGGCACCCCAAAACTAGGAAAGGTGAGTGCCGATGTTTAGTGTATATATTGTTTATTAGATTACATTTTTAAATTAGTCTTATTGTGGTCACATTCTCTCATGCACCCTGTTTTAACCTATAGTGTATAGCTTATGTTAACCAGTTCCCTAGATGATTAGTGACAGGTGTGTTGGTAACTGCTCACCTATAAAAGCACAGTCTGCTGTGAGTTTTAGACCAAATAGCATGCCTGGAATCAAGCACTGATGTGATAGCTACTGTATGTGTATTGTAGCCATTTTTGAGCGATAGTGTTAGGACCTGCAGAAAAGTGGGGTCCCGTGAAGTGGGGTTGCAGGCTTAAATGCATTGATCAATTCATGAACCAAATCTCCACTATTTATTATCAGTTAACTTAGTGTGTGCAGAGCCCCTACAATGTCTGTTTAAATAATGTGGTCACAAGCCATAGGGCACCCCAAAACTAGGAAAGGTGAGTGCCGATGTTTAGTGTATATATTGTTTATTAGATGAATTTTTTTAATTAGTCTTATTGTGGTCACCTGTCCTGAATTGCTCAGTGGGAGAGAGATGGAGGACGATGCTCCTGTCATATATGGACTGGAATTTCAGTAACTCGTGACGAGGAGTGGATCAAGGCGGGAGGCTTTATTTGGAAATTCTGTTACCGGTCAGCAGCTGGGATTTTTTCTGTACAAGACACGCATAAAGCAGTGGTGGAACACCACCCCATACGGTACACCTTTAAGATTGGGGTGTTGGTCTGTCTTCATGTGGTGAAGGGAGACATTTTTGGTTCAAAAATACTACACTAGAGGTGCACATCTCACCCTTTTTTTCATATATATATATATATATATATATATATATATATATATATATATGTAGAAAAAAAACAGAAAGCGCACAGGTGAGCTAGTATGAAAGTACAAAATTTACTATAATAACAGGCTCACATACATGTAAGTTAGGGTATGCAGGTATGCACTAGTATAAAAACCAGCACGGCAGAAGTCCACAATCAATGAACGTCACAGCGGCTTGGCTTCAGCGGCTGGAAGCGGAGGACCCGGATACGTCACAGCGTCAGTAGCTTGTCATCAAAGTCAACGTCAACCAAGGAATGTCCCAACGCGTTTCGTCAGCTTGTGACTTCGTCAGTCACGAAGTCACAAGCTGACAAAACGCGTTGGGTCGTTCCTTGGTTGACGTTGACGTTGATGACAAGCTACTGACGCTGTAACGTCTCCAGGTCCTCCGCTTCCAGCCGCTGAAGCCAAGCCGCTGTGCCGTTCATTGATTGTGGACTTCTGCCGTGCTGGTTTTTATACTACTGCATACCTGCATACCCTAACTTACATGTATGTGAGCCTGTTATTATAGTAAATTTTGTACTTTCATACTAGCTCACCTGTGCGCTTTCTGTTTTTTTTCTACATGTTTCCCTATTTCGGTGTTTTGTGAAACACCAAAACGGAAACGGAATACAGCTGCACTGCATGTTTATCTGATTATGGACAGACCCTTTCCATCCTGGGACTCTTTAGCGCATTTATGGACCATCTGTATGTATATATATATATATATATATATATATATATATATATATATTGTCCAAGGGATCCAGCACTCCCAACGTAGTTGAATACTGCAGCTGGTGCCTTCACAGAAATAAATTGATATCTGGCGGAGGTGCGGCACTCAAAGCTTTTTCAAAGAATTCAAACAGAGACGTATCTTTTATCAACGTTTCAATTTCTTTATCGAAATTTCTGTTGAAAATTTCGATAAAGAAATTGAAACGTTGATAAAAGATACGTCTCTGTTTGAATTCTTTGAAAAAGCTTCGAGTGCCGCACCTCCGCCAGATATATATATATAAATATATATATATCGTTCTTTCTTTCTATTGTATAATGTCATACTTGAAAACAGTTAAACTCCAACTCCCTCCAACTTTCCCAGAACTCATGGAGAAATGTTGAGGAGATACAGTATAAAGGAGACTAGTAATGTGTTCCTCTTGATGTTCCATGCTTGTCTAAAAACTATTGCAACTCAGGAGCATAAGATTGCAACCAGCTTGCAGCAATTTGGAAGATAAGGTAGTAACTTTATGTCAATTTATATATTTTGTGTTTTGTAGTGCATGGTACATTCATCTGGAAGAGGAGGAAGGAGGTAGGGACTGCTTCACCAAATGTAGACATTTTAGGACAATGCCACCAGATTTGGGAAAATGAGGAATCCTATGAAACAACTTGGTGGCATGTTGAAAGAAAATGTTTGGATGGTACCTACACCTGCAAAGGAGCTTGTAGGTAGTTTCTTTAATTTTAATGCAAATTTCTCAAGATATCTTCTAGGCATCTTCATGGAGGTCAAGTGGATCTATACATTTACGTTCAGCATACAGTGCAGAAACAAATCTATTAGTAGAAGAAGACAGAATAATTTAAATGCTGTGATGGATTACTATCATAATAAATGCCTAATATCTGCCTCTGCTAATGTCATTGATCCCCAAAGTAATGACTCTAAGGTTGTGATATGATTTCAATGTAAAAGTCAAGCTTATTAAATATCTAAGAGGGCCAGGTGTTGGAGCCAACTGAAACTGTCATCACTTTCTCAAAGATTTAGCAGGTGTTTTATCAAAGTTTGGAGAGAAATAAAATACAAATCAGTTTCTGTAATTTCATAAGCTGTTTTTGAAAATTTAGAGTTATTAGCTGATTGGTTATTTGTCTCCATATTATCTTTCTACAAGCTTTGATAAATAAGTGTGAGTCCTTTGAGAGGTTCAAGGCCTGTTTACATGGGTTTAGCACTTTGGAGCAACTACACTCAGATTTGATCAAGGTACAAACATTCATAAAAGTCTGGCAGTTCCGAAGCTCACATTAGTGAGGTGTGCAGCTAGATAATAATGTTTGATATTGGGAAAGAAGAGGCCACCATCCTTAGTAAGTCATCCTTAAGCTGGCCATACATTAGAACGACCAGCTTGGGATCCTGGTTGTGTCATGATTTCCCTTGAACTCCCCGGCATTCCTGGACTCACGATTTGGTGCATTTTGACACATGATCTGCCAACGATACATCATACTATCCAGCTGACATATATGATCGATTGTCTCACGATTGATGGTATGCACCACAGTGTCCGGGGAAAATTCCAGTCAAATGACATAGAGCGTACCATCCATCAAATGACCGATCACATGTGCAAACACTCACCGACGATCTGCACCTAATCATTATTGATCATACATGTAGCACGTTTGATCTTAGGCCTCTCAGCCTCTCAACCTAAACACCTCACGATGTGCACACAATCAATCGTATGACCCGTTGAAATTGTGTGTTTGGGAATGAATTTGTTCTGATGTATGGCCCGTCTAAGTTACTGTAGATTGCAACAAAGTTGAAATCTTCTTTTGCCAAACAAATTATGATATTGATTGGTGTAGAAATACTGGTTACAGTGTTAAAACTAAAGTATGTAATATACTATATCAAGATTAGGACTGCTTTTATGGGTGAATGCTTTCTTAACAACTACTGTAGTAATGAGTGTTATTAGTGAAGTTTTGAGGGACATTTATGACATTGGACCAACTCACTGGTTTTCTTCTTCTGACATATAGGCCCTTATTCTGATCGGTGCGTACTTTCCCGAATTCTTACGGAGCGGGCCGCACGCAACGCTATGCCGACATCGTCCGTAGAAACGCCCACCGAGCCTCCGCATTCGGACGAACTCACTCTTTAAGAACAGGGCGTGTGTACGGACGACATACAAACCTTGCGTGTGCGGTGGCCACGTACAGATTCTGCACGGTCTTACAGCGTAAGCACGGTCTTACTGCGTCAGAACGTACGGGAAGCTGGCCGTACGCACCGATGCGGAGTATTTACGCTTAAATACAACACTATTTCTCTGAACACACACAGCGATCACATGATCCACTTATGCAATTAGGCAACCTCATTAAAAAGGGATTGTTGTCTATTTGAATCAATTAAATCCTAATATATACTGAAACACATTACTACTACATTCATTACACACATTAACCCTTACAGCATGTGAACATAACATACATCTATATACAGTATGTACATTTTGCTTATTTAAAAGATTCTAAACAAGTTACACATATACTTTTCCATAAAAAAAAAACACACAGACAACTTCGAACTGTAATAAACAATTTATTTTCTTTACAAAACTTTGATTTAAAACTAAAAAAAATATAAATTAAATTGCGCCATCCAGCAGCTGGTCCAATTCAGCCAGGACCTGGCGCATGTGGCCTCGGATACGTAAGAGGGCCCCACGGAGACCCTCTTGTGCTTGGGCTGGCTCATCTGTGGACATATTAAAAATGGTAAAATTACTAATGATATTCATGCATACATTTAACATAGTCATACCTAAATTTTAAACATGCACCGTGACAGGTGTGTGTGTGTATATATATATATATATATATATATATATATATATATATGTATATAGACACATATATAACTATATATATGACACATACAGCTATACATACATGCATACATACTACATGGAAAGCCTGTTTTTTCCCCTCTACCCTTTACTCTGTAGAACACCTCACAGTCATAGTGCTCCTTCTGAATCCAAACCCACCCATGACTAAGCTCTGAGAAGCATGTCACGCGCTGCACCAATCCCAACTCATCAAAAAGCGCTCAGTGTCTGTTATATGATGGAGCGTGGCATGGGACTTAGTCAACTCTCAGGAATGCTCAGTACATTTGTGCAATCAAGCATGGCTTGCCTGCTGATGGTCTGCTCCAGAAATCATTGTCATAATGCCAGTTAGGTGAAGCTGCAGCACTAACCCACTCCCATGCACAAAATCATTACTAAGACAAAATCAACACACAATTATGGTGCCAAACATACATGAAGACTGCAGGGTGGGTTTAGCTAGAGAAAGGCCCAGGGGCACTGACCACTTGTTACTCCATTCTAAGCCACGCCTGTCCATACTCCATTTATGCCATACTGAATCTAGTTTCGTAAAATTAATCACCTGTAAACTCTACTCACCTATATAAGGCTACAGATTGTACACTTGCAGCAGGGACATGTAACCCTTACATGAGCACGTCATCCCTTTCTTCCAGGATACAGATTAACTACACAGGTTCAGTGGCACTTAAAATCGACCTAAAAGCCATCCCCACAACCTGTGTCATTAATATGTGTCCTGGATGAAAGGGATGGTTTGGCCACCCTATCTAACCCCTAAGTGTGTCTGTTGGTACCCAGTTTGTTTTATCACTTTATAGTATTTAAAAACACAATTGAATCACCAGTGCTACATAGCAAATAGTAGATGACAAAAGGAATAATTAATCCTTATGTATACATACCAATTTCGGCCGCCTGGACGACCTCACAGGCCTCCTCCTCTTCCTCAGGGGCCTCCTCTGGTGGCACCTCCTCCTCTGCTGGCAGCGCCTCCACAGCCCACCCCTCCTCCTCCACTTCCTCTGCCACCTCCTCCGCCATCCCTTCCTCAGGAAGCACCTCCTTGGCCCTTGGTTCGGCAACCTCCTCCTGGGCCACCTCTGCCTCCTCCCGGGCCTGTCTTGCTCGATCCCGTGCTGTGTTTGAGAAAAAAATGCCAATTAGGGGTCATTTGGACAGATGTATTAAGGCTTAAAAAAAATTAAATCCAAAGGTTATAAGTTGAGACAACTGTACAGCCAATCAGCTCCTTAGTGTCTTTTACACAACACAGCCTGTAACATGCCAGTTATGATGTGACATTTGGGCCATTGTAAACATCACAATCTATAATCCTACACAATCACATATTTTATGACCATTACAGGGTGTCAAACAGGAAGTAGCACACATATAGTGTATGCCATGTTTAACTCATGATCAGGCTGGTTACCTTATTGGCTTAAATAATGTCATGTAAGCAATCATGTACAAATGGCCATTTAATGTATAAACACTCACATCTCGCAATCCTGGCCCTGATTTGCTGGAGCAAATCTGGCTGGTAACGCCCCAGGTCTGACCACCGCCGCTCCAGCTGAGCGATGGTCCGCCGCACCTGTGTGCGGGCGTATATGCGCCGGCGGGCCACCGCATAGGCATTCCGCTTCTGCCTATTAGTTATAAATGGGCCTGCCCGCCCCAGCCTGGTCTCCATAACGGAGACCAGTGTCCTCAGCTCCGCAGCTGAAAAAGGTGCTGCTCTGCCATATGCCGCCATCTTAGCAATGGCACAATTCAAGCAATCATGTCCTGTCATTGGTTGATCAGAGTGATATTTGGTATTAACTTTATTGTTCATTTTGACAGTAACAGCGTGTATGCGCCACAATAGACGGCTAACCCATTGCATCGCAAACCCACACTTGCTGTACCTGTGCATAGTTGCAGACCATGCCATTACTTACTATCTCCTAAAAAGACAGTGTAAAAAAAGTTGGGAAGCCATTATATATAATCTATTACATTCACCAAACATGGGTATAAGCAACAGGTGAAATAGTCTGCATCACTAGCCGCTTACACCTAACTCCACAAGGTACTAAACAGATTTTTTATAGTGAAAGCTATGCATCAGAAACATAGCAAATAGTGGCAGACCTTTTTCCAATATTAGGCCATGGTGGCATGTGTACACTTACCTTCTACTGGCCCACACTAGAGATGTGGAATGAAAAGTAGCTAGCATCAAGGCTGAATTTGGAGACCTTTCACATGTGATTTGGAAGCTAGCACTGATTACTATTGCCTAAGTGGTGGACTGGATTTACATATGGAATGGGTATTGTCATTTGTACTCCATACCAAACAAGTGCTCAGTACAGATATTCACATATACATTTCATGTCTGACCTCAGTTTTATTTGGTCATTGGTGTACAAATCTGCATTTACCTACTTATTCACACTTACTAAGTTTGCCAGGTTTTTATACAAAATATTACCCCAGCAAGGGGCGTGGCCTATGCGCCGCACGGTCGACGCTGCAGGACGCCAATTACAGAAATAGGATATAAAGGTGTGTTAGACAAATGCAATGTGGTTGCAAACATGGCTGGCTCAGATACAGAGGAAGACCAGGTGTTTCAGGACCTGTTTGCCAACATGGACTCCAGCACCACCTATTTCCCCATCAACCCAGACCAGCCATTGGGAGAACAGCAGCCAGATGGGCCATCTACATCAGGCCAATTGGCAGCTGGCCCATCTTCAGCCTCAACAGAATCATTGGGAACACAGCAGGTGGCTTCCCAACAGAGTAGCCTGCCCAGCACTTCAAGTACAGCGACAGGTGGCCGTGGCCGTGGGCGTGGCCAAAATAGGGCAACAGAGGAACCAAGCAGCAGAAACATGGCATTCGAAGTGCAGGAGCTTGCCATCCTGGTGCCCCGCTCACGGGATTGGATCGAGTGTCCACAGGACAGGTTGACACACACAAGGAGATGGAAGATCTGGGAGGACATAACGGCGGAGATTAATGTGGTGGCTCCACAAGTTCGTGAGACGGAGCACGTTAAGAAGAGGCAAGTTCATGTGTGTTACATTTGAGCAGTACAAGACCAGTAATGTTTACATTAGATGTTAGATGGAGTAGGTCAATGGCCGGTCACGTTGCTTGGAGGCACAGACATGTTTGCCATTTCATTTAATTGATAGTTATTGTAGGGTGAGTGTGAGTGTATATTCTAAGGGCTGGTTTTCAAACTTAATTTAATGTAAGTTTGGTGTCATGAGGCACATGTTGTCATCTGTTGCAGATTGCAATGGGTGCTACAGCAAACATGAGGAGTGACATGTATTAATATGTAAACTTTGATTGCAGGTGGCACGACTTCAAAACGAACCTCAAGAAGAAATTGACCCAGCGGTGGGAACACAGCCACACCTCGAAGCTCACCCCCCTGGAAGAGATGGCAGAGTGCTGCATTGCAGTCAAGGAGGTCCGGGGGGTGAGCACCATGGACAGCGAGGCCCCAGCTGAAGTCATGGCTTCTTTGCTTGAAGGTAATTATTTGCCATGCCATAAGTAGCTGGTTCTAATTTTGCATGGAATGTGTTGTAATTGTAATGTTCTCTTTCACCAGCATCCCCACCGCTTGGTCAAGAATCTCTTGAGGAGGTTGAGGAGTCTGTGCCACCTGCCACCAGTACCATGCCCGTGCAGCAGCAGCAGCCACTGACCGCGGCTGAATGTAGCAGCTGGGGGCAGGTGCTTGGCCATATTCAGCAGCAGGGAGAGTCGGCATCAGAGCGGGTGCGTAGGACCGAGGAGGTCTTGCAGGGTTTGGTCAGCAGCCACCAGAGTATTGCTGCCAGCCTGCAGGTGCTGGCTGATCAAGCCTTGCGCCAAAATGACCTCCTCCTCCACCATAATGAGCTTATGGTGGAGCTAGTTGCCAGCAATAGGGTCCTATTGTCAGCCGTTTCTGGTGCATTCCCACCATCAGCACTCCCTGCTGCCAGAGGGGGAACACCATCCCCCCCCTCCCCAGCATCTGCTCCACCTCGCCCACCATCTGACCGTGGCCGTGGCCGTGGGCGAAGAGCTGCTGCACGTGGCAAGGAGCCTGCCAGGGGCAAACGTGCCCGCAGATGAACTTGTGTCCGCATTAATCTCCACCCTTATGTCTTCCCAAATCTTTCATTGAGCTGTGTGTGTCAGCTTCCTGTGTCCAATTCCGTGCAGAGGGTACCCACATTTGCCCTCGTTTCGAATGTCATGTTTGGTTCCCCTGTTGCCCTGTTTCGGCTACCATTACTGTGTGCTGTACTTGAAGTGTTGGTGCTATACTTTTGTTGTGAAGCCACCTGATGTGTTCCTAATGATTCTGCTGTGGCTATGTATGTCTACAATACATGTATTTATTATATATTATTTACTTTTATTCCTGCAATGGTACCTTTTAATTTGTGATTGTTTCTATTTTATTTTATAAGTTGATGTAATAAATGTTTATTTCCCCCCCCCCCCCAAATGTGTGGTTTAATTGATACATGTAGAAGTGACATGTGTATTTGTATTATTAATATTAAGTTGTGTTCATTAGTTGCAGTGTAAAAGTGTGTGAAAAGTGCAGCATATATGTGTCCATTTAAGCTGCAATGGTTCCAATTGAAGCAGTGACAAGCGTGTAATTAACAAGTAATGAGTAAAGGAGGTGATTGTATTGAGTTCAGCTGACATTGGTTGAGGTGCGGCCGTCCTGATTAGGCGTTCCGATTGCCTAGCGCATGACCGAGTGGTGTCCGCAAAGCAATACTTGCTTATGGACACCGCATATTTCTTGCCTTTTTGTTCGCGTGCATTCGGCGTGCTATCCGAATGCACGCCTACCAAAATAAGTGCACTCCCCCGTGTCCGCCCATGTTTCCGCCCAGTTTAGCCCACTTTGAAACTACACCCCTGTGTAGTTCCGAATGACGCCCATAATACGCCCATATTTCCCGAGTGATTGCGGTGCACATTTCTGTACGGTATTAGTGAGAACAAGTACGTAGAACATGCGTGGCACATGCGCATAGCGTTCCCCACGCATGCGCAGATGGCTAAAAAACGCCATCCGAAAGTATTCGGAAATGTACGCACCGACCAGAATAAGGCCCATAGTTAGTTTAAAAAGTTAGATTCCAAATGTAATAGTCATTGAGTTGCGGGCAATGGCGACATTTTTGCAATGTATTTATATAGTTAATGTATAGTTAATGTAAAATTTGTTTGCATTCTAAATCAAGTCGATTTCAACAAATTGGTGCTTTAAATATAGCAGTTACAGTACATTGCCAATATATCTCCACTGCCCGCAACTTAACGGCCATTACATTTGTGTTGTGGTGCCTACTGTGGCAGTACAGCAGATTATTTAATTTGTTTGAGATACTGCAAATCTGCCTCACAAACTACCAATAAGCTTAAAATATTTGTGAACTTGTATTAATTTGTATGTCTATTTTCTTGACATTCATTAACATTAGTGGCTTATATTATTGCCAGCGGTAAGACAGCAACTAACCACAATGATCTCTTTCTGTCTCAATACCACACCCCTCCAGCATTAAACAGTTTTAAAAGATGCCAGTTAAGAGACCCGTGGACACAGACAATTCTAAATATTTAATTCCCTACTAATATATAAAAAGTAAACATTCTATATGTGTTGCTCAATCCCAGCTAAATCTTTTTTGATTGACTTGACAATTGGCCTAAGAAAAATGTAAAAGTCTGGTTAGAACATAGGCTATTTTTTTTACATAGTTCCAACTCACACATGGCCTCCATCAAGAGGGGACTGCCGGTAATGGAATCCCAGGCCTTTCTCTATCAAAATCCCAGGTTTTTGTACATGACCATGCATTGACCCAGGATTTTGTTATGGTTGGTGACCCAGGTTAAGTCTGAATGATGCGACACAGGAATTTGCTGTCTGGCCACCTGAAAAGTGTGTTTATTGGCCAGGAAGGGTCTCCCGATGTCTGCTGATGATATCTTCAGCGGCAGCCGGAGAGGAACAGATACCACACATGAGAGTAACACAGAGATGTGCAGAGAAGTGTGCCAGTGCCAGAGGGTGCCAGTTAAGCGACTGCCATTCTGTTCATCGTGTCTTATTGGAAGGAGGATGAGGCCTTGGATCTACTACAATTGAGGGGCGAGGAGGAAATTAAAGCCCAAATAACATGCACTGCTAAGGATGAAAGAGAGTTACATTCTCAGAGAGCACTGGTTATCAATATAATGAATTTAAATTAAATCCATCACGACAAACTTAAAAGTTTATGGACTTCAATAAAATTAAAACATTATCATACCACAATATATACTTATTCACCACCTACTGAACTCTAGGTTGTGCATACAGTAAGTATATATTGTCTATGTTTTAACTGGGAAACAATTTTCAGAAATGTAATACCGCCCTTGTCCTTCTAGAATTGCTTACATATCTTAAAATAAGATTATAGAGCTAGGCAGAATTTACTATCTAGTAAACATTATTATCATTGTATACACTTTATTTATACATTTTATAACTAATGTAGTAGAATAAAATTCAATATCAGTTTTGTATATAAAGAACATATACCTGCAGCTATACATCTACCTATTTACTTACTATATGTCAATTAACTTGTCCACATACTAATTGCACCATGTCACAGATACTGTAGGCGCTATGCGATGATCCATTAGTCAACCTAGGCTCCCATCCAGGACCTGAGATTACTCCTGTCATGTTTCTACAGTATGTGTATGTGTATGTGTGCATTTTTAACAAATTAGGTAGAAATGAGTGACAAACCAGTCACATACTGTAAATACATGACAGTAATCTGGGACTACAGTCAGAGGGACAGATGTATCAAGCTTCAAAAATTGATAAAATGGAGAGTGATGAACAGCCAGCCAATCAGCTCCTACTTTTCACGTCACAGGCTAGTTTGAAAAATGACAGATATGAGCTAGTTGGCTGGTTGTTTATCACTCTCCATTTTATCACTCTTTGAAGTCAAGAAAGAGGGACCTGAACAGAGAGTGAACAGGTGACAGAGACCATTAGGTGGCCAAGAGATAGAATGACAATCTCTGAAATGAGTGTGTGATAACTATGAAGAAAACTCTTATTTATTTCCTAGATTTAAGTGAATCACTGGAAAAGTATAAAAGGCATTGATTGCATTGGGTGATGGTCAGGAGCTCATTCTGCTAAATCTGTATTTTATCTTTCACTAGTAAACAGGGTCCGATGTATAAATCAGCTTTTATACTTATTTATAAAATAATGGCTAAAAGCGGATAAGTTGATATGGAAACTGCCACTTGTCCTCTTTACAAAATATGTTACATCTCCTCCAAATACACCTGTATCTCAATTACTAAAGAAATGATTGAACTTCTATCTACAGCAGTCTTTGTATAGTCTAATCTACACTCAGCCTGTGAGTAAAGAGAAGTCTACGTTTGTGTAAGAGGAATAAGAGAAGAGTGTTGTGTGTGTATATATATTGCAAATTACCTTTAAGTGGACGTTGCTTTTTTAAGTGTACAGTTTGCTATATTTCATATATATATATATATATATATATATATATATATATATATATATATATATATATATATATATATATTACCATATAATAGTTATAATGAGGTTTTGCTTTCAAAAATAACATTTTTAAGAGTTAATTTTTTATACATTAACAAAATGCAAAGTGATTGAATAGAAGAGAAATCTAAATTAAATCACCACACGTTACTCTAGGTACACTTGCTCGCTTTTAAAGGAACTTGGCAGGGAGGTTGTTCCCAACATCTTAGATATATCTACTGCTGATGTAGGCTTGCTCAAACCCTTATATCTCTTCATATAATATCAGATAGACTAGACAATGTTGAGGTAAGGGCTCTGTGGGGGCCATATCATCCCTTCCAGGACTCATTGTTCATCCTAATGCTGAAGATCGTTCTTAAAGTCATTGGCTGTATGTTTGAGATTGTTGTCCTACTGCAGAATAAATTTGGAGGCAATCAGATCCCTCCCTGGTTGTATTGCATGATAATACCTGCCTGTATTTATCAGCACTGAGGACACAATTAAACCTGTCCAAATCCCCAACTTCATTTGCTGAAATGCCGCCCCAAACTTGTAACAAACCTCCATAATGTTTCACTGTTGCCTGCTTCCACTCATTATTGTACCACTTCTGGCCAGACGTCTCTGAATAGTAAATGATTGTACCTGGTTTCTGCCAGCTCTAAACTGATGGCACTGCTGGCATTTTGTATCTTTCATCGGATGCATTGAGTTTTCTTGGCCAACCACAGTGTCTACAGTCCTCAACTATGACAAAGTTCCAACTGGAGAATGAAACCATGACAAGCTCAATTATGCATATATTTGAGTTAACTTCTATATCTTCCTTCAAATCTGGGGAGTGCACCCTACATTTGATTATTTACCAGCTACCAAAATGATGGTGTTGGGTTGTGTGTGTGCACATGCAGGTGTAGGGGTGTGTTTGCACACCCAAACAGAGCTCCGTTAGGCACCATCTAGTGGCTGCAGCTAGAAGTGAGAAGCAGCATTAGGTTAATATTACAGGTTTAGTATCTCTTATCCAAAATGCTCGGGACCAGAAGAATTTTGGATAAAAGATTATTCCTTATTTTGGAATATTTTTATATTTGAATGAGGTATCTTGAGGTATCTTGCATTTATGTTGTATAAGCACATCAAACACATGAAATACACACAAATATATTTTATTTGTACATGAAACAAGGTTTTAAAACATGAAACAAGTTGGTGTACAATCCCAGACACTGAATATGAATGCCAAGCAATAATGTCCTTGCACATATTATTTAGTGCTAGTTACATGTTTTTCCCCAGTAGTGCCAGTTACAGATGTCCCCAGTAGGTTTTTAGCCATAAAATATAAAATTATTATTTTTTTATTAACATTTTGGAGACTATGGTTTCGGAATAATTTGGATAACGGATATTTGGATAATGGATACTCAACCTGTATATTATATAAGATAGGAAAAAATACAAATAAAAATATATATACACACATGCACATCTATATTAATGTTTACACATTTTCACCATAAGGGGTATTACCCATTTATTGGCAGAATTCCATTCTTGTCTACATGTCTGTTTCCGGATTACTAAAGTCCTTGATTTCATTATAAATTGAGTTGTCCAAATCCTTGTAAGTTCCTTGGAAGTGTGGATGCCCTTTGACAGTTTTTTTCCCTTAGAAGAGCAATGGGAACAAGGCTTTAAATCACAGCAAGAATGCATTTATGATTATGTTTTCCTGAAGTCTGTTTTTACCTCTTGTTCAACTAAAATGCTGCAATAATCCCTTTAGAATTTCCCTTGGCTTAAATCTTAGAGATCTATGAAAGGCTCTCTCTTAATGTCTCAAGAGTACTTCAGCATTCACTCATAAGCCGTATATTCATCCTGTAAAACCCACTTTGTTCAATACAGATGGGTGTAAAGTTGGTAAAATTACATTTAATCTTCTAAAGTTTTTCAGAAGATCCAAGTTTTACACAATGTAACTAAATCTCTATTAGTTTATTAATAGGGATATTGAGGATATTATTGCAGTGATCCTGCCTGTCTGACAAAGTATGTAATCGCCTTTCACTGATTTCATTTTACTAGACACATTTTTAAATGTGATACATTAGGGATATACAGTATTAAATATTCCTCACATAAATGTAAGAATTTAATTTGACGTTGTATTTCTTTAGTTATATTGAGGTAATTGCCAAATATTTTGTTTCCTTAAAAAATGTTATTACTGAAATGATTATTTTTTTTATTTGTAAAGCAAAACTTATTATGTAGTGTGTACAAAAATTGATAAAGAAAAACTCTGCAGTGGCACAATAGATGTTATGCCAATAAACTATTGTTGTGTGTGTGTGATATATATATATATATATTGCACCCCACTGTCTTGAAAAAGGAAGTAAAGGCTTCCGAAACGTTGACCACCACCCTGTGTGTTGTGTCCATTATTCACAAGTCCGGAGGAGTGACGTGTTCTTCTGCTGCATGTATCTATATTTGATCTGGCACCCCGGCAAGTACCTTCAGTGTCTTGCGAGTACCTGCCACTGCTGATGAATATATATATATATATATATATATATATATAAAAACAACGCAGGGTCCGGCACAGCCACCTATAATGCACGTGCTTGGGTGCCTCCAGCGGGGGGAGTAGATACAGCAAAGATACAGCGAAGGAGAAGTGGCACTCCAAAGACTTTCAAAAACACGAATTTAATCAAGCGGTAACAGCTTGATTAAATTCGTGTTTTTGAAAGTCTTTGGAGTGCCACTTCTCCTTCGCTGTATATATATATATATATATATATATATATATATATATATATATTTATAATATATATATATATACAAAAAAATAGACTATCAAACCCAAAACAGGTAACATGCTACTACTGCCTTGAAAATTTCAAAATAGACTCAAAAGAACTAGTTCAGTCTACTGCAGAATGCCAATTTCAGCTCCGCCAACCTTTGGTGCAATAAAACTTCCATTTGAAAGTTGTACTGGATTTTAGTTATAAATGTTGGCCACTAGCATTATTTCACCTGATCAGCGGTAACAACAATCTTAATTACTTTTAATAATAGGTTAAAAACCTCAACCCAGAATTTAGGAGAGTACTGCACACTGATGTTAACAATATTTTCAACAAGATCATCACATTTGTATTAAGTTTAAACCAAGTTGTAAACTAGAGCAGTTGAAGCCAGTTTACATGCATCTCAGTGTGGTTAGTACATCTAGCTATATCTGGAATGATATAGTGCAGTGGTTCAAAGTGGGTCCCGACCATCTCAGCATGGGGTCGTGACTCCATGTTGCTGACCATCAGGCTGATGACCTTTGTAATCTCAGTTAGGGATTCAAGGAGTCTGAAAAATCTGTTGGATTGTCTGTTATTTCAGACTCCTCCCATCATCTTGTTGCGCCACAATACTGACTACACACGTGATGTGATGACCACCTGTAGTAACTTGCTGGGGTCCAGTAATTATTTTTATTGTCTGTTGGGGTCCCAGAGCAAAATAGTTTGAGGAATCCTGATAGTGTTTAAACCTTATCATTGCAGAGTTGTAAAATTACAGTATAGATCTGATTCCCATTGCTATTGAGTCACAGAAGTATCTGAATATACTGACACCAAAAGAGATTTCACCCGGAGAAGGATAGGTGGTCAATTTACATAAGAGCTTAGGGGGTGGAGGGTAAAGGGCTTTGGGCATTTTAGACATGGCCCTCAAACAACATGAAATTCAAAAATTATGATACTGAGTTGTGGCTGGGAGGCCATATTTCAATTAGAGATAAAGAAGGATAATAGTGCCTTTTGAAATCTATGCATCAAGGTGCAGGTATGTTATTAGGTGACCTTCTGCTCAGAAGGAAATATTTCTAGAAGTACATCCCCTATGGGCTTGTACAAAGGACCTGGAGTCACATTCTATAAGAGTGTTGCCATTTATGATAGTGAGATGACAGTGTTTAAGTAGCAGATGAATCATACTTGAAAGCCAGAGCAAATCTTCGACTGAGATTCCTACAAATGTAGCCCTTTCAAGGTCAACCCAAGGTTTTTGACCAAGTGGCAAAATCATTTTTTTAAGTTGTACCATAATACATGCTGATTGGTTAAGAGGGAGATCTGGGAGATTAAGCCACCCTACCTTTTAGGTAATGTCATCTTGTGGGACATGAAATGCGGTGGTTTATGTTTCCAAACATAGTAAGCATACGATTTTTAAATTGTACTAAGTAACAGGGCAGAAAAAGATAGGAAACACTCATTGTTGCCAGCCATTGTTGCTGTTTTTTAAATATGCTTCTGGTAATTGTATACTTTAATCTGTTATAGTATCTGTGTTCTGAAGATTGTGCTCATTGAGGGCGGGATGTACTAAAGGGAAAATGCGGTAAAACCCCCGTTTTACCGCATTTTCCTATGTACTATCACCGGTTCGCCCCGTTTTCGCAGGCCAGTGGCGATACCCTATAGAAGCCTATGGGCTTCTTTCGCCGCCCGACATATGCCGTCCGCGCGCCGCCCCCCCCCCCCCCCCCCTCCGGTCCTCCTTTAACCTCCTCCTCCCCCTGGTGTGACAGCCGGGAGGACATCCGGCTTCAGGGGGGAGGAGGAGATGCAGGGGGACGCTGGCAGCCGCCGGGAGGTGACGGAGACCCCCGCAGCCCACATCACAGGTATCGCGGGGGTCTCCGTTACCGCAGCCCGATGCTGGCCGCATATGTTAGTACATATGCGGTAGCATCGCGGCGGCTGCCGTGCGAAGGGCGGGGATGTATGTTGATACATCCCGCCCTCAGCCATAGGCCACTTAGGGCCAGATGTACTAAGCTTGAAAAGTGATAAAATGGAGAGTTATAAACCACCAGCCAATCAGCTCCTACCTGCCATGTCACATGCACTATTTGAAAAATGACAGGTAGGTACTGATTTGTTGGTGACTTATCACTCTCCATTTCATAATTTTTCAAGGCTTAATACATCTTGCCCATAGTGAGGAGGTGGCGGATGGAAATACTCAGTCCTTCATATCCCCAGAACTCCTTTCCATAGGAAAGAGCGGGGCTCTGAGAACCAATGCTATTTAAATATGGCTTTTGTTTAATGCAGGCAAACTTTACATTTTGCTGAATAATGAAAATAATGAATGTCCTGTTACATGAAGCATGACAAAACTAATGTTACCGCATGTGTAATGGGTCATTCAGTGATGATGATTAGGCCCCTAAATGTGATGTGGGATAAAAGTGATTGTTATAAATAAACAGTGGAATTTTTAACCACAAACACAGCACATCCAATATTTACCGATCAGGGTATACAGTAGACAGCGAAGGTCTTGTGTTATATATGTATTGCATGCTGACAATCTATTGATATTTTCATTAAATAGTAAAAACAACGATAAAAAGAAAAATGGAAAAATCAATGCTCATAAATAATACTTCAATTGGCCATACAGTGGAGGTATTTTAATCTGGAAATCACTGCCTTACTTGTAAGAGCAAAACAGCTGATCAAAGTATGGTTTCCTAACTCCGTATCTCTGCTGGAGCCTTTGCAATAGTCTGATTTATTTATTAACAGTTTCTTATATAGCGCATACATATTCCGCAGCACTTTACAGTCTGATGACTTTTGGCGCCCTTCACACCCAGTAGTTGCCAGATTAGTTCATCAGAAGCTGATTCATCCAAAGTGTATGAGTAATGTTAAATTAGCATAGATTTTTGGATGAGGTTCTATTACAGACACTTTGCAGATTTCATAAGTGAAAAACACAAATATTAAACCATCCATGTAAACTAATTTGTCTCTACTTTCATAACTGCTCAATTATTTGTGTCAGTGCTGAAAAGGTCAGGTCAAAGTATGGGAGATCATTTCCTCCTGTCAGGTATTTTACAATGTAAATGACCCCAGCAGCTTCAATTACTCAAACTGTCAGTTTGGCTTTAAAGTGAGATATAATGGGGCTTAGTTTCATTTGTGGATTTTTACTGACATCAGTTATTCTTATACTGTATCTCCCCGAATACAAAAAATACAAATAAATTATTCCTGTCAGTTGGAGTTAATTTAAAATAAATAAATAAAAATATTGTAGGGAAAAAAATGTCTTCCCTTAAATGACTGCTCTTTGAGGTCTCATTAAGGGCTGCCAGGAGATAATAAGGGCAAGAACCAAAAGTGGTATGTGTGGGGAATGTGGACATGTCTGATATGTCTATGAAATCCTTCATTAGATGCTGTCATGCTATTCAAGCCATGGATATACCATTTTGGCACTTATCTAGCACACTGACCTAGGGTATCTAACTCCCCCCGCCACACAGTGGCGTGCGGTGGGGTGAGGCAGGTGAGGCACATCCTTTCCTGTCATACTAGCGTTTATGCCGGCATTTTTAATCGATAAAGTATGTCAAAAATACAAATAATTTATAAAAAAAATTCTTATTTTTATTATTCTAATAATTTTTATAGTCAAAACTCTGGAGTAAAAAGTCTATGGCAGGTGAGGCAGTGCCTCACCTGGCTATCTTTTCTGCACATCTCTTATCAAAACTCAACGAATCTCCAACAGTGTATACTGCTGCACATGTGTATAATGCCGGCATGTACCCCATGGCTCATATATTGTGTGCAAATCTGGCTCTGGTACATGCTTTTTATCCAGGATGCCTTGCAAAACCAAAACCTTATGGCAATGTAGAAATAGTTGCTTAGGTCAGATCCCATAATGAACAAATATAATTCATCCTATATAATAAAAGGCTAAAGCTGCTCCTCACCTCTAAGGAGGAAATAAAATGTTTTATTTACCAGCAGCCACTAGGTGGCACCCGACGGAGCAATTCAAGTGTTGTTCCATTGGTCCATGCAAAGACTCTACATTGACATTACTGTGATGTTGTTCTGTCATTTTCCCAGGCTGGTAACTAGTAATAATATATGTAATACATTTACAGTGGACACCTTTCTGCTCTGCAAGGAAATATACAGTACTTGATTCTAGTAAATGCACATTCAGATATTCTTTGCTTGACCATTATGTAACTCTATTACTTTTCCATTTTAATGTCTTAACCTGTCAAGCGTACAAAGATGAACAAGTGTCATACACAACTATTTGTGTAACTTGCAAGGACAAATAGGCTTTTGAAATCTGTGACTGTTGCCAACAAGGGGGATACATTGAGTATTAATTTGCTGAAAGAATACACGATACACTGTGCAGCTAAATGAAGGCTGGCGTTTTTCCTCTTTCATAAATGTCTTCAAGTTGTCCAATTCTCACACTGAGAGATCACTTTATCAGGCTGGTTTTCATTGTGTTTGGAGAGAAGAACTTGGCTATTGTAGACTAGAGAAGATTATTCTGTTCTAGGGTCACTTAAAATGTTACAAATTGCAAAGTCATGCACTTACACTACAGAATCCCCAGTGGCAGAATGCTGGATTAATGGCTCTGTAACTGCAGCCACTGCAGTGGAAAGAGACCTGTGAGTTATTATTTCAGCTTCAATACATAAATGTTAGAAATCGATGTAACACAGTAATGGAGAAAACCAGGGCTGTATTAAAGAGAAAACACCATTTGCTAAAAGGTGGACTTGGATGAAAATGACTATTTAATGACTTAGGCCAGATTGGTGGCTCACAGCCATAATAATGCAGGTAAATGCCTGTGGGCACATGACTGTCACACAATTTATTACACAACAACAAACACTTTAGTAGTTGGTTAGCAGTGATGATTGATTGCCCAGTCACTGGGCTATAGGGCTGAAAACATTTACAGGTACAGCTCTGGTAGAGAGTATACCGATGGAGCCTTCTTCAACTAACCTTTTCTGGATAGCCATGTTGAGCCAAGGCCTATTGTTCTCAGCTGCAATACAATACATAGAACAATACAGTAGAGGATTAGCAGAGAATTCAATCCAATAGCTATGGCTCACTTAATCCTTTTAACCCCTTCCCGACATTTGACGTACATTTACGTCATGGTCGGGATGTACTTCCCGACACATGGCATAAATGTACGTCATGACTTGTAACTGTCACCGCGTCTAGAGACGCGGTGACAGAGGGACGATGTCTGCTGTCCCTGACAGCAGACATCTTCCCTCATTGCCCAGGGGGGGCAGCGATGCCCCCCGCCATGGGCGATCGCTGCGATTGGCTGTTCAAACGTGAACAGCCAAAAGCAGCGTTTACTGTGTGATGTGTAAAATTTAGACTCTGCTGCCCCCTAGCGTCCAAAAAAAATAAAAGAAAGTTGAAATAATGATGTAATAATAAAGTTTAGATATGGTCTATGTTAGTTATTAACTATTTTGAGTGGTATGATTATTTGTCTCACAAGCAGAAAATTTTACATTTTGCAAATAGCAAAATGTTCAATTTTTTTACGACATTTTGGTATTTTTCACAAAAAAAAAAAAACTGTATCGACCAAAATTTACCACTAATTTAAAGTACAATGTGTCACGGGAAAACAATCTCAAAATCACTGGGATAAGTAAAAGCAAAAAAAAGTTATCCCCACTTAAGTGATACCTGTCAGATTTGAAAAAAAGGCCTCTGTCAGGAAGGCAAAAACATGCTGCGTCGGTAAGGGGTTAAAGGGCTAGATGAGGATGGCTCTATCTGTCTGTACCTTCCCCAACACGTTCAGGACCGTTACTAGAGGTGTACGAACTGTGGCATCGCCCAGGAATCAGGGCCCAGGGAGCAGAACCATGTATTATTTCTTTAATAAGCAACTTAATCTTTTCACAAATTCTGTTTTTTAACCACTGTGGGTCACATGCAGAGTTGAATTTACATCTGATGGAGTATCATTGCTTACATCAATGCTCTCTGCACATGTTCAGGAAATGAGTATATACAAAAGCAAGAATGCATGTCAAACGCAATATGACCAGAAATGTAGAACTGTAACTGTATACTCACCCTTACCCTGTGTACAGGCTCTTCAAGTTTTGAACTGCCTCCCTTGCCTGTGACTTGTTCACAGTTTTCCCCAGTGGCATAACTATAAACCTGTCCCCTCCCCAGTCATCATCCCCCCCCCCCCGCCAGCATTTCTTTAGCCACTTCCCTCATGGTGCCTGCTTATTTTCACCTAACGACACATGTCTAACTCATTGTCAGAAGATTCCTCTCCCACCCTCTCTGGCCCCTGCCGGGTCTGGCACTCTTGCTCCCATTCAAAATACATGAATCCTCAGAACCTGTTAGGAAAAATTATGAGCAGAGCTTAAAGTGGTCCTGGAGAGGGGGTGGAAATAATTTCCCTCACCACCTACCCCTCCTTAAAAACCATATGCTCTGGGACACTCACCAACCCAAACACGCCGCTAGCGGGAACACGTGTTGCGGAGGGGGCGGCAGAAGATGATGTCATCTGTTCTCACTCCTCCCTTGGTCACCAAGGTACCCAGCAAGCAGCATTCCTTTGACAGGGTGTCCGTTGGGAGTGAAGCAGACAGCATATTGGTGCACATACAAACAAGACAAAATATGCATATTACAGACAAGTGAACATATATATATACAAAAGATCATACCATCGAAACACTAAGTCTAGAATATGTAAATGCATCTATAATATAATGAAATATTAAGGAATAAAGAATAAATTTAAAAATATTCAAGGAATTAACACGAAATAAGCAAATCAATAACAAATTACTAGAAAATTGTATTAATAAATTATTATTCAATTAAATTAAGGAATTCCACGTTATATGCTCATTAAGCCCTCTGGGGGCAGACATATTCAAATTATATATCCAAGACACTGCTAGGAGTAATAAAGACTTAGTGTGATCACCACCCCTGTTAGACAGTGGAATATGATCAATGATCTGATAACGTAAAGAGGGCAATGTATGATTGCACTCCCTAAAATGTGCCGCAATCGGATGATCCATAGCTTTACCCTCCAATGCCGCCTTAATCGTAGAGCAGTGAAGCACTATATATTCTTTGAACTTCTTTGTGGTCATACCTACATAATATAAGCAATAAGGGCAAATTTTTATGTAGACCACGAATTTAGTGTCACAGGTCAACACATGCCTGATATTAATTTATTTTTTAAGAAGAATGGGGATGTTTAAAAGAATGACTACAGGTAACACACTGCGGGCATTTGTAACACCCTGGGTGTTTGGTTCAATAAGTAGTATTATCAAAACCTGTAATGTCAGTATGAACAAACATTTCCCTATGTATTCTACCCCTCTTAAAACAAGGTATAGGTCTGAATTATGAAAGCACAGTAAGTCTTTATCAGATGCAACAATAGGCCAAAGTGCTTTATATGCAATAGGTAGTGTAGTAAGTATGAAAGAAAAAAATTAAAGGAAAATTTGCTTCTTTGGTCTTAGTAATTGGAAGTAATAAATCATCATGATTTAGTCTCAGTACTTTTTGTTTAGTGGCTAAAAGGGAATTTCATTTATAGCCACGGTCATAAAATTTAGTTACAATAATGTCCAACCGTTCTGGCAATTGGGTGGTGTCATTACATATTCTAGCAGCCCTGACCATCTGGGAATAAGCCAACCCTCTCTTTAGTAAAGGCCGGTGATTTCTACTGGATTGCAAAAGAGTATTTTGGTCCGTGGGCTTAAGGAACATAGAAGTCACGATAGAGCCACCAATCAATTTAACAGTTACATCAAAGAAGTCAATACTGGTAGAACTCCATTTATAGGTAAACTTCATAGTAGAAGACATCCCATTAAGACTCCATCATTGCAAAAAAAATCTCTGAATCCCCATTCCATAAAAGAAACATATCATATATGTATCTACAGAACATCTGGATGTGCGAGAGATGTGTATCAGTAAAGAACATGTATCATTCCTGTTCAAACATATACATGTTGGCATAAGATGGCACAATGCCCGATCCCATTGCACATCCAGACATCTCTGTAGATACATAGAACCGTCAAACATAAAATAGTTATGGTTCAGCACAAAATGTATCAGCTGTAGAAATAGATCAATATCAAAATCAAAATGTTCTAAAGAACCAAGAAATTTGAGCACATTCCTTCTGTATGGGGGATTGACGTGTACAAGCTGGTAACGTCCATGACACACATTAGAAAGCTGGTAGTATCCTTTAAATAACTGGGCTGAACCACAATATAAGGTTGAATTAAGGTGTCCAGTAACTGGGATATTGGTTGGTATAAACTATTGACAGCAGAAATTATAGGCCTTCCTTGGGGGGGCCAATGCGTCCTTATGCATTTTAGGGAAGGAATATAATGCCGGAATGCATGGATAATGTTGTTTTAAATCATCCAAGCAACGTTGAACAATAGAACCAGATTTAAAAGCCTCTTGTAAAACATGGAACAGTTCTTTCTGGTATAATGTTGTTGGATCTGTAGAAAGATGACTATACACAGTACTATCCGATAGCTGTCGATATAATTCAGTGTTATATGTGTTGATGCCTTCGCCTTTATCTGCCGGGCGGATCATGATACTGAGGTCAGCACTAAGATTTTTTAGCGCCTGCTGCTCAGATCTTGACAAATGAGAATGATTTACAGTAGTAGCTACAGAATATTTCAATGCTGAGTCCTCCAGTAATCTAGTATTAGTTTTAGTGGATGCGTTGTTGCTATTTGGATCAAAGGATGATTTAGAATATGATCTTACAAATATACTGTATCAATCAATGACATGCCTGTCGCTGAAAAACTTCCTTAATCTCATATTCCGATTCATAAGGTGAAGGTTGCACTGCCATTCAAACTGATTGTGTTTATTTGTGGGTATGAATGATGACCCTTTACTTAGAATGGCAGTTTCAGCATCAGATGAAGGGTGGCTAGAAAGGTTATATATCAAGGTTTCTTTTTTCCATTTCAACAAAACATGCACTGAGTATGGTTCCCCTACAGAATTAAACTCCTCATCCTCACATACAAGGACAACACTAATTTCAGTGCTGCATACATCTCCAACCTCATGTCGCTTTGTACGGTTGTCCGATGACCATCATCTCTCCTCTACCCTGATCATTGCTTCTCATGCTCGAATACAAAATTTTGCCCGTGCTGCGCACCTTCAGTGGAATGTGCTCCCCCACTCCCTTAGAATCTCCCTGACCTTGCAAAGCTTCAATTGGGCACTGTGAACCCACCTATCTATCAAAGTACACCCTAGTCCTAAAGCTGCTTCTCCAACCCTTGACCATCTCTGCTTTGCTTACATCCTGCCTTCAGGCCACATCCCGCTTACTTGCACCTCAGGACATCTGTCTGTCACCCCTTCCCACTATATTGTTATCTCCTCAGAGCAGGGTCCTCTTTTCTCTTGTTGTCAAAGCCCTCTTCTCCTCACATTTCAATTACAGGTCTCTCCTGCTACTTACATCTAAGCCATGCATGTCCAAACTGTGGCCCTCCAGCTGTTGTGAAACTACAAGTCCCATCATGCCTTGCCACAGTTTTGCGATAAGGGAATGCTAAAACTAATGCAAGGCATGATGGGATGTGTAGTTTCACAACAGCTGGAGGCCAAAGTTTGGACATGCCTGATCTAAGCTGTAGTGTGTATTGAATTGTCATGCTCTTTGTTATCGGTACTCGATTTTTTAAATTTATTTACTTTAATGTTAAGTTCTGTCTCCCTGTTCTGTTCTATTGTATGTCCTTTGCTTGGCACTGTGAAATGCGCTTGGCACCTTATAACTTAATCCTGTACGTTCCATTACAATATCTATAATACGTCAGTCAAGGTGTTTTGTAAATAATTTCATGTTATCATTTGCAATTTACTATGTTCTAAGTAGAATGTTTGTTAGTTAGTACATATATACTAATTGGAAAAATGCTATGCAATAACCTACTATTCACAGTCTTAATAATACACACATTATTCTTTGTAATTAATATTACAGCCCTTGAGGTTATTTACCTTTTGAACTAATTTTCCAAGCTGTATGCCAAAAGAAAATACAAACATATTGCAAATCTTATATACTTCTCTTTAATTTGGTTATATAGATAAATATACAAACAAAGAAAAACATGCTCTTAAATGAAGAAGCATTAATTAGCCCTGCAGGCAGTGTCAGATGTAGAACCACTCCTTTTCCACGGCGTGTGTTGATCTCAGGTGTATCATTTATTCAAGGCATAAAACTAATAAAAGAAGTTTAAAAAAGGTCTAAACCAAATATAAGTGGATGTCAGAATCTACTGTACATTCCTCTGAAAAAGGCACTAAATGACAAATTACCTTGTATAATAATAATAAAAAATTCTAATAACATTAAGAAAAATATACTAATTCCATCTGTTGACAGAACTTGTCATGTTTTCTCTTATATTTCTATTTATCAGTGTCTATTATTAGTCATATAACTAAGGGTCAAGAACCTCCTACTGTAGCCATAGCAAAGAAGAAATTAGGAAACAAGATGATCTAATATGACCACTGGAAGCATTCTTATAGTTAGTTTTAGAAAAATATCCCTAACTCAGGGCCAGATTAAGCCTCGGGGTTGCCCAGGGCACTTAAGACAGGGGGCCTCAGTGGAAGGTGGTGAAAATGGTGGTGGGTTATATTAGACTATGCATATCTCCCAACATGACCCATTCCAGTTCCAGCTCATGAAACCTGATAATCTTGTGTCTCTGCCTGCACTTCTGCATGAATTCTGACTTCCTGGTCCCACTGCTGCTGCATAAGAGGGAGAGCTAGTGATGTCAGTTCACGCCAGCTGGGGGGCCCCCTGTCAATTGGTGGCCCAGGGTACAGTATAGCCTACATCCTCCCCTTAATCTGGCTATGCCCTAACTGTATTGATGTATACCTCCTACTTACAGTATGCATGAGGGATGTCAATGGTCTAGATTATGGGAGAAATGTCATCTTGGAACCCAGGCAAAAAGCCACTAAAACATAGTGAGATGGAACTAGACAGGTTTTGGGGCCAGATGTGAATGGGACAGTAGTGTGGGTGGGGCTTATTTATTTTCCCTTACCAAAGTCATATAGTGGGAGTTAGTAATAAATGCATTATGTTGCCTTGCTTGCATACAAAATGATAATATAATTAAGTGGAATAATAAATAAAACTGACATTAGTGTTGTTAAAGTGTTAATAAAAATGCATACAGGCCTACATTAATTTATCACTGCACAATTAGAAAGTGTATGATTTATACAAATGACATGTACCGTGTTTCCCTCCGCAGGAGTCCTTGGGAAGGATGCAGCAATCATTGCATTCTGGAGCATGGTGCATACATGCAAAACTGCAACTTATGTGTTGTAGAAAATGGGAGCATTTAATGTATATCATATAAATAAATAAAAATGCCCCAGTAAATAGAGAACTCTTTTATATAATAAATATCTGAAAATTGATTAACAGTGCATCAGAAGCCGGACGTAGTGAGAAGAACAACAAACTCCTCTAAGTTGTGCCAAAAAATCTATATTTGTATTATAGATCAAAGTGCTGGCCGGGATCCACAAGGCTCTGTGACAGCATTAGGTAATTCTACAGTCAACCATCCTCAAATATTCTTGTTGTAAGCTTACAGTAGCCGTATCTTCTGTCCCAGGGATACTTTCATAGCCAAATTATTTCTTATTAGCAGGTTTGTAGAGAGGGTGCTTCTGGTGGAGAGTGAGCTCCAAGTGACAAAAACTTCAGATAGAGATGTTTGCTAGGTGGGAAACTAAACCCATCTATGGCAGTACGGACTGTGTAATGGTTAGCATTACTGCCTCACAGCGCTGAGGTCATGGGTTCTATTCCCACCATGGCCCTAACTGTGCGGAGTTTGTATATTCTCCTCGTACTTGCGTGGGTTTCCCTCGGGTACTCCGGTTTCCTCCCACAATCCAAAAATATACTGGTAGGTTAATTGGCTTCCAACAAAAGTAACCCTAGAATGCCTGTGTGTGCATGTACATGTGGAAGGGAATATAGATTGTAAGCTCCACTGGGGCAGGGACTGATGTGAATGTTCAAATATTCTCTGTAAAGCGCTGCGGTATATGTGTGCGCTATACTGTATAAGAAACTGTTATTAAATAATAAATAAAATCTACATTTAGGAATTCCAGCTCAGGTTTCCCAGCCGGGGTCTGATCCAAAAACAAGGCAAAACACAGTGTTTAGGTCTGAAGATTTGACTGATGTCAGGTCCATGGCTGCTGGCATGCTGGCACAAGGCTGTCCTGCGATAATTGTCTGCCACTTTTTCAGATCGCTGGTTGTTCACAACGTGTAGCCAGGAAGTAGGTGTCTGGGGGTAAACTGGCCATTTAGTGGGAGTGCTAAGAAAAATGCAGGCGTGCCTCGGAAAACACTAGGGATGAAATGTACCAGGATGAGAGATTCAGAAAGTGAGAGATTTGGTAAGAAATCTCCAGTTTTTCTAAAGCGCCAATCATTTCCACTGCAAAATCAAACTGGTGTAAATGATTGCCGCTTTAAAAAAACCTGGAGATTTCTTACCAAATCTCTCACTTACCTAATCTCTCATCCTATTACATTTAACTCTGTGAGTGTCCAGGGAAACACTAGGCTGTCTGAGTGTTTTAGGGGAGGGTGTTTGACGTCAGCTCCAGGCCGGATACGTCTTTTTCCTTTGGACCACCGAGAAAATCTCTAGCTACTCCTAGCCTGTGACCGTGACGACTTGTGCCCAGTGAAAATCATTTGATAATGAGCCTGTTACAATGGGTTTTGGACATATTAGCACAACGACGAATAGATGTGTAGCCATACACCTCCATTTTATTTAATCCCCCCCCCCTTTCTCTGTTTGCATTGCTTAAAATGTAAAACTTTAAATGAAAAATACTTTACATATTGTATATTTCTTCATTTATACATTTTGTGATGACACTTGAAATCTATTTTCGATCTGTAATTTATTGATGTTAACGGATATTTCTTTAATCTATTGAATAAAAAGTAATTAAAAAAATATCAATGAGAACCAGCATAGATTTGTGAGGGATAAGTCATGCGATTTAATTCGCTTCTATAAGGAGATGAGTGAGACCTTAGACCAGGGCAATGCAGTAGATGTGGTCTACTTATATTTTTCTTAGGCCTTTCATACAGTGATATTTATTATTATTAGGTAATATATTTATTTATGACCTAGACAATGTTCTAGTGAGCAAAGTGTCCATTTTTGTAGATTACACTAAAATGTGTAAATTATTTAATTTGGAACAGGATGTACAGTAGTCTCTCAACAGGAACACTTAAATAAACGGAAGGGGGCAATTAAATGGAAGATTAGGTTTAATATTGATAAATGTAAGATGATCTATAGATTAAATGGGGGAAAATATAGGGGAATCAACAATGAAGAAGGATTTTGGGGGATGCTCATTGACAGTAGACTTAGCGGCACTGTCCAATGTCAAGGAGCAGCAGCGAAGGTAAAGAAGGTATTAGCATGCATAAAAAGGAGCATAGAGGCTAGGGAAGACAGTGTAATTTTGACACTTTATAAATCATTGGTTCAGCCTCATCTAGAATACAGTCTACAGTTTTGGTCACCGCTCCATAAAAAGGACATTTTGGAACTTGAAAAGGGTCAGAGAAGAGCAACAAAATTGATTAAGGGTTTAGAGTGATTGGGTTATGAGGAAAGGCTAGCCAGGTTAGGTACATTTACAATGATCAAGAGATATCTAAGAGGGGATATTATCAATGTTCCCTCTAATTTTACGAAGGCTGTGTGCGGCAAAAGATACTGGCTGTGCCAGGTACATAAAAGCCACCACAATGCCAGGTACATAAAAGCCCCCCCACAGTGCCATGTACATATATGCCCCCCACAGTACCAGGTCAGGTACATAAATGCCCTCCACAGTGCCATGTACATAAATGCCCCCCACAGTGCCAGGTACATATGCCCCCCACAGTGCCAGGTACATATGCCCTCCACAGTGCCACTTACATATATGCCCCTCACCAGTGCCAGGTACATAAATGCCCCCCCCCCACAGTGCCAGGTACACAAATGCCCCCCACAATGCCAGGTACATATATGCCACCACATTGCCAAGAACATATATGCACCTCACAGTGAAGGTACATATATGCCCCCCACAGTGCCAGGTACATATGCCCCCTACAGTGCCAGGTACATATATGCACCTTACAGTGCCAGGTACATATATGCCGCCCCACAGTGCCAGGTATATAAATGCCCCCCACAATGCCAGGTACATATATGCCCCCACATTGCCAGGAACATATATGCACCTCACAGTGAAGGTACATATATGCCCCCCACAGTGCCAGGTACATAAATGGCCCCCACAGTGCCAGGTACATATGCCTCCTACAGTGCCAGGTACATATATGCCGCCCCACAGTGCCAGGTACATCTGCCCCCACAGTGCCAGGTACATATGCCCCCTCACAGTGCCAGGTACATATATGCCCCCACAGTGACATTCCCCTTACCATGGGGTTGTCGTGCCTAAATCCAGTGACTTTGGTGGGCCGCGGGCAAGTGGTCTGCTGCTCAGCTACTCAGTGCGCACCATGCACGCTGTGCAGTGCCGGCCTCTGACATCAGATGCCACACAGCACGCAGGTTAGCTGTAGGCTTTAATATGGCGGTGCCCTGCACAACTGCTCAACTGACACATGCCTGGAGCCGGCTACAGCACTGACAGGCGTGCAGGCGGCAACATACGTTTGTTCGCTCTGCCCTAATGTGTGTGCAGGCACTCAGTGAGTTGTGTGCATGTGAGGGAACACTGGATATGATTAATATATACAAATATACAGTATAAAGGGCATTCATTATAATGTACCAAATTCAACTAGGATTGGAAAGACACTTTGGGTCATCGGGGACTCTGGTTTATAATAAATTGATGGTAAACTCATCCGGGTCATCAGTTATTGGTTGAACTTGGTTCTGTTTAATAGATCAACAATTAGTAGATAGTCAGTCAATGGGTCATCCCGAAAAGGTTGGCATGCAAAAGGTTGACAGGGTCAAAAGGTCGACACGAAACAGGTCAACATGCAATAGCTGTGCATATGCATTGATATTCCCCTTTTTCACCTTCTTTGTGCATATGCAGCCACCACTACAGTGGCGTAGCTACGTTTTGGGCGCCCCCCCCTCCGTTAGGGGGGGGGCGCCCACCCCCCCCCCCGTCACCGCCCCCCCGCCAAGCACCCCTACCCCGCCGCCCCACCGCCCATGCAAACCCCCCCTCAATCCCCCACAGCCTTACCTATTGCGCTGGTCCCGGCGGCTCCGTTCTTCTGCTGATGACCACCAGAAAATGGCCGCCCCCATATAGCACACAGTTCTCTGAAACTGTCTGCTATATGGGGGCGGCCATTTTGTGGTGGTCCTCAGCAGAAGAACGGAGCCGCCGGGACCAGCGCGATAGGTAAGTCTGCGGGGGATTGAGGGGGGGTTTAACTATAGCACCGCAGCCCCCGGCGCCCCCACATGCACAGCGCCCCCCGCGGTGGCGGGGGCTGCGGTGCTATAGTTATGCCGCTGCACCACTAGCTGTGCATCATAAGGATATTGGATGATAACGTTTTGTCATGTTATCTACACAAGCACTTCATTTTTATGGCTGACTGATAGATTTTGATTCATCTCCATATCATTGTTAGGTCATAAGCGCTTGGGGTCATCCCAATAATATTTGCATTGTTGGATGAGGTGTCTGTCTAAGTGTTTCAGAAGTGAGATGCAATAAAGCCAAATTCTACTTATTATAGTACTTCCAGTAAGTATGACATATTTTTATTATGTGCTTTCTTATTTTATTACTACAACGGTGTGAATGATATTTGAAGGGTTTCTATATTATTCTTTTGAAGACTGAACTACTGTATAGTGTAAATAAGCACAAAGAGGTCCCAAACAAATGCAACATTATTCTGAAATTATCACACATCTAGATATCTAATTGGTCTATTTGCTAAGCTTTGGAGAGAGATAAAGTACCAACCAACCAGCTTCTACTGTAACTGTCATTTTTCAGACACAGAACTTAACATGGCAGTCAGGAGCTGACTGAATGGCCCATTATCTTGTTCATTGTTTTTGGGAACTCTTCGATGGCCTTGCTCTAGTATTTCAGACACTATTTTGGAACTACTTAGTTTTCCCTAGGAATTAACCTGAGAAAAGTATCTCAGAAAGCACATTACTCTATATGGGGGGATTCAATTAGGTGTGAGTACATTTTTAATTCAATTCCAAACTCGCATTTCTTTTTCAGAGTAAGTTCAGTGTTTTGTCCGTACCCCTTGAGCTGGTGAATAGGTAGGGAAGATATTTATTTTAAGGTAAAAATGTCGGGGCATGCTTTAGAACCTCTTGGATGCCCTTCCTAATGACTACTGGCACCTAACTGTATTCACCCACAGTGTCACCTATCAGTAAGTATACAGCTCTGAAGACACCGAGGTTGAATACTAGCCTGTGGTAATTGTGCAACAACCCATGACAAATCTTCTTCCAGTTGTCTACTTTTACAAATTGGATGGACCACAGTTAATTGTTTGTCGCTGTGAAATAATGCAACGATATTACTGAGCAATTACCTCTTTCTCCACCAATAGATGATTAACCACAGGGCTCAACACTGGGTTACAGTCAGTCGTTTAACAAAAAACACTTCTAGAAATGTACAGTATAACTATATTAACAATAGCATCCATGAATAGCATCTGTGCTAAAGCGCACATTACTGACTGCCAAGAAAATAGGGTAATACTATTGCTTAATCAGAATTACAGTTAATAAATTGTTCAACATACAGTATGAAGGTTCTGGCACTAAATTAATTTGAATCACCAGGAGATGAAAGTAAATTCAGCACTTACTGTATCTTCGTCCGGATGCTGTGGTACCTGGCGAATCTTAATAATGTTGGTGTCTGATGCATGAGTATTATGCCATTGGTGACCATAATATCAACATGAAGCAGCAATACATTGTCTCAGTGGACAGTGTAATCTGCCCAACTATCATGTGTGTTGGAGGTGATTAGGGTAACAAAAGACTGAAGTTCTATGGGGAGTACACATACACAGTGTTGTACTGGGGCAAGAAGGGCCTATGGGAAAATGTTGTGGTAGGTTCCACAATCCTGTGCATTATAATGTAACATATGCATAATATATAATTAGTCACAATCTAGAACTTAATCCTTAGAGGAGAGGATGTGTCTGCAGGCAATGGGGCCCACCAAGAGCTTCCCCAGTACCCTGTTAGCCAGTCCAGCTCTGGACATGCACACTCAACAATATGGCGTTAGGCCACCACCAAGTTGTGCCTTATACCGATATCCAAGGATGCAGGCTAAGATTGCAGGATTTGCGGTTGCAGGTTTGCAGCAAACCAGAAGAGTGCAATATGGGTTAACACCAAATGTTGTCCCCCGGGAGCGCTTATGCTGAGTTGCTTGCATAAATATGATCAGCTGCTGAAGTGGGGATGGTCAATCCCCAGGGAGAACTTCAAAACAGAAAAACACAAGAGGAAGCAGCGCTCAAATTAAAAATGAGTGAATCAATTGAATAAAAATTCTTACATTTAATATTAAAAATTAATAAATATAGGACATTAATTAAATTGACACTTTTTGCATAATATTAAGACACATATGTCGCTTTTGTAGGAAATCAGTTAAAAGATAATATATATCATGGCTAGGTGATCAGATCTCATGTGGGTAGATGAACCCCAATCGGGGTGAGAGTATGTCTTGCACTGTCCACAATGCGATGGTCTCAATTGGATGGAGTCCTGTAAATGTGGCAATAGGTTGTCCTGTGTGCCCACCGAGGGAGTGGCTGATGTGGTGAGCCTGACTACAACCTCGTGGCACTCTGAGCTTCCCCAGTACCCTGTTAGCCAGTCCAGCCCTGGACATGCACACTCAACCATATGGCGTAAGGCCACCACCAAGTTGACTTCCATGCCTTATACTGATATCCAAGGATGCAGGCTAAGATTGCACGATTTGTGGTTGCAGGTTTGCAGCAAATCAGTTAGACAATCACTGATAACTTAATTGGCTAGACCAGACTCCAGGCCAGTTTTTTCATGGTTCATTTTCGGGCAAATTATTACGATTTCAATAATTAAGGTGACAGTGTGTGAATGTGGGTGTGGGAAAGGAAGGCAGGGAGAGTTGAAGGAAAGTAATTTGTGATCAGAGAACAGGAAGAATAAGTTAGAGAAGTCCAATATCACAGTGGTGAGAGAACTTGTCGGCTATATGAAGTGGCCATTACTGCATGCGGATGAGATGACTGGGTGAAAAGGAGGGACGAGCAATTGGGAAGTAGTTGGAGTAATCAGTTTTGTTGAAGTTCTCATGGATAAAATATAACAATAGATGATATTGTATCAATGCATTGTAGCTAGATAGGCTGTGTCTATTCTCAATTTGGCTAAAGAACCTACAGTATTTGATCTTCTATGATCCCATGGACCACCATTATTTACAAAACACATAAAAATCTTGCACCAAGCAACCTGACCACATTTGTAGCTCAGAAAGGTTTTGATTGGCATTAAGCCAAAGTATGTGTCCACCTTTTAAATACCTTAAAAACCTAACTTGTTCTATGGTTATGTTTTATCTTCTGAATGATGTTAGTAGGTCAGTAGAAAAGAACAAAGAAAACCAGTTTTAATGTTCTGTGCATTATTTTGCATCCTTTCCTAGTCGACCTTTATTTTACGTGGTTCTAAACATTTACCCATTGGATAAGTAAATAATGATTTTGCGCAGACACTGATGTCATACATTCTTGCTATTTTCTATTAGCCAAAGTCCAGTCTTTCTCGCTTTTATTTTTTCAAGCTCCGACACAAAAATCCACATTGCGCACCTGAAGTAAGTAAAAGCAAATCTTTTATGAGCTTACCAGGAAGATGTTTGCTTTGTGAGATTCATGGAAAAAAGAAGCCAGTGAATACGGTGCAGCACTGTCTATAAGTGAAAAGCTTCAGAGATGAAAGAAAGTGGAGCAATGAATTGAATGTTGTTTTTGCCATGATGAAAAAAAGATTGGATTCTAGCTTCTTTTTAAACCTCAGCACAGGTGATCGTCATTCGTTCTGTCAAAAAAGCATTTTCTACAACATGACCTGAACAATGCAAGTGTGATTGCAAGGATCAAGCTTGATTGAAGGCTACACAGGTTATTTATCAAAAGATATTTTTAGTGCTATTCACTTTTGAAATGACACTGTGTTAGGAGACCCATTTTGTGTAACTCCGTGTATTAATACATGGTGACGCAGAGGCGGATTACAGGGACGTTGAAAAATAAATCCCAAACAATGCTTATTTGTCTTGTAGAGATCTTTTTGTTGACTATAGCAAAAATGTGTTGTTACCTTAATGTTTAATAAAGCTAGACATGAAAGCAGCTGTTGTCTATGATATTTGGTTAATGGACTTCTACTTAGATGGAGTCTCTGGGAATTGCATGTTAAATAGTAAACTGTTGAATTGAGGGTGGAGCCAATATTCTTGATAATGCAGCCTTACCAATCTACTAGCAGCTGGATCACATCACAGAGGCACATCCTTCTTTTTTCTTTTTTTTTCTTTTTATTCCACAAATTATAGTCTGTGCCAGGATTGCTGACCATGGTTCAGTTTCATTTGGCTAACTTGGAAACTGGCCCACCTGTCTGGAGCACAAAACAAAAATGCCTACAGCATATTCTATGGGGTAAATTGACTAATGCTGTGTTCACACTGCGAGTGTGAACAACACGGCTTTCCCGTCATTTTAATGCCGGGGACTGCGGCGCCAAACCCCATTCTCACTGTTAAGGCAAATTCCCGGGTGAAGCAGTTTTACACGGTAATTTGCCTTTTAACACAGGTTTTTTTGCAGTGTGAACGGGTCAACCCGTGTTTGCATACCCGGATCTCAAACACGGGTGAAAAGAAGGGTTGGAGACCTGGGAATTTTGACATGGGTTGACCTGTTCACACTGGGAAAAAAAAGTGTTAAAAGGCAAATTATCGACATGCTAGACCCGGGAATTTGCCTTGCAGTGAGAACCTTCTTTTAGCCCTCAGTAGTGCCTCGGATGTGTTTCATGGCCCAAACAAGCCTTTGTTTTATTGCTGCAGAACAGCCGAAACTCCAGAACCCATTCATTGGTCCATGAAAAAGGCCTTATTTATAACTATGAATTTTACATTATTTTCCAGTTATTGCTACCTAAATTTGTTTCAATAATAGCAATTTACCATTTACCTTTGTATTATTTTGTTTACTTTAACATCTATTTGTATTATAAAAACTACTACAAAACTTTTAAATACCAGAACCACAAGCACAGTGAGAATAGTATTGATATGTATATTAATCATAAAGTAAAATAACTGACACAATATATAAACTTAGTAATCAACCACCATATTGTTGAACTTGAAGAAAAAACATCTAAAATTTACTGTATACATAAATAATTGAAACGTAGAGAGTAATCTGCTATGAATCAGAAGGAAATTGAGAAAAATTTGTAATAAAAGAATATCAAAAGGGGAAAAAGCCAAACTCCAAGGGGTAAATATACTGAGATGGGAGTTCTATATAAGATGGGTTGTTGCTATGGGCAACCAATCATAATCTACTTCTTATTTATTTAACACATTCTAGAAGATAATGAATAGACTCTGATAGGTCTCCCATAGCATCGTCCCATCTAAAATAGAACTCCCATCTTAGTTCATTTACCCCCAATAGTTTTTTGATATGGGTTTGAGTTGAGTCATCCAACTGTGCAATGTGAAGTCCCCATCATTTCTGAAAGCGGAGCACACCCTTTTCTTGGGGTCTTGGGGTGTGGATTTATTATTGAAGTATACGGTATAATCCACAAAAGGATATGTTTGACAGTACTAAGAAATGTTTGATTGGAATAGTCCAATTAAGCAGAATTACTTTTCTCCTTAATCACTTTGTGAGGGTGATCTAAAACCAGTAATGAATATTAGCAGATTGGTGGAAATTGGATGGTAAGTCTTAATTATTATTAGTCCTGATTATTATATGTATATTTCTCATTCAGTGTGCAATAGGGATACAAACTGTTTTTTTTTTCCTATCCAGATTTACCCCTCCCTGTTGGCACCTGAATGACAGACCTCTGATTAAGCAGCTTGCCAATAAAAGTGTTGTGCAAGTCTTAATTTAAGGCTAGGGAATTTATACAATACCTAGGGTCAGCGGGTCACAGGAATTGATGTAGGGTCGTAGTGCTGGCTGAAGTCAAATCTAGAAATTACAACGATTATTGGTATTCCAAAAACAATGAAATTCATACTGTAGCTTAGGAATCAGAAAATGTGAACAATAGTATCTCTAGCTGCAGCTACTAAACCTAAGTCTCAGATGTGTGCAGGTCTGAGATTGTACACATGGGCCCTCATTCTGGTTGGCTCACAAATCAGTGTTAGTTCGCTGCTTTGCAAGCCTTGTAGCCGAATGCCCGCTTCTGCTACTCAATGATTTTTCCCTGCAGCGCTGCAAATGGATGTTTTGCATAAACATCCATTCGTAGCCTTGCATGGGTGCCTGAAATCATTCGATAGTCGGCATTTTTGAAGTGCTCGCTAATCTAAGTAACTATGGTGCCTTAAATTAGCAGCGCCCTGCTCCATGAACAGGGCAGGCAGCTGACATCCGGTAACATCAGCTGCCCACCTACGGAAGGCAGGTAGCCAACCTGTTCGCATGGGGACGCTCAGCATTTTCCTGAGCGCACAAAGCGTTTTCGTGTAAACGCCCCCTAACCTTCTCGCAAATATCAGCAACTTGCGTACACACATGCAGTGACGGTCACATATCCTGCAATGATTGGCCATCTGACTGATTCTATGCTCACACAGAATGGTCATGGGCACTGGAACACTGTCTGCATGTTCTCTGCATATGAGATAGCAGATGTAGGCAGGAATATGCTGCGGCACACAAGTGTTTTTGCTACCACTCCCTTTTAACCTCCTCTTGTCAATCATTTGTGATTACTCCTATTGTGCGTCCTTGCAAATGTACCTTGGAGTATGGGCAGTGTGATCGCGATGTATGTACAGTCGGGCGATAAATATCAGCATTGTGTCTCTATATGAATCAGGCCCACTGTACCTACATATTTGCCTCTACTGTATTCTTCTTTTTACATAGCAATGTTCACATGTCATTTCACACTATTCAGATCAGAAGTATTTATGTGTATATGGACTGCAAGGCATGCAAGGAGGGAAGAGCCTCACCTAGTGCTTCAACGTGAGAGATCATTTATGTGACTTTAATATGTGTACACCAGGAGGGCTGATTTTATGACCCAGGCATGGCCCAGCTCCGTGTTACATCTGAGGTGAGTCTCTGGACACCTTGTTTTCTTCTAATATGTAGAATAAGGGCATGGCCACACATTTGCTCTAATTGTAGGATGGGTGGATAAAGTGTGCTTTTGATAAGGATATAATGTGTTATGATGTTTGCATTTGAAAAACAAAGACAAATGGGCTGAGACTTCACTTGGCACTTCCTTGCTACTCAGTACTTTATGTGACCCAGTGTTACCCCTCACAGCCATTATGCACTAATCCTATAATGCAGTTGGAGATAGAAGAGGCTATTTAACAGTAGAATAATGGATTGCATAGGTTATATTCTAATGTTTAACAAGCAGGCACGATACATGAGAAGGTTGCGACAGCTATCCTTTGATTCCTCGGGCTCAAGATCACAGATGAGAAACACCTGGCTCTTCCCGACAATTACAACGTACATTAGTACAAGAAAGTATTTCTGAATACATTTATGAAAGTTTATTAAATATACATTACACAGAATATGTCTGCATTGGGTCAATATGGAGGAAGCGGGGGTGGTATAGATCTTCAGTGTCTAGGTAGACAATCATAAGGTAGGCCTCAAAAGGTTGACAGGCATTAGGTTGACAGGGTCCAAAGGTTGATAGGACAAAAGACAACAAGTAAAAGGTAGACAGTGGGTGAGGTTGACAGGAAGAAAAAGTTGATAAGGGCAAAAGTTCAACTTGGCAATAGTTAGCACAAATGCTTGGCACACTACAGGCAAGGTTCCACTCTCCACTACCACTGCACTCCCTCAAGTTACCATGTAAATCAATCACATGTTGGGGAACATTTTACCAAAACCAAACAAGTTGTGTCGATCATTTGTGTGCCAACCATTGTCTTGTCGACCGTTTGACCCTGTCAACTTTTTGTGACTGTTGACATTAATGCATGTTGACTTTAAATCTGTTGACCATTTGTACCTAATGCATGTCGAGCATACGGCATTGATCAAATACAGTACATATGCTATAACATTAGTATAATTGCATATGTAAAAAGGAGGGTGGACCTGACAGCAATTTCCCACTATTAACTACAGCAAATAAAGCAACAGGATGACAATATGACCCTGATGCCAGATCAAGTGTGGATAAACCAGAATTATCTCCTGTGACATCTATATCCATTAAAGACAAGGGGCCGGATGAAATGCCGCCCAAGTTCTGCGGCTGTGCGGGATGGCGGCCTAAAACTCAGAAGTTTTGCTCAGTGCCAATCATTTGCAAGGCATGGTTTTGCCTTGTAAGTGATTACTCAATAAAAAAAACTTAATGAACCTGTATGGCCTTGTCAAGGCTCAGCTTGAGCCAGGCAATGCAAAGTCATATGCCGGATCAGGATTGCTCCAGCTGCTGGCTTGTTGCATTTCTTTTTGAGACTGGGTCCTACCAGGTAATCACCAATAGAGTTATGGACATTTCACTATCAACCTTGTTGGCTGTCCTGAAGACCCTCACCTACATCTGCATCTACTTCCAAAGACAGGAGTCACAGTGGTTTGATATACAGTAAGGGTAGCTTTCTATAGTAACACACAGGCATGCATAATGTCCTGGGACCTATAGACAGCACACATGGTGGGCTGATGCCTCCTAAGTAAAGAACAGAGATATAAATAATAGGTACCATGTCTATTCTACAAATGTGCAGCTGGTGTACGATGCAAAACAAAAATAATGATCATTGTAGTTGACTATCATGGCTCATGCCACAATTCCTTTATCCTCAGTCAGTCCTCTTTCTATAAGTTTGTGGTGGAACAAATGGAGAGGGATGGGTTCTGGGTATGGAGACATCTGTTTGTCACATTATTTTATAATCACATTATATGTGCATTCTGTTGTTAAACTATTTAACCCCATATCATTTTTTGTGGTTAACAGCTGATTAAGTCTATGGCAAGTATTCAATGCCGGGGGCGAACGGTGACAGCGAGCAGGGCTGCCTGCTCACAGTCACCACTCACCCCCACAGTATTCAACTGACTCCCCTAATGCGCCGATTCCCCCTCGCTCCATTTTTGGAGCAAAGGGGAATCGGCGTATTTTGCTACTGAAGAAGCGAAACCCACGTTGAAATGCAGCTGATTCGCTGAATTAGTCGTGGGTTTCGCTGTTAGGGGGAATACTCGCCGTCCTTTGACAGCAGTGATTCCCACAGAACATTGAATAGGTTGATCGGTCGGCGAGGTGTTTAACCACCTCACCAGCCGTGGCGACCCGCATAGAATATGGCCCTATGGCTGTGCCTGCTTTCTGACTTCATGCAAACCTCCCAACATGACCCATTCCAGGAGTGACAAAATGCTCTGTTCCTGGACTTCCTTCCCAATAGCAATTGCAGATATGGGGCAGCAGTACTGTCCAAAATTCAAATAGGGGATCCCCACTAACTGCCACCCCCAAAACACTGCCAAATATCACAGTCTGGGTCTCGCTGGCAGTTGGTGTGGCTCCCTTATTTGAATTTTGCACTGTGCTGCAGCCTCACATCTGCAACTGCCGCTGGCAAGGAAGTCCAGAATATGAGTATTTTGTCCCTCCTAGAATTGGTCATGTTGGGAGGTACAGTATGCTTTATGTTGCCTCCGTAGGCTCCTGCTGAGCATAAGTTTAATGATACCCACAAATCCACTAGATCAGTGATAGAATGCACTTTTGGCCTATTAAAATGTAAATTTATATGCCTTAACTAATCGGGTAGGAATTCGTCTAAATAGTCCTTGTAAAGTCGTCAATATTGTGCTGTAGCTGTTTATTGCATTATTCGCTGTTACATTAGCTGCAGCAACAAGCAGTGCCAGACTAAGGTCTAAATGGGCCTGGAGCTGAAAATTATCAAGGGCCTATTATTCGCAATAATAGGGATTGTGGCCAGCACCTAATAATGTGTGTGTGTGGGGGGGGTGGGGGGTGACCAGTCTTCTGTTTGAGTGGTCTGCTTATGGGTTTTCTCTATTTGTGTAAATACTTTCAACTAATTATATATGCCTGGAAAAGGTAGGGGGCTGGCATAGGAAAAATGCAGGGAGATATATTGGCGGGTGCCCTCCAAAGGTGCACCGCAGGATGCCGATGTCCTAAGATACTAGCGGGGTGAGGCATCATTCCAGTCATAAAGAAAATACTGAAAGCAGAAACTTGGTAGACAACGTTTCAGCACCTTTTACGTGGTCACCTAAATTTACCACACCATATACCCCTTATACAAATCATGCAACACAATCCCATTATACTGTACTTGCCTCTTACACATTATGCCACATGGAATGAGCCAAAATTCACACCAACTGAGCCAAAATTCACACTTTGGCACACGGATTGAGCAATAATGCACAATATGCTCCATAAACAGGGGCATTGCGCGCATTAAAAATGTACACCATAATGCCCATTACATGTTAAGCCACACACCATAATGTCCATTACGTATTATGCCAAACACCATAATGCCTATTTAAAATTATGCTACATAAGTGCTGCTTACTTACATGCTCATTGCCAGGGGTTCCATGCTCATTGCCAGGGGTTCCATGCTCGTTGCCATGTGGGATTACATGCTCATTGCCAAGGGGGAATACATGTTTGCGTTAACTGGGGACAGCCGCCGCTGGGCAGAAATTACAGCCATTGACAGCAGGGCAGAGAGCAGGGGGCTGTCCGGCTGTATTCAGAGCACTACAGGTCCCGGCTCTTTGAAATAATACCCCTTTCTCACCAGAAAATGCAGGGATTTACCCAGGAATATGGTCCCAGGTTCATGCAGGGACATTCCCGGGCTGGCCCCTTTTACACCAGCCTAGTCCCATCATTTTCTGGTGTGAGGGGGAGAGAAAACCACACCCCCCCTTTAAACAACCAGCTATATCATCGGAACCAACTGACCCATTTACATGTGGGCTTTGAATGATTTTGGTCCCATGAAACTGGGTCGCTTGGTTCCAGAGAAATCTGCCCTCAAACAACATGAACAGTCAAGAATTACATTTCAGAAATGAAAAAAAAAATAGGTTTACCCGCAATATCTCTAGTACCAATGAACCCCTATGGACCAGTATCAGATTGAAGGCCCAGCGATTTGGGTTTGATTGAGATCAACCTCGAGCTTCTGTGATGCCGGAGAGGGAACTGGCAGCTGTTAGAACCGGGTGGGTGTTGGCTCCCATGTTATCAAATGCGGATCCCATGTTATCAAATGGGGAAAACGTTGCCTGGTGGTATCTCTGGTTCACAAGGGGCTAACAACGTGGGGCTGGGCTCGTTGGAAAGCCCTGATCCTCAGTTACAAAATGGGCCTATTTGTAGCTGTAGTTCCATCAGGCCCATTGTTTATCCGGCCCTGGTAACAAGATTATGTATAGACAATGAGCCGGTAAAATTTTTGTTACCATCAGGTACCATAGAGGTAAATATTACTTGGCTAAAATAATTATGTAGGATACAGGAATAAATGTTTGTGTAAATGCATTTGAACAACTTATTCCATTAACTAGAGCAGTGGTTCCCAACCTGGGGTACTAGTACCCCTGGGGGTACTCTGCAGACCAGTTGGGGGTACTTGAAAATAATATTGGTAATAGCGGAAGATGAAAAAAGTCTTTGATGGCAGAAGAAGAAGAAGATCCATTGCTATGGAGAAGAACCATGTTGTGTCACTTATGGTTCTGTCTTCAGTATCATCAGCGTCTCATTGTGCTTTTGCCTGACCAGCAATCCAATGGGAGCTACCCATGCTGCCCTCAGACATCAGCAATCATCTGCCCTGCACTGATACAGGTGGAAGAAGCAGCGGCATTAATCCTACAGGTGTTAACGGGAACCCTGGAGACAATACACAACCAGCGGCCAGACAGGGAAGGGCACGATTCCTGTCCGCTACTCCTTAATATAAGGACAGGATACACATACCGCTCAGGGGGTACTCATCAATGAAAATCCTAATCAAGGGGTACGGGAGAGAAAAAAGGTTGGGAACCACTGAACTAGAGTAAGCTGTGTTAGGTACTAAACCGAAGTACCTTAGATATTATGTAAAACTAAGTACTGTACTTTTCTACTCAATGCCCATACACCCTTAATAGCCTTATTTAAGTTTTTTTTTTTTACAGTATATGGTACTGTAGTTGCTTGGCCCATAATGTGGGGTGGTAAAATGGCTATGTTGAAACAAAAAATATACTTGCATACTTAAAAGTGTAAGTGTTAACAAGATTTGTTTTTCGTTAAATCCAACAAAACATTAAATTACCAGCAAAGAAGAAGTGGTACTTGTGAGTTATCCGGGCTCCCGATTTTTTGATTGTATGCCTTAAGTTAAGGCATACAATCAGATGCGATGCGATATCGCATCGCATCGCATCGCATCCGACCATCGGATGCGATGACCCGATTTTTCCATAGGAATCAATGTTAAAATGGACTGAGTCCATTTTAACATGGAATTCAATGGGAAAAAGGGGTCCTTTTCATACCCCTACTATCCAAGTGGGCATGGAGTTGGATATAAATCTGTGGCGAGCGTAGCGAGCCACCGAGCCCGAAGCGTGGCGAGCGAAGCGAGCCCCGCGAGGGGACGGTATTCCGTGTCCCCTCGCGGGGCTCGCTACGCTCGCCACGCTTCGGGCTCGGTGGCTCGCTACGCTCGCCACATGTTTATATCCAACTCCATGCCCACTTGGATAGTAGGGGTATGAAAAGGATCCGATTTTCCCATTGAATTCCATGTTAAAATGGACTCAGTCCATTTTAACATTGATTCCTATGGAAAAATCGGGTCATCGCATCGCATCGCATCGCATCGCATCGCATCGCATCCGATGGTCGCATGCGATGCGATGCGATGTCCCGATCCGACCCGATTTAAAAATCGGACGCCCGGATAACTCATAAGTACCGAAGAAGTTTTTAAAAAATATATAAATAATAGAGGTATTACACAATCTGACTGACTGTTCATGATATCTGAATAAAATTAATGTGAAATGTCTAGGCACAGAACCATATATAAGTAGCACTGCACACTTGTCAGTGGCGCACGCAGGGGGTTTTCTGAGTACCCAGAAACCCCCCAGGTGTCTAAGGGCCCGAGGCTGAAGGGTCCCCTCTTTCCAGGGGTGCAATAATTTAAAAAATCGGCCCTTGGCAACCGGAGATATCTGACTTCAAGTGGTCCACATACAAGCCTGTTAATTGCTATTCCCAGTCAGATATTTCAGGTTCTGTCTGACATAGAGTTTTCTGAGGGTATATTCCAAAAGCTGGGACTCTCCCCCTTTAATGGACTCTAGTAGCTTGTCTCTACTGTTCCAAGAACTAGAGATATCAGCCTTCCAGCAGCTGGTTACTGCTCCAGCTCCACACACCTGGTATGTAGTTTTATATACTCGTTGGCAGATTGCTCTGCCTCCTGAATTCTGATCCCCTAGTCACCAATACCATTTGGTAGGTGGGATTCTCTAGTTTTTAATTCCATTAAAATCTAAGAAATCTATTTCCGGGAACTGGAGATATCTGCAGTCAAGCAAGCTGTACTCCCACCAGAAAATTATGAATAATAAGCCCACTCCACTATACACCCCTCCTCTGCATTTTAAACACCCTCTACCTCCCTGGAAGTTATGTATTAGGGCCCCTTCATTCAGCCCAATGCCCCCTTCTCCCACCCCATCTCCCATCATCTGTGCAGTAAAGGGGTAATTAGTGGAAATTACTGATCCAGGCCCTACATGCTGAGCGGTTGATATAATACCCCCTACCACCCGCGGGACATCAAAGCTTTCCCCACCCCTACTGCTGGAGGATCGGTAGGTGCCCCAATACATTGCTATTTCCAGGGGTCTACACTGCTGTTGACGCCCCTGTATGTATATATATGTATATATATATATATGTGTGTGTGTGTGTGTGTGTGTGTGTATATATATATATTATTTATATACATTTGGTCTATCTACAATACTTTAACTGACCCAGCATATACTGGGCCACCTAAGTGTCCATCTCCGTGCTTTGCCCCGCCCCTCTGGAAACCCCCTTCTGAAAATCCTGCGTTTGCCCCTGCTTGTTACGAAGCTCAACAGAGGCCACTGGGAATCCAATAGCTTCATGACTTGGTGCCACAACATGCTAGTCAGGATTGTGATGGCTTCTCAGATTGGGAGATCTTCAGTTGGGATGAATTCTGGATCTAGAGTAGACACCAGTTGGACTTGCACCTCCACAGAAGTTCCACTGTGACTGAAGCATGGCCAAGCAGATGGTGGCTGTTTTTTTGGGCAAGTCTGTTCATGTTCCATACCACTCATGCAGCAGCACACCATCACTGGTGTGTGGAATAGGTATGTCAACCAATGCCTTTCTTGAAGCCTTTCCAGGTGCCGACCAAGAAACTGTGCTCATTATGCCCTTCTCCATCATGTTAATGCACCTGCCCATAAGTCCAGGAAATTTGTGGATATTCTGGCCCATGAACGCATCCAGGAGCTTGGTCATCCACCATAAAGTCCAAACCCCTGTGACTTGTTAGTGTTCCCACAAATTAACCGCAAGATGTGTGCGATTACTTTTGAGTCACCTGAAATGGTAGTGGAGACCTCCATCCTGCATGTCGAAGACATACCTGCTTCAGACTGGTCCAGCTGCTTCACCAAAAGGTTTGAGCACAGGCATGTTTGCATTTACTCCTTTGATGAATACTTTGAAAAAATTAACATTTTGTAAATATAATACTTTTTGTGAATTCTGAAACTATCTAACTAATTGTATTACTAGAGATGTGTGATTCGGTTCTGCAGAAATCTTGCTTCAGTCCTGCTTCAAATCTTCCCGTGGTTCATGATTTGGATTTTAAATCTGAAAAATGTTGTTTAACTTGCAAACAATGCATGATTTTAGCTGTTTTTTTATGAATTGTTAAAATAAAAAAATCTAATTGATTTAAATCCGAACAAATATCTGAATCCGAAACAAAATCAAAACTTGATGTTCAATTAGATCTAAAACTAAACTAAAACACAGGGGTCCACACATGTTTTACTTTCTACTTTTAAGATGAAGAATGGATGCAAGTACTGAATGGATGATTCTTGTAGACTTAGGCAAATGTCTACTGCGCTGATCTTCAAGAGGATCACGTGTGCATAACACACTCTGCACCCATTATATATATATGCCCATGTAAGTTTAAGATCAAAACAGGATCCATGATTATAACTTGCAGGGATTTTAATTTACTTTCCGTTTAAAATAAGTTCTATGTAGACAAGTAGTAAACAGAGAGCACAGTTCAAATTGTTGTTAGTTTCATTGAAGTAACTTCTTTGAGAAACTGTTTAATACACAGAGGCCTTTCATCAAATACAGGTCTAGTTGATGGATTGTGCACTTAAATGATACATTTTTCTTCATTTGCTTTTCTTGTAAAATAACAAGATTGTAGATACCTTCAAGGCACAGTCATACACCACACACTACACATCAGTTACCATGTTCACTTCACTGTCCCCTTTCAGTGTGTATTAGTAGGGCGCCCGGCTAGGCTAGGCTGACAACGTAGCTTAGGCTACGTTGTCAGCCTAGCCTAGCTGGGCGCCCTGCTAATATGGTGCTTTATACTTACTCAGTGGGAGGCGGGCAGCGGCACACTGTAGGGCGGGCGGCGTGGTACTGAAGGTGGGCAGCAGCACTTGAGCGGCACACACCCGGCTGGGAGACTGCAGGACAGGAGAGCGGCACACGGTGCAAGCAATGTACGTAATGCAGCGTACTGCTGCTGGGGGAGCATCACATGGTTTCCCTGCTTCCCCAGTGGCACTACGCTAATTGCGTACATTGGGGAGCGGGGATCTGGCACCGGCGCACAGTGACTGGTCAGCGGGGCAGAGTGAGAGGGGGAGCGCAACGCTGTAGCCGGGGACATGTAAATTATAAAGCACCACACACACACACTAACAACGTCATATCCCCACTATCCACGTCATACCCCCAGTATCCACGTGGGCATGGAGTTAATCTTATAAAGTGTGGCGAGTGCAGCGAGCCACTAAGCCTGTAACGTGGCGAGCGGTCGCGTAACTGCATCACTTTGCGGGGCTCGCTGCGCTTGCCACGCTTCAGGCATGGCGAGCTGTGCTCGCCACACTTTATAAAATTAACTCCACTTTATAAAATTACTGGCTGCGTTATTTCTATTAGTTTAAACATACCCTACATAAATTTAACTCTCTCTGCACATAATACATCTGCCCCCCAGCAGTGCACATGGTTTTGTCCATTTTGAGAACAAATCTGTGCTGCGATCAGATCTGAATAAGGGCCCTAGTGTATAATATAGGTGTAACCTGTGTATAATTAACAGATGTATCAGGTGTGTGATACCAGTATGCCCTGTGTTTAATGAACAGTGTATCAGGTTGTTATGTCAGTTTGAACTTTGTATTGCAATCAATGTTTTTCTGGTGTTTTGTATTGGTGTGTTTTGTGTATAGTGATCAGTATTTCAAAGCCGTTTGACCTTTGTATAGTGCTCAGGGAGTACCAGGTGGGTGTGATATTAGTTTAACCTGTGTTTAATAATCAGTGTGTATTAGTTGCATTTATTACCTGTGTATAGTAATCAGCGTGTAACAGGTGTTTAATGCATACTTCCTACTCTTCCACAAGTGCCGAGAGATTCACTGTCACAAATCATAGTTTGGTAGAACTACCCTGCTGAACACTTACCTATCTGCACCGTGCGCAGAAGCACATGTCATCTCAGCCACTCACAAGTGTAACCCCTTGTCAGATCCATCTGAATAGTGATCCCTGTTCTCAGCCTCCGCTGACACTGAGGCCATTACACACACTATGTGGTCCACTAATTCCTGAGTTTCCCTCCAAGCCCATTACTAGGCATGACCACGACAGTCAACCAGGGGTAAATATCCAGTGCTTTGATGTTGAACTACTTGCATGCAGTCTGGAACCAGCTCCTGGTTGTTAGAGACTCCTGTGCATAGCCACCTGTTGCACAGCCTGGCTGTGCTCTGTTGGATCCCCCCGGCCTACTGCTCCTAGTCGGATCTTCCCACTCCCTGCTCCTAGTCAGATCATCCAAGCCTCCTGCTGTGCTTCTCTGCTCAATCCGGTTCTATCCCATAATCTGCACCGCAAGTCCTGTTTGTTGGCCTAGCCTCCTGCTCTGCTACTAGTATCACCCTGGCCTCCTGCTGTGCATTTCTGCTCCATTCAGTTCAATCCTGGTAAACTGCACTGCAATTCCTGTCTGTCAGATCATCCCAGTCTCCTGCTTTGCTAGTCGGATCGGGCCAGCCTCCTACTGTGCATCTCTGCTCCATCCGATTCATTTCTGGTAACCTGCACCTCAAGTCCTCTCTGTCGGATTACCCTGGCCTACTGCTCTGCCCTGTTGGATCATCCTGGCCTCCTGCTCTGCTATGGGGCATCGCCAGATTTTTATGGCGATGCCCCCCTTCGCGGTAACCCGGTGGGGGATGTTCAGAACATCCCAAAATGCGGTACAAACCCAGATAACTGGGTTTTTACCACATTTTTAGTTTCGAGAATCTCCCCCTAAGCCTGGTAAAGTGATAGTATAGGGATAAAGTCGATGGTTATAAAACCACCATCCAATCAACTCATAACTGTCATTTTTTAAACACAGCTGATTGGCTGATGCATTATCACTATCCAATTTAACACTTTACTAGGCTTAATACATTTGCCTCATTGATCCATATGGCTACATGCATAGTAAGGTTTTTTGTTGACACTTATATGGAACTTTAAAAACACAACACATGAACAAGCCCTGGCACGTTTCAGTGTGTTTTTGTCGACAAGTATTTCTTACTAACTACTTTGGGGCTCATCTACATTTGGATATAAGTTATTTTTTGGCACCCCTGACAGATGTAGCAGTCCACATCCACACTTCTAGGTGCCACACTCACAATCTCCCTGAATGCTTTTTCCAAGGTATGAAAGTATGGATTGATGTCATGTTCAGAAAGTATCAGGTGTGTGTGTTTGTGTGTGTGTGTTTGTGTATACAGGGCCGGTGCAAGCCCCCCGCCCGCCCCAGGCAAAACCCCCCGTGCCGCCTGCCGCCCGGCCGGGGGGATGGTGCGGACGATACTGCAGCACGGGGGGGTCAGGTTCGGCGGGTGCGATACGGCACGGGGGGGGGGGCTGTGAGGGTGATGCTGCTGCGCTGAAATCCCCCCAGCGGGGAGCAGGAAGCGGGTGGCGGGCGGCGCGGGGGGGGCACGTTAATTAACGGGTGGGATGGGGGTCGGGGAGAGGGAGGAGGATTACATACTCACCTGCTCCCTGCTTTCTGGTACCTCTCTATGGTACCTCGGAGGTTCAGTACCGCCCTCCAGTGGCCGGCGCCCTAAGAAAATGCCTAGTCCTGCCTAGTGGTGGCGCCGGCCCTGTGTGTATAGGTGTCATTGTAGTTTAGGTGTATGATATCAGTGAATGTTGAGTGTCTAGAGCAGGCATGTCCAACGTTGGCCCTCCAGGTGTTGGGAAACTACACATCCCAGCATGCTTTGCCACCGTTTTGCTATTAGAGAATGCTAAAACTATTGCAAAGCATGCTGGGATGTGTAGTTTCACAACATCTGGAGGGCCAACGTTGGACATGCCTGGTCTAGAGTTATCATTGTGTATAAGGTATGTGATGTGTGACCTTTGTATCGGTATGTGTGTGTGTGATATCAGTACAATGATCATTGTATGAATTGTGGATTGTAATGAGTGAGTATCAGGTGTATGTATATGAGGAAAGTATTAGAGTTGTGTGGATGGTTCAGCGAAGGAAGGATCTTTCTTATGGCGCTAAAAAAGTAACACTTACAGTGCACAATGAGATAGTGACCAGCTTGATTAATAGTGTTGCCAAAGTGGAATGAAGAACATTTTACAAGAAGGCTGAGAAAGTGTTGACACACTGGAGTAATACACCACTGACATACTGACATACTGACATAATGAAAGGTAGCAAAGACTATTCTTTTGATGAATTCACAAATTCTTTGATAAGATATTGAATTTTTTTTGCAGCATCAAAGGAAATCTGTTAGGACAGACTCATCTAAGCAAAACGATGTCAACATAGAAAAAACTTTGCAGGTATGCAGGGAAGTACTAGAAAACATGATTTACCAATTAATAACAGCCTACTGTAGTTATTTTAAAATAGCAATCATTAAGCAATGAAAGCAACTAAAATCATATAACATAAACAGCATTTTTTTTACAAATTAGGTATGTTAATTGAATTTTGGAATATTGGTGCATCAATGTTTTGGCTTCAATGTGGGATTCAATGTGGGCACTGCACATACTCCATCTTTAGGTTCTAACAGGGAAACTTCAAGTCTCTAACCAAGATGGCCGTCTACCTTACTAATGTGTACATAGTTTTTCTTGTCACTGTTATAATGCCACTTAGCTCCAGTGAGACCTGTGGTCTACTGAGTTTGCAAAGCTACATGCTACCCACATTCAGTTACAGGATGGTGACCTGTATGTCTTCACTCCACTCAAACTTCACCCCATACCCTGAGTTTGTATATTTGTGCGTATGGCTGTAACAAATCTACTAAATAAATCACCCCATCTGGTGTGTACATATAAAGGGCCTGATTCTGGTTCACTTGCAAAAGCAAATTCTTTATCTAATGGAAAAAACCATGTGAACTGCAGGGTGCAGTTGTAACATGTGCAGAGTGAGTAAGATTTGGGTGTTTGGGGTACCTCAAACACAACATTCCTTGCCTTTCTGCCAACCAGAGCAATGACTCATCCCCGCCTAAAGTGGTCAACCTTCTCTACCTATACCACAAGATAGTTCAGACAGTAGTAGTGACTGCCATATACTACAGAAAGCATTAGAGACTGCTATAAACCACACACGGCATAAGTGACAGCAATATAGTACAGCTAGCATTAGTGACAACCATATAATAAAGACAGCATTAATGATCTCCATATAAGATATATATATATATATATATATATATATATATATATATATATATATATATATATATATATATATAGAAACAGGAACACCCGGCACTCTGCTTGTTAGAATTTTAACTTGCTGCAGTGCCGTCCAGAGAACTCCGCAGAATCCCAATACAAATCAACAGGATGAAGGCGGCACTCACACAGTCTCTCTTGTAAAGTAAAAGTCCTTTATTGAGCGGTCCTACGCCGTTACGAAGTTACCTCCGTCATCAGGGACACAAAGCATATGCACATACACAGGTAATAAATACCTAACAACACAACATTACCCCGCCCCCTACGTCCCACCCGATTGGCTAATCCCACAACACCCAGGTACAGAGCCCGCCACACACCTGTTGCACAAACCTTCATCAGCTGCAGGACACCCGGAGCACAGCGAGCCGGGGCACAAGCCACTCACACTGACCTGCGCTTCCGCCCACGTGACCGGACTATCCCACCATCTGGTTGGTTTGACAGGTTGCGCGTCATCACCCCGCACCGGGAAGCTGGAGATTCAGACCAATGCGGTTTCTATGGAAACAAAGAAACAAAAAGACAATAATAAAATATCATGATAAAAACATATTTAAAAACATTTGAAAGTGAAGCGCAACATCTCATTAACCTAATATCATCTATTAGTATATAGATTATACCTTCAAAATAAGTAAATACATAATACGGTCAGTGAAGACAAGCAGTTATAGCAATGCCCCAGAACAACAATATGGCATATAATATGGCTTGATAACAAAAGATATTATTATATCAATATGAAAATGCGCTACTATAATAAAATAAAATAAACAGCATGAATATAGTGGAGAAGCAAGCAGAAGAATACTTAGAAAATACTATATAACATCCCAGTCAGTCAAAGAAAACACTGGAGCCCCAGCGTTTCATTTAGACCTCCTGGGGACATAGTACCTAATGAAAAAATCCATCGACTTTCCTTCTGAAGTAAGATCTTATTCCTATTCCCCCCTCTGATTAGGGGTGGAACATGATCTATAATCATAGTACGAATACTGGCAACATTATGTTTAAAAATCGAACAATGGCGGGCCACAGGCTGATCACTATGGCCACTGGACAGGGCCTGGTGAATGGCTGACCTATGTTGGGCCATGCGCTCTTTAAAAGAGAGCTGGGTCTTCCCAACATAGGTCAAACCACAAGGGCAGGTCAAAATATAAATGATGTAAACTGAAGTACATGTCAGGGGAAATTTAATAAAGATTTTATTCCCCTTGTGCGGATGGGTAAAAAAACTCCCCACTGACATGGACCTACACGTAGTGCAGCCCAAGCACCTGAAACAACCATTTTTCCTGGAGAGGAAGTTTTGGCCAGAGGGAACTTTATCCCAACCAGTGATATCATATTTAACAACCCTATCTTTGATACTCCGTCCCCTAGTGTAACTAGGGAGTATCCTAGAGTTCTGCAAGAGGGGTAAATCACTGTCAGAGGATACCATGGGCCATAAATCTTTAACCCTTCTCGTTCTCTTCTCCGATCCGATGGCATAACGATTAACCCAGGGTACCCGTTTCTCAAGTTTATTATTGACGGGAACTACCTTAGGGTTTAACAACTGATCTCTGGGCATATGCATAACCTTGTTTTTGAGAACCTCCAATTCAGTTCTGGGGTATCCCCTTAACACAAATTTCTCCACCACAGATTGAAGAGCGCCAGGTTATTCACCCAAATCCGATGTAATTCTCCGCACACGCAATAGCTGGGAGTATGGGAGCCCTTTGCGCAATGGAGTAGGGTGGAAGCTTTCATTTCTTAGAAGTGTGTTCCTGTCCGTCGTCTTCACAAAGAGGGATGTGCTGATGGCAGCACCCCTCCTTGTGATTGCGACAATATTAGGTTAATGAGATGTTGCGCTTTACTTTCAAATGTTTTTAAATATGTTTTTATCATGATATTTTATTATTGTCTTTTTGTTTCTTTGTTTCCATAGAAACCGCATTGGTCTGAATCTCCAGCTTCCCGGTGCGGGGTGATGACGCGCAACCTGTCAAGCCAACCAGATGATGGGATAGTCCGGTCACGTGGGCGGAAGCGCAGGTCAGTGTGAGTGGCTTGTGCCCCGGCTCGCTGTGCTCTGGGTGTCCTGCAGCTGATGAAGGTTTGTGCAACAGGTGTGTGGCGGGCTCTGTACCTGGGTGTTGTGGGATTAGCCAATGGGGTGGGACGTAGGGGGCGGGGTAATGTTGTGTTGTTAGGTATTTATTACCTGTGTATGTGCATATGCTTTGTGTCCCTGATGACGGAGGTAACTTCGTAACGGCGTAGGACCGCTCAATAAAGGACTTTTACTTTACAAGAGAGACTGTGTGAGTACCGCCTTCATCCTGTTGATTTATATATATATATATATATATATATATATATGATATGAAGCAAAGGTGCGGCACTCTCGGCGTAATAAAGAGGCAAGAAACAGTTCCTTTACATCAACGTTTCAATTTCATTTGCGAAATTTTCATCAGGATAAACATAAAATACAGAACATACCTTATATAACATATCACCACCATGTGAATGAGGCCAGTTCGTACATCCCCTCCTATTGGGCTGGCAATGATGACATCATTGGGCTGGGGGTATTTCCACCAATCCCAAACCGTGCAACCATCACCATAGTAACAAACATGTAATCAAAGAACGGGAATATCATGAAACTGTAAGAAGAAGGTATAACAGTATAAATAGACAATAAAGTTGTGAAACACACAGACTCGATAATGTGGTAGGATAGCATACATGATCATCGAAATATATTAAAGTTGAGCTGTTCATTTAACCCCTTGGGGGATACGACATCAAGGCGGAAAATCCACCTTGCTTCACATTGGAGCAGTTTGAGGGGTATGTTCTGTATTTTATGTTTATCCTGATGAAAATTTCGCAAATGAAATTGAAACGTTGATGTAAAGGAACTGTTTCTTGCCTCGTTATTACGCCGAGAGTGCCGCACCTTTGCTTCATGTACTACCTTCTTGTGAAGGCACCGGCCAAAGTTATTGCTTCATTGGGAGTGCCTGGCCCCTTGCTCTGTATTACGAATATCTCTATTCAGCTACGGCACCCATTACCTATGAATACCTCTTCATTTGGATGTTGGCTTATGTACTAAGCTTTCCAGTTGTCTTCAAGGAATGGGAATTTTGAACTGCATTTGGTCTCTACACACGCACAGCCCACTACTTACCAATGGCGGAAGGTGGTCCAGAGATGGATTTAAATCTGTTCAGTTCCCCTTGAGTGATACCCACACATTCTCCGATTTGGAGATTGGCGCCATTGTATTGGACAAAGTCATAAATGATGAGTCAAAAGCCACATCATCAGACATCATCTTTCGAGATCTACTTCGCCTCAAAAAGAACTTTTACCGTGAACGGATTCCACGTTTCATTCGGGAAGGGGACAATGAATTGTTGTTACAAATGTGATTAGTGTCTTACGCAGTAAGAAATCTATATTGAAGTGACTAGGTGGTACTAAGCTCAGCACTCTCCGATAAACCCCCTTTTATATATATATATATATATATATATATATATATATATATATATATATATATATTAGCAATGGTCATATACCACAGACACCACTGGTAACTCCCATAAACCACACACAGCATTAGTGACTGCCATATATTACAGATGCTCAGTGGTGTAGCAAAAATCTGGGTGCCCACCAGAAAAACTTCTGTGGTCCCCTGGTCCAAAAAGATAAGCCCCCAAACCCCGTCTCCCTTCTCCATCTGCTGCCGAGGGGTTCATAGCCAGGACCTGCAGATCTGCTTGTTTTCACTCCTTCTGCTACCATGAAAAATGTCCCTTGCAAAATGGTAAACCTATCACAGCAGAATGTTATTATTAAGGATGCTAGAAGAGGCCGCCACCTCATCTAGCATCCTCAATAACTTTATGCTGTGATGCGGCAGCCATTTTGTACAGAGGCATTTTTAATGGCAGCAGGAGGAGCACCGGCACTGCAGACAAGTAGTTCTGCAGGTCCCAGCAGCTGTGCAGCACTAGCTCCCGCAGATCTAAGGCACCTACACTTACCTAGCGCGTCCAAGAAACCGCAGGGGCTGTTGTTACGCCTCTGACAGTGTATATGTTACATAGAATGTTTGCACAAGGGTGTATACCTTTGTGATCAGCACAGACAATTTAATAATTAGGGTGATAAAGAGTTCCTCAGCAGTGACTAGAAGTAGACACAACAAATGTCCATATAATGGGTGTGTTATGGGAATGTCGCAGGCATGTCAGTGAAAGTCAATAATAGTGGTTCCTGGTATATTAATTGGCCAAGAAATATTTGCCCACCAACCAGCTTCACGGTGACCTCATTTCTGGTGGGTCCCTAATAATAAGTTTGAATCTGGGGCGCGGAACCCCAAAAAGGTTAGCATAGGCCAGTCACCCCAGGGCAGCACACAAGTGAAAAACTTCCACGCCCCAGATTCAAACTTAGTATTAGGGACCCACCAGAAATGAGGTCACCGTGAAGCTGGTTGGTGGGCAAATATTTCTTGGCCAATTAATATACCAAGAACCTCTATTATTGATTAATAATATGGAGTGTGCATCTGCACCATGTATTTCTCTTTGCAGAACTACAAGTCCCTGCATGATAGCACCTCATGTATATAGGGTGTGCATTCTAAGACCCCCCCCCCCCCATAAGCTAATATTGTGTACACCTGTATACCTGAAGGTTGGGACTCCTTCAACTGAGATTAGCACCCCACTCACCTGAATATTATTTTACCAGCTTGGTTCCTGGTAGCCACAGACTGCAAACTGGAGGCACAATGAAGGTAAGACCTAAAATTGACATTAATTGCTAGTCTTGGGGATGGATTTGGGGTATGGCTCCCCTTGGGTTGGTGTGGCTGAGTTGCTTTCCGGGTGGCACACCCTAACATTTATTTAGCACTATTTATTTTCCACTAATATATTATACTTTCTAGCACTTTCATTTTTAACCTCTAGCTTCTGCTTGTGTGCTGACCTGGGGTGACTGGCCTATGCCAACCTTTTTGGGGTTCCAAGCCCCAGATTCAAACTTAGTATCAGGGACCCACCAGAAATGAGGTCACCGTGAAGCTGGTTGGTGGGCAAATGGTTCTTGGCCAATTAATATACCAAGAGCCTATATTATTGATTAATAATATGGAGTGTGAATCTGCACCATGTATTTCTCATGTCAGTGAAAGTGGCTGCATTATCAGATGCACAAGTGCAGATACAGAGATTACACATGCCATAGAGGGCCAGATGTATCACGCTTCAACAGTGATAAAATATAGAATGATAAACCACCAGCCAATCAGCTCCTACCTGTCATTTTTCAAACCCAGCCTGTAACAAGGCACTTAGGAGCTGATTGGCTGGCTGTTTATCACTCTACACTTTATCACTTTTTGAAGCTTGATACATCTGGCCCAGAGAGAGATAGTACAAGTATTTTTGGTGCACGAGTGGTGGCATATCAAGAGTCACAGGTGGTGCTATTGTTGCTAAATGCTAAAGTGGGCATCTCAGTCCTTGCAAACAATCTGATTATGCCCAATAATCACAACCTCAATACATTTGTATTTATTAATGTTCTACTGTATTTAGATATCCTTTAATATTCATGCCATTTTTAATTGAAGAAAATTATGACAAATCTTCTACCACTTGTGATATAAAACGATTGATAAGATATATAAAATAATACCCTGTTATTCTTCATTTTTAAAAGGTTTATTTTTCCCTGGTGTTATTAATTAGCACCATGATTTTAGTAACATGAAAATACTATATACATCTAAAGAAGTGTAAACTGTAGCTTACCCGTTTTGTCAGACATTTTGGCAGAAAAAGCAAACAGAATCCTTTCTCTGTACTGTGCTTGCTGGATTTCCACATAAAGGCAGATAGTGAAAGGAGTGGTCATCCCAGCCGAAAGTGCATTTTTCTGATTCATATATTTGCAGTAACTATTTACACAGGATTTAAATGTTTAAAGGGAAACTTGATTTGCTTTGCGCTATGTGTTGTGGCGTGTTCATTTGATACACCTTGGCTGTGCTTTTTTATGCAAAAGAAAAAGAACTAGAAATGATTCAAGGAAGTAGGATGTTATTTTATTTATAATTACATACAGAATAATATATTATCTAACTCAAATATTACTTGAAAACCGTGGAATATTATCTTTAGGTTTAGCTTAGTTATATCACATTATCACCGCTATTATTTAACCCCACCTAGAATGGTTATTTTCCCAATTTAGACGACCAGTTGTGGGTTGTGATTGATAAGTTGGGAATGTGCAATACTATTAATTAGTAATGATCTAGTTATAAAGTCAGTTCACTTCATATTAAATTAAATATGTTTAAATTAATTAAAGTCAAGTTTGGAAGTTATAAAATGAATAAACAAACTGTTATAATATATTACAAACTATATACCGTTTACACAGAGAGAGAGGGTGCAAATGCACTATGCGATCATTACATTATTATATAATATATAATTAGAGGTTGTTGGTATATCATTGGCCAGTGATATTGGCCTGTCCACCAATCGTCCAGGTCACCTCTTGTCGAGCAGGTCCCTAACACTATGGGGTCACCACCTGGGATACAGGGAACCCCGAAACATGATCCAGCTAAGGACCCCCCAGGGCATCACAATAAAGAATAGTGGTAAAATTATAAGAATGGAGGTCCCTACTATGTGTTTGGAGGTAGAGAGTATGTGAAATAAAGAGTGCATACATAAATAATAAACAAACATGATGTAAAAAGTGACTGTGTATTTAAGTTGTGATGCCCTGAGACAGTCCAGCCAGAGCAGCCCGGGGGCCCCACGCCCAGATGCCAACCCCAAATTTTCTGACACTATATACAAATAAATAGGACTTACTTGGAATTATGCCTCTGTCTCAGTGCAGTCCATGCTGGTTCCCTGCTTAAAAACATAGAGGGTGGTGGGGGAGGGGTGCCAATCTAGATTGAGGCATTCTCAAACCTCAGGTGTGTATTGCTACACAGATACATAGTAGGGAAAAGTGGCTCTAAATTGCACACCCTCGGTAAGAAATGTGCCATCTGCTGAGAATAAAATGGGTTACACAGAGAGAGATGGTGCAAATGCACTATGCGATCATTACATTATTATATAATATATAATTAGAGGTTGTTGGTATATCATTGGCCAGTGATATTGGCCTGCCCACCAATCGTCCAGGTCACCTCTTGTCGACCAGGTCCCTAACACTATGGGGTCACCACCTGGGACGCAGGGTACCCCGCAACATGATCCAGCTACAGTATATACCGTAACCATTATACTAGGGGGGGGGGGGGGGATTGAATAGGATGACACATTCAGAAAGTGAGAGATTTCATAAGATATCTCCAGTTTTTTAAGCGGCAATCATTTACACTGCAAAACCAGTTTGATTTTGCAGTGTAAATGATTGCCGCTTTAAAAAAACTGGAGCTTTCTTACCAAATCTCTCACTTTCTGAATCTCTCATCCTATTCAATTTCACCTGAGATATTTGTTCCAGAAATGCTTGTTATTAGTTTCAACTTATATGTTTTCCTTAATCATTTTGTGTTTTCCTGGATTGTGGCTTGACACTCAGGGGTATATTTACTAATATGGGGGTTCTATTGAAGATGGGATGTTGCCCATAGTAACCAATCAGATTATATCTATTATCTTCTAGAAGGGGCTAAATAAATAAGGAGAATCTGATTGGTAGAATCTGATTGTCTCTTTTAATTTTTTGAAGCTTTAGTAAATTTACCCTTTAAACACCAGGTATCAGCCACAATCAATTATCTTTCTTTCATCAGAAGAACATAGCGCCTTAATTCCCTCAAAATATCTACCTAAACTCATACAGTACATATATTCAGGGCTTAAAGTGTCCTGGAGAGGTGTTGGAACTCACCCCTCTCCTCAGAACCCCCCTCCCCCCCAGGTGTATCCTCCAACCAATCAAAGCCCCCCTCCCAAGTTAAGCGAAGCTATGCTGAAATGGTGCCTTGCCACTGCCAGATTCACAGCTAGAGTTGATTGTATTTGCAGCAAATAAAACAGATGTTGCCCTTAAAACCTTTAACATTTTGGCAATATAGTTTTATAGGTATTGAAATACAACACAAATAATGGAAATTAAAGTTAGAAATCTCAAAACAACTGGGATGAATGCCATATGCACACATAAACACAATGTTGTGAATAGGATAATGTAAATTGAATGGCCGGGGGCCTGGGGGCCACTAAGGCTCCCAGAAGCTTTAGGGCTATGATGGTGTGAAAAGGTCACTTAAAAATAAATAAAACTGTTGTACAGTATGCGACTCAATTCTTTTTCTGCTATCAGTTTTATTGGGCAGGTATCCAAGTCTCTAGCGCCTCAAGGTTTTTTTTGTTTTTTGTTTTTTTGCAACCCTAATGTATCCCCTGTGGTTTACCTGGTGGTTTCTTTGCATCAGGGTGAGTCGTAGATAATGTCTTCAGTTGGTATTCAGTGTTCATATAGAAGATAATGTGTCACCGGAGTCACCTGTTTGCGTAGGAATAAAATGTCATTCAACCAGATAAAGCTTTGGGGCAGGGTAAATGTAAACTTCCCTGATCATATAACCTGAAGACACCATGCCTCCCTTTGTCTCTCCAACACCATTCCTCCCTGCGTCTTCTCAGTGCCTTCCCTCCAGCCTTCCTTTATGTCTCTCTAGTGTCACCCCCTTTCCTGATATAACAACCTGTAGACACTATCTTCCTTTATTTCACCAGTGTCATGCCCCTGCATCTCTCCAATGCCATCCCTCCCTGAGCTCCCACATATATCTCACCAGTGTCTCCCAGTATCACTTCAACACCATCCCCTTCTGCCTCTCTTCACAACCATCTTCCTGTGTCTCCCCATCTTATCCACTCCTGCGTCCCTCCAGCCTCATCCACACCTGCATCCCTTCAGCCTCATCCACTGCTGCGTCCCTCCAGCAACATACACTGCTGCGTCCCTCCAGCCAATTACACTACTGCATCCCTCCAGCCTCATCCACTTCTGTGTCCATCCAGCCTCATCCACTTCTGTGTCCCTCCAGCTTCATTCACTCCTGCATCCCTCCAGCCAATTCCACTACTGCATGCCTCCAGCCTCATCCACTTCTGTGTCCATCCAGCCTTATCCACTCCTGCGTCCCTCCAGACTCATCCACTTCTGTGTCCCTCCAACCTCATCCACTTCTGTGTCCCTCCAGCCTCATTCAGTCCTGCGTCCCTCCAGCCTCATCCTCTTCTGTGTCCCTCCAGTCTCATCCTCTTCTATGTCCCTGGGGTGACTGGCTTTTGCCGGATTTTTTGGGGTCCCGCGCCCCAGATTCAAACTTAGTATTAGGGACCCACTAGAGATACGAGGTCACCTTGATGCTGATTGATGTGCAAATATTTATTGACTTATGATTATACTAAGAACCTCAATTGTTGATTACTTATATGGATTGTGAGTTTTTTTTTGCAGAACTACAAGCCCCAGCATGATAGCACATCATGTAAATAGGGTGTGCATTCTAAGATCCCCCCCCCCCCCCCATAATGGTAACTAACTAGTACTGTTCCTGCCACATAATACACATCCTTTATTTATTATACTGTGTTGCAGGAGGCTGCCACCAGGTGGAGCCATAGAGTGCCAGAAAGAGATAAACTGGTTAAGGAAATGGATTTGTTGGTTGCACAAGCGCAGTAAAGTGAGCCAGGTGAAGGAGTGAACTGGATAGTAGGATGAGGTGTCACAGGTCTGGGAACCAAGACAGGGCAAACAACAACACTGCTGTGGTGCAGAGGCTACTGAACTCCGGCTGAAAAGTGCTGGGGCCCGCAGCAGAAGCTGAGAATTTAAGAGATCTGAAGAAGCAGCAAGACAGCACTGGGAGCAGAGCAAGAGCTCCACAAAGGCTATAAGAGTTAAACTTATAAAGGGAGGTGTCATTACTGAACGTGTATAGCAATATTGAGAAACCTTTGAGTGGGATGCACTAATGCAAAAATGTGGTAAAAACCCTGTTATCTGTGTTTTTACAGCATTTTGATATGCATAAAACCCGCAAGCTGGTGATACCCCATTGAAGCCTATGGGCTTCTTATTGTGACCCAGGCCACCCCACACCGAATCCCCATTGCCCCTCAACACCTCCCGCTGCCCCTCCCTCACCTTAATCTGGGCAGCACAGTGCTGTGCTTCCCAGACCAGTGACCTCCTCCTCCCTAGCCCCTGCATCCCCTTCCAGGTGCAGGGAGGAGGAGGTGGTGTCCCTGGCTGAGCAGCAGCCCTGGATAAGAGAGGAGGGGGAGCCTCCGGGGAGCTGCTGCACATCGTCATGTGAATCGCAAAGGGCAGCTCTTAACGCAAGCAATAATGATCGCATATGTTACTGCATATACGATAATTATCTATGCTGAAGCGAATGATGTGCAGCGGAGAGGGGCTGCGGATCTTAGTGCATACCGCCTTCTAATACCTGCAAAGAGACTAAGTTAGAGATATACATTTGCTGATAGTGTAATACTGTTTATGTGCTGAATGAACCAGCAAACTGAGTCTATTAGTATAAAGAGACAAAAAGCCATTTTGTGAGAAAGACCGTACAAAGAGCTGACTGGAACTCTTATTTAGTGCTGAAGATAACTGTGCTGATATAAGAGGAACTACTGTAGGTTATTTATGCTTTACAATCAGAAAGTTATAGCTATTTTTCTAGAAGGACCAGCATTAGATGCTAACTCTATTGCTTTTGCCTTTTGAAAATTAGATGTACATGCATGTTATAGGACATAGGATGGATGAGTTTCAAATGGAGATGTTGCCCATAGTAACCAATTATTAGATTGTAGGTATAATTTCTCTAGTCAATTACATTTTAGAAAATGAGTGAATCAGATTCGTATGGGCAACACGTCCACTTGTTTTTCTGAAGCTCTAGTAAATCTGCCCCTTCATGTTTTTGTATGTTAAGATAAAGTGCGTGAATAGTTATGTGGGGTTAAATAGATTCAAGTTCAAGTACAAGAATTATACAAAAATTAGAGATTGTTTATGTAATTACAGTGATAAAAGTTTTGCATGAAAGGGTGTAGAATTGGTTAACATAGGGGAGGATATATTATTTATTTATATGTTTATTATCAGTTTCTTATATAGCACACACATATTCCGCAGCGATTTACAGAGGATAATTGAAGAGTCACATCAGTCCCTGCCCCAGTGAAGCTTACAATCTTTATTCCCTACCACATATACAGTACACACATTCTTCTAGGAGGAAACCTGAGTACCCAGAGTAAACCCACGCAAGCACGGGGAGTATATACAAACTCTGCACAGTTAGGGCCGTGGTGGGAATCAAACCCATGACCTCAGCGCTGTGAGGCAGTAATGCTAACATTATAGCATCCATATTGCCCTTATATAGAAATATACTGTCAAATAAACTTGCTGCATGCATTTTTAAGTCACATAAAATATATGGGAACTGAGCACAACTTAGTAAGGTATGTCAACTGAAAAAGTATACGGACAGTGGGTAGTGGAGTTACAATAAAGGTAATGAAGAAACGATTGATTAGACAAATGGGAATAATAATTACTGAAATTGTGTTTCCTCTTTAGATAAGAGATGTGCACAGACCCTTGTCTTTTGGTTCTAAAGTATCACTGTGTATTCGCCAAAACATTCTCATGTTTTGGCTTGGATCTGAAATTCATTAAAAGTGTACAAAAACTGTTAAAATCATGCAACTTGGATGCTAGAATGTAGTATTTAATTATAAATTACAGCCCTTACCCTTTTCAAATACTGTTATTTGTGAAACGGCACCAGAAATTAAAAGAGCGGGACCGAGATCCGATCTTAACCATAAGATCTGAGCCAGGCTCTGCTCTGAACCTGGTGATCTTTGCTGAGCTTCTGATCGACTTTACATTCAAAGTTAGGCAAAACATCCCTAACAGTGTGTTGTTTGCTTTCTGTTTTCTGTTTGTTGCTTAAGTATTTTAGACCTGTTTATGACTATGGGATACTGAATTAAAATTACAAACATATCATGAGTCAAAGGCTTTTAATGACAATTACATTAAGTTTATGCAAAGAGTCAATATTTGCAGTGTTGACCCTTCTTTTTGAAGACCTCTGCAATTCACCCTGGCATGATATCAATCAACTTCTGGGCCACAAACTGACTGATGGCCACCCATTCTTGCCCGATCTATGCTTGTCAGAATTTTTTGAGGAGGTTCTCAATAAGGTTTGGGGACTTTCCTGGCCTTTGACCTAAAATTCTGATGTTTTGTTCCCTAAGCTACTTAATTATCACTTTTGTCTTATGGCAAGGTGCCCGATTATGCTGGAAAAGGCATTGTTTATCAGCAAACTGTTCTCAGAGGGTTAGGAGAAGTTGCTTTTTGTTATGTACCATTCTTTATTCTATGATCTCAAGAAAAATTTATGGTAGCGCTCACCTTTTCTTCTCAGGACAAGCATTTTTCCAGGTGCAAGATGCACTCACATCTGCCTTCTGCCATTCCTGAGTAACCTCTCCATTGGTGATGCCCCGATCCCACAGCTGAATCACCTTTAGGAAATGGTCCTAGCACTAGCTGGATGTTCTTGGGTGCATGAAGCCTTCTTCACAAGTATTGTACTTCTGTTTCAAAGTTCTTGATGAACCGATAAATGGCAGCAATATCCTTGCCTGTGAAGCCCTTTTTGTGCAAAGCAATGATGACCACACATGTTTACTTGCAGGTAACCATGGTTAACAGATGAAGAACAATTATTTGAATTATTGCCCTTCTATTAAAGCTTATATTCTGGTATATTAACTCAATCAGCATGACAGAGTGATCTCCAGCCTTGTCTTCGTCAACACTCTTACCTATAGTAATGAGTTACTCACTGACATGATGTCAGCTGGTCCTTTTGTTTGCACAAAAAGGATATTGCTGCCATTTATCGGTGCTGAAATGACTGAAATGCAGTGGAAATGTTGTTATTGGGATTTATTTCATTGTCATGCAATTCATCAGATCACTCTTCATGATATTCTGCAGTATATGCAAATTGCCATCATAAAAACGGAGGTAACAGATTTTGCGAAAATTAATATTTGTGTCAAAATTTTTGGCTATTGCTATACTGCACTTGAATGAAAATGTATTTTATTTCCAATCTTTTCTGTCTCGGTATCTATTCACAATATTAGCATGACATGAATTCTTAATGTAATTTTATTATATGGGCTAATGCTGGAAATCCCACACAAAAACTAAGTGTCCCCAGGATTTAACAAGTGGAAACCGAATAGGTCCATCTATTTTCAATCAGAGAAGCTGCCACTAGGTATTTATGATCTATGGGGGTTGCTAAATTCTGTTCAAGTTCAGGAAAGCACCACCTTCCTTAAACTTGGCCACATTAGTCATTTTATTGGCCACATTAGTCATTTTATTATAACCTGGATTTTATTTTAGTTCTAGGCCATGGCACTGCTTGCATACAGCTAGTTATGCATACTTGCCTACCTTAAGTGTCTCCTCTCCAGGAGAATCTTGGGGGCAGGGGTGGGGCTTGCCATCATTAAGTCCCACAACATTCCTGTAAATGCCATGATTGGCTCCTCAAAGAGCCGCAAATACTGGTATTTGTCCGGCAGAGTGAGGGGATGCATCCGCTGATTCAGGGGCCCTGCTAAATGCAGGTGGCTTGCCCACCCTTCCGTGGGGCCGAGAGGGGACTCCGAGTTTCAAGACCCTCCCGGCAAATCCTGGAGGGTAGGTAAGAATGCAATTATGGCCTTGCAATGATTCAATCGCAGATGGAAAAGTGATCACATTAGTATTCAATTTATTTCTTAAGGTGCCCATACACTGTACAATTTTTGTATGCAATTTGGATTAGATTGCATCACATACGTTTTGCAATGGAATGAGATGCAATCTAGTCCAAATTGCATATGATAATTGTACTGTGTATGGGCACCTTTACAGCTCTATAAATGAAAAGGGGTGTGGGAATTACCTATGCACAGGCTACACACAATTAAATACCTTTAAATCAACATTGCTATTCAGGCAAATATTTTATCAATATTCCACAATAGGATTTGTTGGATATGCACATATCAGTCACTCTAGTGGAGGTGCTGACTAGAGAGTAGGGGCAGAGAAGGAAAAAATACTCTCTTTTATGTGTACTTGTAAATTGTAATATTTAAAACTTAACAATTTTCTACACAGACACACATAAATATTATCTTGTCACGTATGTATATCATAATGTCATGTGGCACAAAAACAGTGATTTAATGAAAAAAACTATTTGTAAAGACCATGTATAGTCAGATATCTAATGGGAAGAAAGTCATCTCTTGTAAGCCTGTGTAACAATGTTGTCAAGTATTTGTTTGCAATAATTTTATATGATATTGCGTGCAACAGTATCTCTCTCCAAGGGGTTGCAGTAAATCTCAGGAATCTGAAATTTCAGAGAAAATGCAATAGTGTTTGCCAATAGGCAGCCTTGCTGTCAGATTCAGTATGAAATCCCGGCGGTCGGGATCCCGGCGTTCAAAATCCCGACGCCGGAATCCCGCCCACCGAAATCCCGACAAGGGGGGGACGTGGATCGCCCCCCCTTACGGGCTTGCTGTGCTCGCCACGCAGCGGGCCCGGTGCCTCGCTACGCTCGGCACACTAATCTATTCTCCCTCCAGGGGTGTCGTGGACACCCACGGAGGGAGAAAGTGTCGGGATTTCGGCGGTCGGGATTCCGGCGTCGCGATTCTGCACGCCGGGATCCCAACCGCCGGGATTTTAACTGCATCCCTTGCTGTCAAATATGCAACAATGTCACTTTACAAAGTGATACTACAGTCAACAATGTTTATCACATTTTTTAAAAAAAGCAACAAATGTTTCTCAGATTGTTTTTGTAACAGTATCTCTCTTTAAGGAATTGCTATTGATCGAAATTTTCACACTGAAAAAGCCTTAGCAAAATTGCTGTTATTGCAAACAAATTTCTGATAACATTGGGGGTTATTCTAGTTCACTCTTTCTGACAAAATCCTTCTTAGATGGACAAAAGCATGTGCACTGCAGGTGGGGCAGATGTAACATGTGCAGAGAGAATTAGATTTGGGTGGGGTTTTACTTCAAAGTGAAATCTATATTGCAGTGTAAAAATAAAGCAGCCAGTATTTACCCTGCACAGAAACAAAATAACTCACCTAAATCTAATTCTCTCTGCACATTTTACATTTGCTCCCCTGCAGTGCACATGGTTTTGTCCATCTAAGAAGGATTTTGTCAGAAAGAGTGAACTAAAATAAGGCCAATTGTTATTTCTATAACAGGCCGATGTTGACCTCAGTTGCAAACATAGGATGTTTATAATTGATTCCATTAAATTCATACTCACCCATAATTATTTTCTTTTCTCGGATCAATACTTTCTTCAGGTGAATGGGACGGCCATGGGGACCAGGTTTGCGCCCAGCTACGCCAACCTATACATGGGGGAGGTCGAGGACACCCATGTGTGGGGCGGCGGCTGGGGTGACAGCCTGGTCTTCTATGGCCGTTACATAGATGATCTTTTTATTGTTTGGGATGGGGACCTTCACTCTGCTTCACAATTTGTCACTCACATCAATAATAATCAGTTTAATTTAACCTCTACCCACACTTTTGACACCCACACCATTAATTTTCTGGACCTGACTCTCCATTCCAATAATGACCATATAGTATCCCAAAATTATATCAAACCAGTCAACACTAATTCGTACCTGCATTACACCAGCGCACATTATTTACCTTGGAAGAGGAACATTCCAAAGAGTCAATTTATGCATCTCAAACGCAATTGCACGTGTAACCATACATTTGAACAACAGGCTGATGACCTTAAACAATCGTTCAGAGATAGGGGTTATCCTAATACACTGATTGAGGCATCCTTAGAGGAAGTCCAAAAAATGAACAGACAAGAACTCCTCGTCAAAAGAGCCCCCCAAATACAACAATCCAAAGAGATTGATAACATAACCTTCATCTGCAAATTTAACAACCAAGCCCCCAAAATTAAGAAAATAATATCCCAAAATTATAGAATACTACAACAGGATAAAATCCTTAACGAAATTCTCCCCAAAAACCCTAGGGTGGTCTATAGGAAAAATAGGTCACTCAAGTCATTATTGGCACCTAGCCATCTTAATACATTACAAAAAACCACCACAGGAACAGATGGAACCAGCTGGCTAACAAATAAACCGAAAGGTTTCTTTAAATGCGGAAAGGGTCGGTCCACGATGTGCCAACATATCCCGCGAAGGGTCAATACAATTAACTTACCCATTACAGGTGAACAATATAACCTAAAATCATTTATGAATTGTAATTCCAATTACATTATTTACTTACTTCAATGTGGATGCAATCTCCCATACATCGGACGTACGATCAGGCCCCTCCACGTCCGATTTATGGAACACAGACGCAATATTATCAATCAAAATAATTTACACAGTGTTTCTCGACACTTTTCAAAAAGCCACAACCATGATCCTACCTCTTTAACAATAGTGGGCCTCGAACTTATTGAAAGAACACAAAGAGAAGGTGACCGATTTAATAAACTTTGTAAACGGGAAGTGTACTGGATGCTGAAGTTTAACTCCATGCACCCAGATGGGTTGAATGAAAGTATGGAGCTGAATTCAATAATCCAATGACATCTGCATCATCGTGTATAACCCCTTGTTTATATATAACATTCATAGCCTCTCTACACCAGTATAATGAATTTGGTTCTTATTTCCCCCAACCCTCCCTTCATTAAAATTCTCTCTATTACCATCATATTGTACATTAATTAATATTATTGTTATAAATAATTATTAAAATATATTCTCTTGCTCCCTTTTCTGTTGGGGTGAATGTCTCTTCGGTCGGGACCTCCAAGACTGCCCCAGCCTTTGCGCCTAATCACGACTGGACTGGGACAGTGGCGGTCCATGACTGTGAGACATCCATCCCACAACTAATTGGACACATTGTCAAATGTCCATTATGACTAATACGATGGATAAGACTCATCATATCGTTTTTGCAAAAAACACATTATCTCCTATTTTGAAGAAACGCAATAGAAGATTAAACTTTACTCTTGTTATAAATTAACATCTGGTCTCTATGACAATGAGACAATGTTCCTAATACTATTTACGTGATTCTGAACATATTCTATGAGATTGACCCAGGATTGGTTACTGATACACATGTGACTGAATGACGATTTTTAACACTGTTTACAAACAATCCCTACATGGTGAATAACTACCTAGAAATGAACCACAGCCATTGGTTCAAAGTGTATGTTCCTAACGAATAAGACAGGGACCTTCCGTGTGACCTGTGACATCACACACCACGTGGCAGGCTCCCATTGGCCTAGCGCGTGCATGTGACCGGCCATGGATTGAATGAATGCTTATACACACCCTATACACCACGCAGCAAGCCCCGATTGGCACAAAGCGTGCATGTGACCGGCCTTTGATAAAATGAATACTAGTAGACACTTGTACAAAAAAAAAAATAGTAAACCTGCACTGGGACTTCCGGGTATGACACACAGGTCACATGACAGGTCACATGACAGGTCACATGACAGGTCACATGACGCGCATTCAGTGATAATATAATAAGAAAAATGAATTTAAAGTGCTTTCTATACATCATTTTAGATGTTCACATTCATGTATTAAGAAATAAGTCAGTTCTGCCTTCTAGTATGACATTATTTTATTATTATTATGAACGGTATCCTATATTCACTTTCACAAATGTACAGCTGTAATCACTTCAGCAATCACTACTGGGGTATTTATACAGCCCAGCATAAGGACTCAGTTATATCCTGCTCCTGAAGAAGCTGGGTGTTTTGGCCCAGGGAAACGCGTTGAGCCTTTTTATCAAGTGGACCATTCTACTTCCAGCACACCGCTACAACCTGAGTTTATCCACACCAACCAGGACATCTACTTGTGCATTGCACCATCCCATCCGGACTCATTATCCGAGGCAGACACGGAAATCATCATATCCTCCAGGTTCTACCATCTTTCCCATCAGAGACACCTAATTCTCCATCTGGACTCTGTTTTGGGATCGCCATTGGCCACCTGGTCACCTGCTATTATGGAACTACACCTTCAGATGTCAGTGTGGTAATATGCAAATTACATGCTATACTCTAAACTATAAATTGTGCTGAGAATTGAATGTCCACAGGTTTACATTTTTATACAACATTGTAACCCCCTTTTATGACTTGCAAAATTTCATATGCTATTACAGCTTTTTAAATTTTATCTTTAATAAATTCTATATTGTAAAGGATACCGTTCTGCAAAATTTTTGCTCATTATATTCTTTTCAGCCCGCGCTGGTACACACACCCCTTATTTCTATAAAGTGAATGTCTGTCAGCATGCGGATTGCAATTTACTGTCTGGCTGCAGGCTTGGAGGTACAGTAGGCAGAGAATGCTATCTCAACGCTGTGATTGTGCAACCACCACCTGCCTCTACTTGGAGGCCTCCAGAATTGTCAGGTCCAGAGCAGCTACACAGTAAGATGGGCCTGCATCACACGGACAAACTAACATAGGATCCTATGTTCCTGCATTTGATACTTTGTAGATTTAGGCGATACTTAATTTCCTATTGGCACAATGTGCAGTGATAACAGAGTTGGAATATTGAGCCAATCCCTGATAAATGGTAAATATGCTGCCAAGGTCTAGGGGCTATCACTCGCTAAGTTTAGACACACTTAAGCAGGGAATACAAAGATTTACTTTGGTCTCCTGTGAGTAAGATAATTATTTCAGAACTGTTTGTTTGCATGTTGATCTGGACTTCTGAAGATACTGCAGGTGCAAAGTACTCGGTGACTCAGATATGTTGGAATGATCACAATGGGCAGTTGCAGCAGACTGAAAACATTTACTGCTATGATCATGGTTACTATACTTATAGAGCAAAATAAGATATGTTTTTCCTTCAAAGCATTAGCACTGTAGGAGCTCATACCAAGCTAATCAAAGATGCCGTCACATTTTTTTGGCCATTTAGATTTCAAGCAAGGTAAAGAAAATAAAAGGTAACAATGGGTCTGATTCTGATTTGTAATATATTGCACAGCTGCAGGCAAGTGGAAGACGCGGCATCGGATCACAATCATGTCCATCGTGACCGCTGGTTGCGATGGCGGCAGCATTCGGACTGTTTCTGAAGATCAAAGATTACTCAGACTGATCGTCACATCTTGTCAGCCAGGTCCAGGATGTCTGCATCCTAAAACGCAGACCATGGGCCTGGTACACCTAGAAAACAGGGGCACCCTACCACCATTTGGTAAAATTTACCTAATTGTCACCCCCAAATGCTGCAGCATATCAATGTTGCAGCTAAGAGGGGGGGGCTGCAAGTGGTGCTATCACAGACAACAAACCATTGGATTTGTACCTAAACCATCGGGATTGTGTACAAATCTAATTCATGCCCAATGTTGTTGTTGTTCATTAATTTATAATGAGACAAGACGCATAACAGAATTGTCAAAAACAGAGAGAACAAATCAGACTTCAGTGAACAGATTCCAAAGAGTAGAACATGGAAACCGTCTTTATGCAGGGTCTCATTTCTAAGCACACAGGATTGCGCACTTCTGCCCCCTAGATGGTCTGCAATGCAAACATCAGTGTGGCTGTCTACTGTCTGCTTTCATACTATACACATTCTATGATCATATTATTGGGCCCTATGTGTCCAAGCATGGTAAAGAAAATAAAGGGTAACAACAGGTCACACACACACACCCCTTAACTCACACACACACACACACACACACACACACCTTAACTCCAAAACACAAGCACACACCACTTAATGCTTACGCACAAAGGGCCTGATTTATAGAGCAGAAGGTTTTTGAACTCAATGATTACCTGTATTTTACTGGCACTTTTAAAACAAGAATTTTGTTAAAGGAGAGAACCCAGTGCAAGTTATATTGCCGGGAAAATTGCATAAATTTACCAACATTCAAAAAAGAATGCTCAATAAATTAAGCCAAGGGGAAAATTATATATGCAATCTGTCAATCACAAGCGGTGGTGCGAAATATTATCAGTATCACTTGCATATAATACAGCTTTCACAGGCATGTGCATCTAAATGCCAGACTACATGTGTGTTTGCAACTGCCTGACCCTGTGTAGGCTTTTACTATACTTGGCGTATGGAGGAACTCTCCATCACACCCCGCACCGTCTCTCCATGCATACGTGTGTATAAGTGACAGAATAGCATGACTAGCGGAGTTCTGTTCTTTATAGTACATAATCTCCACTAGTTCTCACTCTGCTCCAGTCCCTTAGTATATAGACTATTCTGTTTCAGACATAGGGGGCAGATGTATAGTACTAAGCTTTGCAGAGTGATAAAATGGAGAGATATAAAATAACAACCAATTAGCCCATAACTGTCATTTTTCAAACACACTGTAATGCGACAGGGGCTCTTGGCTGTTACTTTGGGGGTTATTCTGGTTGATTCGCAAGGCTGCGAATTCACAGCCCTGCGAACCCACCGAACACCACCTGCGGCATGTGTTCCCACGCAGCGGGAACCTCCCACATTTTTCAATGGTCGATGAAAGACGTGGAAGATGCACGCATATAAAAGTGACTTTCAAGGAGGAAATAAGCGGGCAGCTGACATCTGGTGATGCCAGCTGCCAGCCCCCCGCACCCGCATAACGGCCTCATTAGCATGAACCACTGGGCAATCCCATATGCTAATGCGGCTGCCAGGCGCCCCTCTCTGCCCCCCGCCCGCTGTCCTGGGTGCATGCCACCGGCGAACAGACTGTTTGCTATGGGAGCACCCACCCTGCCTCTGCACATGTGCAGAAATGCATCTGCGTATGCACAGATGCACACCATCGGTCCCACGTGCGAATGGGGGATGCGAATGGATTAGTGCATGGGTCTTCAAACTGTGGCCCTCCAGATGTTGAAAAACTACAAATCCCAGCATACCTTGCCACAGTTTTGCTATAAGGGAGTGTTAAAACTGTGGCAAGGCTTGCTGGGATTTGTAGTTTCACAACATCTGGAGGGCCACAGTTTGAAAACCCAAGGATTAGAATAACCCCTTTTATCTCCATTTTATGACTTTATGAGGCTTAGTACATCTCCTCCCTCCACTGAAATACTCCTCTAAATGTGTTATATTTTATGTAGCCTAAAATATGTAATAACTATAACTGAAAGATCACATTTTAAAAACGGGAACATAACAACCTGATTAAATGCAGCACCGCAAAACAAGTGAATGGATGCAAATGGAAAAAGTCAGATAAAATATCTGGAGTATATCATCAAACCATCTTCATTCCCAGTGAGGCAATCTGTTTTCGGACAAACTCTTTTCAAGATTTGCATTCGCTGCAGCGAGTATGTGACCTTTCTAGACAATCTGAGGAATATCAAAGGCACTAGGTAGCTCAGATTGACATTATTACATGAGCAGCAACATTTTGATATTTAAGCTCACACATTCCAGCTCTCAATCAAAATTCTTGGCAATGTCATGCCAAAGTAATACACTTGTTGAAAGCCTTTATCTTTCAACACTAGGTCTAGGTTTTCTGAACATCTGTACAAAACTCTCACCTGTATAGTTCAAGGAGTTAGATTTTCTCCATTCTTTTTTTTCCTGAGCCTTCCTTAAAGGATGTCTACAAAAAAATAGACATAAAAAGGAAGACAGCGGCATAGTCCTGGTGTCACATTTGACAGAGAAAGCTGTTACTTGTTTCTGTTATATGTAGTTGTGTATATATTTATACACCGAGTGCCGTCCCAGGATAAATACAGTGTTCCGCATAACATATAGGTACAGTAAAGAAAACAGCACTGTTTATTAGGGGTATGGTATAACTCACCGACAGTTGGGATTCCGACGGTCGTTTCTCCGACATTGGAATCTCAACTGTCAGGAGGCCGACAGGGGGGCGACTGCATTCAAGCCCCTTGCAGGCTTGATGTGCTCGCCACGTTGGAGAGCTGCATTCGCCACCTATTATATTCTCCCTCTTTGGGGGTCATAGACCCCCACGAGGGAAATAGCCTGTGTAAGTCGAAATTCCTACTGTCAGGCTCCTGATCGTCAGAATCCCAACTGTCCGTGAGTCATCCGGCACCCGTTTATTACATGCAACACGAGTTTTGTGCACATGATTATATAAAATGTGGGCACTGGTTCACACTTGGGTGGGTATGGTGTGACTAGTTGGTAGTCACAGGGGTAAATTTACTAGATGGGAGTTCTATTAAAGATGGGATGTTTCCCATAGCAACCAATCAGATTCTATCTATCATCTGGTGCTAAATAAATAAGAAGTAGAATCTGATTTGTTGCAATGGGTCAAATCCCATCTTCAATAAAACTCCCATCTTAGTAAATTTACCCTTCAATGTCTACACAAGAATGCCAAAAGGTTTGAAATGTTGATAGTCAGAGTTTCAACATGGACGTTTGTGTAAGCTGATGACATTGGTAAAATAACGACACATTTAGATATTTAACAGATCAACACTAGAATATTAACATATGGGGCCAAATGCAATAGGGTGTGAGAATCAGAAAGTGAGAGATTTTTGGAGTTTTCTCACTTTTTTTTTTAAAGCGGCAACCAATTACCTGATTTTGCCATGTAAATGATTGCCGCTTTAAAAAAAATGGAAAAAAGTTCTCACATTCTGATTCTAACACATTTGGCCCATGGTGTTTGCTTATATAAGCCTAATCCTAACTCTAACTATGACCCCTAGCCATACTTGACTATCCTCCTGGAATGGCCAGGAGGATCCCAAAAATCAGGTGTCACTGACGGCTGCCCAGATAGTTGAATTTACCTGAATGTACTTAGTTGAGAACACTAAAATATTAAACGTTGCTGGCACCAGCACATATTGCTTCAATAATTGCTCAAAAATCCACAAGTGGTACAGTAGTTTACACTGCAGGTCTTATGTGGAATGACACATCAATAACAGAATTCACAATATAGTTCACTAATGCATAAGCAAGTGCAGTTTTCTCAGCTACGGAACTGCAGATGTTAGCAAGGGAAGCTGCTGTCAAAAATTAAAAGAGACGTCCACCGAACATCAAGGTTAATGGCAGCCTTATTGCCACTGGACATAGCAGTAGCGACACAGGCGCCATGTTTTTGCATGTACACGCTCACAGTTGATGGCAGAAACAATGGCCATGACATGCGTGCGGTTTCCCAACCACTCCACGTAAACTCCCCAGTAGCACACTCCAATGGTCACTTTATGTTAATTACTTTACAGTGAAGTCCTCATATGGAGTGGGATCACGGTACACCTTGCGATTGCCGCACATGCGCAGTCTGCTGATAATTGCTGAATTGTGCGATAATCGGCCATTGCATTCAAATGGGAACTTTGCCCATAGTCAATGCTTAAAGCAGCGTAGTATAGTTCATTAGCAGCAATAGGGCTTCTACAAGTAGCCACAGTAAACATAATCGCCACCACATCAATGAAAAATATATATATTAAACAACACTTAAAAAATCCTGCATACCTGTCATTCCCATGTTATTACCAGCCCACGCTGTCATAGCCTGGGGCTGATGGCAGCTTCTGCGCTACTCTCAGATGAGAACATAGCTATCTTTGCGCCGATGCATGCTTTTACTTTGTAGACTCGTGCAGTGTGAATATAAATAGCTTACACTATGGGGCCGATTCAGACCTTCTTGTTGAGCAGCGACTTCAGACCCATCTCCGATGGTGGGGGTGTGCACATGCGCATAGTTGCTCATGCCCTTGCGCAAACCCCCCATAGCTAAAATGATTGACAGGCAAGGAGCGGTCACTGGGGTCCGCCCAGTGTTTAGTGGGCGTGCCCACAAAAAAGGTGAGTGTGCCAATAGAAAGACTGGGCGGACCCAAGTCAGCACAGCCGTGCCCCTGCCTTCTTGGGGTGGGCGGATGACATCACATGACATCAGCACCCACCCCCAATTCGCACAAGTACAGCCAGGATAAAACTCAGTTTGTTCAAATTGGCTGTATGGAAAGACAAGAGTGCAATATGAAACCATTAGAGTGAGCAATGCTTTATGCAGATGGGGATTGTGAAAGATAAAGTTACCTGCTTGCATCACATCATACTCTTGTCATCCTTATTACTGGAGGAGTGGGAAGAGGAAGGACAATGATCATCTTTTCTAGTTTTTTTTTAAGTGGCAATCATTTACACTGCAAACCAGTTTGAATTTGCAGTGTAAATGATTGCCGCTTTAAAAAAAACTGGAGATTTCTTACCAAATCTCTCACTTTCTGGATCTCTCCTCCTATTAAATTTCACCCTAAGTTTCAGGGCCATTCACTGATTGTGTGCTGCATGAAATATCACTGGTATCTCCTGGTTACAGTCCCACCCCCCAAAAAATTCCACAGTCTTAACACTGAAAATGTTACACCGAAAAGCATGTCGCACCAGGGATTTTGGACGCGGCTCCAACCTAGGAGCATCAGTGCTTGTGACACTGTTACAACGTGGACATACCCGGCACACTGCTGAGCGGGTAATGGCAAAGGAGGCGGGTCCTGAACTAGCTCTTGGAGATGAACGCATCTTCCAGCGCCGGATTTTTCATTGCAGTGAATGGGACCTGTGTTGCCTTGACCTAGGTTACCGGTTTACACTGCACTGCAAGACCGGTTGAATACACATTCAACTCTACTCGCTACCCTGGTTGAAATGCTGGGTCGCTTGACCTGGGAACTATATCCCCACTATAGACGTTACTGAACTATAGTTACCAAGCCAACATCTCGATCCATTTAAGAAACACGTTTGTATCTTGCTAGTTCATCGGTAACTTGACTTTTCCTATGTCCAAACCATCCTTGGAAAACTTCACGCTTGAACTCTTTCAATTTGTTCGGATCAAGCTACACTGAATTTGTTTAGGATTATAAAGGGACTCAACAAACATCATCTCTAGTGGAAAGCGGATTAACCATATTTCCAATCACATTGCATGAGATCCAGAGCGCTATTTACATAAAGTCAATGGTAATTATACATACTTCAATCTTTATGAAGACTACCTTGTCCTATCCAAGGCATTCTAGGAAAGGACAAATAGACAGTGCGGCAATAACTATATAGTGCAGTTTGAATGTATGTATGAATTGTATGTAAGTAGCACATTAGTTAGCAAAGATTGCATTGCAATCAAATCTTAGTCAAATAGCAAAGGAATATCCCTGAGTGTACACACCATTACAATCAGCTCTTAACATTTTAATATGACATTGTGCATTGATATATTTGCGGCTCTAATGGTAATGAACCTCTCTCTCATGTTGTTAGCATTTAAGTATATGTTTCTGAGAGATTTTAAAGAAAAATCTCTTTAGACCACTATGATTTATGTCACCACCAGGGCTATCCCAGTCATTTATTTGCCACAGCAATGTCTGAGACACTTAACAGATTCAATTAAGAAACCCACTTATCCTGTTATAATAGCAGCGGATTAACAAATGTGTCATATCTATTTTTTTTTCAGCGTAACATACAAAATAGATTTGAGCCATCGTCATTTATTTGGCTCGTAAAACTGTTAAAAGCGATTTAAGCATCAAAATCAATCTTTTTGTACAGTATAATAAGGTAAATTCTAGAAAAAAGAAAAGCAAAATAAAATAATAGCGAAATATCCATTTTTAAAGTACTTAGTTTAAATGAAGAGACATTGGCCCTTATTCTGGTTGGTGCGGTAATATCCGCGTGCGTTCGTGCCGCCGATGTTTTGTGTCTGCGCATGTGCAGAGGCGTCTCTGCGCATGTGCGAGCGGGGCGTACGGCCAAATCCCGCATGAAATGTGAACACTACGAACAGGGGGTGGAGAGGGGCGTGAAGGGCTATTTGGGATCATTACCATATGCATACGCCCCGCGTTTCATGGGCGTTCCCATGCAAACGCTGGGCGTACGTATGGTAATGCGGTCGTGACGCACGTGTAGGGGGCGGACATATGATATCGCCGGATGTCAGCTGCCCACCCAGATCCCTGCTTTTGCACGGAAAAATGTCCGTGTGGTCTGAGGTTGCGGGAGCTGGTGGACCACTCGGTCCTGCATTCGATGGTCTGCGACCATCGAATGATGGGGGAGGTTCCCTGAGATGGAGGAGGCGTATTCCGTGAAAAATACACGTGCGGTCCGTTCGGCCAGCTTCTTACCGCGTACGGACGGAGTTGGCGATCCGTATGGAAGGCGGGGTTTCGCACGCACGGTCCTGGCCGCATATTCGGATCCGGCCGCACCGATCAGAATATGGGCCATAGAGAGTACGGCCAACAGGAAAAGTAAAATAAATAAAAAAATCAGGTTATCCTTATAACGCCTATTCAGACCTCTTCTGATCAGAGGTGCAGCATAGAGTAATGGCACACGGAGCAAGCCCATCATGGTGCCTCCCACCCCAATATATATATATATATATATATATATGTGGCGAATAGTCGGCACTCGCTATCAGTGTCAGCTGCGTGGTGCTCGGGAACAAGGGGTATGTAGAGGGCGACAACCCGGCACTCACTCTCTTCAATAAGGCTCAAGGACACAAAGTTTGCGTTTGCAACGTTTCGGATCTCTTTACTGGATCCGTCGTCAGGCAGTACAATATCGATATTGTACTGCCTGACGACGGATCCAGTAAAGAGATCCGAAACGTTGCAAACGCAAACTTTGTGTCCTTGAGCCTTATTGAAGAGAGTGAGTGCCGGGTTGTCGCCCTCTATATATATATATATATATATATATATATATATATATATATATATATATATATATATATATATATATATATATTGCCCTGAGGAAGGGGCTTTCATCCCCGAAAGCGCTTGGCGCTATAAATACAGCCGTTTTTGCTTATTCAGACTGGAGTGCCTCCTTCTTTGGATGACTATATATATATATATATATATATATATATATATATATAAATATAAATATATATATACATATATATATATATAACAATACACAGTTGGAATAGGTTTGCTGACTCCTGCTCAGAGTTAACTGAGAGTCTCTGGTGTCCTCTTAAAATAGTCTCTTGGGCCCTTATTCTGATCGGTGCTGCCGGATCCGAATATGCGGCCAGGACCGTGCGCGCGAAACCCCGCCTTCCATACGGATCGCCAACTCCGTCCGTACGCGGTAAGAAGCTGGCCGAACGGACCGCACGTGTATTTTTCACGGAATACGCCTTCTCCATCTCAGGGAACCTCCCCCATCATTCGATGGTCGCAGACCATCGAATGCAGGACCGAGTGGTCCACCAGCTCCCGCAACCTCAGACCACACGGAATAAAACACATGAGGGTGTACGACATGTGTACTATGACATTCCTCAGTGGTGGACTAAAAACCACTTGGTATAAAACACATCCACACTGGCAATGCACGAACAAGGAGATTTTGGCTGTACACCACACTCACGGATCTACCCGGCACAGTCAACACGCTTGGGCAGCGATTATCGGCTCTGTCCGTGTTACAGCTCAAACTCCTGCTCCAGCTCCGATTGTGTCAGTTAGGCCACGCCCCTACACGTTTCGTCATGGACTTCGTCAGTGTGGATGTGTTTTATACTAAGTGGTTTTTAGTCCACCACTGAGGAATCTCATGGTACGCATGCGGCATGTCGTACACCCTCATGTGTTTTATTCAATACATTTTTACTGGAAGATACTGCACTATTGGTCATTTGTCATCAGGATAAAAAATTGCAACAACACCAACCGTAATATAGACATACATCACATGTGGAACAGCGTGGATTGGCCGGGACTGCGTACCCATCCTTCCATCGTCAGGAGCTGACATCATCCTAGAGAGACCATCAGCAACCGTGACGGAACCATCACCATGGTAATCGCTAATACAAAAACCAAACTACCAAAAGACATCAAGAAAACCAAAAAAGAAAAATTATTATACAACAATATATATCGACAATAGAATAATAAATATTAATATAATAAACATTGACATATTATCGGAAGATAGCAAAAGAAGGCTGTTCATTTAGTCCTCGGGGGGACATAACATCTAAGCGGTGTATCCACCGTGTTTCTTTTGGTAATAATAATCGGGATCGATCTCCTCCTCTTTTAGATAGAGGAATGCAGTCAATCATGCGGTACAGTATCTCAGACTCGCTAGAGAATGCCCTATTCTCTAGCGAGTCTGAGATACACATCTGGGACATCATGTCTCGTTCCATCCACCAACGCCATGCTGCACCACAGACTGTCCAAGAGTTGGCGGAAATTTAGTCCAGGTCTGGGAGGAGATCCCTCAGGAGACCATCCGCCACCTTATCAGGAGCATGCCCAGGCATTGTAGGGAGGTCATACAGGCACGTGGAGGCCACACACACTCCTGAGCCTCATTTTGACTTGTTTTAAGGACATTACATCAAAGTTGGATCAGCCTGTAGTGTGTTTTTTCCACTTTAATTTTGAGTGTGACTCCAAATCCAGACCTCCATTGGTTAATAAATTAGATTTTCCATTGATCATGTTTGTGTGAGTTTGTTGTCAGCACATTCAACTATGTAGAAAACAAAGTATTTAATAACAATATATAATTCATTCAGATCTAGGATGTGTTATGTTAGTGTTCCCTTTATTTTTTGAGCAGTGTTTTTTTTATAAGAATGCGAAGCAGACATTAGTATTTTAAACTGTCCAATGAGCATGCTAGTAATTTGAATTACCACTGCCAATACGGGGCAAGCTGGGAGGTTTTTCCTGGTGCTCTGTAAATATTTTGTTCTGTGATATTTCTTCTGGTAATGTGAACATTGGTTACAATTATTGAAGAGATGAATAGATGAATAGAAAAGTTCAACAATATACTGTAGTTGCATCATAATTAAATATACATTTAGCAAAGGCAGAATAAGTAGTAAAAATAAACTTTAATTTGACATTATAATATCAAATGTATCTATAATCACCATGCAATAAATTAATTATAATTCAAACTTTCATAATTAAATATCTCATAAGAGATTACAAGGTGCCCGTATTCTGCCATGTTATGCAAAACTGGGTTATTGGGTGTTAGATAGATATGAAAGAGAGATAGATAGATAGATAGATAGATAGATAGATAGATAGATAGATAGATAGATAGATAGATAGATAGATAGATAGATAGATAGATAGATATTAGATAGATAGATGGAAAGATAGATAGAATGTGCCATCAGCTGGTTTGTTTATGTTTTTTGTTATTCCTATCTGACACATTGGAGCCAGAATGACCTCGGAACAGATGTAAAAGGTCACATAGTGCACATTAGAGTCATTGTCACATTAAACACATTACCTCGATTGTCCTTTGTTCGATCCCACTAAGACAATTTTCTATCTAATTACTTAATGCTGTTTTATTTAACCCTATTGTTAGCTATGACGTGATAATATCATGGCACAAGCAATAATATAGCTGACTTTTGCCACACTATATTGGAAAAGCACAAAAACAGTACATTACTCAGCCACTGTCCGTTTTATTACTAAGCACCAGGGGATTTGAGAGCCATTATGGATTATGTAGTGATTAAGTCAGCTGTAATCAATTTCCTTTACTATTTTGCGACTCTTTGCCCATGTTGAATTATTTTGTTACTTCTTTAAGTTGTGTGTTGTAGACTAAATGCTATGGCCCCTCCCACAAATAGTTCCAGGCTGTAAGGGCGTAGATAAAAAAAATTATTGCATAATTCCAGATATTTGGTCTGCACTTGTGTTAGGAAACAGCAGTAATTAACTGATGATTATAACAGAATTTTTAATGGGGTGATTCTAATGTGTCAGAAAATGTAAACCATTCTATAAACTACAAATATGCAAATAAGATTAATATCTTGGACACTTTCTCCTTTCTACATCCTGCCACACATCTGAGGTCTTTAGTATTTTAGGCTAGCAAATATACAGCTTAATCTTTTTAGGAGCTGAAGCATATTTTAGCACAAGTCACACGAAATTGCTCCAGTATTGCATGCATGGAACTGAATAGTTATATTTACCCACATGGGGCTTTGTATGGGTCTCTGTAGCAAGATCACATATATATTGTATATACATATATATATATATATAGATATATATATATATATATATATATATAATCCAAATGATGCCTGGCACTCCCAAATTCTAACTTCTGCGGTGTCCTGTCCTCCCAGATGGGAAACATAAGAAACAGAGGATGCTGGACGGCACTCGCATTCACAACCAATGCAATCAGTCAAATAAGAGTCTACACACGGAGGTGCAGTCGACGTTTCGGGTCTCTGACCCTTTATCAAGACAGAACGTTCTGTCTTGATAAAGGGTCAGAGACCTGAAACGTCGACTGCACCTCCGTGTGTAGACTCTTATTTGACTGATTGCATTGGTTGTGAATGCGAGTGCCGTCCAGCATCCTCTGTTTCTTATATATATATATATATATATATATATATATATATATATATATATATATATATATATATAATTATATATATATATATCGAACAAGGCTGGATGGCACTCCCAAGATTTTATAATACTGCGCGGCGGCAGATTCAAGAAATAATACAGTCAAACACCAAGCTAGTGTGTCAACGTTTCGGGCAGAGCCCTTTATCAAGACAATGTCTTGTCTTGATAAAGGGCTCTGCCTGAAAAGTTGACACACTAGCTTGGTGTTTGACTGTATTATTTCTTGAATCTGCCGCCGCGCAGTATTATAAAATCTTGGGAGTGCCATCCAGCCTTGTTCGATACATTCTTCCCCCCGGAAAGGAACGGCAACCCAAGTCGCTGTCTCTACTATTTGGAGTGCCAGGCCCACCTTCGTTATATTATATATATATATATATATATATATATAGGTACTTATGTAGTATCTGGGCGTCCGATTTAGAAATCGGATCGGATCGCATCGCATCACATCGCATGCGACCAAATCGTATGCGATGCGATGGTCAAGATTTTTCCATAGGATTCAATGTTAAAATGGTCCATTTTATCATAGAATTCAATGGGAAAAAGGGGTCCTTTTCCTTTCCCCACTATCCAAGTGGGCATGGAGTTGGATATAAACCGGTGGCGAGCGTAGCGAGCCCCCGAGCCCGAAGCGTGGCAAGCGTAGCGAGCCCCGCAAGGGGACACAGAATACTTTTTAAGAAATATGCGTCCCCTCGCGGGGCTCGCTTCGCTCGCCACGCTTCGGGCTCGGTGGCTCGCTGCGCTCGCCACACTTTATAAAATCAACTCTATGCCCACTTGGATAGTGGGGAAATGAACAGGACCTTCTTAACATTTAATCCTATGCAAAATCGCATCGAATCGCATCGCATCTGATTGTATGCCTTAAGGTAAGGCATACAATCACAAAATCGGCAGCCCAGATACTACATAAGTACCTATATATATATATATATATATATATATATATATATATATATATATATATATATATAGTTTGAAGATGCAGTGCTGACTCCATTGCTTTAGGCTATCCATGAGGAAAACATTAGTGTTGTATTCAATGCAGGTGGTGACTTCGGAACTAACTTTTAAGAGGCCACCTTCTCACTTCCACTTGAAAGTCTGGACAGTGTGTACTGGTGGCAGTGTGGGGTGGGTGGGGCCGTCAATAAGTTGAGATTTTGCCTATGGTGGTGATAAGTCTTGCATCGGCCCTGGATAACTGTCATTATGATTGGTGCACACTTACACCAGCCTTATAAATAGTGGAAACGATCCCTATTATTAATTAAAGTAGTACAGTATGTGATAATACCAAGTAGGAGATTTTATAGTGTTTGAAAGTATAACAATGAACTGCACATAATGTTATATAGTTAAACATCAAATTACCGGGCGAAGCAGTTCTACCCGATAATTTGTTCAGTGTAACAGGGTCAACCCGGGTCTTAAATCCAGGTTTGCCGACTCTGCTTCTTACCAGGGTCAGCAACCCGGGATTTAAGACCTGGGTTGACCCTTTTACACTAAACAGATACCAGTGTAATTCAGCAAATTACCGGGTTGACATTTTTAACTTATTTAAATGCTGCTCAGTGTAAAATGGGTCAGAACGCACTCGGCAAATGACTTGGCACTCAAAATGCAAAGTAATTGCCTAATTTTCTAAATGGGTATTAGTTAGAAAAACCAACCAATCAGAGACACCAGGGGAAATTTACTTAGATGGGACTTCTAGTTCACATGTGATGTTGCTATGGGCAACCAATCAGAATCTGCTTCTTATTTTCTTAGCACCATCTAGAAGATAATAATAGTATCTGATTGGTTACCCGTCCCATGTGAAATAGAACTCCCATCTTAATAAATTTCCCCCACCGTGTGTACTTTTGCTACATGCAAATTCTAAAACAAAAATTTCTGCTTTGATTTCAGGGCACATTTTTTATAAATCGGGCATTATTTTGCTAGCTAGTAATAATTCATATAATTTTAAACCGATGTTCTGCATTTCCACTTCATTTGTAAATGTAAATATAAAAGAATGCATATGTAAAAATATGATTGTTACATAATATTCACTAGATTTAATTATTGTGCTAGCTGTTCATTCACCACCATCTTATGAGATGCCATTGTTTGTCTTCTCTTCGCCATAATCTCTGTAGCTCCCCGCAGAGATGTCCTGTAAGGTTTTTTTAAGATATGATAAATCATTTGGGGCGAAATGTACTAAGCCTTGAAAAGTGATAAAATGGAGAGTGATAGACCTCCAACCAATCAGCTTCTACCTCTCATATTTCAAACCCAGCCTGTGACATGAGAGTTAGGAGCTGATTGGCTGGTGTTTAATCACTCTCCATTTATCACTTTTCAAGCTTAGTACATCAGGCCCTTGGTGTTATGATCTAATTGCAAGGGATGTGTACCCCACGTGTAGACAGGACTAGGTCCGCTGAATCAAAGATTTAGGAGACAAATCCCAATTAATGTATGTGTAGCACATGTAATCTTGAATAATATGTAATAATCAGCAAATACATGTGATAAGGTTACTGCCACTTCATTCACATAAAAAACCTATTTAAATATAAATAACAATTCTTTTGACATAATTGTGAAATGTCAGAATAGATCAGTGATGAGTAACCTTGACACTCTAGCTGTTGTTGAACTTCACATCCCAGCATGCCCTGCATCAGTTTTAGCATGGCCAAATAGTAAAACTGTAGCAGGGCATGCTGGGATGTGTAGTTCAACAACAGCTGGAGTGTCAAGGTTAGCCATCACTGGAATAGATTTAGCGAACAGTAGAGCCGATTCAGACCTTCTCATTGAGCAGCGCATTCAGCCCTGTCTCCGATGGTGGGGGACTGCTCATGCGCATAGATGTTGGGGAATTGCGCTTGCGACTTTGGTGAATTTTTGAGTGACAGGCAGGGGGTGTTCCGAGGTGGACACCCGGCGGTTCATGGGTGTGCCCACAAAAACAATGGTCATATAAACGCTGGACGGACACCAGGGAATGCAGGCTCTATCCTGCCAGCTCGGGCCAGGCGGATGACAACACATGACATTAGTGCCCGCCCCCAATTCATACTTCAGCGTGCACCATAAAAGTAAGTCCTGGGTTCACTTTCTGCTGTGAACAGAGGAGAAGGCATTTGATTGTGAGCAACCATGGAATGTGTAAGTGTAGAGAGACAGCCAGTGGGGTGGGGGGGGCACGTGCTCGCTAGACTCCATATATGCGCAGTATAGCGATCATGTCTGAATCGGGCCCATTATTCTTAGATGAGCCTGGTTTATGAATTGTACTGTGTTGTGTAGATCTAGTAACTGAGCGTGCTTTTAAAAGTTTTGGAACCTAAGTATAGTCAAAATTAGGGATGCCAATCCCGGGGCATTTTTTTGATCCCGGAATTCGGGAATGAAAAATGCCCAATCCTGGATTCTCGGGATCCCGGGATTGGCTTCCCTTATACAAAAACCCGCCCCGGCCGCCCGCATATATACTTACAATTGCGGTGCGGCCGAGCCGGTGGGCGATGGAGCTGGGCGTGTAGGCAGGAGGATGCAGCCTGGGTGGGAGGGTGGTTCATCGGGCGATGCTATGGGGGTCTAGGAAGAGGCGAGTGCAGGCATCCTGGGTGGGCAGTATCTTGGAGGCGGCGGGAGGTCAGCGCAGTGCGCACAGGATGAGGTAGCTGTTTGTGTGGCCTGTGCAGTGTGATCTTACGTCGTCACGCTGCGCAGAGCCGCGCTGCCTGGGATGGGAGAAGTCCCGGGATTGGAAACTCTAATCCCGGGATTGAAATCCCGGCTTTTTATTGGCCAAATCGATCCCGGGGTTGGCCACCCTAGTCAAAATGTATATTAGGCTCCAGTCTAACTTCAATTCCCCAGGACTGCACCATGTATTGCTAATTTTAGTCTTCAAAATATTGAGACTCCTAATACATCTAATAAAAAGAAATATGTATGTAGCGGATTCTCAAGTCTGGGTACAGAACTTATCAAACAGATCTGTCAGCTTTACATGTTCTCATAATGTCAGCTTGATATAGTTATGCTACAGGAATATTAATCTTGCTGTCAAATTAAAAAATAAGATTGAAACGGCAAATGAAATGTATATTTCCTTTACAGTTCAAACATGATTATTGCAATCATTTAAGGAAGTGCAGCAATCGCTTGTTAATATTGGCCTCATAATTGCTTGTGACATGATTACATTTTATTCAATTGTGTGACAGCTGCCAAAAAGCTCATTCTTCATAGATCCAAGATAATTGGAGCCTTCCATCTGCTCTAGGGCCACTCTCAACTGCCGCACTTGTCTTAAGGATTACAGAACCTCTCAGCTCCAAAACTGCTACTAATTGTCAGATACCCTCCCATAGGAAATAAAGAACTAGTCACCAATTGGCTTTACGGATAAATGTTTCTGCTCTAATGACCATTTAACACTAGATATTGAATATTATACAAGATATATTGATTGAATTTTAAAATGCATTGTTTTTTTTTTTTTGTTTTTTTGTTGTTGTTGTGTGACATTTCTGGTAATACTGAGTTCACTTTTTGGGGGTTATTCTGATTCACTCGGAAAGGCACTATCACTCTCTAATGGACAAAGCCAAATGCATTGCAGGTGGGGCAGATGTAACGTGCAGAGAGAGTTAGATTTGGGTGGGGGTGTACTTCTAAATTATATTTATATTGCAGCGTAATAAAGCAGCCAGTATTTAACATGCACAGAAACAATAAAACACCCAAATCTAACTCTCTCTCTGCCGCACCTGCAGTGCATATGGTTTTGTCCATTAGAGAGTGATTGTGCCTTTCTGAGTGAATCAAAATAACCCCCTTTGTGTTTCACTGTTATTTTGGGCAGAATAGACCATTGCAGTAGGTATGAATCCTCTGGGGGGGGGAATGCAATAATTAAGCGTGATGGTGACCCGGTTATAAGTTATATCTCACTACACTATAACTTCTTATAGATTAGGGCAGGCATGTCCAAACTGTGGCCCTCCAGCTGTTGTGAAGCTACAAGTCCCATCATGCTTTGCCACAGTTTTGTTATTAGGAAATGCTAAAACTATGGCAAGGCATGCTGGGATGAGTAGTTTCACAACAGCTGGAGGGCCACAGTTTGGACATGCCTGGATTAAGGGATTTCAGTTCAGAACTGGCCACAAAATTCTCAATATAGAAGTGTATAGAAGAGCAATGCCAGTACAGGGGTGTAGCCATATCCTTGTGGGCCACACAGTAATAGTTTAAAGAGGCACCCTCCCCAATGCTTCTATAGAGACATCATTCTTCACAGTGCTTGTTCATTTCATGACTCATAGTACTAGTACCCCAGATGTAATACCCTGTAGTAGTGCCCATAGCTAAACCAGACAGTGCCACCAATTCCTATTATTCGATTTCATAATGCTCCAATTCCACAATATTCCACATTGTAGCGCTGTCAGTACACATTATGCCATGCAGTGCTCCCAATTAACATTATGCCCCACAGTGTCTCAAGTACATATTATTGCCACATTGAATTTTTCTAGGTTATTTTATGATGCATTGTAGTGCCCCATTTTATATTATCACATACTGAACTACCATCAGTTCAATTCAAGCTAAAGTATAGTGCCCACAGTTTATTATGCCACACTACATTGCAACATTACAATGCTCTTGGTTTATCATATGTAACATTACAGTTTCCCCAGTACATATTATAGATATTGTGACATATACTGTATATATATATATATATATATATATATTTATTTATTTATTTATTTATTTGCAGTTTCTTATATAGCGCAACAGATTCCGTTGCGCTTTACAATAGTAAACAGTGATAAAACAAACTGGGTAACAACAGACAGACATGGAGGTAGGAGGGCCCTGCTGCAAGCTTACAATCTATAGGGATATAGGAGGGAAACACAAGGACAGGCACCAGTAATAGCATAGCAGTCCCAACAAGTTACAAGTCCAGAAGGGAAGCTATATAATACATAAGTGCCTCGGAGGGTTATGCATGTAGAACTTAAATATGATAGGCTTGCCTGAAGAGGTGAGTTTTCAGGGAACGCTTGAAAGTTTGGAGGCTAGCGGAGAGTCTAATTGTGCATGGAAGGGCATTCCATAGGATGGGAGCAGCCCGATGAAAGTCCTGTAATAGTGAATGGGAGCTAGTGATCCGCTCAGATGAGAGACGCAAATCTTGTGCAGAGCGGAGTGGTCGAGATGGGAGATATTGTGTGATAAGTGCAGAGATATATGCTGGTGCAGTATGGTTAATAGCTTTATATGCAAGTAGAAGTGTTTTATATTGAATACGGTAATATACAGGCAACCAATGGAGGGACTGGCAGAGCGGATCAGCAGACGATGAGCGTCTTGCAAGGAAGATCAGCCTAGCAGCAGCATTTAAAATGGATTGCAGTGGTGAGAGTCTGTTCTTGGGAAGTCCAGTTAGGAGACTATTGCAATAATCAATGCGGGATATAATGAGTGCATGGATAAGAGATTTAGTAGTGTCTTGTGTGAGATACGGTCGTATTTTGGATATGTTTTTTAGATGCATGTAACATGATTTGGAGACAGATTGAATGTGGGGAACAAAGGACAGGTCAGAGTCGAGGGTGACCCCTAAGCAACGAGCTTGTTGGGTAGGGTAGATTGTCGAGTTGTCAACAGTGATGGAGATATCAGGATGGTAACTGTTCTTAGTTGGCGGGAATATAAGTAATTCAGTTTTGGAAATATTGAGTTTGAGTTGGCGAGAAGACATCCAAAGTGAGATGGCAGAGAGACATTCAGAGACTCGGCCCAAAACCACTGGTGACAACTCTGGGGTTGATAGATAGATTTGAGTATCATCCGCATATAAGTGATACTGAAATCCGAAGGAGCTGATTAGTTTGCCAAGCGAGGAGGTATAGATTGAGAAAAGCAGAGGACCTAAGACTGAGCCTTGCGGAACTCCGACTGACAGAGGTAGTGAAGAGGAAGTAGAGTCAGAGAAGCGAACAGTGAAAGAGCGATCAGATAGGTAAGATGTGAACCAGGAAAGGGCTGTATCATTAAGACCTAGGGAGTGTAGTGTTTGTAAAAGGAGAGTGTGATCCACAGTGTCAAACGCAGCAGAAAGATCTAGAAGAATAAGCAGTGAGTAATGGCCTTTAGACTTAGCTGTTACCAGATCATTAACCACTTTAGTCAGTGCTGTCTCAGTGGAGTGTTGAGAACGAAAGCCTGACTGAAGCGGGTCTAATAGGGTGTTGGAGTTAAGAAAGTTTGTTAGGCGAGAGTAGACAAGTCTCTCAAGTAGCTTGGAGAGGCATGGGAGCTGAGAGATAGGACGATAGTTAGAGAGAGAGTTAGGGTCAGAATTGTGTTTTTTCAGAATGGGAGTAATCGCTGCATGTTTGAGCAGAGACGGAAAAGTACCAGTAGCAAGAGAGAGATTGCAGATTTTAGTTAAGGTTGGAATAAGCACAGGAGATAGATTTTTAGTGACTTGTGCAGGTATAGGATCAAGAGGAGAGGTAGTAGAGTAGGAGGATAAGAAGAGTGCGGATACTTCCTTTTCATTTGTGGGCTCAAACGAAGAGAAAGTGCCAGAGGGTTCAGGTGTGGCAGAAAGAGGGTTAGAGATTGTGGAGCATACCATTTCATCTCGGATGTTATCAATCTTGTCCTTAAAGTAGGAGGCAAGTTCTTGTGCACTGATGGTAGCCGGTGGGGGAGGAGGGGGAGGGTACAGAAGAGACTTAAATGTGTTAAAAAGTCGCCTAGGGTTGGTGGCATGAGAAGAGATGAGAGATTGGTAGTATGTTTGTTTGGCCGTGTCCAAAGCATTGCAGTAGGAGTGGTAGCTAGTCTTATATGTGAGGAAATCAGTAATATTACGAGATTTACGCCATTGGCGTTCAACTTTACGTGACTGATTTCGTAGTTGTCTTGTTGTGTTGGAGTGCCACGGTTGGCATCTAAGCCTACGTGGGGTATAATGGGTAGCTGGAGCCACTCCATCAAGGGCTGTTTCAAGAGTCTGGTAGAGGTGGGAAACAGCAGAGTCAGGAGAGGTAAATGTAGAAATTAGTGAGAGCTGTTGTTGCAGGGAGGTGGAAAGTTGTGGAAAATTAATAGCATTAGTATTTCTGCGGGTTAGAGTAGGCTTGCATGATTTCTGTGTCAGTGAGCTTGAGGTAATGGAGGAGAGTGAGAGAGTAATGAGATTGTGATCAGAGAGAGGGAAGGGAGTGTTAGTAAAATCAGAGACTGAGCACAGCCTGGTGAAAACGAGGTCAAGGCAGTGGCCTTCCTCATGAGTAGCGGCGTCGGACCACTGGGAGAGGCCAAGAGAGGAGGTTAGAGAGAGGAGTTTGGAGGCATGCAGAGATGGTGGACTGTCAATAGCAATGTTGAAGTCACCCAGGATGATAGTGGAGATGTCAGAGGATAAGAAATGGGGGAGCCAGGCAGAGAAATCTTCCAGAAATTTAGATTTGGGAAGCCCAGGTGGGCGATAGATAGCAGCAACACGCAGAGAGAAAGGGGAAAAAACCCTTATGGAGTGTACTTCAAATGATGTAAATGTGAGTGAAGGAACTGGTGGGAGAACTGAGTATGTGAAGTCTTGTGACAGTAATATACCAACTCCACCTCCTTTACAGTTACCAGGCCTAGAGGTGTGAGTGAAGTGGAAACCACCATGTGACAGTGCTGCAGGCGAGACCGTGTCTGATTGTGTGAGCCAGGTTTCTGTAATTGCCATCAGATTGAAGTTGTGGGAGATGAAGAGGTCATGGATGGATGTTAATTTATTGCAAACAGAGCGTGCATTCAATAGGGCACATGTAAGTTGTTTGGTGTGTGGTGGGAGGCATGTGATATTTATGAGGTTAGCTGAATTTCTAGGCTTAGAAGCCATTAAATCTGGGTGGGTCAGGTGGTTGGGGCCTGGGTTTGGTGATATGTCACCAGCTAATAAGATTAGAAAGGAGAGATAGAGATAGGTGGATGTTTGCAGTTTTTTGTATTGGTGATGGGAAGTGGATGTGAAAGTACAAGTAGAGAAGTAATTAAAGAGCTCATGAGTGTTTAGAAGAGGGGAGTGAATAATGGAAGAGGCAATGTGCACAGAGTGGTGAGTGTCAGGGAGATTAAAGGATGGTTGAAGTTTGGTAAGTATGCCATGTAATGAAATGAGAAGTAGCATTGTGGTGAGCATGATGTGATAGTTTGTCTGTTGGTGACCAGGTAAAGGGGAGATTGTTTGAGAAAGTGTGGATTAAGTATTGTATTTACCTTGGTTGATGTTGTTCAATGTTTTTCAACTGTTTTATAACTGTTCTTTATAAGTAAATCCACTTAGTAGATTTCTCAGTTCAAGAACTGCCCAGGCAGAGGACTGCCTTCTATATGACCAGATATAGCAGGTCTAATTAAGATAGACTACAGCTGAGGTCACATGACCAGCTAATCAAGGCCTGTGTAACATAAACACTAGCCAAGACATATACTACAATAAAGTATGCCTCACTGAACACAGCTTCAAACAGGTACAATAAAGACTAGAAACACATTAATAATACAGCATTTGTTATGCAAAGGGCAACAATACAGATTATCAGTTATAGTGTTTTATATACCAGTTTAAATCACATACATGTAATACTGCTGCAATGGGCTCATAGGGATTCATGCAGAGCAGAATGCTGGGACTTGTAGTGAAACGGACCAGTTTAAATCACATACATGTAATACTGCTGCAATGGGCTCATAGGGATTCATGCAGAGCAGAATGCTGGGACTTGTAGTGAAACGGACCAGTTTAAATCACATACATGTAATACTGCTGCAATGGGCTCATAGGGATTCATGCAGAGCAGAATGCTGGGACTTGTAGTGAAACGGACCAGTTTAAATCACATACATGTAATACTGCTGCAATGGGCTCATAGGGATTCATGCAGAGCAGAATGCTGGGACTTGTAGTGAAACGGACCAGTTTAAATCACATACATGTAATACTGCTGCAATGGGCTCATAGGGATTCATGCAGAGCAGAATGCTGGGACTTGTAGTGAAACGGACCAGTTTAAATCACATACATGTAATACTGCTGCAATGGGCTCATAGGGATTCATGCAGAGCAGAATGCTGGGACTTGTAGTGAAACGGACCAGTTTAAATCACATACCTGTGAGAAGAGAAATAAACAGAAGATCAGTCCATATTCAGGGAAATTCATGCAGGATAACTGTTTTATAACTGTTCATATATATGTAGGTAGAGGACTGGCACTTAGAACAGCAAGGGTAAATCAAGAAATTTATATATATATATATATATATATATATATATATATATATATGGGGCAGTTCGGCACTCACCCTATTAGTGCAGCAGTGCTCCATTGCCTGCTAGCACAATTGGTATGAAGCTGGGGTAGAACCTTGACAAAGGGGTTCAAGTACTCCTAAACGTTGGAGTTATACACACACACAAACACACAGGCAATATTCTGTATATCCTGTAGGCTACATTCCTCCATCATTCCACTTGTATATGGAATGTATGCTGAAAGTTTTACATACCACAACACAAGCTGCTGTATATTCATGGCTTGTCTGAAGCTGGTTAATAGCTGTCTCCTCAGTCACATTTTTGGATAGTGTTCTGCATTCAGCCCCTTCACATGAGATATATCATTCTGCATGTGAGTGCAGTTTTAGTCACTGACTTGCTATTTCTATGAAAGGAGTGAAAGAATTAACTGGTCAAGAGTCACTGAGTGGTAATTCCATACATTTCAACTGCCAGGAATTGGCCAAGAGCCACATAATCCTGCCCCATTATTTTGTATGTAATATAGCAAAAATAACCCAAAAGCTGAGAAATAAGCTCATTTTTACGCCGTCCACAATGATGATTGTATGATATCTAGTGGGGAAATATGAAGTCAAGGTATTTTTCTAAAGGTTTCCCTGATGCACAATATAACATTTCAAAACTCCTACAAGATTTTATTTCTAAAGATACATATGTCGGTTATATGGCAGTGTTGGACTTACTCTCCCATTATTACCTTGTTGGTAAATGTTCAAATGCCACTGAGTAATATGGAGCTTTGTATACACAATGACATGTTATTCATATATGGTTTTAAGCATTTGTTCTGCAGTGCGACAAAGCATTGATGTACTTTATTCCAGTCAAAAATAAAATGAGTTGAATTAATTAACAATAGACAAGTACATTTAACCCAACGGTTTTCCAAAATCAGTTTGACAGAAGCCTTATCTATATCATTTGTTAATGTTCAGATGCTTGGATTGGATACAGGTCAGTTTGGCACCTCCCACTTAATACCTACCAATACAGGGACACACAGGTCTTGACTGAGCTAAAGACTCTGCTGTATAACCATGCTAATGCTGTGACTGGCCCGGTTATTATAACCACACACATTGCATCTCCTACTAATCTATATGTGTTTCTTGCTTACATAGCACAATAAGCGCCTGATTTGGTAGTATGCACAATAGCAGTTATAAGGAGATACGGTCATTGGTCTACAGCATGTTGGTCGAAAAGCATTGGGTCGACACTGTTAGGTCAACATGGGGATAGGTTGACATGGTTCTAGGTCGACATGGTTCTAGGTCGACCCATGTCGACAGGTCATTAGGTCGACACAAGCATTAAATCGACAGTGTCTAGGTCGACAATCAAAAGGTCGACATGGGGTTTTTCACTGTTTTTTGACGACAGATGGTATTTCATGCCCTACCATCCACTAGGGTGTGGTGGGAGAATAAAATAGTGTGCCGAGCACAGCGAGGCACCGTGCCCAAAGCATGGAGAGGGAAGTGAGGGGATGTGGTGCACTGAAAACTGTGTCCATGTCGACTGTGTCAACATTCTAGTAAAAACAGTGAAAAACCCCATGTTGACCTTTTGACTGTCGACCTACACACTATCGATATAATGCTTGTGTCGACCTATCGACCTAAACCCACATCGACCTAGAACCATGTCGACCTAGAACCATGTCGACCTAACGTTGTCGACCTAATGCTTGTCGACCAACATGCTGTAGACCAAATGATCCCAACCCGTTATAAGCATAGTATACATGCGCTATAAAGAAAGAAGTAAAAAATGTGCATATCATCGCTGCTGCAGCTTTTAGGTGGTGGTGTTGCTGATAGACGAGCCGTTACCTCCTCTATATGGGTCCTGGCAGGGATAGGCTGCTCATCTGAACATGATTTAAAAAAATAGGGGAAAAAAGGTATTCCAATACGCGCAATAAAGCAGCCTAGAGCCAGAGGCGTAACTACTTTTTTTGCGCCCCCCCCCCCCCCCCCCCCGCCGGACATTTCGGGCGCGCCCCCCCCCCCCCGAAATATTAACCCCCTCCTTACCCGTCCCCATTGCCGCCGGCGCTTCTGCCTCTAACCCGACACGCAGATCTGTGTCGGGTGACGGGCGGTCCCCGGCTCCGGCTGCAGTGCTAATATAATAACAGACACTCGGAAAATGGCTGCCCCCATACAGCATTATGGGGGCAGCCATTTTCCGAGTGTCTCTTATTATATTAGCACTGCAGCCGGAGCCGGGGACCGCCCGTCACCCGACACAGATCTGCGTGTCGGGTTAGAGGCAGCGGCGCCGGCGGCAATGGGGACGGGTATGGAGGGGGTTAATATTTCGGCGCTGGCGGCAATGGGGTAAGGAGGGGGAGGGCAGGAATCGGGAGCCGGGACCAGGAGGTAACTATAGTCCCGCAGACCCCCCAGGCGCCCAGACCTGCCTAGCGCCTCCCCGCCACCGCGGGGGCTGCGGGACTATAGTTACGCCACTGCCTAGAGCCTTTGTTGAAGATAGGGATGCACACCAGGCTCCCCGACAAATCACAACATGTAAAGAAAAATAGCATGCAACTCCCCTCTCCCTGACAACAAGCATATAACTCCCCCTGGCAACTAGCATGTACCCCCCCTTTGGCAATGAGCATGAAACTCCCTAGAAATGAGCATGTAATTCCTACTAGCAATGAGCATGTAGCTCCCTCTAGCAACGAGCATGTAATCCCTCATGAGAATGAGATTGAAACCCCTGGCAAGAAGCATGAAACCCCTAGCAATGAGCATGTAGATTCACTTACTGCATGTGGCATAATATGTAATAGGCATTACAGTGTGTAGTGTAATGTGTAGTAGGCATTATGATGGGTGGCATGATGTGTAATGGGTATTACTATGGGTGGCATGATGTATAATGGGCATCACTGTGTGTGGCATTATGTGTGATGGGCATTATAGTGTATGGCATTATGTGTAATGGGCATTATGTTGGGTGGAATTATGTGTAATGGGCATTACAGTGTAAATTTTTACAGCGCCCCTTCGCCATGCACTGTCCCTATTTCTGGTGTGTGTGTGTGTGTGTGGGGGGGGGGGGATGATTCATTCTGAAGTGCATATACATAAAAAAGTCACCTTCTGTTTAGTTTGCATTGATGCCCAATAGGCTTTGATAGACACGCCCTGTAAGCGGTGATGGACATACCCAGTAGTCGGTGATGGGCACCCCCCTCCAATGGTGCCCCCCCTAAGAAAATGGGCTGCGCACGCCTATGATTGTAGCCATTTTGAGCGATAGTGTTAGGACCTGCAGAAAAGTGGGGTCCTGTGAAGGGGGCTGCAGGCTTAAATGCATTGATCAATTCATGAACCAAATCTCCACTATTTATTACTATCAGTTAATTTAGTGAGTGCAGAGCCCCTACAATTTCTGTTTAAACAATGTGGTCACAAGCCATAGGGCACCCCAAAACTAGGAAAGGTGAGTGCCGATGTTTAGTGTATATTGTTTATTACATTAATTTTTTAATTAGTCTTATTGTGGTCACACAATGTGGTCAAACAAGTATTTCCCTAGATGATTAGTGACAGGTGTGTTGGTAACTGCTCACCTATAAAAGCACAGTCTGCTGTGAGCTTTAGACCGGATAGCATGCCTGGAATCAAACATTGATGTCATAGCTATGCGTTTTTATATATATACCGTATATATATATACATATATATATATATATATATATATATATATATATATATATATATATATATATATATATATATATATACACGATTCAGCAGAAACAACAGTGGCACTCAGCGGGTGAGAAGAAAAGTTACTTTAGTGGAAAAACAACCAATGTTTCGGGGTTCAGCATAACCCCTTTGTCAAGGTGTACAAGCTTGTACACCTTGACAAAGGAGTTATGCTGAACCCCTAAACGGGGTATATATAGGCGACATACTGATATATACTGATAGATATATATATATCTATCAGTATATATCAGTATGTCGCCTTGTCATTTTAATTTATATCCTTAGATAAATAAAAATGAATTAAATATAAAAAGGAGGTTACATAGAGCTGCAGGTTTATAATGTGGTAGTGTAAACACATTAATTACTTCAGCCTTGCTTCTCTTTAAATGGGAATGTCAAGGCTGAAAATATAAACTGACAGAGTATGAAAAACACTGCGCTAATAAATTTCTAAACACCATGAACTAAACATACACAGAAATAAACAACAGATGTTGTGGAAAAATATATACATTTATTAAACAATAAGATGCATTATCTAGGTGGCCACATCTATAAAAAATATAATATACAAGTATAAATGCATTCAATATTATATATAAATTAAAAATAAATGAATCATATTAATAGCCTTGATGGTCACTTTAAAATGCAAAGAGCTAATTTTCAAATTATTTGCACTTTTTCCAGCAATGAATATGTACTGTAAAAGATCCCAGAAATGTGGATATAGAAATATAATTTGAAATAACTGAACGTCACTTGTCGTGATTCAAATAGTCGGGTCTGGCCCCATGGCATGGTGGCTGGTGCTGCTAGTGATGGCGCATTGTACATGCACTGGCATATATATTATATTAAAGGGCACCGACCATGCACTCTTTACTGGTAAGCCAATCCTTTGCGGTGGCTGGCCACACCCCTTCTGGAGGCTAACACCCCTAAGCATGCATTCCCCTAGTGTTCCCTTTGTGCTCCATTCTGACACTGCAGCTTGATATTGAAGTACTGTAGATGTACCTTCAAATTCTGTTTAATACATACAAGTGCATATCTAAGTGCTGTAACTGAGATGATACATGGAATGTTGGCAATTATATTGCGATGAATATTACATCTTGCAAATTATCACTTAGTGACTTGGAGGGTGCCTTTCTCAGCTCCCACTTCACCTGCTGCGGTTACATTGGCAGATGGGAAGTTTAACTGGGGCGGTACAACTGTCAAACTGTAATGCAGGTGTCTTAGGGCGGGATGTACTAAAGGGAAAATGCGGTAAAACGGGAGTTTTACCGCATTTTCCTATTTACCATTACCCGTCCGCCCCGTTTTCGCTTGGCAGGGTATCGCCACCCAGAGGGTGGCGATACCCTATAGAAGCCTATGGGCTTCTGTCGCCGCCCGCCGTCTGCCTTCCGCGCCCCCCCCCCCCCCCTCCCGTCCTCCTGATCTCCTCCTCCCCCAGCAGGTGTCACAGCCGGGAGGACATCCGGCTTCAGGGGGTAGGAGAAGACGCAGGGGGACGCTGGCAGCCGTCGGGAGGTGATGGAGACCGCATCAAAGGTATGACGCAGACCACATTAAAGGTATAACGGGGGTCTCCGTCACCGCAACCCGATGCTTGCCGCATATGTTAGTACATATGCGGCATCATCGCGGCAGCTGCCAGGTGAAGGGTGGCGATGTATATTAATACATCCCGCCCCTAAAGTGACCACATGGAAGACAGAAACCTCCTGTGGAGCAGATGGGCTACATGTTCTACCTTTGTATTTTCTCACACCCCTTGCGGTACCCTACCCCTAGATAGATAGATAGATAGATAGATAGATAGATAGATAGATAGATAGATAGATAGATAGATTTGAGAGAGATGGATGTATAGATGAATAGAATACTGCTAGTGAAATAGACATGAGATAGAAAGAAAGAAAGAAAGAAAGAAAGAAAGAAAGAAAGAAAGATATGACAAAGATAAATCCATATCAATATAGTTATAAATGTCTATTTCTGTCAGGTAGGTGGTTTGTCCATCTGCCCATGATGGGGCAAAATTCTTCAAGTTAGGGGTGAAAAAATGAAATGATATTTTAGGCCCACGAACCTTAAAGCATTATGCTCCCCCCGGAAGGCAACTTTATACTTTGTCATTAAACCCCCCTAATTTAAGCACTCTTTTTACATTTTATTTGCAGTGTTGTCCTATCTGCTGCTCCAATACAGGTTATATGACTGAGTATTAGTCAGCTGAGTAAATTGAAGCAAACTGTAATTTGCTTGTACAATTGTAATAAATTTTATTGACTCTAATGCCGCAAATAATATTTCTGGGTCTTCATTCAATACAAACCCAGCACTAATATGACCTCGGGATCTCCTGTTTATCTGCAAGGTGAAGCCACAGTGTATCATTTTTCCAACAAAACCACAGAATTAAATCTTGATCTATTCCCCTGATTTGTGATGTACTAAAACGTTGGAAGTATATTGCAAATGTTGATTCACTACAATGTATGTAGCAGCCAACATCAGGCTTTGCGCTACAGAAAAGCTAATTACATTATATGAAAGTTGGAACATGCTTAAATATATTTAATTCGAATATACAAAACTAGCAGTACAACTGTAGATCCTATTAAGATGGAATGGCATTGCTAGATCTACATGATTAAATTATATAGCAGATATATTTTCATACAAATGTAAGACTGTATATCCAGGAAAGATATAGAAATTTGCATTCATTCGTTTTGTTTTTCCTCTCGATCTTTTAATTAAATTCATTAGTAAATGCACCAGGGCCAACAATTGGCATCAAAATGAACAGTGATGGTACAGTGAAAATATCACTGCCAAACTCATCCCGGAATCTTTACTTAAACTCTCTTCATCTGATATCAAATTCTTGTCACTCAGCAGGTGATCGGTATAAAAGGAGAAGTCAAATATGCCTTTCAGATGAAATTAAATAATGTAAATAATAGGAATACATTGGATCTGTATTTTATGTGTCTGCCAAATATGACATCATTCTCAAAAGATCACAACAAATTCCAAAATAAAACAGTAATCTTCACTGTATCGGACACGAATTTACTAAAGGTCAAGGAAATTAAAACTGAGGGAATATCTGTAAAACATGGCCAAACACCTGTAGCTTTGCAGTTAAGTTTATCCTGTTTCTCTACAGAAATTTTCCTTACCTTAGAACACTGTGGGGGAAACTAACAGAAATACGCATAAAATAGGCGTATTCGTATTCAATTATTTATGAATATGAATGTATACAGTATTCCATCGAAAGAACAGGAATCACATTCAAAAGAATGGTGATTCATAATTTACTAAGCGGCCATATATTATATACGGCCGGTAATTATGGGATATGGCCGCTAATTGCCGGTAAAATGCGCCTGGAAACTACAGCTAATTTTCCAGGCAAATTTGGCTGAAGCCTGCATGGATCAGTCAGATCCGTGCAGGCTGCAGTGTAAAAAAAATAGAAAAATAAATAATTGTAAAAAACAGCCTTGGGCTCAAAGAGACTTTGTGATGTACTAAAACTGGGCAGCACTACTGGACTTATATATGGCTGCACAGGTCAGCACTACTGGACTAATATACAGCAGCACAGGTCAGCACTACTGGACTTCTATATGGCCAACATGACTGGCAGCACATGATTATAGCGCAGACAGGCAGCACCCAGGTATATGGCTGACCAGGCACCCCTGGACTGATAGATTAGAGCAGACAGGGCACCCTGGAGAACAACAGCAGAACCACCCAACGCCACCACCCACAGACAGACAGACAGACAGAGGTCTCTCCGGCACCCTCTCCTATGCTGGAGTGAAGATGGTGGCGATCAGTGGGGATTTATATAGGATCTAAAACCCACAAGAATCCAACAGTACGATGGTGACATTTTCCCTCATTCCAGGATTCGAGTCTGGCAGGAAAACATGAGTTTGGCTTGGATCCCACATTGGATCATGATTTTCGAGGAGGCGGGTTCAGACCACGGAGATGCGAACCCACTCATCTCTAAGAAAAATCAATACAAATGTATAAAACTAGCCAAAATCATTTAATTTTTGCAATTCCAAACCCATAACATAGAATTCAAATCTGAATTCTGAACCAAAGGATGATCCAAATCAGAACCCATTTTGGATACATTTTCCTTTAGAGATCTGAAATAGATTTTGGTTTGATCAGTTCCACAAAATTTGGGTGGATTTGGATTTCATGAGAACCAAACCACACATACCTGATAATAATTTTTAATTAGTATTATTGTTACACATGCAAAGATATTACCTATTCTTGGGGTTGAAGGACATACAAATATGCGACTTGAATTCTAAAAATGAATTGTAGATAAACCAATTGGCCTAGTGGCTATAGATGTTATTGTTGAACCAAACTTTTGAGCAATTTTAGTTTATCAATTTCCATGTGATTGAAGAAGGTCAAATAAAGGCAGTTAGGAAGGTTTGGCTCAAAGACAGGAGAAGAGTGTTGACGTTAATAGTGTAAGTGCTTGTAAACAGAGGAGAACATCAGGAAACAGTGACTGTGTTTTTACACGCTGTGATTAACAAGCACTTGAACTTCCATTAAAGGAAGTAAATGAAGGACATTCAATTGACCTAAATCCATTGACTTGCAATAAACAGGAAAAATATAGCAGGAAGCAACCGAAACACTATGGGGTTCATATATTAAGCCAGTGGTTCCCAAACTGTGTGCCGTGGCTCCCTGGGGTGCCTCGGGACACTTGCAGGGGTGCCATGGGTTGGTGGTCCAGGACCAATTCAAATTATTTATGATCAATTATTTATGGACAAAACCAGTGCTGGTGTCTGTCAATCATATATATGTGTACAATCAGAAGCAAATCCTGCCCTTTACTATATAAATAAACTTAAGAAATGAATATAAACACAATCTACTTAATTTTCTATATATAATTTTGGGCCTACGGGTGCCGTGGAAAAATTCTGATACTCTAGGGTGCCGTCATTCGAAAAAGATTGGGAACCCCTGTATTAAGCAGTAAAATGAGTGGAAAAGTGGAACATTGAAGTTGCCTATATCAACCAATCGGGATGCAGTGTAAATCCCGGCGGTCGGGATCTCGGCGTTCAGAATCCCGACGCTGGAATAAATTAGTGTGCCGAGCGTAGCGAGGCACCGGGCCCGCTGCGTGGCGAGCGCAGCGAGCTCGCAAGGGGGGGCGATCCACGTCCCCCCCCTTGTCGGGATTTCGGCGATCGGGATTCCAGCGTCGGGATTCTGAACGCCGGGATCCCGACCGCTGGGATTTAATACTGAATCCAACCAATCAACTTTTAGATAGCGTTTTTCAAGTACATTCTATAAAATGATAGGTAGAAGCTGATGGGTTGCTATGGTCTACTTCTCAACTGGTCCACTGCTTGATATATGAACCCTCTACACAATGCACAACGTTTCTGATAGTAATTATGAGCATGAATGGCAACATTGACATCTAATGACACCAGAACATTGACATCTAATGACACCGGAACATTGACATCTAACAACACTGGAACATTGACATCTATTGACACCGGAACATTGACATCTAATGACACTGGAACATTGACATCTAATGACACCCCCCCCCCTTTTTTTTAAATGCAAGTAACACATGTATTATGGAATGTACTACATTGTGAAATCTTAGAAGCTGGTAACCGCCTGTCCATTTTTATACCTGAGACAATTGGCGTGATATTGTTTTATTCCCACATACCCATGGCACAAATTAAAAAAGAACCCTTTACCTCACTTATAATTGAGGATACTGCTGTATTGCAGTAATGTCTTCCCATCCTTCATATCTGAGGCCACAATCACAAAGTGATCTTCTTCTCACTTAAGCATATGGTAGCCAATTAATTTCATCCCTTAGAGAGAAACCCTTGTGTCTGAGACAGTACATCAACTGAAATTACAATGAGCCTGATTCAGACCTAACCGCTAATTCGAGCATTGGCAAATTGAGCAATGATTGCACATGCACACCATTTGCATTGTGCATGTGCGAGGGGAATTAGCGACAGATAATACCAATGGATAGTAAATGTAATTCTCTTGCAGTTTGACTGACAGGAAGCCAGCGTTCAGGGGTTGGAATCTGCCATTTTCTGGGTTTGTCAGAAATAATGCAGACATGCCCAGGGTGCGTTTTTGAGGAGGGTCTGTGACATCATCAGTGACAACTTGTCTCAGTTGCAGATTTGTGAAAGCCTCACTCATTATTACATAGCTGGCAAAAACTATTTGATGGTTCGGGAATTGCATATGGATTTGCAAAATGATACCAATTAGGGATTTGTTCGCAATTCTCTCACAATTTTTGCAAGGGGTATAGTTGTCTCTTTTTGTCTGGATGGCAGCTTACTCTTCTCACATTAGTAGTCAGGTCTGAATCAAACCAAATGTTCTTATCCCTTGCACCAACAGCAGGCTCCTTCTCATTCCTCCTACATTATCTTTGCGATCTATTTACTAAGCCTTGGATGTAGATACCATGGACAGAGGTTATGTACCAAGCAGCTACTAATGATCTGATTGGTTGCCCATAGCATCATCCCATGTGATATAGAACTCCCATCTGAGTAAATTTCCCCAATCAGTGGACATTACTGAAATTACACAATGTTGGTCGGAGTCTTAAAGTGGTTATGCAGAGGTGGGAGAAGTTATTTCTCTATGCCACCTAATCCCTCCCCACTGGGGGCCACACACACACCCCATTAGGCAGAGACAGGGCCAGTGGTAGGGTTTTCGGAAACTAGAATGCTTTCTGTGAGAATTACTGTGAAGGGCCAAAGTGGAGGTTAAAATGTTCCATCTCAACATTAGATGTGGTGGAACTCAGTTCCACCCCATCCCCTCTCACTTTAACCCCTGATGTTGGAATATTGGAGTCTTGAAATCATTGATACATGTAATATGTAAAGTTACGTGCACAGACCACTTCTCTCATGTTCTATACACACAGTGCATATATCTATGCACCTCTATTTCCCTTGGCCCCATAGTTAAAAAAAAAAAACATGTAACAAAAACTGATGGTGTGTCCTCATCCCTCACATATGAGGCAGCAACTGAAGTTGAGCCTCTCATACTTTAAACATCACTGAAACACCACCCTTCTCATGCCTCATACAAGTGGTTGCATTTGAGTACTTGTAGTCTTTCATACCTGAGGAAGTACCTGAGATATATTTTTCTCATCCTCTATACCTGAAACAACCATTGAAATGGTACCTTTCCTTTTTTTTACTACCTGTCACACCCCATGAAATGGAAACATTGACATCTCTTGAATCAATGGCAGCAAATAGCATGGAGCCTTTTGCATCTTTTCTTATAAAACGTGCACTCTTTTTCCCTCATACCTACACAGCAAAAAAAATTTAATTCCTTATGCCAGTGACAGAAATTAAATTGGCTAAATTTTCATTTCACTATCTGAGGCAGTCGCTGTAATGGGGATCTTATCATATTAGTATCAATAGTGGGTTATAATTATTTAATGTGATTTAATTATTTAATTATTTAATTTAATGTATGGCAGTCCCTAGAATGTAATGTGTAGCAGTCTGTAAATTGGTATGGGCTGTCTTACATGATGTCTATGCTCAGTCTGGTGCTATGGCACAGAATTCCTTACCTAGACCAGGCATGACCAAACTGTGGCCCTCCAGCTGTTGTGAAGCTACACATCCCAGCATGCCTTGCCATTGTTTTAGCATTCCCTAAAAGCAAAAATGTGGCAAGGCATGATGGAACTTGTAGTTTCACAACAGCTGGAGGGCTATTGTTTGGCCATGCCTGACCTAGACATTGGATGCTACATATGTTTTACCTTCGGCAAGGGGTTCCCAAACTTTTTGGAATCCCGGCGCCCTGGGGTATCATAATTCTTTTTTGTGGCATCCCTAGACCTACATTTTTGGTACTTCTCATTTTTCGGCCACAGTTTATGCTACGGAACTTAAGTAGCATAACCCGCACCACCCTGGGTCCACGCCACCCTCCTGTGTCCACGCCACCAGCCGCAAAGATGAGGAAGTACCAAATTTTCTTACTGAGTACTTTTCACTGTTACATTAACCATATATAAAATGAATTGGTCCTGGACCACTGTCCCAGTGCACCCCTGCAAGTGCGCTGAGGCACCCCAGGGTGCCACTTCACACAGGTTACCAAACCAGAAACTTTAAACAGACCCTGTTTGAACAGCAGGAAAATTGACATTAGACTTCATTCCTGAGATAATGTAGTTCCCAAAATGTGCGGTCTGTGATTGCTTCCTCAGTATGCAACAGCAGCTTCATTGTGCTCTTGGCTAGGCAGCTAAAGCTTGGCATGTACATACCAAATGGTAACTACCATAAAGGGATTACAGATCTATTACAAGACAAAGTTAGGAATTAATAGCAGTTGGACAGGAGAAGTAGACTTGGATTACAGTTTTGATCTGCAGTAATGAAACAATGATTTGCTTATCTGTATCCTGAGTTCAGCAGGACTTGCAGCATGTACTTCACCTTGCAATACAGCGAGCCATATTTCTGAGCGCTCTGAATATAGCTGTCATGTTGAATATGCTCATAATTACTTTATAAGTCAGACCTTCTCAACTCAATTTTGGATTCATTACTGCAAAGCTGGTAATAGAATTTAAAAGTCTTTAGTATGATATATTATGGATACAAAGTACTCATCATTCAAATAATTAACACATTATTATACATTAATATATTTTTTCCCAAAATATATATTTTTAATACATTTTTGCAATATATAACCCTGACCTCACTCACTGTAACCCAGCCTTTTATTTATTTTCGACCTACCTTAAATTATTTCCCAGAAGCATTCACTAGTGCTTTGGATGACTAATAGGCTATTTGACTTTACCATAGGTTATTTTACATTTTCAGTATGTAAAGAGGTTCACCTGTGGTGGTCATATTATCTGTGTATTATAAGTATTTGTTACACAGACAATATCTAGGTCGACTGCAGAGGGTCAATATGCACAACGTCAACACTAACCAGGTCGACACAAACGGATGTTGAAAAAGGTTGATATGAGTCTTTAACTTTTTTGGTGTTCATTTTCACACCTGAGCATGTGGGTGGACCCCTTTCACATCGTACAAATAACCAGGGTCTGGTTATTGCTGATTCGACCTGGGTCTATGTGTGATATAAAAGCACCACAGTCAATAACACGGTCGAATAACCGGTATTTCAACCTGGGAAAGAAGAAGGGTTATATACGGGTCAGACCCGGGTTGTTGTGCATTTAAAGCTGGAGACCAGAGTAAAGAGTGCTGATCAGTCAGCTGTGGCCTTAAGAGCACACAATACTCTTCTGCACTGCACAGTGAGGACACGCATAACAGCAAAACTGGTACTTATGTATTATCTGGGCTCCCATGTTAAATGCACCCCATTTTTTCATACCCCTACTATCCAACTACGCATGGAGTTGATTTTATATAGTGGGGCGAGCGCAGCGAGCCACCGTGCCCGAAGCGTGGCGAGCGGACACGGTCTCATAAGAAAAACGGGAGCCCAGATATTACATAAGTACCGCAAAACTTTGTCGGCAAGAAGTGTACTGTACTGCACTGTACTTGCCTACTTACGAGGACACTGTCAGCAGCACTTTTTGGGGGCAGGGAAAATCCCACAATTCATGGGTCTTTGAGGAGGGGACAGACAAAAAGATGACGTTATTTGCATATTTAGCAGGATTGCCGCCGGTATCCGAGAGGGTTGCCCACCTTTCTGGGGTGGCCGGGAGGGGGACCTGATTTTCTGGAGCCTCCCGGACATTCCGGGAGGGTAGGCAACCCTGCTGTACTTTCCACCCACTATACTAAACTGTACAGCAATGTCAAATTGGAGTGATGAAGAAATCATAGAATTCAGATCAGGGGTGAGGAGGAAATCTGTAGGCAAATCACGGGCACAGTTAGGGATGTGAAATTTTTTTTCAGTATCAGTAAACTATTATCAGCCTCTTGTCACATCCACCATGGCGTTTACCCAAATCCCCTGTGCTGTACTCAGCCCTAGGCTCCCTAGTTGCACTTATAAAACCATGGCGCTCACCTCTGCTTATGTCCCTGGTTCCAGTGGGGTACATGTGCCCGCGCTGTCACCGTGTGGTGATACCGGTGCTGTGTGCTCTGGTTCCATGCAGGGTATGAGTGGCGTGCCGCCATGTGTGTTTGTGCCTGGTTACCTCTGTAACTGAATGCCGGCGTTTACGCAGCTGCGTACAATCCAGGCCGGCTGAAATCTGTCGCCCTCTCTGGCGGGCGCCATCTTGTTGGTTCCCTCAACCTCTCCTTGCGGCTCCGCCTCCCCTGTCAATTGCCTGAGCTATCGCTGCACAGTCCACCTGTTAAGTACTGACTGGCCGGGTGAGACCGGCAGTCAGTACAATGATGTCTATCCCTAAGCATCATTGCTCCGGTTTGGCTCTGTAGTTTCCCACTACACTCCCGAGCGTCTTCAAGGAAGTCATCCTGCTGATCGTCCACTGCTCCAAGTGCCACGGACTCCATTGCCGCCAATGAGGATCCAGCAAGGTTAGCCCTCCAAAGGGGTCTCACCTTGCTTCACATTCCCGATGGTTATTTCCACGGTCACCTCTGTTTGCAGCCACGATCCTACTCAGCAAGGACAAGTCTTCTTAATTTATAATCTTCATTATTCTTTCATCATCCAATCTTCAATCCAATCTTCCACTCTTCAACCCAATCATCCCATCCGCAATCCAATCTTCAATCCAATCATCCAATTCTCAATCCAACCATCCAATCTTCAATCCAATCATCCAATACTCATTTAAATCATCCAATCTTCAATCCAATCATACAATCTTCAATCCAATCATACAATCTTCAATCCAATCATCCAGTCCTCAATCCAATCATCCAAGCTTCAATCTAATCATCCAATCTTCTATCCAATCATCCAATCTTCAATACAATCATCCAATCTTCAATTATCCAATCAAAGTCCTTTCTTCTTCGTTTTATTCTTCAACACTTCAAACAACATTCCAATATTCCTTCAAGTACCAAGCATCATCATATCTTACAATAATCTATTGGACTATTGACTTTACATTTGCATTATCTGCCATATATCATTTGTGCCATCAGTATCATTGTCTTGGAATATCTTTATTAAACCAAATTAATTTTTTCCTATTTGTTTCACTCCCTTCTGTCGTGGATGCAACCCCCATACGTTAAAGCACCCAGCCTATGCTACTCTACAGCTTCTAAAAGCGTGACGGTTTGTACTGACTCCATGAATCCAGCATCAGGTCCAGAGAGAGGCGCTGTTCCTGTACAACAACTTGCAGCTCACCTGGATCAACAGGAGGCTGCTCAGGAGCAGGTTATTCATGCCCTCCAGGGCCTGACACAAAGACGACACTATTCAAACTACGTTGCAAAAAGGTCAAGGGCCTGTAGTTACATCTGCACCATCGCCTAGACCTATGCCTATTGCGACAGGAGTTACTGCTCACCTTCAACTTCCTACTCCAGCTAAATTTGATGGGAACCCCAAAAATTGTAGGGCTTTCATCAATCAATGTGAGATTCATTTTGAACTTCAATCCTCATATTTTCCCACCGAGAGGTCTAAAGTGGCCTATGTGATATCTCTCCTTACTGGCTCAGCCCTCAATTGGGCATCTCCCTTATGGGAAAAATCAGATCCTCTACTAACAGATTATACCCGGTTTATCACCACCTTCAAAATCTTCTTTGATGAACCAGGGCGTGTCAGTTCCGCCGCTACAGAAATCCTAAGGCTGCGTCAAGGATCCAGGACAGTGGGTCAATACCTAATTCAGTTCAAAATCCTAGCAGCCGAGTTGGCGTGGAATGAGGAGGCCTTTTTCGCGGCATTTATGAATGGACTCCCAGACAATATCAAAGATGAGCTTGCTGCTAGAGACCTACCTTCCAAGCTAGAAGATCTAATCTCATTATGCACAAAAATTGATCTAAGGCTCAGAGAAAGGAATCAAGAGAGAAACCGATCTGATCCTAAACCTATTTTTCTTGCTACCAAGCCATCCTCTTAATCAGCGGAAGAACCTATGCAGGTTAACCGTTCCAAACTAACACCAGCTGAGCGTAAACGTCGCCAAGTTTTTGTCTGTAATGTGCTGATCCCCAGCACTCCGTCGATTCCTGTCCTAAGAAGCCGGGAAACGCCAGAACCTAACCTGTAAAAAGAGAGGGCAGGTTAGGGGTTGTTATTACCTCTCTAAACAACAAAGATTGTATTCTTCAAGTTTCCTTGCAGGTTAAACATCAGCTCAGACAGTTGCCAGCTCTTCTCGATTCAGGAGCAGCAGAAAGCTTCATCACCACTGATGTTGTTAAGCGTTGGCATCTACACACTACACCGCTTCATCGCCCTGTATATCTCACTGCAGTGGATGGGAGTCGTATACTGGGAGAGACTGTCACACAAAAAACCAAACCTTTAACTTTGCAAATTGGTTTACACACAGAAAAAATACAGTTCTTTGTCATTCCCAAATCCTCTTACCCAATCGTCCTGGGACTCCCCTGGTTACGTTCCCATAATCCCAGTATCAATTGGGTAACTTTTCAAGTCCAAACGTGGAGTACTAACAACCCGTCAAGTCTCTCTTCAAGTACCAGAAGGGTTACCCATTCAATACCAAGAGTTCTCTGATGTTTTTTCTAAACAAGCCACTGATAAATTGGCTCCTCATCGTTCATGGGACTGTTCTATCAAATTAGTACCAGGGAAAAAACCTCCACGAGATCGTACTTACCCTTTGTCTGTACCTGAAACACAAGCCATGTCAGAATACATTGAGGAAAACATGGCCAAAGGTTTCATAGGCCCTTCGTGATCCCCTGCAGGTGCGGGCTTCTTTTTTGTAAAGAAAAAGGATGGAGGACTACATCCCTGTATTGACTATAGGGGGTTAAACGAAATCACTATCAAAAATCGATATCCACTACCACTCATCACGGAACTTTTCGACAGAATTAAAGGAGCCACCATCTTTACTAAATTGGATCTTCGCGGAGCATATAATCTCATCCGCATCCGTGAAGGGGATGAGTGGAAAACCGCGTTTAACACAAGAGATGGACATTATGAATATCTTGTCATGCCTTTTGGTTTAAGTAATGCTCCAGCAGTTTTCCAGTCTTATATGAATGAACTGTTTCGTGATCTGCTTTACAAATATGTGGTGGTCTATCTCGACGATATATTAATATTTGCCAAAAGTTTACAAAAACATCGAGAGATTGTCAGGGAGGTGCTTTACCGCCTCAGAAAAAAAATTCTCTTCTGTAAATTGGAGAAATGTACTTTTGAAGTGTCATCCATACCTTTTCTAGGTTACATTGTATCGGCGTCTGGTCTGGAGATGGATCCAGCAAAAGTAGAAGCCATTTAGTCCTGGCCTCGTCCTCACACTCTCCGAGGTATCCAAAGATTCCTTGGATTCGCAAATTATTACAGGAAATTCATTAAAGACTTTTCCACCATCGTTGCCCCAATAACTGCCCTCACTCGTAAAAATGCCAAACCTTCCAAATGGGATACTGAAGCCGCTGATGCCTTTTTGTTACTCAAGAAGAAGTTCATCTCTGCACCAGTGTTGACTCAACCAGATGTCTCTTTGCCTTTTACTCTCAAGGTTTATGCCTCTGCCATTGGCATAGGTGCAGTTCTGTCCCAGGTGAGAGCTGATGGACAGTTGCACCCATGTGGCTTTTTCTCCAAAAAATTCTCCCCGCCTGAACAGAATTATGCTATAGGGGATCAAGAATTATTAGCGATTAAAATGGCATCGGAGGAGTTGCGGTATCTTTTAGAAGGGGCAGTTCATGTTATTAATATAATTACTGATCATAAGAATTTGCTGTATTTGAAAAATGCTCAATGTCTTAATCCCCGTCAAGCCAGATGAGCACGGTTCTTTTCAAGATTTAATTTTATATTGTATTTTTCTCCTGGAGCAAAAAATCAAAAGGCGGATGCCTTGTCTAGGTCGTGGGAGACTGAGGAGGAAGCAAGATCCTATAAATGAAGTCCAATTGTCGATCCACTCGCTTTTGTCGTAACAACTGTGCAAGTTCCAGTACCACCAAGTAAAACTTTTGTCAAGTCTAACTCAAGACAACAGATTCTTCATTGGGCCCATGACTCTAAGTTTTATGGCCATCCAGGGGTTCAGAAAACCTATGAATTCCTGTCACGTCAGTATTGGTGGCCGGGTCTGAAAAAAAGATATTCAAGACTATGTTGCTTCCTGTCCTCACTGTACCCAACACAAATCCTCCAATCTTGCTCCAGTAGGTCCATTAAGACCATTATCTATTCCCAAGAGACCCTGTTCTCATCTGTCGATTGGACTTTATCACTGATCTTCCACCATCAGAGGGTTATACCACCATTTGGGTCGTCATAGACAGATTCTTCAAGATGGCTCATTTCATACCTCTACGAGGTCTACCTTCAGCTCCCAAACTAGATGAATTATTCATTAAAGAAATTTTTAGGATCCATGGGTTACCTGAGGAAATTGTGTCCGATCGGGGCATACAATTTGTGGCAAAATTTTGGAGAGCTCTATCTAAAGTTCTCAAAATTCAGCTTAATTTCAGTACAGCATACCACCCGCAGTCCAATGGTCAGACGGAGAGGGTCAATCAAGACGTAGAGACTTTCCTTCGTTTACATGTCTCCTCCTCTCAAGATGACTGGGTGGAAGTATTGCCGTGGGCCGAATTTGGGCATAATAACCAATACCATTCGTCTTCTTCTTCTACTTCTTTCTTTGTTAATTGTGGCTTCCATCCTAGGGTTCCTGATTTCCAGCAAGTACCTGTGACATCTGTACCAGCAGTAACTTTGTCTCTTCGACAGCATTGGAGAAAAGTCAGGAAATCTCAGCCTCACAAAGGTAGAAAAGGTTTGCAGATCGAAAAAGAATAGCTGCTCCTACTTGGAAACTAGGCAACAAGGTATTGCTGTCCACCCGAAATCTTCATCTACGTGTTCCATCGATGAAGTTTGCACCTCGTTTCATTGGGCCGTTCCCGATAATACAAATCCTCAACCCAGTTGCCTGCAAATTAAAATTGCCAAACTATTTAAGGATCCCTAATTCTTTTCCCGTGTCATTGCTAAAGCCGTTAATACTAAACAAATTTCATCATGCTTTGCCTAAATCTCCTAAAGTTTTTACCCATAGGGGCATCGAGTATGAAGTAGCTCATATCCTGGACTCTCGCATCCGATACAAGAGGTTACAGTATCTTATTGACTGGAAAGGCTACGGGCCGGAGGAGAGGTCTTGGACTAATACCTCTGAGGTACATGCTCCCAGGATGTTAAATAACTTTTACAGGAAATTCCCAAACAAGCCTAAAGAGTGTCCTGGGGCCACTCGTAAAAGGGGGGTACTGTCACATCCACCATGGCGTTTACCCAAATCCCCTGTGCTGTACTCAGCCCTAGGCTCTCTAGCTGCACTTATAAAACCATGGTGCTCACCTCTGCTTATGTCCCTGGCTCCAGTGGGGTACATGTGCCCGCACTGTCATCGCGTGTTGACACCGGTGCTGTGTGCTCTGGTTCCCTGCAGGGTATGAGTGGCGTGCCGCCATGTGTGTTTGTGCCTGGTTAGCTCTGTGACTGAATGCCGGCGTTTGCGCAGCTGCGTACAATCCAGGCAGGCTGAAATCTGTCGCCCTCTCTGGCGGGCGCCATCTTGTTGGTTCCCTCAGCCTCTCCTGTGCGGCTCCGCCTCCCCTGTCAATTGCCTGAGCTATCGCTGCACAGTCCACCTGTTAAGTACTGACTGGCCGGGTGAGACCAGCAGTCAGTACAATGATGTCTATCCCTAAGCATCATTGCTCCGGTCTGGCTCTGTAGTTTCCCACTACACTCCCGAGCGTCTTCAAGGAAGTCATCCTGCTGATCGTCCACTGCTCCAAGTGCCACGGACTCCATTGCCGCCAATGAGGATCCAGCAAGGTTAGCCCTCCAAAGGGGTCTCACCTTGATTCACATTCCCGAGGGTTATTTCCATGGTCACCTCTGTTTGCAGCCAAGATCTTACTCAGCAAGGACAAGTCTTTTTCATTTATAATCTTCATTATTCTTTCATCATCCAATCTTCAACCCAATCATCCCATCCTCAATCCAATCTTCAATCCAATCATCCAATTCTCAATCCAACCATCCATTCTTCAATCCAATCATCCAATACTCATTTCAATCATCCAATCTTCAATCCAATCTTCCACTCTTCAACCCAATCATCCCATCCTCAATACAATCTTCAATCCAATCATCCAATTCTCAATCCAACCATCCAATCTTCAATCCAATCATCCAATACTCATTTCAATCATCCAATCTTCAATCCAATCATCCAATCTTCAATCCAATCATCCAATCCTCAATCCAATCATCCAAGCTTCAATCTAATCATCCAATCTTCTATCCAATCATCCAATCTTCAATACAATCATCCAATCTTCAATTATCCAATCAAAGTTCTTTCTTCTTCGTTTTATTCCAACATTCTTTTGCTGTTTTTCTCCTTTTGCTGTTGACCTTTGACTGTTGACCTAGACACTGTCTGTCATATGGATTTTTTTGTTAGCAGAGTACCAGTAGGTGTATGGGAATACTGAACCTATTAACGCTGTGGGGGAAAGGGGAAGTGGAGATATTTAAGAGCAATCACCGCACTGGTTAGTAGTATAATGCCACTTGTGATACTACTAATGGTAATCCATTTCTCTATGGTAACTGACATAAGCCTCAGACTAACGGTGTATACAGTATGTCACACTGCACATCTGAAAATTGTTATTTCGTATTGTGCCTTTTTTAGTTGACTGTCAGTGGTGCACCCTGAGTTAGACAATAATGTTATTAGGACCAAGGGAGGTTCATTCCCTTAATCACTGATTCTGCAACACACTATCTCTTCTCTCCTGTTGTGCGATTACCAGCACTATACTCCATAAAGGTGTACCGTCTATCTATAGTGAATTTGCAATACACAATTGTGCAACAGAAGGCGGACTGAAACCATGGTTTGAGCTTGATACACCGTTTCTGCATCTGTCCTTTCAAGCTGATATAGGGTTGACACTCTCTCATTCCCTGTCCTATACCCAACGGGCAAGACAAGTGAACAGCAGAAGTGACACGCGACTAATATACAGGTACTCTCTCAGCTGTATATTTGTGTATATATATATATATATATGTGGGTGTGACAATGATGCACGCAATTGCTGGGTGCACATGCGGCACTCCACGCTTGTCGCAGTTGAAGCAAAATGGTGCGTCGATGAGCGTAGCTACATCTGTATATACATCTGTATATACGTTACATCCATAGACACAGGTCTCTGTAGTGTTTAATATGTGTGATTACTGCATTGCAGATTCTAGTGGTTACCTTTTACTTGTTTGCTGAGACTTAATCCAAGTTCATTTTAATATTGAGAAGATTCCAACATGGCTTTAATGATTAATGCAGTAAAGGTTTCAGTTGTGCATGTTGTATAGAACTTTGCTTAAAAAAGGTATTGAGGTATTGAGGCACGACTGTTTGATCATTCCCTGAAGACAATGTAGATGGAAAGCAAAGTTATTTTGAGCTGCACAGGAGGCTAAAAGGTCTTGGCTGGAGTTCACACCAGACAATAGAGAGAACACAGCAGAGAGATAACAAGTAGAACATGATTAAATCACGCAACTGACGTAAAATCAATCAAATGAGCTGCAAATCAATACGCTTTGCTCTAAGTAAGAGACAGCAGAGCCTGTGTTATTTTCAGATTTCTGCTAAATGATATTTCATTGGATTTATATTGTACAATTTAATTTTCTGTTCAGAAGTTTTTATATTATATATATCTCGTTCACACTTGTTATTAGAATATTAAATTGTAGTAATTATTGTTAAGTGGTGCTTAGACTCTCGCTAATCATCTGTAGCAATTGCACTTACTGAGTGGCCCAGTGTTTAATACTGAGATGAGAAAAATGACTATTTATTCACAGGGTAGAACATGCAAAGGTTTGTGCAATAACTTTTAAGTTTATAGATGTGCGCCGATCCCCGTGTTTTGGTGTTTGATCTGTATTGACTTTGTGTTTTGGTGTTGGATTTGTTTTTTATGCTTTTAAAAAAAAAAAAATTTTTTAAACTGATATAATTACAGCATTTTTTTTTTGTTGCTAAAGTATTAGTAACCTTAATAATGTTAATTTCAGTCCACTTTGACCACCTCACAGCTCAGAGCAGCGGCACAAACACACGGCAGTTGTTTCTGTTTGAGAATGTTTTGCAAATTAGTAATGTGTTAGTACTAACCAATCGAAACAACTCGCAAGTACTTTCAGTAGAAAATAACAATACAGAAATTTACTAAGAATCGTGTGTGGAATATCATTGCTTAAAAATAGTAGTTAACAAACAGCAAAAAAAAACTTTGACGCGTAAATTGACATCAGCAGACGTGGATGCCCCCTACACTAGTGCACATGCCCCCATCACATGCCTATTCTAGTTCAACATCTTTTCCTCCCTTCTGGGCCACTGATAAGTGTAATTCTGTGCACAGGTAAAGCCCTGATTAATCAACATTTTTGTTGAGAAGCTCCCCAAAATTTCTACAACCATAAAAAGTGTTCCAAATCTGCGGGGTATATAGCTGAATACGTTAAGAAATATACAGTATATAAATATTGAGTGGATAACAGTGCAGGACAGATAGTGTGGGTCAGATACAGATTGGGTTAGATACAGTGCAATGGAGCACAAGTTGGATACAGTGTGGGTTGGATATAGTGCAGGTTACAGTATGTGATGGATACAGCTGTTTGGATCCAGTGTGGATGAGATACAGTGTATATTACAGCGCATGTCGGAAACATTACTGGTTACAAAGCAAGTTGGATACAAAGCAGGTTATAGTACAGGTTGGGTACAACGCAGGTCGGAAACTGTGCAGGTTGACGTGAGGATTGGATACAGTGTAGGTTACAATGCAGGTTGGATACAGTGCTGGTTGGATACAGTGTGTGTGTCAAATAGAGTGCAAGTTACAAACTGGGTTTGATACAGTGCAGGTTAGATAAAGTCTGATACAGTGCGGGTTACAGTGCAGGTTGGATACAGTTCAGGTTACAATGCACATTGGATGAAATGTGGTTCGGATACAGTGCAGGTTGTGTACAGCGTAAGTTATAGTGTGGATTGGATACAGTGTGAGTGGGATACAGAGCAGGTTGTATAAAGCACAGGTTATAGTGTGGGTTGGATACAGTGCAGGTTACAGTGCAGGTTGGATACAGTGCAGGTTACAGTGCAGGTTGGATACAGTGTGGGTTATAGTGCAGGTTGGATACAGTGCAGGTTACAGTGTAGTTTGGATACAGTGCGGATTACAATGCAGGGTAAAATTCAATGTTGGTTGAATACAATGCAGGTTGTATACAGCACAAATTACAGTGTGGGTTGATACAGTGCAGCTTACTGTGTGGGTAGGATACAATTCAGGTGGAATGCAGTGTGGGTTTGATACACTAACAGTGCACTTACTGTGACAGCAGGCAGGAGGGTCCTCTGATGGTAAATGCCCCAGTTATATCTGTGAGGAGGACGATGATGGTCTCAGCACTGCAGTGTACACAACACAGGGTACACAATGCTCCGTGTACAAAACATAGTCTTTCCAATGCTCTCTCAGTGCTGACTGTTGTGGTTGTAATTGATCTCCCAGACGGAGTTTCAGCACCCACCAAACAGTCCAGCATGTTGTGGCACCAAATTACCTGAGCCTCAAGCCAAGCTTCTTATGGTGTATTAAGGGAATCAATCCTGATGACATGAATGTCTCCTTCTCTAAATGGGCCACTGTCACCCTGGCGTCCATCTCAACTTTGGCCCACATGACAGCAACATTGACCTTGGTAATGGTGGACACAGGTCAATTGTATGCCTCCTGGTCTTCCAGGGACCATTTCATACACCAAAATTCTGTCTATAATTTCTCTATTGCATCCTAGAAAATCATAAACAGAATCTTATTGGTTGCTATGGGCAACCAATATTTAGCAAATTTACCCCGTTTTAGTAAAGTAGAAAAAGTTGCATACACAAACCAAAAATATACTGGGTGCAGGGACATGAAAACCAAGTAGCAATCCACAGAATATTAACCAGGGGTCCAGGGAAAGAAACCATCACTCCAATTCAACTTTAATGTGCCAGTGTACAAACAGAAGCCATTGTATAAAAAGGCATAATATATTTATGAAATAGAAGTCTAACATCACATCTGTAAAGTAAAAAACTCCTGCACCTTTATTGAAGGCAAGAGCAAAAGGTGGAAAGGGGCCTTCCCAATGGGTGCAGGGTAGACCCATAAGTCAATGGGCTAGCACAGCCCCCTTTTATTCATGTGCATTGTACAGACGTTACCTGTGTACTGTACTGTATATGCCACTGGCTTAACTGAGCTGGCAATTTAGCGGAATCCTCTGAGCTGATTGAGGCATGTCTTGGCCTGATGGGGAACTAGAGCAATGGTTCCCAACTTTTTTTTTTCTTCCGTGCCCTTTGATTAGGCTTCTCATTTATGAGTACTCCCTCCTCTCAATTTGAAATATCCACAGTAATTACGAGTGGAGTGGAAGTGAACGGTATTCGTATGCTTATATTAGGTAGTATTGGAGGAGCAGTGTGCAGTCAGAATCAGTTCCCTCTGTATCTGGCTGCTGGCTGTGTACTGTCTCTGGGGTTCCTACTAACGCCTTTAGGATTAATGCCGCTGCTTCCTCCACCTGTGTAAGTGCAGGGCACATGAACGTTGATGTCTAAGGACAGCGCAGGTAGCTCCCAGTGGATTGCTGGCTTGGCAAAAGCATGATGAGAAACCGATGATGCTGCACATGGAACCGGAAGTGACACAACGTGGTTCATCTTTAAAGCAACAGGAGACTTCTTCTACCATTGGGAGACTTCTTCCTCTTATTCTGCCATTATCAATATTATTTTCAAGTACCCCATCCGGTCTGCAGTGTACCTCCAGGTTGGGACCCACTGGTATAGAGTGAGCTGTAAAAAAAAAAAAAAACCTAAAAATAAATCTGGTAATAGGATACTCTCTTGTTTAGAGAAAAATAAGTGCTCCTCTTTAAAATATTATAGGTGGCTTAAAATTGAAACTCTAACACGTATTGATGTTGTGTATCTTATATTTCAGACATAGGTTTGTCCTATCACTTCATCTACTTCATTGCCGTACATTATTACTTCAATCATAAACGGCGCCAGGACATGGAATAAAAAATGCATTTAGCAGAAAAGTGCAGGAAGTTGTAAAAATATGGTTAACCACTTTGGTGCTAGAAGACAATTAAAATGAGATAAATCCTGTGGTTTTATCTGTGTGTTATTTACCTAAAACAGCCTGATATGAGATGTTTGTGGAGTCAGGGCACATTTAAAAGTCTCTTTACAATAGATAGTCTTTGCATAACGCAAAATGTTGTAGATATATCTAAAGTCTGTATTTGCCACTTTAATCTGATTTGAATATATTTCCCATTTGAACTACTGGAATGCAGCCAAATTTGATAATCATTCTACGTTACTTTTGTAAAAAGATAAGAAAAATAAGTTCCTGTGTAAACTTGATTTCATTTTAAATATGATGTTTGCTAACCAAATTTATATTGCAGAATAAAATGTGTCTGAAACATATGCTGTATACATGTGTACATTTAGGACCTTATTCTAGTTGACTCACAAGGCTGGAATGCCTTGCAAGTCCCCAGATGCCGCACACACGGCCCCCCGCCCACCCCTTGCACACTGTGATCCCCCACATAATCATCCATTCGCAGCCTAGGGCGACCATTGAATGATTTTTATAGTGCTCACATATCTGAGACATCTCTGCGGTGTCTCAGATCTTCAAGTGCGCTGTGCGGGAAGTGGGCCATCAGCTGACATCCGCTGGCGTCAGCTGCTCACCCCCAGCACATGCGTAACCGGGCCATGTAACTGAGCATGCGCAGATGCTAAAAACCGGACAGTGCGAATCCGCGTGGGACCAATGAAATCAGAATAACCCCCATAGTTTAGATAATACCAAAAAAAAATTATAAAAAATTAGGAAATAGACATGTAACAATTCATCATATAATTCAATAGAAAATAAGATGTAATATGAATATATTTTTATTATGAGGTGCATAAGACAAGTGCCAGGATGAGAAAAAAAGATACCATAGGAATCTAGAAAGGCACAGTGCTGAATCCATTCAACTTTACTATAAAACTTTGGCTTTCAAATTCCCCAACCTACCTATGTATTTGCTATTATAATTTTTTTGCTATTTTGGCTGAAAATTACAGATAAACATAATTCCAGGTGCTGTTGTATGGGGTGTCCTTTCCTACCAGGTTCCATCCCATACACCCATCAAATAATCCTGCCACTTTTTGTGCATTTCTCTCATTCCCCTGATTTTCTGCAGTTCCAGTTCCAGTCTATCCAGCTAGTCCTGTTCTGTGTCTCCAGCCCCTCAGTGTCTGTCCAGTCAACCACTTTCTGTCTCTCCAGCACTGGATGTGGGACATGTGTCAGCAATGGACCCTTTCTGTCTCCCTCTGTCTTACCTCCTACAAGCCAATTACCTTCTGTTTCTCTAGTCACACCGCTTCTGTCTCTCCAGCCAGTACCCTTTCTGTCTCTCTCTGTCTTACCTCCTACAAGCCAGTCCCCTTCTGTTTCTCTAGTCATACCCCTTTTGTCTCTCCAGCCAGCCCAAGTTCTGCTACACAAGCCACACTTTGTCTCACCAACGAGCCCTCTTCTGTCTCGTCTCACCAACCAGACCCCCTTCTATCTCTCCAGATAGTCCCAAGTCTGTAGGTCTGTATCGCCAGCTAGTCCAACTTCTGCCTCACTAGAAAGTACCAAGCCCCTCTTATGTCTCTCCATCCACCCCCACCCCCTGTCACTCCAAGTACCCAGTGTCTATCCATCTAGGACCATTCTGTCATCATCTGTCTCCTCAGCTAGTCTTGCTTCTAACATAACATCCACCCCATTCTGTCTCTGTAGCTAGCACCACTTTGCATCTTCCCAGTCAGCCTCCTTCTGTTTCTGTATCCAGCCCCCCTTCTTTCTTTCCAGCCAGCAGCCCTTCTATCTCCCAGCTCCCTTCCCCGATGTTCACAGAAGAACAGAGGTGGGGACAAAAGAGGATGTAATTATGCCACATCCTGCCCAGCTCTATTCAGCCTCATTCCCTGTGTTTTTTGCATCTCCAGTTACCCAGTGTCTCTCCAGCCAGCTTTCTGTCTAAATAGTCAGCACCCAGTGTCTTTCCAGCCAGCCCTTTGTCTTTCTCTACAACTAGCTCCTCTTGTCTCACCAGCCACCCCCCTTCATTCTCAACAGCCAGTCCTATTCTGCTTACCAGCCATCTCCCTTCTTATTTTTACAGTCAGCCCCCCCTTCTGTCTCACCGGCATCTCCCTTCTGCCTCTCCAGCCAGTGCCTATTTTCTCTCTATCCAGTCCCCCTTCTGTCTTTCCAGCCAGTCCCTCATTCTGCCTCAGCAGCAACCCCCCTTCTGTCTCCCCAGCTGAACCCCCTTATGCATCAGTAGCCAATCCCCCTTCTGTCTCACCCACCAGCCCCACTTCTGTCTTACCAGTCAGTCCCAAAAGAAAGTGTGTGTGTGTGTGTGTGTGTGTGTGTGTGTGTGTGTGTGTGTGTGTGTGTGTGTGGCTATGCTACAGTGTGTGTGGTGGTGGGCTCCCTGCCTATTCTGTCAGTTTCAGAGCTCATCATTTCTGATGGCAGCCTTGTTTTTATTTCCTTCAGGAGTTCTGCCACTGTGCAGTTTGCATGGGGGGTGGACTCACCTTCATAGGGATTATTTAGGAAGGCTGGACCACTCTCTTGGGGAAGCAAATCCCCAAGTCAGTTTTGTCATCAGCAGAAGGAGAAACTCTCTCTGCAGACGAAATCCACCTTTCCTGGTGCAATAGTTATGGCTTTAGGGCACTGATATGATGGAGAGCACCTGTAACTAAGTGTTTGGGTTTTCATTGTTATGATAGGGGGCCATCCATTTTATGCCAATGTACAGTTCTATGTTAATTATCAACACAAAGCTGTCCTTTTTAACTCCCAATTCTTGCCTTCATGTCTTTATTTCTTAATTAAGTTAATTTATAGGTGTGTATATATATACACACACACACAGGAGACACACTTCATTTTTTGGTAGGTTTAACAGATTCACACACAGTTTATGTTCTTCTTTATTTTAAGTTTTTGTAATTTAACTGATTTATTTTTCAAGGAGGAACAATGGTACTTGTGTATTAGCAGGGCGCCTGGCTACGCCACGCTGACAACGTACCTTAGGCTACGTTGTCAGCGTAGCCTAGCCGGGTGCCCTGCTAATATGTGTGTAGTGCAGTGGTTTATACTTACCCTCAACGATGTCCCCGGTGCCAGTGTTCCCCTCCTCCGGCACTCACCTCATGTCCCTGGCGCCTGCGTTCCTCCTCTGTGTCCCTGGCGCACACCCGACGCCAGCGTTCCTCCTCCATGACACTCCCCGGCGGCTTCCCCTGGGGGAGCATCACATGGTTTCCCTGCTACCCCAGCGGCACTACACTAATACATTGCTGATGCCAGGGAGTGTCATGGAGGAGGAACGCTGGCGCCGGGGACACGGAGGAGGAACGCTGGCGCCGGAGACACTGTTAAGTAGGAGTGACATGGAGGAGGCGAGTGCCGGAGGAGGGGAACGCTGGCGCCGGAGACATTGTTGAGGGTAAGTATAAAGCACTGCACTACACACACACACTATCAACACACATTTCCCACACTAACACAAACAAATCCCCACTATCCATATGGGGATTGTTGGGTGTGGACACTGGGGGTATAGCGTGGATAACAGGGATATGAACCATTGTGTATTAGCACAGCTCCTGAACAAGTTACGTAAGTTACGTAGTTTACATAACTTACGTAGTTTACATAGCACAGCTCCTGAACAAGTTACATAACTTACGTAGTTTAAGTAAGTTACGTTGTTTATGTAGCCAGCATAGTGGTGTATTGGTATTCTCAATACAACCCTACGCAAACTACGTAATGGGCGCCGTGCTAATACACAAGTACCGAAACAATTGTGCTCAATCTGATATACAGTATGTTTGCAATATTACTAGCCTCTAGTCATATATAATAAAATAGGGTTTCCCGCACATAAATAGAATATGGTAGCATTGCTGGACTCATTATTTATCTAAATTTAAAGGGAATATTATTTAAAAATTGATTATTTTCCTTTCAACCATTTTTGACAATCTTTCATGGCAGCATCATAAACTAATAAAGTTATCAGTTAAATGCGAAGGTCAAGTTGGGCAGGGGGATGGGTTGGAACATTTTTATTCCTAACAGTACAGTACCTCCAAAAGATTGGCTATGCACCTTTTTCAAACAAACTTAATAGCACCATAAAACAATAAATGATTTGTCTCTATGCAATAGTTTCAATAACACACACAAAATACACACCCCCAACAGACTTCAAAATGTAAAAAAAAAAAGTGTAGGCTTACCTACAGTAGTACTATGAATTTATATTGCCAATAAAAATAAAAATAAATCATGTTTTTACGTAGTTGTTTTTTAAAGGGTCAGTGTAAAGTGAACAGAAAGAAGCCCACCTTATCAGAATGATCACAGAAGCACAGATTATTTCAGCAGATGAGCATGCTGAAGATGTAGGAGTCATGATCTTAGGAGGGAATGAAGATAAGCGAGAGGCCACAGACTGATAGATTTTGGAAGGAGCACTTTCCCCTAATAATACTGTCAGTGAAGTCAGGATAGTTTGGTGCTTATCTGCCAACTCTCCTAGAAGGTCTATGAATTTTGAGAGGCTCTTCTTTTCTCTGATGGATTTGGCCAGTGCCATCCACTTTCCAACGTAAGTGTGCAATTGCAGTGATTTGCACCATCTTGCACCACCTACCTAACTACTACAAATAATGTTTTTGATTAACCAATCTGCCCAGTAGAGGGGGTGGCATGAAACATGGCTTCTCCCAGATCAAGGAAACATAAAATATATATAGCGAGGAACCGTGTCCGAAGCATGGCAAGTGCGCCAAGCCATGAGTGGGGACACTGTGCACATATACAGTGTCTACGGGCACCTCGCTGACATTCGGCACAAAAACAGACGAAAAACCGTGTCGACTTTGCTATTGTGGACCAGGTTCCCATTGATGCTTACCTTCCGTTGATCTCCCATCACTGTCTATCAAAACATGGACGACCAAGTATAGTCATCTAACTAGATGCCTTCGACCTCAAGTGGTCGACTATGGTATTGTCAACCTGAACCTGGTCAAATACATATACCATAACCTTGCCAAACCCCCTTGATTGTTGCTCAAGCATGAACTGACAACAGAATCATTAGCTTCATCATTGTTACAATCATTGATAAGCTCATAAGGAAATGCATGTTGTGTGTCTACTAGACAGCAGTGTTTTTTTGTCAAATGCTATAATTTTCAGACAGCCAATTTAGGTCTCATTAAAGGTTATTCCAAGGAACATGTCAAGAAGATTTACTAGAGGCCACTGTGGTGGTCCAGAACAGTCTCACAGAAGCTGTGTTAGTAACATAAAAATTGTGCAACAGTACACTATGCTCATACAACATAATTCCAACATAACACTTGTTTCCATTGGGCAAAGCTTGAAACTTTTCATTCCCTTCAACACCACCATATACTTTCCTCCTGTCCATATGTCTAAATGTTAAGATGTCCCTGCTAATAGATACATGTTTTTTAGGTATTCAAGGTGTTAATGAAGCTGCTAGCCAGGGTGCACATCAGAATGATATGTTCCTGGCCAATTTAGTGGGAGACGCTGAGGTGGAACTACCATTAGTGCAGCAGTTGCTTTGCATGGGGGCCCTTGTGGAATAAGGGGCCCACTGCTGCCACCCACTGTTGTGCAGTTTATTGTAAACTCTTGATGGAGTGAAGGATGGGGGCCCAATTTGTAATTTTGCTATGGTGCCAACCACTCACAAGTTCCGCCACAGGGGAGACAGGACATTAGATCACACCACGGGTACACACTGCACAATGCAGTGGATGATAGCGCCATGCACAGTGCCATGCTTATTAGCAGCATGGTGCATAATATCTTTTGATTGACCTTGCAGCATGGCCAGCCAGGATGGCCCTTATTCAGATCTGATCGCAGTACAAATTTGTTTGGAAAATGGGCAAAATCATGTGCACTGCAGGTGGGCAGATGTAACATGTGCAGAGAAAGTTAAATTTGGGTGGGGGTGTGTTCAAACTGAAATCTAAATTGCAGTGTAAAAATAATGCAGCCAGTATTTACCCTGCACAGAAACAAAATAACTCACTTAAATCTAACTCTCTCTGCACATGTTACATCTGCCCCACCTGCAGTGCACGTGGTTTTGCCCATTTTCCAAACAAATTTGTACTGCAATCAGATCTGAATAAAGGCCAATATGTTGTTCCAGATTCGCTGGAAATGACATATTGTGCCAATATTGCTAAATTGAGTAACAGGCCATTCACTTTGCAAAGAACTTTAGACAAAAATGGAATTTTTTTAAATGATTTTTCTGCCATGCATATAGGAGGAATAAAGCATGTCATTTATAACAGAAAAAGGCGTACGTTCGTCACTAGAGGTCATCATTAAAATACCTTCAGTTAAGAACAATGATAGGGGCAATAATCAATACTTATATATCAAAAGTGAAAGGTTTATGCTTATCCTGGAACAATAGCACAACAAAGCAAATGTTTGCAGCTATTTGGACTCGCTATCTGGTATATAACGTGTGACAAATAAAATCAATAGGGCATGTATGAAGCAATAGGTAAGGGTGGAACTTGTGCCTTGGACAGGATTCATGATAAGAATGTCAGGCTCTTAACTTAAAAAAAAAAAAAAAAAGAAAAGGAATTGCTGCTTGCATGTCTTTAAGGCACTGGGAATATGCTAATTGTCTCATTTTGATCATCATAATATAATGATATGGGCACCTTGGTATGTGAAGGGAAAGATCTTTAATGGCTGCACATTTGAGCATAGAAAATATTGTTGAAATACCTGAGTCGTCTTTGCAGTGGGTGATGTCATCCTGCGAGTTGTGCTCTGCATCAGTCATGCTTACTGAAGCAAGCACTTAAAAAGTAACGATGTTAAATGTGTCTAAGCTATACACTGTTTAAATGTACAAGTCTGCTTCCAAAGGGGCTTTTATGGTAAATGAATATGCTATTCCAAGCTCTGTGTCACTGTCAATAAGACTGCATAGAACTGATGGTCTTTTAACCTTTTTTGACCGATTAGGAATAGTAACCAGCATACTGTAATTACATTTTGCATCATCAAGGAGCAAATATTTTTAAGCGCTGTCAAGTAAACATTTCTATAGTGAAACATAGAAAGTCTATAATAGATAGATAGATAGATAGATAGATAGATAGATAGATAGATAGATAGATAGATTTATATTAGAGATATGCATCGGACACTTTTCGTGTTTTGGTTTTGGATCTGGATCTCCCTTCGTGTTTTGGATCTGGATTGGTCTTGCCAAAACCACCCTTTTGGGTTTTGTTTTTTGTTTTTGGATCTGTATTTCTTCGCAAAAAAATCATAAAAATAACAAAAATCACAGAATTGGGGGGTTTGTTTGTTCCTACAGTAATATTAACCTCAATAACATTAATTTCCCCTTATTTTCACTTAAAAAAAACTACAGGTAGGACCCAAGGAGCAAAGAGGTGCAATATGGAACTCCCACCCACCCTTTTGTAGTATAAATAGGACATACACACTTTAACAAACCAATCAGTTAAGCGACAGGGTCTGCTACATGACAATGGCTGAAATGATTGGTTTGTTTGGGCCCCCACAAAAAAAAGAAGCAATTAGTTTATCTCTCCTTGCAGAAATTCGCTCTACAGAGGCAAGATGTCCTCCTCATCCTCCGATTCCTCACCCCCTTCAGTGTGTACATCCTCATCCTCACCAAATATTAATTTGTCCCCGCTGGAATCCACCATCACAGTTCCCTCTGTACTTTCTAGAGCAGTGTTTTTCAACCAGTGTGCCTTGAGCTGTTCTCAAGTGTGCCCCCAGATCTAGAGATGCCCAAACCCATTTACAGCCACCACCAGTTCAAATGTTATTTACTGATATCTTCTTTTAATATAAAGGGCCTATGTATTTTATTTTTGTTACCTGTGGGGACCAGTGTGATTGTTTTTAATGTGCGGGCCAATAGGTTTTTTTTTTTCCTGTGGTGGCCAATGTGTTTTGCCCTGTGGGGATCTCATGGTGTGCCTTGGCAATTTTAAAGTCTTATTTAGTGTGCCGCAAGGTAAAAAGGTTGAAAATCACTGTTCTAGAGGCAAATGCTGTTCTTCCTGGAGGAATTTATCATAAATTTTAATGAACATCATCTTCTCCACATTTTGTATAAGCAACCTCCTATGCCGATCGCTGACAAGGTTCCCGGCTGCTCTAAAAAAAAAAAATTTGTTCCAGTACACACTGGAAGGGGGGCATCTTAGGTATTATAAAGCCAGTTTGTGCAAGAACCTACAAACTGCCTCTATTTCTTGCTAGAATAGATATGGACTATCTGACATGTCTACTTGGGTGCTATCACCGATATATTTTTCCACCATTCTTTCATTGGAGACAGATTTAGATGGAGTGACAATAAAATGTTAGTAATTGTAGTCAGCTTCTTCAGTATGGACCAGATGTTAAAACTTGCTCCTGACATTGCCAGTGGTTCTGCTATGAAAATGCAGTTTTTACCTCACAGCCCCAGTTGTGGGAGAAAATGAAGGAGGAGCTGTTGCCATGTCACGTCCCACTTGAGCTGACAATTTTCTCACCAGCAGCTCGTTGCACCTCTGCAGACTTGTGTCTGCTGGAAAGAGAGATACAGTATAGGCTTTCAACCTTTAATGTATGGTGGCCAAAATGTAATGTTCTGATTTCAACATATTGACCAACCTTGAATTCTGGCAAAGAAAAACATAGAAACATAGAATTTGATGGCAGATAAGAACCACTTGGCCCATCTAGTCTGTCCCTTTTTTTAAACAAGTTACCTCAAACCATATTTGATCCTTATTTTTTTGTAAGGATATCAATATGCCTATCCCAAGTATGTTTAAATTGCTCTACTGTATTTGCCTCTAACGCCTCTGATGGGAGGCTACTCCACTTATCTACTACTCTTTCTGTGAAGTAATTCTTCCTCACATTTCCCCTGAATCTTCCTCCCTCTAGTTTCAGTGCATGTCCTCGTGTTCTGTTGCTCCTCTTACTGTGAAGAATGTCTCCCACATGTACCTTGTTAAAACCCTTAAAATATTTGAAAGTTTCTATCATGTCCCCCTTTCCCTTCTCTCAAATATACATATTAAGATATTTTCGTCTTTAGGTAAGTTTTGTGATGTAGGCCTTGCACCATTTTAGTTGCCCTTCTTTGTACAGTCTCTAATGTATTTATATCCTTCTGGAGATATGGCCTCCTGAACTGAACACAGTACTGTAGATGAGGTCGTACCAATGACCTATACAGTGGCATTATTACTTCTTTCTTTCTACTGCTGATACCTCTCCCTATACAACCAAGCATCTGACTTGCCTTTTTCATTGCTTTGTTACATTGCCTTCCTGCCTTTAAGTCCCCTGAAATAGTCATACCTAGATACCTCTCTTCCTCTGTAGTTTCCATTATATTGCCAAGTGCATGATTTTGCGGAAAAAGGGCTCCATCCACAAGTCCCACATACTTAGCAGAATCGCTCCGTTTTAGTGCCTACTTTCTCCAGCTGCTTCTGCAATAGCCTGATGAGTGGAATGACCTGACCCAAGCTGGCTGTGAATATAGAGAAATGATATACAATTAAGTTTGGAATTGATAGATATATTTATATAAAAAAAACAAATAGGATAAAAAGAAATATAATCACAATAAGAACATTTAATTAATGGGGGGCGTGACTTCGATGGGCTCGTGAGCAGACATGCTGTGCAGCAGCTCCCGCACCATAAATCCTGCTACATATCCTAAGTGCACTCTGCGCCTGACTTCACCGGCCGTGCGGGTGTGGGAGACCCCTGTGCACCCCTGGGAAGCCTGGAGTTCTTGCTGTGCCCGCCGCCGGAGGTGTTTGCCTTACCTCTGCCGCCCGACTCCTGAGCGCTGGCCTGGTCCGGACGCCATCTTGCGGAGGCCTGACTGGGGGAGCAGACGCGCTGGGTGAGCGCGCAAGAAGGCGCGTTTTTGCTGACCCGCTCTGGCTGGGCCGCCCGCTACATCTCTCCCTCCTCTGCCGCCCGCAGCATCGAGCCATCTCCCGCCTGTACACCGCCATAGGGGGCAGCATCTGGCCGCAAGGGTACTGGATTCACCGGCCCCAACTGCCTAACCTCATATGAGGTGGCTGGCGGCAGCCTGCTATACCTGCTGGGTCTTCTTGGGCTACTGACCATCCAAATCAACACCTGGTACCCTGTGTGCACTGCCTGAGGGGTGCATGCTGTGTGGCCTGTGGGGCAGAGTGAATTATACATCCCCTGGAGTGGAGGTGAGCCCTTTGAAGAACTCGGGTAACCCCCTTTATATTCTCCTGTGTTCCCTGCTGATTTAAGCTGTGCTCTGCCCTGAGAGTTGTATCCTGGACTGTACCATATTTATAGCTGTGAAATACAGGCACCAGGCACGTGCTGCATACATCCCTTATACCTGTGACACCTTATAGGTACATCACTCAAACTACTAAATCTTGCTGCCTGTAGCAACTTGAACGGATATCCCTGAATATCCACTACATTATGGAGAAAACCAATCGCAGCTCAGCAGCTGCTCAACTAGAAAAGTTTATAAGAACCCCGCGGGCCCCTATGGAGGCAGCGGAGCCTGACGCAACCCCCCAGCCATCTTCCCAGCCACCCTCTCCACGGGGTCCCCTGCATCCCCCACAGGAGGGAGCAGAGGCCGCCTTGCAAAAGGTCCTGGAGGCGGTGACATCTAGTGAGCAGAGGCTAACAGAGAAAATGGGGCAGGTACAAGCTGACCTGTCCATCATTCGCCACGACCTGCAGAGGTGGGTGAAGTGGAGGCCCGCACATCTACTCTCAACGACAAAATCTCACCGCTGAATGATAAAGTAACAGGCCTATCCTCGCAGGTGGCCTCCATACAAACCAAGCTTTTGGAAATGGTGGGCCGGCTACGTAGAAGTAATATCCGTATAGTGGGCCTACCAGAAAAAGAGGAGGGTCTACATCCTGAAAGCTTTGTTGAAAAGTGGCTTCGTGATACATACGGGGCTGATGCCTTCTCACCGTTCTTCTCTGTAGAGCGCGCACACAGAGTTCCTATGTGCCCTCTGCCCCTGGTGCCTCCCCCCCCCGCACCCTCATTGCGAAGCTTCTTCACTACAGAGACAGGGATGCAGTTATGAAACTCAACCGAACCAAGGGCCCACTATCCTGGAATGGCCAACGTGTTTCGGTATTTCCTGACTTAGCGGTGGAGGTGCAGAAAAACCGCGCCCAGTATGCACAGGTTAAGCGCCGTCTGCGAGACCTCAACATTCCCTACTCCATGCTGTTCCCCTCCAGACTGAGGGTGGTCGTGGATGGAGAGTCCAAGTTCTTTGCTACACCGCTGGAGGCCTCGGTGTGGCTGGACACTACAATGCCAGCTGGACGGGCCTTGCTGGACAACTCATGATTGTATAAGGTACATATGTATTCCTCAGGCGGTGGGCGCACAATATAAACTACCGGGACTTGTTACGATGGGAGCTACGGGATCTCTCGCTCTTGTTACAATTTGGATCCTATGGATGCAGATTGCATATTCACATGTTGCGGGTTACGTTTGCTACTTGTATCTGTTGTCATTATATACTTTGCCTTCTTTTTCGTTAATATAATTACTTAGTTAGGTATTGGAAGGGGGGCTTCTCCCCTCTTCCATTTTCAACATCTGGTTGTGTTTTAGTTTAGGGACTGAGGTATGTCGCAGTTCTGGGAGACATACAGGGAGGGGGGTTGTTGGGATTACTACGTTGGCATACCTACTATGCCTCATTTAATATGTTTTCTAATTTTACCACTCAACGCATACGTCCTCCTCCAGGGGTGTTTCAATACTTATTCGTAAGTCTGTTCCCTTCGGGATGGAACGTGTAAAAACTTACAAATGGGGACGCTATGTATTCTTAATGGGTATGGTTCACTCCAACCCCCTGATACTACTTGCTTTATATATTCCACCCCCGTTCTCAGTTGAAATCCTTAAGAGGGCTGCGGAATTTATAGCTGACTGTCCGGATGTACCTGTCATAATCGTGGGTGACTATAATAATGTTCTCGATCCAATACTTGACTGCCACAATACATCGCAGGCGACATGTAGACCGGGTCTTAGACAATTTGTAACATTGATAGAGGGGATGGGACTGGAGGATGCGTGGCGCCAGAGGCACCCTACCGCTAAACAATACTCATGCTTCTCCTCCAAACACTCCACGTTCTCTAGTATAGACCTGGCCCTGGTGTCAAAATCTGTTCTTCCCAATATAAACTCTGTTAAATATGAGTCTAGAGGTATCTCGGACCACTATCCACTGTCCCTGGAAGTGCTAATGGGGGGAGACAGGGGTCACACCTTTTGGAAGCTGAACCAGTTTTGGCTGAAGTGCTTGGGCCCTGGGGACGAATTGGTAAACATCTGGCAGGATTTTTTGGATCTAAATAGAGGCACTGCATCCCCAACTGCGGTTTGGGATGCGTTCAAAGCATTTATCAGGGGCTCATTGTTACAGAAAATATTGACACTTAAAAAGTCCCATAGATGTACAGAGGCTGAGTTGGAGGCCTCATGCAGACAGCTAGAGCAAATATATCTAGAGGACGGTCAGGATGAATCAAAACAAAGATGGTTAACTGCCCAGAAGGAGTGGGTGGACCATCTTAACGATGGAGCTAAGTACAGACTACTATACGCTCAGCACTCTATGCGTTTGGAGACAGGCCCGGCAGCTATTTAGCGAGACTGGCTAATGCAGATAAATCCAAAAACATTGTTTGCCAGATCCTCATGCCGCAAGGTATACCCCTTACAAAAACCCCTGAGATAGCTGCTCAATTCCTGGAATATTACCGTCATCTATATAGCTCCAGATCGACATATGACATACCCGCCATACAAAGCTATTTAAACCAGATTGCAATGCCCTCTCTGTCACCCGTGGAGAGAGATACCCTCGACTCTCCCTCACGCCTGGATGAGGTGGAGGTGGCAATTAGATCCTTTCCCGGGGGGAAGGCCTCGGGGATAGACGGCCTCCCGGTAGACCTATATAAAAAACACATTTCCTTCTACGCTCCTATCCTCCTCTAACTATTTAACGAGTTGTTCTCCCATGTATAATATATATATATATATATAATTCTGTTGAAGCCAGACAAGGACCCTAGGCGTGTGGACTCGTATAGGCCTATATCGTTAATACCCACGGATATAAAAATCCTAGCTAAAATTCTTGCTACTCGCCTAAATATTGTGATTGCCAGTGTAATTCACGGTGACCAAACAGGTTTTATGCCCGGTAAGTCGACTATGATAAATTTGCGTAGACTGTTCACTCATTTACAGGGCCCACATGGAGACTCCCACATCTCTGTAGTGGTCTCACTAGATGCGGCTAAGGCTTTTGACTCGGTGGAGTGGGAGTTTCTGTGGCAAACTCTATCTAAGGTAGGAATAGGCCCTGGCTTTATAAAGTGGGTTAAGCTCCTATATGCCTCCCCACAGGCCAGGATATCGGTGAATGGGTTTGTATCCTCCCCTTTTCATCTGGAGAGGGGCACTCGGCAGGGGTGCCCCCTGTTGCCCGCCCTCTTCGCCATAGTAATAGAACCCCTGGCCTGTCTTATTCGTAGCTCCCCCGTTGTAGAGGGGTTCCGGGTGGGACACTTGAAGGAAAAGATAGCTCTGTACACGGATGATATCCTACTGTTTATCACGAATTATACTACCTCTATGCCTCCGCTTCTTGATATCATTGACACGTTCGGGTCCTACTCTGGACTTAAAATTAACTGGGATAAATCCTGCATCGTCCCCTATCGGGGCTACAGCACTGCAGCTCCCTCTGCATTGGGTGAGCTCCTTTAAATACCTAGGTATCCACATTTCCAATGACCCGGCCAGGTACACTGTACTTAACATTCAGCCACAAATAGCTTACTTGAGGACTAGGGTACAAGTATGGGGTAAACTTCCCTTGACAGTAACAGGCAGGATAAGCCTGATCAAAATGACGGCGCAACCCAAAATTCTTTACGCTCTGCAACATGCCCCGGTATATATTCCCCTCCATCTATTTAGGAAGATAGACGGTCTACTCTCTTCGATAATATGGGCCGGCAGGAGGGCCCGCATTAAGCTACATACTCTCACGCAGACACGAGATGGCGGAGGTATGGCGGTGCCTTCTTTTAGATTGTACTATCTTGCAGCACAGTTAGCACACCTCCTGGATTGAATCGGCGAAGACGCTGTTTCCAAACTTCCCTCTGTGCTGATTGGCCTGAGGCTGCCGGGTCTGTCTCCACTGCAGATACTATTGAGCGATAATCTCAGGTTAATAGACATGCCACTGGTTAAACAGGCCATCCTGGTGTGGAGGCAGTCCAGCCGCCTTCTGTCTGCGACCGGGATAGACCCGGATACCCCCTTGGATGGCTCTAGAGTCCTTCCCGAGCTAGCTGGACTTCAGATACGGGAGTTCTGGAGTGCATTGAGTATTACTTCACTGGGCCAGGTTTATTCGGAAGGGGTGTTTAAGTCATTTCAACAATTTAGGGATGAATATAATATACCCAATGTACATTTTTACCGCTACCTTCAACTCAGACATGCCTGCCAGACTCAATTCTCATTCTCTAGGGACCCACCGAGGTTTATAAATGCACCTGCCAAGATGTTGCTGACATCGGGGGGCTCATCCAGGGCAATTTCCAGATTCTATGCAGCATTATCAACCGCACAGCATAATCATAATCTGCCACACCTTAAGACGAACTGGGAGCTAGATCTGGGTCCCATTACAGACGAAGACTGGGAATCCGCCTTGGGTAGCCCACGTTCCGCCACCACATCTCCTAGATTTCAGCAAATCCAACTATATATATTACATAGGGTTTACCTCACCCCAGTGAGATTACTGAAGATGGGAGGTAGAGGAGACTCTAACTGCCCCAAATGCAACTCCCCCGAGGGCACATTTTGGCACTTATTGTGGAGTTGCACGGTAATGTCAGCTTTCTGGCAAGAAGTCATATCAGCATGTGTCGCTACTGGTATTCCCTGCAATATTTTCAATCCACAATTCTGCATACTATCACTGTTAGAAGTGGACTGCCTAGATAAATACTTGTTGAAATATGCTGTAAACCTCAGTACACTGGCTAAGGTGTGTGTGGCCAGAAAATGGCTGGCATCGGACGGACCCACGCTGAGAGAGTGGATCTGTCTGGCTAACTCTGTAGTTAGACATGAGAAGTTTGTCTATCTGTCCAGGGGGGCCGAGAAGACATATTTCAAAATTTGGAACAATTGGATCAACTCACAATTTATGCACAATGACGACTGAGACCCCTACATATATATGTATGTCATTACTGGTTATAATGCAGGGCACTTGTGGCGCTGGGAGAGGCGTGGCGTCAGAGCTTGTTATATCTTTTATTCATATTGTATTGATTCATATAGTACACGGAGTATATCATCCCTTCAGCATTTATAACATGTAAACCTGCATAGTATGTAGCCACTGGCAACTTGTAACTCTTACTTTATTATTCATTTCTGCTTTTTGTTTTTGTTGTCTGTTTGTAATTTGTAAAAAACAAAAAACTTTCAATAAAAATCATTGAATTTAAAAAAAGAACATTTAAATAATAAAAATTGAATACACTCCTAATAACTTTCAGTTAAAGTTTCTCATGCTTAATTATAGCAGAAATAGGTATAAAAGTGGAAATCGTCCAGAATAGACCGGTTTATATCAGCTGATATTTTTAAGAACTTAAAAAAACTTGAAAAAGCTCCTTGGGAGCGAAACGCGTTACAGAACCACCTTGGGGGTCTGTTCCAGATACCGATTATCATATACTAGATACCATCTGCCATTTGCTGCACCTAATTTCCTCACGCCCGGCATATGGACTATTGTGCTGCTCAGAAGTGAAGTCCCTGACAGTTATCTGCTGAAAGTAAAGTCCCCCTCACCATCAGGACTGAGAGCGAGACTGCTAGTGCAGGTGAGAGATGCACTACAGTTCACGCCTCCGTGCGCCCCCAGTGGGGTAGCTGAAACATCCATGGCTCGATGACAGTATCAACACGTGCTGGACACAGGTGGGTGAGAGACGCCGTGTCGTGATTGTCAGTGAGCCGGCCTGGCCCCACATGGCAGACGGCAAGGATACGGAGGTACCACTCACCTTCCAACCTATTACAACCATCGGGACCCCTGCTGTGAGTATCGTGAGACCGGTCCCACAGCGGCTATTTGCGGCACATTGTGTACCATCTTTATATTAATCTACTTTATCCAAAAGTGACATTCTCATACCGGGCACATTCCTGAGGATCAATACAGGTGCAAAATTTGAACTGGAATATATAACATTGTGTTGATTTTTCATTAAAACAGTCTTATGAATTAGTTAAATGCATATGTGTTTTTAAATATTTTATCCCCTTTTTTTGAAAGTATATCTTTATGTATTTAATGCGCATATTTCAATTTGTGATGGCCATTAAAGAAATGAGTAATATAATTTATAAATAAATATTATCTTTATTTTTATTAAACTGGTTGGTCACGTGAATTGATACATGGTGTAAGGATATATAAATTCAGCACAGTGCTTCCACCCCCATCCCTAAGAACTTGTATATAATTTCTCTATATTCATTTTCAATTGGGCAACTTTCAGATTGCCACTGGGAGCAGCCTTGAGTAGCTGTTTTTTTTTTTTTTCATTTCTTGACCCACATTAGTTATTACATTGGATACTTTACCACCTTCACATATATATTAGAGGAGCGTACACAATTGTTATTGCGCCCAATGTTTCTTTGTCAAACTGGCAGTGTCTGAACTGACTTCATGTGTGACAAGTTCGAAGGGTTGGAGAACATGGAAATCATTCTTAACTGTGCTTTGCCTATATCACAGGTGGAAGTATAGGCTTGAATGGCCTTTTGCTGCTCCTCCATCCTCTGAAACATATAGAGGGTAGAATTTCACCTCGTTACTACCTCTTACTTCAGGTAATGGCAAGGAAGGTTCAAGAGGGTTTGCTGGTGCTCCAGTCTTAGTCTTAGGCAGTGGTACTCTGAGGCAGAATTTTCAAATGAATATATTGCATATCACAGTGAGCCGCTGAAAGAAATCAATTCTAAAATATACAGTACTGTATGTATATATATGTTTGTTGAAGATAATTCAGTAACACTCAATAGTAAATGATGGATTAAACTGGTAGCAAATTAAAGTAAATAAAATATTTTCTGCATACAATGGGCCTGATTTAGTATTATTTGCAGTTTTATGAAAAATGAAAGAACAAAAGAACGTGGGGCACTCAAAGGTAAACAAGGACTGACAATTTATTAAAACACAAATACAACAATGCATAAAAAATCAAAATAAGCTGAAATGAATAACTAAAATAAAATAAAAACACAATCAGTGACTGTCACTGAATATTTTAACACACATTGGGCCCAGTGTAATCTGTTAATGCAAATAGCCTTAAATTAATAGAGGTGGGTCTTGGTTTTTAAGCAGGACCAACTTGGTAGTTCCTTAATTAGGAGAAAAGTCCTTATTTGTACTGAGGACCTTCCGATTTTGCGGTAGGTGTACACTCTGACAGATCCAATCTGTCTTGCAAGGTGTAACTGCAAATACTGCTGTATAGGATCCAATTAGAATTAGATGGCAGATTTCTTTTTTGGGAAACAGTCAAGAAGCCTATTGGCACAATCCAAACAACAGAGTGGTGAATGTTTCTTACCACTTAGCAAGGCTCACACTGAGCGGTGTGTGTGAAAAGCCTCAGCGTCCGCTCCGTCCCGCTGCCTCATCTGACCCTCTGCTCGGAGGTAAGCTGTGTGTGAGCCGTCTCCCGTGCAAAATAGAAGGTTCTCTCCACACTCCGTGCGGCGCTCTGCCACAGCGTCCGCCGGGTGTCTGTGTGCTGTAGTCAGGGAGAGGTTTACGAGGAGATCTGGCTCTGGTGGCGTGGAGGTGCTCAGGCGGGTGTCGGAGGTATCCTTGGGAACGCGTTTTGCCGCACTCTGGGCGGCTTTTTCAAACCAGGAGTTTATGAAAAATGCAAAACTGCAACTGCTCTCTCTAACATGCTGGGGATCGCCCAGCACATGGCAAGGCCGCCCCACATGCAGGTACCTCCCTGCAATTGCAGAAATGTGATGCATTCACATATCTATGGTAGGACCAGGACCACCATGATTTGGCTTGCAGAGGCTGTGTGATGTTATGCAGCCACCGCTAACCTCCCTGAAAATGGTCTGGACCCGCTGGATGAATAGGCTTCCCAGTTCCAGGAAAATGAGGCATACTTAGTTCTTTCTTGATAGCTACCAAAGGTGCCCATACAACTAGTAAGATTTATCTTCAGATCTGGCTAGTTGAAACAAAAACATGGTTATGGATGAGTGACAGTTTGTCAGTTTTCCAGCATTTCCAAGCAAATGTTCAACTGTCATTTGCTCTCATTCATAACCATATTTATGTTCCAAACAACCAGATCTGAAGATAAATCTGCGTGTGTATGGACATCTTAAATGTATTGGTAGGAGGGCTGCAGCTACCATTCTGTAGAGTAGAGAGCAAGCTCCAGGCAGCCAGATCACGACTGCCCAGAACTGGAGTAAGGACATGCACCCAAGCAGTGCATGGACTGCACCAATAGACTGCATTGCCTGCAGCCTTGGAAGTTGGATTGGGCTGACGATCAAGCAAGAAGTGTCTTCCCATAGTAAGCCATCTCTCTGCAAATGGCAGTCTGGTCTGGCAGTCCCAGAGGGAGGAAACACCTCCCAATGGGACTGCCTGTTTTACAGGTGACTGGCAGTTAGGACATCCAATAGGAAGTCTCTACCAGTCACAGTGAAGCCACTGAGTCAGTGCAGACACATAGACTGCAACTAGCTAAACTGAGCTAACTGAAGTGGTGGATTTTAGTAGGTTGGCCACAGTCCTGCAACTCAAAAGAAAACTCTGCCACTGGTTATGATCCATTTTCATTTAGTAGAATACATTAATTTAACACAAGTCTGGCATAAGCACTTTTTTAATCTCATACAGAAATTCTTATCTAAGTACAGTACCTGTATACACTCATTCAAAAACTCTCAAAACATTATGGAATTGAAGTGTAATGTTCCTTAAGCAGTGTTACCAAATGATTCATGTTTGTCTTTCTCTGGCTTCCTTCCTGATCATACATGTCCTTACTGAGACTACACTCAGTCACGCAAACTCTCTGCTTAGGTCACACCAAAAGCATTCCAATAGGGTGTCACCTCCATGTACGCTTATCAGCCCACAGCAGATCAAAACTTTCAGCCGAGCTACCAGGAAGCTGTTTATGACTTATGTAAATGAACGTTATCTTCCATATGGCTTTATTTACTTTTTTTATTTGACATCATAATACATTTAAAAAACTCTTGCTTGGCATACCCTAGAAACCCTTGTTCTATTTATGGTATTTGTTTCTAATCTTGCAAAGACAGACCTGGAATGAACTGGTGTCTATAGAAAGCCTTGATCCTCAATAATTCATGGCTCAATATTATAGTGGGGATACAGTGAGAGAGTAGATACAGTTGCATTACATGAATAGATAGATAGATAGATAGATAGATAGATAGATAGATAGATAGATAGATAGATAGATAGATAGATAGATAGATAGATAGCCCTAATGACACCATCTACTGAAATATGATCTGAATAATAAAACAATTCAGATTTTAGGTCTTGGGGCAGTAGTTGAGTATTTTAAGCTTGTGTATCCAGGGGCAAGCTGTGCAGAAGCCAGAATTTACAGTTAGCCCGGTAATTACGCCAGGGTTGCTGCCTGAAGCTGGCATTATTATCTCAGGGCTTTCAATTTTGTTTGTAAATTCGTCCAGATCACGTTTTCCATTATGAGTATCAGAAATGCATTTTGGTTACTAAAAACATGCAAACGAAAGAGCGTGGAACAGGTTTTCCCTGAAAAAACCTTTAAAAACCCTTTAAAAAACCTAAATTCCCCCCAAGAGTTCCAAGGGAGTTTGGTGTGGCGATCTCGGGATCACTAGGGTGAGCCAATTACTAGAGATGTCAGGTGTGCTGAGTTTTCCTTCTATTTAAGCTAATTAAATCCTACCCAACAAAGCGATACCTTCAAATTATTATCAAATTATTGTCATGGATCTACTCCATTTGAGAACATGTTTACTGCCCAGTCATAACCTTGTCACCCCTTTTTCTCAATATATCGATATATATATCCAGTGGGGGCCTAGGGTTGTTCGCATGCACGTGGAGCTCTGATCTCCAAGCTCCCTTCCTCGGCCCCCGGAGAAGGGTGGCAGAGGAGGTGGATGGTGGACAGTGGTGGAGGAGGTGGACGGAGGAGGCAGATGGAGGATAAGGATAGGAGTGCAGAGGAGGACTGCCGAGTGTCCCATGGTGCAGGATGTGGCAACCCCGTGGCCACAACAGGCAGTGCATCAGCCCCATGACCAGAGGCGGTGAACACCATCAGCCGGTAGGATCCCCCTCGATGAGCCCGCCAGGCCAGTCTTGATCCTCAGCTGTGGTTGCGACACAGGGCTGCGACTGCACAGGATTTTCTGGCCTGCAGGCCCTGGCCGCTGTCCTCCTGCAGACTGCGGGAGCCCGTCTGCCCCCAACTGATGTTCCAGCTCTGCACTGACCCTCCCCTGGCCTTGCTGACTCTCCCACCCCCAACCACCACCACCCACTCTGGCTTTCTCTCCAGCTACGGCTCCAGCAAGGGTCTCTGGCTTGCTGCCCCCCACCCCCCCTAGCTGACTCCTGTGGTGTGCTGAAGGGGAGATGACCTGTTGAGCCCCTCCACTGCTGCTAGTGAGTAGAACATCAAGATGGCACCACTGATGGATGCCTAGGATCTGTGCCGCTAGCCAAATTTGTTCCCCATGTCACCCCTGTCGTGTTCTGTATTTGTACTCTTTTACTTGCTACCTATATGGCTGTTGCAATCACCAAGTGGCACCGCTTAATGGCTTAACGGCCCCGCAGGTCGTTAGGTCTTTTCTGAGATCCTACCTGCAGCAGGGTGTGGTTTGTGATCAGATCGCAATCACATTAGGTGCCTTTTCTGTGCGGGTCAGCAGCGGGTCGGCGGCTCCGTCAGCTCGTGAGCGGGTCGTACGTTCCTGTGATGACTCGCTCACGAGCAGCATCGTGCTGGTGTGTACCCAGCATAAGTCATCACAGCAGTGCTGTGCATCATTGTCATGCAATTGATAACACCTTGTGCCTGTAGCTATGACAGTCCCTTTTCTGTTTCAAATTATGCACTTTCCTTTAACAAATTGCTCTCTATATTCAGGGACACTTATGGCAATAGTATTTGTTCCCATCTTTGACACATACCGTAAATAACACCTTGGATTTCTTTGACTTTTGATCATTTTCCAGTTTTTAAGCAAAAGATAATTGTTCCATTGTTTGTAGCTTGATTAGCAATCCCTTTAATGGTGTTAGAGTCACATTTGGTAAAAGTGGAAGTGGTAGACCATTCCTCATTGCAGCTGAAATGCCTTGTTGTGCATGAATCAACATAAGAACAATCTTTGCTGCTGCATTTCTTGCTTTTCATAATATTTACACTTGTTGTACTGTGATCTACCACTTCTGAACTTTTTTTATGCAATGCAGTATTCTCAGGGCACATGTTCTAGAAACTGTTATAACTTTCTTTGGACTGTCCCTGTGGTTAGCTGTGCTGTGTTTGCTTAAAATGCAGCAACTACTGTAGGAAGTCTAACTAAGGGCCTCAAATTCTGTAGCATTGCTAAAGAAATCAGCTCATTGTCTACTTGCACTCCAACAGACTTTAGTTGCTGAGAAACAGACATCATTTTGTCTCATATTGCTGTATTTACAAAATTTGGGGTTTACACAATACACATCTCATTAATGTATTCCCCTAATGAGACCTCCACCTTGGTGTGCTACTTGTAGTGCTGTCCACATGTCTTTATCTGATGACTTTCCATGTACAATAAACATGATTTTCACACTCAAACCAATATTGCTCATGTTCGTCTCTACGTCAAATGTGCTTGGATCTGCACCAAGATCGACAAGAAGCTTCCACAATATTTCACACTTCAGCCTATTATATCAAACTTCCAGGTTGTATCATTCTCTGTACAATTTATCTTGATAGATCCCATTATGAATGTAGTCGTCTTATTAATGCTTTTTACTGACATAGCAATGCAGCTTCTATAGTAATCAGCCTCTTTTCTGACAGACTGCTCTGGAAACAGTCTGAGATGTCTTCACTCTGTGCTCTTTTAGTCTGCAATACAGATCTGCTTAAAGTGGTGCATGTACTCTGCTCTGGGCATCCTAGAATCTTGTGACTTGTGTATTTAAACTTTGTGCACCTGAACCCATAACCCTTAGGAAATGATGTCTGTGCATGTGTTAATATGGAAAATGTATAAAGACACACAGCAGCGGATGACTCAAACTATGAACAACAGCGCATTTACTTAACCAGTGGTGTTAGTTTTTTGATAGATAGCTGGTACAGTCATACTCATTTTTACTTGTACACTGGTGACTGAGTGTAACTTGAGCCGAGAAGGGTTTTAAAAAGGTAACTAGCCACAAACCGGTAGAGGTGCCCACCATGTCTCTACACAGTCAAAAGATAAGATGGCCCCTGCACATGCTCAGTAAAGGTCTTGTTGCCATCTTGGTATAGGTCATGAAGCCTCCCTGGAGAACATGAAGATCTTCACATTGTCTTCCCAGTAAATTTACCTGTCAATTGTCTTTCCACTTTACCTCTATCTGTATATTGTCTTATAGAAGGTACACGGTGAGATATGCTCTATTTTTCTATTCAATTTTGCCTATAGAAGGAAAATCGAATAGAAATCTAATTGAAATCGAATGCTTTTATTAGCACTACCGTGTAGTGGAAATTGAATAGGAAAAAAGTCTTGGCAGTCAAGACTATCTAGGGGAAATCTAATAGTAGATAGTGCAAATCTAATGTGTTCAATGCAGCATTCGATTCGATCCAGATTCGATTTCAATCTTCAGCCTGAAGGATCAGGAACACTGTTTGATTCGAATTGAAATTGAATAGCATATCGCATGCACATCCAATAGTACATTGAATGGAAAATAGTGAAATCTAATCAAAAACAGAATCGAACCCTGTGTATGCACTATTAGACTTGTATATATGCATTATAAATACATTTCAATAACACAGGACTTTATTGGCTGGTGCACATTTGGAAGTGCCCTTGTTTTCTGGAGAAAACATTGTGTCCCATTATATGGGTGACACAAAGACACGCGTCAATCTCATCTTTACATACCACTGAAGTGGCATCACTGGGCTGTAATAGAACTTTCTCACATAGATGAAGTAGACAGATTTGCAGGCTATGCAGAGTTGATTGTAAGTGTGTAAACTTCATCAAGTACAGGATTGCACAAGTGTGCGCCGTTGATGATGATTACGGCATAGAACTCCACATTCGGGCAAATATACACATTTTATCTGTTCATGCATCTATGGAAAAGCATATACTCACTGTACATTCACTTTGCTTGGAAATATTAATAGCTGCATCTCGTACCCACATATAGCAATAGGGACCCCCAATATACAGAGAAGCCTTAACAATGGCTTGGGGGCTTAATCATACATTTGCGCAAACATATATAACCAATATCTCTGAATTCTATTATCATGTTGTGTTTAAGACTGGTTACAAACGGCATTCAGTCGGAAAAACATACAGTAATGAAGATTGTGTAGTGCCTGTAAAAATGTAACAATTTGACTCTGTCACCCAAAATTATAACCCACAGTTATTATAACCAATGTTAGGCTAATACAAGGCTCTAATTATTCATTATGTTTTATATATCACTTGCAATTCTGCATCCTTAGGGGTATTGAATTACCCCTAGGTCACTCAGAAAAAAATGAATTATCTTGAAAACACACTTTCACTGAAACCTGCGTGTTTTTGTAAGAAACAGCCTTGTTTTTGCTCAAAAACTGTGCTGTTTTTATGGGGTTTTGTTTTGCCTGCCAGAGGCAGGAGAAACATAATCCCTGATGAGATGCGACCACATAATTTTATTAGGGATAACTGAATAGCCCCCAGGCGAAGCAATTACTTGCGATCAGTTATCCCTATACCCCTATAAATAAAAGCGTGCACTTAAATTGTGGGTGCTCTTAGACAGATAAATCTCTATATAATGCTTTTTTCCCAAATGTTGACATACTGTACAGCAGTCTACACTACTGGACTGTCAGTAAGTAATATTTACTGATAAAGACCTTCACTTCTACAGCTAAAGGGAACTTCTGTAGATTTTAAATACTAGATTATGGAGACATACAGGAGCAGGAGTAATCCCACTCTGCACAGGCCCTTGTACTGTATACATTTTACTAAAATACTTACATCCAGTCCAGTCCTTATGAGATTTTAACTGATACGCTTGCTTTTATTATTATTATTATTATTATTATTATTATTATTATTATTTTAGGCTAAACTGGCTTTAACACAGGTCAGGGTTAGGATAGCCTATGTATGCCCTCTGGTGCTCAGAATCTTCACTTGCACTCATATCATTTGGACACATTAGGGGGATACATAATTAGGGGTCTAATTATAACGATTTCCTGTTCATGAATCCAGTTGCTTTCTATAGGGCATGGATTGAGAGGAAATGACAAATGCTGGGGCAGAACTAGCCAGTGACTTATCCAAACAGTGTGTCACCAAGAGATTAGCACTATCAGATGAATGAATGCCGGGTGGAAGATTCCTTCCTGGATTATGAGGGAACATTTCCATGTTTTGCAATTGCATTTTGTTTCCCAGTTTAGAAAATAAATAGACTACAGCCATATTGCCCAGCTGCAATATATATATATATATATATATATATATATATATATATATATATATATATAGTAGACAGTAATTCACACAATCAACTGCAGCACTCCACGATTTTGAAAAATTTATATATTCAAGTGACCAATAATTCGGGGTGTCGTGAGCCCCTTTTTCAAGATATAACAAAGTGACAAGTACAGATAGAACAGTTTAAATACCAAACACTGGGGCAGATGTATTAAGCCTTAACAAGAGATAAATGCAAGGGTGATAAGGAGAGATAAACATCCAGCCAATCACCTGCTAACTGCCATGTTACAGGCTGTGTTTGAAAAAAGTCAATAAGGAGCTGATTGGCTGGACGTTTATCTCTCCTTATCACCCATGCAATCACCGGAAGTCAGGTAGCGGAGAGGTGTATGCTGTGCTCAATGTTAGTTGATATGTTGCTAAGCAACAACTCCTTCAGTCTAAATGCTGGGCCGCTCTGTGCAAGGGGGCCTGTCTGTGGAAAAATAAGTTCCCCTATAACGAAGGAGTTGTTGCTTAGCAATATATCAACTACCGTTGATCATGTCTTGATAAAGGGCTATGCGCTCGAAACGTTGATGCACATTACTTGTGTCCTCTTTAACTGGCAACATTTCACCACCTTGCTTGTGAACAGCAAATGTGCAAAATATCAGACCTCAGATTCAGAAACCCAGAAAACATCGGAGTTTCTATGATTCCTTAATTGATTAATGTTTTAGATTCCTTTTTTAAAATTTGATTTGTGTTTTTCTGAATTTTCTTCTTTTAGTTTAAAAAGAAAAAAACTTCTTCTAAAACAAAAATTGTGTTGAACATGATTTGTTGAAATTGTGCAACTTTATTGACAAGAGACATCAGATCATGTGTTACGGTGACTATTCGATTGATTCTTGGAATGCTGAGAGTTTACTGGCCACAGTATACTGGGTAGGGAATTCAATATGATTTGTGGATGTTCATCATGTCAACAGTCATATTGTTCACTGCATAAATGTTGACAGGTACTGCATATCGTTAGAGTACAGTACATGTCAAGGTGTTCATTATGCTCACATGTAATGCACTGGCACCCTCCTTCATTGAACAATACATTGGCAAGAGAGAGTTTAATGCCTTTCGTCATATTTTTATTTCTGTTTTGTATCATCATCTTCCCCCAGTGGTCAACTCAGATGTATATATCTCAATGTAGAAGTATTTTTAGCACTCTGTAGCTAGTTTAGCAATGTATTCTGGGTCAAAGAAGTTGTAAGCAGCCATTTGCATTCCCCACATGGACTCAGGCAGACATATCTCACATGGTCCAGCCTGATACAGCATTCAATGGGGAGTTTATCACTCACTGTTATGCATGTTAGCTGTATCAGTTACACTGTAGCATAGCTCTTGTACATGGAATGCTTACTGTTATGTGTATTGCCCATTTTTGCCTTGCCTTTTTGCATGCATATTGTAATTGTATCTTTTTATTATGTTACAGTTTTACCGTTTCACTGAATGGTAAAACTGATACTGAAACTTCACGTCAATTTCACAATATCCCATTTCATGTCTATGCAACGGTACGCTTGTTACATAATCTAATCAACAATCGCCTATATTTGTGATCCCTTCACTAAATACTATTCTTCAGACATCGTATCATGGTGGATTATTGAAAAGTAAAGGTGGTTATACTGTGGGCTTTGAATTGGCCAAAGCGGCTTAAGCTGACCATACACCAAGTACGCCTCCAAGGAAGTCTAACATCCGTTAATTAAAGAAACCCAGATATGCTTAACCTCACTACATCGCTATATAAGTGAGGTAGGAATATTGGAATACTGGGACAAATCTTTTTTCTATGGACCCCGGCAAAAATTCCCCTCCGCTAAACACTTCTCCCTCTCTCCTTGTTTTCTCCCAAAATAATCCCATGAGAACCACTTTGAAATAGAGAGAAAACAAAGAAAGGACATAATATTCTCGATCAAGAAGATAAGTATTTTCATATAAAATCTATGATTAACCTTGTGTAGCACCATACCCTTTACCAAAACACCTCTTTTCACGCTATCCACTTGGGTCCCTATTAGGTAAGGGAAGGAAGCACAACATCAGGAGAAAGCGCCCAGCACTTTATTTAACTTTTCTGCTATCCACATATGTGCCGCATGTCTGATTGGGTGCAGATAGTGAGTTAGTTTTTGCACATACGATCCGTCATTCTATGGATCACATGACCGGCCTCATTTGATTGTCAGTTTCCCAGACACTCCCACCCTGCTGTGAGACAATCGATCGTATGCGGCAGCTGGATCGCAAGATAGATTGTATGCCCATCGATAACACATCATGTGGCAAAAATGCCCGAAATCATGAGTCCAGGATGGCCAGGGAGTTAAAGTGGAATTATGACACAGGGCGAGATGTATTAAAATACATCCCTGCCCTTCGCGCGCCCCCCCCCCCGCCGCGATGCCAGTGCATATGTACTAAGCAAGCTGTCCCCGGCGCCTCCTCCTCCCCCTGCAGCCGGAAGGACGTCTGGCTGCGTTGATAGGGGGAGGAAGAGCTTACCTTCCGGGGTCCAAGAGGAGCTGCAAGAAGGTAAGCCCAAGGGAGGGGGGAAAGGGGGGGTCGGCGAGGCAGCGGGGTTGCGGAGACGCGGCGGGCGGCGAAAAGAAGCCTATAGGCTTCTATAGGGTATCGCCACCCAAAGGTGGCGATACCCTGCCCTGCGATAATGGTGCAGCCGGGTAAAAGTACAAAGGAAAATGCGGTAAAATGGGGGTTTTACCGCATTTTCCCTTTAGTACATCTCGCCCACAATCAGAATAGCAAGCTGGTCTTTCTAGTGAATGGCCAGCTTTAGTGATAGGCTGAACAGAGGGAGAGAGCATGAGAGAGATCAATAATCCACTGCACTCATTCCAGCTCTGTGATACACATGGCCCTTGCATAGCCTTACTACTACTGTAATTTTGTCAGGTCCACTCCAGTACTTAATCCCCACTTTTGATGGCCTTGGTCTACCTGGTCGACTTGCTGACTGCATGCCCTGTATTGAAGATAAGCTGCCTTTATGTTTCAACAGGTACAGTTTTTAATTCTTTTTTTTTCGGATATTATAATTTATTATTGAAACTATGTATAAAAATCAAAACATTCTATTTGGGAACACTGTGGTTAACATTTTTAAAGCAGACTGCAGTAAGTTTCACTTTTTGATAAAAAAAAAATCTTCATTTCATTTGTAGTTGTAATAGTTTTAATGCCTCAATTAAGTAACCTAAGGATTTCTTCTTATTACTAGGTCATGGGAATACTGAGTTGGATAATCCTGTTTACATATGTGTTTATTGCACTGTGACCAAAGTCCAGGCCATCTAACGTGACCACACCTTTGACACAAGTTCACAGGTGTATACAGGTGTATGCAGGTGACAGCATTTAGGGCCTTATTCTAGTTCACTCTTTCTGACAAATTCCTTCTTAGATGGACAAAACCATGTGCACTGCAGGGGGGCAGATGTAAAATGTGCAGAGAGAATTAGATTTGGGTGAGTTATTTTGTTTCTGTGCAGGGTAAATACTGGCTGCTTTATTTTTACACTGCAATATAGATCTCACTTTGAAGCAAAACCCCACCCAAATCTAATTCTCTCTACACAAGTAACATCTCCCCCACCTGCAGTGCACATGGTTTGTCCATTTAAGAAGGAATTTGTCAGAAGGAGTGAACCAAAATAACCCCCTTATTTGCTGGCATAACTCAAACGCATTTCTGCGCATATGCATATGCCTGGTGTGTGCGGCCCTGGCGAGCAGACTGTTCGCCTGGTGCACGCACCCAAGACTGTGGGCGGGGAGCATCACTGGATGTCAGCTGCCTGCCCACTTCCTGGCAAATGTGCACGCTTATTGACGGTGACCTGAGAGTCACTTTAGATGGTCTGCAATCATCGAATGATGTGGGTGTTTCCACATAGCCTGCAAATGGATGTTTATGTTCAACATCCATTCACAGCCAGTGTGAACAGATGTGGCGTGTGAAGGGGGGAGGGTGTACCGGCTTTCGGCGGGCGGTATCAGGGGGACTCGCAAGGCTGCGAATTCGCAACCTTGCAAGTCAACCAGAATAAGGGCCTAGGCCCAATCTCTGTGTTGCCAAGTCAGGTTAGGAAAAAAAAATTCCACCAAGCTATAGTAAATCTTCAGACTTTAATAAATCACCTTGAAGTCATTCACAGCATAGAAAATGTAATCTGTCGTTTAAGTGTTTTTATATGATTCCACTAAGATGATACCATTGTCATGGCCAAGTATGATATGTTATAAGATGCATCTCCGGTGAGACGTTTTCATGCTTCTGACCATAATGAACTGAGACATGGCCAGAAATAAATAAATAAAAAAATTAAATCATTTGATGCAAACACAGTAGATTCCATAGTGCGCTATGGGCCTAATTCAGACTTGATAGCAGGACAAATTTCTTCTCAAAATGGGCAAAACCATGCTGCACTGCAGGAGGGCAGATGTAACCTGTGCAGAGAGAGTTAGATTTGGGGATTTATTTTGTAGCTTGCAAGGTAAATACTGACTGCTGTTATTACACTGCAATTTTAGATTTCAGTTTCAAAACACCTCACCCAAATCTAACTCTCTCTGCACATGTTACATCTGTCCTACATTCAGTGCGCATGGTTTTGTCCATTCCTGCGATCAAGTCTGAATTAGGCACTGTATCCCATGCACAATGAGCAGGAAACACAAAGGATTGTGGGGATTGGTATGTAAAAAGAGATCTGAAAGGACCTATATTTGCTTCCCAAGTTTGTGTACAGGATCTTCTTGGATGTAGCTGTGATGCAAACATCAGCTTTAGAAAATAGAACCAGAAGAAGTAATTAGCCAAAGCAGATGTGCAACTCTCTGCATTTCTGGCTCAGTGTCTTAGCGTGGAGGAAAATGACCCTTTGTACAGAGGAAAAGTACAAAGATTCTGTGCTGTATGGAACCCATGGGTAAAACTCACAGCTCTGTTTGCTCTGCACATTTTTGAAGGGGGGAGCAAACACAGAGGGTCTCTAAATAAACCACTTGGTTGGAAACACCAAACCACACTCAAATTAGCACTTTTCATTTGTTACAAATTGCATTTCTTTGATTTATTCTTCCATAGATAGTTTATACATGTCTATGTAACCAACTCTTCTGAATGGGTTTATATTGTTTCAGTGGGTTGAGACTCAATACTAAATAAATCATTTGTTTTGCACTGATTACCTCTGAAATAAAGTACTGCTTTTAACTACAGCAAAGATTAAGCATTAATTATTTTCAGCATTATTGGCTTTTGGGCTTGTTGTGTTCCTTTAGACCAGGGGTGGGGAACCTTTTTACCTTTTTTCATAGAAGGGCCATTTGTAATGTAGGAAATGCTTCCGGGGGCCGGACCAACATTATCACCTTTACACATGGCACTGACCACACCCACACAGCACTGATAACACCCATATGGCACTGACCACAATTAGAAAACACTGATCACATCCACATGTCACTGACCACACCCACACAGCACTGGTCACACTTACATGTCACTGTCCTCACCCAAACAGCACAGGTCACACACACAGCACTGCCCACATCCACAGTACTGGTCAGCGGCGTAACTACATTTTGGCGCCCCCCTGCCGTTAAAGGGAGGGCGCCCAGCCACTCACCCGCCCCGCCGCCTGTCGCACCAACCCCCGCAGTCTTACCTAGGTTCAGTACGCGCTGGTCCCGGCTCCCTTCTTCTGCTATGTGGACCACCACAAAATGTCCGCCCCCATACAGCAGACAGTTTCAGAGAACTGTGCTATATGGGGGCGGCCATTTTGTGGTGGTCCTCAGCAGAAGAAGGGAGCCGGGATCAGCGCATACTGAACACAGGTAAAGACTGGGGATGGGGGGGGTTTGAGGGGGTTGGTGCGGCGGGTGGCGGGGTGTAACCTAACTATAGCACTGCAGCCCCCGGCGCCCGCACATGCATAGCGCCCCCCCCCCCCCGCAGTCGCGGGGGCTGCGGTGCTATAGTTACGCCACTGGTACTGGTCACACCCACAAGGCACTGACCACATCCACACAGTACTGGTCACACCCCAAGGCACTAACCAAACCCAGAAGATAACACTTGTCACACCCACATGGCAGTGACCACACCCACACAACACTGGTCAAAAACACGTGCCACTGACCACACCCAAACAGAACAGGTCACACCCACATGTCTCTGACCACACCCAACAGCACAGGTCACACACACACAGCACTGACCACATCAACACAGCACTGGTCACACCCACAAGGCACTGACCACACCCAGATAGCAAATTTCACTCCCACACGGTACTGACCACATCCACACAGCATTGGTCACATATACATATCACTGACCACATCCACACAGCACTGACCACACCCACATGTCACAGACCACACCCAAACAGTATTGATCACACCTGCAAGGCACTGACCACACCCATGCAGCAGTCTGTCACATCCACATGGCAGTGACCACACCCATGTAGCACTGGTCACACCCACATGTCACTGACTCCATCCACACAGCACTGGTCACACCCACCTGTCGCTGACCACACCCACACAGCACTAGTCACACCCACATGTCACTGACCACATCCACACAGCACTGGTCACTGCCACAACTAAACCTTGAAGTAAGGGATTGAACATTTACTGCATCTGTTTATATGAAGTTTGAAACTTTAACACAACAGCTAGCGTTATATGTTGCTCACACATATCTCTTGTGCACATACAGTATGTGCATAGATTAAAGCCAGGCTTTGCATAGTTAATGATCTCATATGCTCTAACATATGCTATCAGTAACGCAAAGGGACAGCTGTCCCTTGCGATGTGGCGCCAGCGCTGGACTTCTGGGTCGGCTGCAGGACATGCTGGGAGGGATCCCTCAAACAGCGCTGTGGTAAGAAGCCAATAGGCTTCTGCAGGGAATCGCCAGCTTTTGCTGGCGATTCCCTCCGCAGCGCTGACACTGCGGAGGGGAGTTAGAGAATATAGAAATGCGGTAAAAACCCGATAACGGGTTTTTACTGCATTTCTGGGTGAGAGCATCCCTCCCTGTTTCTGCTGTCTGGGAAGAAGGAGGCTGGTGGAGATCTGATTTGTGGGGCAAATTATGCTGTGCCTAGGAGTGGCCTAACTAATAAATCTACCACTGGGCCTGAATCAGTTGCATATCAGGCACTCCATAAAGAGAGGAGATTACTGCGGCCTCCCCTTTTCCTGCATTATGTGCCAATCTTAAACATATAAAAAGTGTTATGGAAGGGCAGATGGCACTGATTGTCATTTTCCAAACACAGCCATAAATACGACAATTAGGAGCTGATTGGCTGGTCCTTTGTATCTCTCTTCTTTGTTTTTCTTTAAGGCTTAGTACGTCTCCCCCTGGTCTTTGCGGGATCCAGATTATAGGCCAACAGTCAACATGTCAACACCCTATGGTCGACATTGACAAAAGCTGACAAACAAAAAGGTCAACGTGGTAATGGTTTATGCATGAAAAGGTCGACATGAGTTTTGGGGGGAACTTTTTACTTTTATAAACTTTTTCATACAATACTCTGATTTGGAACAGTAAAGTGCGCAGAGGCAGAAGAGCGAGGCACCATGCCCGAAGCATGGGCAGTGAAGTGGTACGCTAATTTGGGGGAAATGTTATAAAATTTACAAATTGACATTAAGAAATGAATAATCCATGTGGACCTTTACATGTGTCAACCATTTCTGTGTCGGCCGTGTGTGTGTATATGTCGACATTGTGTCTGTCAACATTTCAGGGTCAACCTAATATAGCACACTCGGTCTTTGTTACCTTGCAACAATGAGAACTTTATGACCTTTTCTAATACAAACGTTCTGAACATTCTAGGTAGAACATACATTAAAAAAAAAAACTTTTGTATAATTATTACTGGTTGATCACATGCTGTTTGCACAACATTCAGAAACTGTTGGGGTTCTAATCCATCAAACACACCTTTATTCTGGACTGCTCAAAAATTGTGTCCCGAAGTGAGGACATAAAAGTGTCAATATGCGAAGTTAAAATAGTCAGAAAATGTAATGCAGCGAGTGAAATGTGGACAATCCTGTGCATACCGCTCCTGCTACCATGGCCCACTGAATACAGTGGTTACCATGGCTTGGCCTTACAATTTGGTGGACTTCAGAGGGCAGGCTTTGTTTCTAAACTCTACCCAAATAGAGAGCTACGATCCAGTCTGACGTTTTGTGTGCTTTGGGCAAGGCGACCCCGCATTTCAACAGTCACCAAGATGTTTTCAGAAGGATTTTTATCTCTTCTGCAGGTTTCTTTTAGCCTCTCTCAGATTAGGTTGTCATGTTGGACGCAGGCAAAGACGTATAGAAGCTGGAGCTCTTCTATAATAAGTAATGAATGTGACTTCTAACTCAACTCTAAGAAAGCACCGGGCCGCATTGTTCAACTAAATACGTTCCCAGTGGAAAGTTCCTAACAAGAGTCCGATAACCAGACCTTTAACTCTTTGCTGACTAGGTGTTATTCTGATCCATCACTTTGTACCCCGAGAGATTATATAAATGACATATAGTTAAATTTTTAATAGATAAAAATGTTAGGATTTAGGAAATAAAAAAACTATTTCTTGTTTCCTTTTAACAAAGATGGTGGAAATGCATGTAATCTCAACCAAAATATTATATTCATACATTTTACATTTTTAATACTCAAATTATTTATCTATTCATTTATAATACACAAGTGCTATAATGAATGCGTATATAACCTTCTGTGAATTATATCTGTAGAACTAGTGAGTTCTGATGTGACGTGAGGTGACTAATGATATCAGTCACATAGGATTACTGTGGCCTGTGAAAAATGCAACAAGCTTACTGACATATGTTTCCATATGGAAACAGTACTTCTGTGTTTCCAATACCCATATACAGGTTGAGTATACCTTATCCGAAATGCTTGGGGTGTGTGTGTGTGTGTGTGTGTGTGTGTGTAGATCATGGGTTTAGGTGATACCTTAAAGTGGTAAGGGTGATAACGATGTGGTACACAGGTGACGAAGTCTTCATTCAGCAACAGCTCTTCACAATACGACACCCCAGAAGAGAGGCAAAGGTTTCCCAGGCACAGAGAGATGCAACACAGTTCAGATTATTTCGGATATAGGAATATATATATATTTTTTGTATACTCCCCTGGTCCCCTGGTGGTCCCACGATGTCCACGGTGTCCCCTGGCATCCATGACGACCATCGCATTCTACTTCAGCGGCATTCCCGGTCCCAAGGATGCTTTTCGCAGGTGCACCGGTGATGTCACTGGCACTTCCACTCAATGCATCCTTGGGACCGGGGATGTTGCTGAAGACGAATCTGATGGACACCGGGGGATGAAGTGAATATGAAAAAATGTGCGGGAGGGGACAACAAAAAATCCTAAATATTCTGAAAACCTATGGTTTTCGGATATATGGATAAGGGATACTTAACCCGTATATAATAAATTTGGGTTACAATATGTTTGTAAAAAATATAACATTATAAGGAAGAAAACACAGATTTATCAAAGCTTGGATAAAGATAAATTAAGGTACTTGTTTCCTAGCACGGCCACCCCGATTTACATCGGGGTGGTCGTGTCGGAAAAATCGGGTCGATCGCATCGCATGCGATTTGGTCGCATGCGATGCGATCGACGCGACCGACCGATTTTGGACCCGATTTTTTTTTTCTAATGAAATGTAAATCGGGTCCCTGGGACCCGATTTTACATTGGATTCAATGTAAAATATTCCCAACCCCCCCAAATGTCACGGCGTACACCCCACCCCACGATAGACGCCAACCCGAAGCGTGGCGAGCGCAGCGAGCCCGCGAGGGGCGGCGGTGCGCGTCCTCCGACCTTTTCATTCCCCTACTATCCACGTCGGCGTGGAGTTGAGAATAGAATAGTGTGGCGAGCGCAGCGAGCCACCGAGCCCGAAGCGTGGCGAGCGCAGCGAGCCCCGCGAGGGGACGCGCATAACTTCACAGGTATGCGCGTCCCCTCGCGGGGCTCGCTGCGCTCGCCACGCTTCGGGCTCGGTGGCTCGCTGCGCTCGCCACACTATTCTATTCTCAACTCCACGCCGACGTGGATAGTAGGGGAATGAAAAGGTCGGAGGACGCGCACCGCCGCCCCTCGCGGGCTCGCTGCGCTCGCCACGCTTCGGGTTGGCGTCTATCGTGGGGTGACGACGGGGACATCTATAATGTGAAATGGGTCATATTGGCCCATTTCACATTTTTTCACATTTTTTCAGGATTTCAATGTTAAAAAATCTTTTAACATTGAAGCCTATGTAAAAATCGGGGGCATCGCGTCGGGACCTATGTTAATGGTCCCGACCGACGCGATGCCCCCGATATTTTACCTTTCCCGACACGATTTCAATGTTAAAATATTTTTTAACATTGAAGCCTATGGGGAAATCGCGGGCATCGCGTCGGTCGCGTCGGGACCATTGTTAACGGTCCCGACCGACGCGATGCCCCCGATATTTTGTCCTAGCCGGCCAAATGGACCTGATTTCAAAGGAAATCGGGTCCATCGTATGGATCGTGTACCTTAACTTAAAGGTACACGATACATACGATTGTGGCCGTGCTAGGAAACAAGTACCTAAATTAATAACCAATCAGCTACTGTCATGTTACAGGCTGTGTTTGAAAAATGATAGCTAGGAGCTGATTGGTTGGCACCTTTTTTCCTCTCCAAGCTTTGATAAATCTCCCTCATAAAATGAACCATCAGGAACAGAAAGGCACGGTTGGCATAAATGCACGGCTGGCCTAAATGCAGCACTGAAACTGGTTAAAAAACTTTTATAAAATTCAGAAATTCATTGGATTTTTTCAAATGATACAAACTATAAAAGTAACAGTTTAGACATGAAAAATAAATACAACATTTTAATGTGAACCTCATCCGGCATTGCAAAGCAAGGAAAGAACAGTAATGATGCCATTATGGTGTCAGACCCAAAGCACCTTATACTTCTACTTGTGGGAGGTGAAAGAGTTTGTGTGTGTGTGTGTGTGTGTGTGTGTGTGTGTGTGTGTGTGTGTGTGTGTGTGTGTGTGTGTGTGTGTGTGTGTGTGTGTGTGTGTGTGTGTGTGTGTGTGTGTGTGTGTGTGTGTAGATCATGGGCATAGGTCAGGGGCAAACGCAGGATTTTCAGAAGGGGGTTTCCAGAGGGGCGGAGCAAAGCACGGAGATGGACACTTAGGTGACCCAGTATATGCCGGGTCAGTTAAAGTATTATAGATAGACCAAATGTATATAAATAATAATTATTATTAAATATATATATATATATAAATATATATATATATATATATATATACACACATACATACATACATACATACATACATATAAAACTGCATTGTAGACCCCTGGGCATAGCAATGTATTGGGGCCCCTACCGATCCTCCAGCGGTAGGGGTGGGGGAAGCTTTGATGTCCCACGGGTGGTAGGAGGTATTATATCACCCGCTCAGCATGTAGGGCCTGGATCAGTAATTTCCACTAATTATCCCTTTACTGCACAGATGGTCGGAGATGAGGTGGGAGAAGGGGGCATTGGGCTGAATGAAGGGGCCCTGATACATAACTTCCAGGTTTGTACTGGATGTTTAATACGCAGAGGAGGGGTGTATAGTGGAGTGGGCTTATTATTCATAATTTTCTGGTGGGAGGACAGCTTGCTTGACTGCAGATATCTCCAGTTCCTGGAAATAGATTTCTTAGATTGTAATGGAATTAAAAACTAGAGAATCCCACCTACCAAATGCTATTGGGCACTAGGGGATCAGAGTTCAGGAGGCAGAGCAATCTGCCAACGAGTATATAAAACTACATACCAGGTGTGTGGAGCTGGAGCAGTAATCAGCTGCTGGAAGGCTGATATCTATGGTTCTGGAAACAGTAGAGACAAGCTACTAGTGTCCATCAAAGGGGGAGAGTCCCAGCTTTTGGAATTTATCCTCAGAAAAACTCTAAGTCAGACAGAACCTGAAATATCTGACTGGGAAGAGCAATTAACAGGCTTGGATGTGGACCACTATTTTGAAGTCAGATATCTCCGGTTCCCAAAGGCCGATTTTTAAAATTCTTGTACTCTTGGAAAGAGGGGACCCTCAGCTTTCAGGCTCGGGTCCTTAGACTCCTGGGGGGGGGGTTTCTGGGTACTCAGAAACCCCCCCTGCGTGCGCTACTGCAGGTGATACCTTAAAGTGGTAAGGGTGATAACGAAGTGGTACACAGGTGACGAACTCTTCATTCAGCAACAGCTCTTCACAATACAACACCCCAGAAGAGAGGCAAAGGTTTCCCAGGCACAGAGAGCTGCAACACAGTTCAGATGCAATATCACACCAATAAATATTCCGCAATCTGCTATTGTAATAAAATCCATAAAGTTGGACAATCAAGATAAACTTAAATAATATGCATTAGAATCCAAATATCAGCATTTGTAAAGTTCTTTACAATATACAGTACTGTATATAGTATGTATCAAAGATGTTTACAAATACAGTGTCCCCAAATGCTAAAGATGTAATACTATTGAAATAGGTGAAATATAGTGGCAGAGAGTGCCCACTGTGCCTGAACCAGGTATCAGGTCATTAACAGTAAAGTCGGCACATCAGTAATTGTGGCTGGTTGGTAATAAGACTAGTGTCCTTTATGCATGTGCATCACTCATAGAAGCTTGTACATGGGAGTAATGAATACTGTGTATTATATCTGTAACATTGTCGCCCGGTGCTTCTAACACAAGCAGATGTTGCTTTATGCTGTTCCATCATATTTAAACTCCCTTTTTGACTCACTATTTTTTCAGTGACTACATTGTGGGCCTTATTCTGATCAGATCGGTGAAACGTGCGTACGGTCCGTCACACCGTGCGGTTTCCGCACGTTCACGGTGAGCGTAAGTCCACCCACAGAACATCCACACACGGACGGTCACAAACACCGACAATGGGGAGTGGCGTTCACTTGAGCGTACGCCACCGTGCACGGACGGCTCACCCTCTTAGCCACCGATACCGGGCGTACATCAGAGCGTACGCCACCATGTACGGACGGATCTCGTCCGTTTTCACACCGACATCTTCCGTATATCTGAGCGTACGCCACAGTGCACGGACGGGTCTCGCCTTTTTCAATGGAAAACTCAGCGTGTGTCACCGATCGTGAGAGGAAAACTTAGTTTGTTCCGAATTTTTAACAATAATGTGCTTGGTATACAGAGTGTGCTACATAAAATTCATAGCAGATATGAAAGTGCATAATGTATGTTGTTGAGCAAAAATATAAAGATTGTGTGCAAAATAGTGACCATGGCCTTAGGACATTGCTCCACCATTGCAAGTAGAAATTGAGTCCAAAAACATCCTTGTTGCTCTTAGATGTGGTTTATGTGTCTTTTTCCTAATAAAAAACTGGTCTGTTTGTGTTACAGTGAAAAAGTTGACACATGTCGACTTCTGTAAATTGAGTGTCCTGCTTTTTAAAGTATACAAAAGCACTTTCTGAATGGGTGTAGATGGTTATAAAATAAATACCTTGACATATATAAGCAGGTCTTAGAATGAATCTTACCTAAAATTGAACCAACCTTTACATGTTGAGAAGTGTATAAAGATATGCTTCCAATGTGTTTGAGTGCTGTGTGTGGCTTGCAGGTAGTGAAATCATGGTTTTCACTTAATAGCCTGCAGCATTGCTTATTACATTCAGGTGTATGTGTTTGAGTAGTAATCAGCGTTAATTAGCAGACCCAGGTGTCCGCTGTCATGCAGTATCTCTAGGGGTGGTCATGAGCACTCTTTGGTGTCCACCTGTTTTTGTGCCAAAATGCACGGCATGTTCGCCGATCGAGGCGGTTGCAGCACTGTGCATTTTGTGTGCACACCCCGGTGTACGCCCATGTTTACGCCCAGTTTTTCTCATTATTCAGGCCGCTCTCATAAAAATGCCCACATGCCGCCCACAATGACCGTGCTCTTGCGGACAAGTATTTTCGCACGGAGAGACCCGTACGTGAGCGGTGTGAGGTCGCCGCACATGCGCATTGCGAAAGCTACGCATGCGCAGATGAAAAAAAAACCCGATCCGACCGTGTATGGTCCCACCGCACCAAACAGAATAACCCCCTTAATCCTACTCACAAGTCCCAAACTGTATCTCTCGCTGGGCAAGATGTAGTAAGCCTTGAAAAGTGATAAAATGGAAAGTGATAAACCACCAACCAATCAGCTCCTACCTGTCATTTTCAAACACAGTCTGGGACATGACAGCAGCTGATTGGCTGGTGGTTTATCACTATCTATTTTGTCACTTTTCAAGCTTAGTACATTTTTTGTGTGCACCCTCCTGCCCATAAATAATGTTTAAGTTAAGCCACATAATACCACCCAGTAGTAGTGCCCTTTGCCTCAAGTACAAAACATGGGAGAAGGGGGGTTTAGAGAGAGGGGGTAAACAGAGAGGAGATGGTGAAAACTGGGAGAGAGAGGGGAGAGTGAGGGGGAGAGAGAGGGGGGAGAGATAGATGAAGGAAAGTAAAGAGTGAGAGGGAGAAAGAGAGAGGGAGAAATAGAGACAGAGGGGAAAGGGGGAGAGTGAGAGGGAGGGAGAGAGAGGGGGAAGAGATAGACGGAGGGAAAAGAGCGAGAGGGCGAAAGAGAGAGGGAAAGAAAGACAGAGACAGAGGGGAAAGGGGGACAGTGAGGAGAGAGAGGGGGGAAATGGATAGATAAGGGAGAGAAAAGAACGATATGGAGAGAGAAGAGAGAGAGAGTGAGGGGAAAGCAGGAGAGTGAGTGGGGGAGAGTGAGGTGGTAGAGGGAGAGAAAAGGGAGAGAGGAAAGATGTGAGGGGGCAGAGAGAGGAGAGGGGGAGAGAGTCCAGGCTTTGAATATCAATTAAACAAAAAAATATATTACCACACACTGTTGCAGTGTTGAAGATGCACACCAATCACAGCACCCAGTTGATGCTGAAAGTGGCAGGCAGGATCCAGAAGCGTGTCCTAGCAGCCAGCAACCCATTTTTCCCACAGGTATGTGCTTCGTTCAACACTTGATTCCTCCTGACTTAACAGAATTGCATTTGGGGCCCCTCCACAACCATGCAAAGGAAAAATATCAACAAAAAAGAAATCATAACATGCTTCCTCCTGTGGTCCCATACCATCTCTCTATTTCCATACAGTGAATAACTGGCAGCACTTTAAGTGGTTAATAGCTCCAGCCATCCACCAATCAGCATGCTTGCAGCCATTCACTGTTTGGCTGCAGTTGGAACGGAGGTAAAGAACGCTGGACTCTGATTGGTGGATATCTCCAGCTATCCACCAACCAGTATGCTGACAGCCATTCACTGTCTGTCAGCAGACTGGAAAGCAGGAAGAGAATGCTGCTTGGTCGCTCTGTTTGTCTGTTAGTTACAATGAGAGTGACAGGCAGCATTCTCTACTGCCTGCCAAGGCCTCAAAATGTGATTATAAAAAAAGGTAGCAAGGGGGTGTGTTTACCCAGACTGCTATAAAAGAAGATGTTCCTAGTAGCAGACATTATAGATGCTATACTGTAGGTGGATGTGTGATGTATTTACTAAACTAGGTCTTAGGTTTATTAACCAAGCAGGACAGGTTAACAGGATGATATAATTAATGCAGCAGGTACTGTATATGTAACACAGCACTGTATGTCATGTATGAACCAGATCCAACCAGAAAGTACAGTTGGGAGCAAACATCTGCGTCTATACATAGAGTGGAGGCAGTGGAGAATGTATAATGATTGTATACATGAAGCAGTATAGCGGTGGTAGTGCAATGGGAATATCAGGGGTCACTGGCCTCTATAACACCAGCTAGCATTGAGGACAGACTTGATGACGCCCAGTCAGGCCCTCATTGGTCTCGTAAAATGTCTTTCATCTTGAAAGCAGCATTTGTTTAAATCTGTTTAAAAAGTTAGTAGGAAATTAGGTACTTATGTAGTATCTGGGCGCCCGATTTAGAAATCGGGTCGGATCGGGCACATCGCATCGCATCGCATGCGACCAAATCGGATGCGATGCGATGGACCCGATTTTTCCATAGGATTCAATGTTAAAATGGTCTGAGTCCATTTTAACATAGAATTCAATGGGAAAAAGGGGTCCTGTTCCTTGCCCCACTATCCAAGTGGGCATGGAGTTGGATATAAACCTGTGGCGAGCCCGAAGTGTGGCGAGCGTAGCGAGCCCCACGAGGGGACACAGAATACTTTTTAAAAAATCTGTGTCCCCTTGCGGGGCTCGCTTCGCTCGCCACGCTTCGGGCTCGGTGGCTCGCTACGCTCGCCACAGGTTTATATCCAACTCCATGCCCACTTGGATAGTAGGGGTATGAAAAGGACCCCTTTTTCCCATTGAATTCCATGTTAAAATGGACTCAGTCCATTTTAACATTGAATCCTATGGAAAAATCTGGTCATCGCATCGCATGGCATCACATGCGATATGGTCGTATGCGATGCGATGCGATATCGCATCGCATCTGATTTTATGCCTTAACTTAAGGCATACAATCAGAAAATCGGGCGCCCAGATACTACATAAGTACCGGAAATTATTGTTAGTAACCTCAGCGGTGGCTATCAGATACATACTCTGGACAAACATGAATGTAAAGCAGAAGCAACTGTATACTATTCATTTGTTTAGAAAGACACTTTCCTTTGTATTCTGATGGCATTGGAAGAAGCTTTGTTACAGGAGAGTTTTACTAAATTTGGGAGAGCTTTAATGATACCTACGTTACCGAATATTCTAAAGCTGGGTACATACTGGGTCCAAACAACAAAATTCTAATGTCAGCCAGTATGTTTGCACTTGTTGATGCCGGTTACCCGCCAGGTTCCATCAGGCTTACCTAGTATAAGAGCGCCATAATGTTTCCTAAAAGTCACGTCTTGAAGACTTCTTTATTTATCTGGAGAGTGGTTAATTCAATTTCCCTAAAAGGATAAACAAATGATATCATGGACAGACAAGCTTTATCGTTGTTTCACTCTATTCATCCTTAGCACTCAGTAGCCACTAATAATTGCTCAAGTACAGATGGTTAAATCAAGTTTATTGAGGCTGCTCAAGAGGCAGCTTTTACGGACCGCTATGTACCACCCAATGGGGAAAAATGTGTATGACACATGTATTAATAACAAGGAAGGTAGGCCTCTTTCAGCTTTGGGCCCAATAGCTCTTGCTATTTTTTACTCCCTGAGGAAGCCGCTGATAATAAATGAAAGGCGGAGAAACGCGTTGGAGCCTTAACTCAGCAAATGCACAAGACGGATACCTTAATTGTCCAGACTTACTATTTCCTAATTCTCATGAGTCTACTCCGGATATAGTTGCATCTAAAAGGTTAATCAGCACTAGCAACTGGGAGACCTGAGAGCAAGAGGACATCTATAAGGTACCTCTGTATACTGTCTGGCCAGACATAAAAACTGGACATTTTAAATCCGTAATATTACATATAATTTTTGCTAATTCCAATTATCAAGGCTAAACCAGCAAGTTCAATGAATACTAACAACTAATGTCGATTCGTATGGGCCAAAGAACGGCGTATTACTAAGCTGCCATGAACTAATTCATTCGGCCTTATACTAACAAATTACATTTATAGTGCATGCCGCTTTTTAACCAGCATCATATGCCCATTTTAGCTACATTTTATTTTTTGGAGATATATGTAGTCACAACCGGTTGTGCCTTTTTTCTTATACTTTGTCTGTATGTTGTATGTGATTTTTAGATTATTGTGTCATTTATTGGAGTAAAAGTTATGAATAAATGTCATATTATTATTGAAACATATTCCTGATATTGCGCAGCTCTATCCTTCTTTTTAGTTTTTTCGCCTACGGGGTCATTGAGCCTTCCCTATTGGAGCAGCTGCAATTGAGAGGAAAAGTTGTTATATTGGACCAAGTCCGGTCATAATATATTATATACTTGGTCATAAAATTGTCGGCTTCCCGTGGTGCAGGAATATACATAGTTTTTCTGGGCCCAATAGCAGCAGCACTCTTGCACCTATGGTAGTTACGACCTTGGGCATATCTAGAATTTTGTGGGTCCCATAGTCATAATTTGAATGAGCACCTTCCCAATTGCTGCTATAGAGACATCTCTCCACGGCAATTGTCAGAGACCACAGTACATTAATATAGATTTTTATTGATTCCCTTACATGAGGACTGGCTGGTGATGAGTGTATTTAAACATTTTCAAAGAGGTGATGCCCATTATTTGTTTATTATTTTATGCTGCATTGTGTAATGTGCATACACACGGTATGCAATTTTGGCTATGGACAATTTTAACTATGTAGGATTTTAACTATATTGTACAATTTTGTATTGTATAATTTTACAATTTGTAGTCAAGATTGTGCTGCCCGTACAGTCTATTATTTCTTGCAATACTGACTCTGTGGGGGGCGCGCATCGGTGTCCCAAGCTATATACACACGGTTCAGTATGTACTGAACTGACTCAGTGCTGCAAAGAATCTTCTCCGATCAGGGCCAGTGCTGACATCAGATGCCCTTCCTGAAAACGCTTGTATCACTCTTGCATTTTCCTTGAACCGCTCTGAAAATGACCAAGACCCTCCTCCAAATGCTGGCCGCCTGTGCATCAGCCTGCTAAAGGGCTGTGAAGATTAGCCATCACTGGCTTTCTTCACATGGATGGCTTGCGTTTGCACACTGCGTACCATGCATGTGCACGGTCTTTTGATAATCGGCAAGGCTACGAATTCACAGACCTGCGTACGGGTATCAATCAATATGTTTTCTACCAATGTGGACTATATAGTCCATATCAGTAGTTATTGTACTCTGTAAATGCCCCATTACATGTAAAGGGGATTAGATCTCACAGAGAAATCTAACTTCTAAATGTAATACTGAAATATCTGGAAGCAAAATTATTGATACTGCAGTTGTCTGCTATATTACTCTCACATCTGCACGTGTGTGTAGTTTAAATTTGTTGCTCCACGGAATGGAATACTATATATAATCACTAAAAGAAGGGAAGAGACGTTCAAGCAGACCAGGTGCTCACTGTTTCATTATCATTCAATAGAACAAATTCAAATCTCAAATTTCGTTTTGCATTGCTCTGTAAATGTTACACTGTAATTGCATAGGACATGTCGTTATCTATTGTTATTCATTTGTGCTTAAGTAATATCACTGATTGTTCAGCACATTTTCATCGCTGCAGTCCTGTTCAGATTTACATCATCATAGTGACGGTGCAGAGTTCTCAGAGGGAACGTGCTTCCAGCCCTGTCCATGGTGCTGAGACATTGACTGTTAGCCATTTCATACAGCAAGAAGCCTTCATAGAACAGAGGATATTCACATGATTATAGCAACTTTATAACAACCAGGATTATGCCACGTAACTGGAATATGAGAAAAGTACCTTTACATGGGAATTATAGGTAAAGGACATGCAAATCTCCCCCACAGATTCCTCTGTAGCCTAAGCATGCAGATAGCCAAATAACATGACTATCAAGACATTGATAACTGGTCACAAGTTTTTCTTGGAAACTGCTGCTTTGATCTAAATCAGTTCTCAAACTCAGTCCTCAGGGCCCTACACAGTTCATGTTTTCCAGGTCACCCGGCTGGTGCACAGGTGCATTCATTATTCACTGACACGTTTGAAAAGATAATAATTACACGTTTGATTCTGAGGAGCCCTGCAAAACATGTACTGTGTGGATGTGTTGCAGGGCTGTTAAATGGTTAATTTTCACACAGGTGTCCACAATTTTATTCAGAACCTCCCCTACATATACCCAAACATCATTAAGGACACCTGCGAGGGTTTGAGAGATGGAGATTGTGCAGAGTGGTGTGGAGTTGGCTGTTTGTGATCATTTGGAGGAGCTGCGCAGGAGGAGGGAGGAAGCTTTCTTTCAAGAAGTTGTGGCGCACATACATCAGATTCCCACGTTGTGAGTCCGAGTGGCAGGAGCTTAAGTTGGCTTTCTATCGGCTCTCAGCATTTCCAAATGTGCTTGGAGCCATAGATTGCAGCCACATTGGGCTTCAAGTACCACATGTGAGTGGACACATCTACGTCAATGAGCGTGGGCGTCACTCTCTGAACGTGCAGGTGGTATGTGATGCCAACCTCATAATACTCAGTGTGGTTGCAGGCTACCCAGGAAACTGCCATGATGCCTATATTCTGAGTCACTCAGCCCTCTGGGACCGATTCCAGGACCACCACATGCCGGAGGGCTGGCTACTTGGTAAGTACATTGGTAAGTACTATTTTGTGTTCATTTACTAAACATTTATTGCACTCCTGTGTAGTGTGTAAGAAGTGTGTAACTCTGTTTGTGTTTAAATGTACGTAATGAGCATGCTAACCAGAGGCAGCTCCTACCTTTTTGGGGGAGGGGGGCTGCCTCTGGCCACAGGCACCCCCTCCCCCTGTTGTCGCCCCCCCCCCCCCTTCCCCTGTCGCCGTCGCCACTCTCCTCCCGTCCCCGGCGACTGTCCTATGATGAAAAACATATGTACTTCGCCTGTGGCCAGCTTCTATGGGCTACATCGGCAACAGCCCATATAAGGAATCTTGGTCCTGGCGCCTGTACAATATAAATGAAAGGCACTGGGACCAGTGCGTGCTCAGTACTAATATAGGTACTGCGAATGCGCAATTGGCAATTTTGCATGGCAGCCCGCAGAAAGGCGTCCCGGAGGGAGGGAACACCTCCCAATGGGACTGCTTTGGTGACTGGCAGGTCGGACTTCCAACAGGAAGTCACTGCCAGTCACAGTGAAGCCAGTGCAGTCTCACAGACTGCATCTGGCTTCACTACAGTGGCAGATTTCCCCTGGGGGGGGCTGCAGCCCTGCAGCCCATAGGTAAAAACCGCCACTGGTGCTAGCTCATCTGCTGTAGATGGTGTGTGGGGTGCTTGGGTGGGTGTGGTTTTCTGGGGTGTCACCACAGTTGATGGCCTTTGAGTGACAGTTGTCTCTGTGTTTTCTTCCTCAGCTTCAACTGGTTGAAGAATGATTTTGGTGTCTTCTTCCATCATCTCTGGTGTGTCTGATGGTTGCACCACTAGTTGTGATGATCCTGTTGAAAATGAGAAATGGGTAAGTATTCCACCATAATTGTGCAGTATGTGTTATATTGCTTTTCAGGTGTGTACTGTTTAGTAACACATGTACCCCTGCAAATAATTTAATGCTATGATTTTTAATTTGTCTGATGGGTGTTTCACATTAAATTAATATCCGTTGCTATGTAGTGGGTCTCAATGAGTCCATGGCATGGCCAGCATATCTGGCAGCACTTCAATGTGCTATTTTGTTCGCCATTACCCAATATGACATTGGTGCAATGAGCATGTATTAATATTTAAACATGCTGCATAAAGTTGTTTAAACAATGTAGTTGACATTGAACCCAGGGCCGTCTTAACATTAGGAAGGGCCCCTGGGCAACCTAGTTCACTGGACCCCCCCCCAATTAGTTTGCCCAGGAGCCCACAGTCACCTCCCCAACCCTCACCTCTCTGGCTCCGTGCGGCAGCCAGTCAGCTTCCGGCGGCCGGGGATCCGATCATCTTCGCTGGGGGATCCGGGCAGCGGGATCAGGGCAGCGGCGGTAGCTAGGAGCCTGCCCTGAAGTGGCAAAGCGCTATTAACTGGCGGGGCGGGAAGCGCTGTTGCATTTGAAAAGACTGGCCAGACGCTGATTGGCTGAATTCAGCCAATCAGCGTTCGGCCAGTCTTTTCAAATGCAGCAGCGCTTCCCGCCCCACCGGCAAATAGCGCTAATGGGAAAGATGGTGGCCGGGTGGCGGGGATCCGACCATCCTCGCTGGGGAAGGGGATCAGGGCGGCGGTGGCGGTAGCTAGGAGCCCGAAGCGGCGAAGCACTATTTGTCGGCGGGGGCGGGAAGCGCTGTTGAATTTGAAAAGACTGGCCGGATGCTGATTGGCTGAATTCAGCCAATCAGCAATCAGCCAGTCATTTTAAATGCAGCAGCGCTTCTCGCCCCCCCTGCCGGCAAATAGCGCTTCGCCGCTTCGGGCTCCTAGCTACCGCCACGATGCCCTGATCCCCCTGCCGGATCACCCAGTGAGGGTGATCAGAACCCGGGCACACGGACCCCCGAAATTAAATTCACTGCTAGCTAGGAGGTGAAGCGCTATTTGCCGGCGGGGTGGGAAGCGCTGTTGCCTTTTCAAAGACTGGCCGGATGCTGATTTTCTGAATTCAGCCAATCAGCGTCCGGCCAGTCTATTCAAATGCAACAGCGCTTCCCGCCCCGCCGGCAAATAGAGCTTCGCCGAATCAGGCTTCTAGCTACCGCCACCGCCCTGACCCCCCTGCCCGGATCCCCCAGCGAGGGTGAGCGGATTCCCGGACCCCGGCCACCATCTTTCCCATTGGGCTGGGCCGGGGGCCCCTAGGTCCTAGGGCCCCCGGGCAACTGCCCATCGTGCCCAATGGGAAAGACGGCACTGATTGAACCTATATTTGGTTTACAGTAACATAGAAACATAGAAACATAGAATTTAACGGCAGATAAGAACCACTTGGCCCATCTAGTCTGCCCCTTTTTTAAACATGTTACCTCAAACCATATTTGATCCTTATTTTTTTGTAAGGATATCAATATGCCTATCCCAAGCATAGGTAGGGTGCAGGAGTAGGTGCAGGAGTAGGATGTAGTGTAGCCTATTGTGCATGGTACATGGGTGTGTGTACTGTATGTGTAATGGTTTTTCATTCTTTTGGCTTACCTCCAGCCTCTGAATCCGGACATATGCGTCGGCCTGTGTGTGGTGCGCGAGCACTTCGGGAATGATGATCTGCAAACAAAATGGTCATTACAAATATTGCATGGACAGCATTTCGTAGCAGCATGCATCATAACATGTTTTTTTTTCCTGGGGCACACATGGGTCATGTTGATCAATTATTTGTGGCCAATATCGTGTGGTTTTAGAAAAGATTAAAACAATTGCAAAAAATTAAACTTTAAAAAAAATGCCTGTCATAATGCTGTATGGAGGCGTTTAAAGTATTACAACATTACAAGTATGTTTGGGGCCTGACCGATTTAAACTTGTTACATAATTTGCCCAATACCAGCAGGTGTGGAACTACATGACCCAGCATCACCAACAATTGCAATTTATGACCATTACATTTACATAAGTTAACCTTGCTGGGATATCTAGTTCCACAGCAACACTATTGTTATGCAAACATTACAAGAGAGCATTACAGTTATAAAACATTGCAATGGTTGATGTACATGAAAATGTGTGAACACTTACCAGCTTGGGGTGGCGTTCCTGGCCTATCGGCTGGCCTCTTTCATTTCGGTGGCCATCTTGGCTTTGAGTAGCCTTTTGATGTCATTAAAGCGCTTTTTGACATTTCTTACGCTTCTTTTGTGGCTGCTAACGGCATTGACTGTTCCAGTGATGGATTCCCACATGGCCCTCTTCCGCTGCGCAGTGGTCCTGCATGCAGGTATAATATTGCCTGCTTTTGTGTGCAGACATGCAAATTTTTTTGAATCCCGGCACCCCAGAGTATCAGGATTCTTTTCATGGCACCCCTAGGGCAAACATTTCTCATTAAAAAATTAGAAGAAAAATATTAAATTAAGTAACTTGTGTTTATATTGCATCATTCATGACAGTTATGTGGTAATTGGCAGAATTCAATCCACAATTTGCCAATAACATTGGTCATAAATAATTTGAATTGGTCATTGACCACCAATCCAGGGCATCCCTGCAAGTTATTCGAGGCACCCCAGGGTGCCACGGCGCACAGTTTGGGAACCACTGCACTACAGTTTGCAGTGAAGCTAGGATACACCTCTACCTAATCCACAACTTTCCACAATTTTATATTCCTTAATTTGCCCCCTCTCTACACCACCCCCACCCCCAATCCTGCAGTGCATCATAGTTTTTCCAGGGTACAAAGGGATACAGTCACTAGACAGACAAGCATTAGGCACCACAAGGTTGACATGCATCAAGGTCGACATGGGGTTAGGTCAACAGGGTCATTAGGTTGACAGGGTTATTAGGTCAACATGGGGTTAGGTCAACAGGGTCATTAGTTTGACACGGTAATTAGGTCGATATGGGGTTTTTCACTTACCCGAAGCATGGCGAGGCAGTGAGCCATGCGAGGGGATACGGTTCTAGGTTTCAATGTCAACTGTGTCGAAATTCGGGACAAAAAAATTGAAAACCCCATGTCGACCTTTTGACTGTCGACCTTCCTCTTGTTGACATAATGACCCTGTCGACCTTGAAGCATGTTGACCTTGTGGTGTCAACCTAATTCCGAATAGATGTCTATCCAATGATCCATACCCAGTACAAGAAGGTAGCTTTAGCTAATGCTTGTATGTCAGATTGATGATCATTATTTTATATTCTTCTTACTTTCATCTATTCCTTTACAAGCATTTATTTTACATTTGTAGCCATTTATATTCTTATCTTTTCTCACTACATAGTCTCCATGTCTTACCGCCCATTCATGGACATGTGCAAATGATAAAAAATCTTTATACTCCATGTATTATGATTAAATCTGTGATACTGTATAATGGGAAAATGCAAGTGGTACAGTCATTTTTTCTTACTTTCTTTGCTTTTAGAATGCAGAGAATGCTGAAGTTTGCTACTTGAACCCCACACCCCCTACCTTGAAGAGTTCATAAATACACATGGATTGCAGACCGTGGCAGCCTCAGACACACACCCAAAATAGTCAGGTCACCACTTTCCTTATCTCACCCGAATACAACTGCAGAAAAGGAAACAAGGATGAATGTATTAAACTCAGAATCAGGTCCTATGAGGAGGGATTGCACCCATTAAACAGACCCCACCCCCTTAACAGACCCCGCCTTCATGAGGGCTGCATCCAGAAACTTCCCAGGCTCATTTTCCATCCCAATCCTCTCCTGCCCCTGGCTATCCATTACTTTAGAATAAATGATTTGTGCAATCTCCACCAGCAGACCATTGCTGCATTTATGCAGTGTGACTGTGGGCTTAGGGCCTAATTCAACAACACTCAACACGGGGTAAATTTGGCCCTGTTCCGATGTTTGGGGGTCTGGGCATGCACAAGTGAGTATTTGCACATGTACAGACTCTGACAACGAACGTGTTTGGCGAGTCACACATTTGCCAGGTCATCCATAGCGGGGAGTGAGGGCTGGGAGTGACCAGGGGCGGAGACGGCGTTGGACCATGGGAACGCCTAGTTTTTATGGGCATCCCAATGTGGGCGGCGGTTGATGACTTCTTCGGTGATATGCGGAGCAAATTAAAAGTCAATATCTACTGACTTTTATTTCTGAAGGCAGGAGAAATCATTTGATAGTCAGCGACCATCGAATGACTTCTCCTGCTAGCAGATGAATACAAGGGGATGTGTTAGCGAACACATCCCTCGCATGTTACTGAGGGGATGCGTCGGGTGGGGGCATTTGGCAGTTCTCTTTAAAGCACCCGGTAAGCCGTGAACAACCGCTGTTTAATGAGCAGTGTTGAATCGCCCCCTTAATTCAGACACAAAGTCACTGTTTCATGAAATGAAGCGGTTATCAGCAGACTGTGCATGCGCTGCATTGGCATTTCTCATGCGTCAAGGTGCTGCTGTGTAGCAATAAGGCTGCCTCAGCAAAGGGATTGAAAGGAAGTGACTGTTTGGGGATTGTTTACATGGTGTTATGCTGGCCATACATCAGAAAGATCGATTGCGCTCATGATTGTGTCCAATTTCCCTTCAATTCCCCGGCAGTCCTTGGTGGTTTTTGGACATACAATGTGCACACAATCTGCATACAATCCATCTTACAATCAATTGAGATTGTATGATTGGGTACAATATCTTTCTGATGTATGGCCACCTTTAGTGGTGTCAGCGGGGAGTGGCAGGCATGTCATTGCCATTTTCAGGGTGTGTATCTGACATCAGCTGTGAGTCCTAGTGTACATAAACATGGAGCCTGTGTAGCTACTGTTACAGCCAGTGTGCACAGCCATATACCTACTTGTGCAGTCAACTCTTAAACATGCCCTTGGCGCAGACAGCAATATATCAAATTAATATTTCCTTTTATCAGACTGTACGTCACACTTATGTAGGGTACACACCAGAACGATTAGGGCTCAATCCCATCAATCTGGATCCAATTCCAACCAATTGTATGTAGATTGTATGTAGATTGGGCATGTTTTTACATGTGTAGATCCAATTCCGATCCGATTCCAATACGATGCGAGTCCCCGCTGTCGGTTGGTCGTTTTACAGATCCTACCTGCTGCAGGTAGGATCTGTAAAAGATCCATTCAACTGGATACACACTCAGATTGGATTGGGAATATGATCGGTTGCAGATCGTTAGCAGATCATTAGCAGATCGTGTGCTCCAACAGATTGCGCGACCATCACACAATTTGCTAACGATCTACTAACAATCAGGATTGTTCTGGTGTGTACCAGGCCTAAAAGTAACTGTGCATATGTGCATGTGAGCGTGCATGTGCAATACATCCAATACCACGGTGCACATTGAGCTTTGCCGTAAAACTCAGTTGACCAAGTGGAGCCATTTTGAATCAGTATAACTTGGCACAGACAGAAGGGAGAAGTTGAGCATGTTTTATATGTATTAATAATATTACGTGCGCTTAAGCTGGCCATAATATCCCTATAATCATGGCCCCATATTCATTACACCTTATGTGGCTTCCTAAATTCAAGCCTACATGTCACCTAGTTTTTACAAGCCACAGAACCTGTGTAAATCATAGGTGTCCAGGATTAAAGGTATATAATGGAAACCCTAAGTGCGCTTCATTAAAGAGACGCAGTGTAGGTAGACACCCAGAACACTTAAGTGTTATCTCTATAAATAGTGATATGTTCAGCATGTAAAACCCAGTTATGAGAGATAGCCTTGGAATTTTTACAACAGTCCATAAACGTACACGGCTTATTTGACAGTCAACTAGAGATTAAAGTTGTAATTTGCCAAACTGAATGCAGAAGTCAGATAATAATAACACACCTTAAGTAATTGTACAAACCCCTCATTGATTGCTACAACAGTAAAACTAAATATTATGCTATGTGTGAACTGTAAAACGAATCAGAATAACATTCAGGAATCAGGACCAAAGAAAAAGCAGAAGCAGGGAAACTGCTGTTTCGGGAACCAGATAAGGTCGTACACAGCTCCCATCCTGAGTGAGCGTCATCCAAATCTTTAATGTCCCACCAGGATCATGGCAGATGGCAGTACTCTTGCAGATTTCACTACCTGATGCTGCTGCTGGGGGTGGTATTTTAAGCTGTGTTGAGTCTTGGCTGATCTTGGCAGGTCAGGGTCCTCTTTAGTACAGTGCTGAGTAATATTTCCTTAAAGGACAGCAGAGCCATCACCCTCCATGACTAATTATACTGCAGTTTGACTTATGGCAAACCATCTCCAGGAACTTCAGTGGAAAGGAAGTTGGCAGGGCGAACAGTTGGAGACACACAGGGGAGGGGGGGGGGGGGGATGCACCAATTTTCATAAATGTGCTACCATGCATATGTCATGCCAAAAAAATCAATAGAGTTTTTCATTGGGTAGAATGAGCAAATTGATTCCATGGGGCTTATGTTGTCTGTTAGCCAGTAACTGTAGATACATCATAATTCAGCCATGAACTGTCAGGGTTTTGTGGCTGTGTATTTTGATCAATCAGTTAGATTTCTGGGACCCTATTATACTGATACCAGGGTTCTAGTTATAAGTTGTTGATTACACTTAATTTAGAATGAAGAAGTATGTACATAACACATTAAATACATTTTCATTATGTATGGATTCTGGCAGAGATAAAAGACTTGGTTGTACATATTGTACATAAAATTATCTAATTTGTAGATTGATACTACTCACATTTAGAAATAAGTGTGTCACACCAGGGGACTCAGTCGACAAGACTGAGACCTCTGGTGGGGACCTGGACCGGTACCTGAACCGGGGAGGTTGGAGAGGACCCCTGCGCATGAACTGCGCGACAGTGCACCCAGAGCCAATGAGTAGTCAGAGGTAAAAGTACAACCAGATTTATTATGCAGAAGGTTGTAATGATACAGGCAGTAAAGTATGCAGGAGAAATGACAGTTCATGCAGATTGCAATACTTTACAGGTATGATGAATGGAGTATCGATGGTGGAACATCGGATGGATATCGGATATGGAGACTGTGGGTCCGGAATGACGGACAGAAGATAGGAGCTTGACTGTGGGTCCGGAATGACGGACGGAAGCTTGACTGTGGGTCCGGAGTATCGGACTATCGATGGTGGAACATCGGAGACAGATGATGCTGGAGCATCGGAGGACCAGAGTCCTGGAGCTAGGCTGGATCGCTGGGCTGACGAGGCAGGCTCACAGGTGATGGAATAACCTGGATATCAACAGGAGATGGAATAACCTGGAATACACTGCAGCATGGAAGACAACACCAGCGGATAAAACACACTTGCACGGAGACAAGGACAGCTGACCATATACAGGAGACAACTGAAGCACTAGCATTGATCTGAGAGCTCCCAGCATACTTATACCCACTGGGTGGCCAGGATTGGCCGGGCAGGTATGACTGGGAGATCAGATCACACAGGATTGGACGGGAATGACATGTGACTGGGAAAACATGGCAGCCCCCATGTCAGGCTATGGCGGGAAAGTATGTTTGTGCACGCCATGCTGGATACTGGGAGCAATGGCGGCGGACAGGTGGATTGCCGTGCACTGAGTACTGTCACTGGGGACAAGGAGAGCGGTGCGCCGCGCAGCCGCGGACTCAGCAGCGCTGAGCAGACTGGAGGATGGCAGCGGTGATGGCGCACGGCAGACAGGACGCCGGCAGGGATGACGTCTGGACCGCAAGCTGAACCTGCGGAGGCACTTAGCCGGTAAGAAAGTCTGTCTGAGAGCTCGGATCGTGACAGCACCCCCCCCTTTAAGGGTGGCCCCAGGACACCTTTTAGGCTTGCGGGGAAACTTGGAGTGGAACGCCCGGATGAGTCTGGGAGCATGGACATCGATGGCATTGGTCCATGATCGCTCTTCGGGGCCGTAGCCCTTCCAATCGATCAGATATTGCAGACGACCATATCGGATGCGAGAGTCCAAGATCTTACTGACCTCATATTCTGTTCCACGCTGGGTGCAAACCTTAGGAGCCTTGGGGAGCTTGGAATGAAAGCGATTCAAGACCAGCGGCTTGAGCAGCGAAATGTGAAATGTAGCTGGCACTTTCAAATAGGGCGGCAACTTGAGCTTGTAAGCTACTGGATTGACGACTCGCTCAACTGGGAAAGGACCAATATATCGGGGAGCGAACTTCATCGATGGCACTCTCAATCGAAGATTCTTGGTTGACAACCAGACACGATCTCCGGGACGGAGGGCTGGCACAGCTCTGCGTTTCCTGTCGGCAAATTTTTTGTACCTGCTTGAAGCTTTCAGGAGTGAAGAACGAATAAGCTTCCAGGATTTGACGAATTGCCGGATGGTCGTGTCGACCGCTGGAACAGAGGACACAGGTTGCAGAGTGAAGTCAGGAACTCGAGGATGAAACCCATAGTTGGCAAGGAATGGAGTGACATTAGATGAAGAATGATATTGGTTATTATGGCAGAACTCTGCCCATGGAAGGAGTTGAGCCCAGTCATCTTGGGAAGAAGAGACATATGTGCGGAGAAATGCTTCAAGGTCCTGATTCACCCTCTCCGTTTGGCCATTGGTTTGAGGGTGGTAGGCTGTGGAAAACTTTAGCTTGATTTGAAGCAGGGAGCACAGGCTTCGCCAGAATTTGGCTACGAATTGGACTCCTCTATCGGAGATGATTTCGAGAGGCAGTCCATGAAGCTTGAATATCTCTTTGATGAAGAGCTGGGACAGCTTGGAAGCTGACGGAAGACCGGTGAGGGGAACGAAGTGAGCCATCTTGGTGAACCGATCAACAATCACCCAGATGGTGGTGAACTTGTCAGACTCTGGAAGATCAGTTACAAAGTCCATAGAAATATGCGTCCAAGGACGATGTGGCACTGACAGTGGCATCAATTGCCCAGGAGGAGACTGACGACTGGTCTTGTGCTGAGCACATTTAGCACAAGAGGAAACAAAGTCCTGTACATCCTGTTTGAGGGACGGCCACCAGTAGGACCTGGTGATAAACTCGTAAGTTTTCTGAATGCCTGCATGGCCAGCGAATTTTGAAGAATGCGCCCAACAGAGCAACTTCTTTCTTAGAGCTGGCTTTACATATCTTTTCCCTGTAGGGGGCGTGAGATTAGAAACTCTCGTTGCGGAGAATGCCACTGGATCAATAATAAAGTGTTGATGTGTGGACTTAGACTCACTTTCTTGCTCCCATGAGCGGGAAAGGGCATCAGCTTTTCGGTTTTGTGTCCCTGGACAGAACGACAGCTTGAAACGGAACCTGGAAAAGAAAAGTGTCCATCTGGCTTGACGGGGATTTAAACATTGAGCAGACTTGAGATACAGAAGATTCTTGTGGTCTGTGATAATTGTGATCTCATGAACAGCGCCCTCTAGAAGATATCTCCACTCTTCTAATGCCAACTTGATGGCGAGAAGCTCTTGGTCACCGATGGCATAGTTACGCTCTGCAGGCAGGAACTTACGGGAGTAGAACCCACAGGGATGAAGACGACCATCGGGCGCTTTCTGCGAGAGGACTGCCCCAACACCCACGGAGGAGGCATCAACCTCGAGAATAAAGGGCAAGGTGGTATCAGGTTGTCTTAAGACAGGAGCGGAAGTGAACCTCTGTTTCAACAGATGGAAGGCTTCGATGGCTTCTGCCGGCCACTTCGCTGGATTAGACCCCTTTTTTGTCAAGGCAGTGATGGGAGCCACAATAGAAGAGAAGTTACGAATGAATTTTCTGTAATAATTGGCAAAACCCAGGAAACGTTGAATACCTTTCAGCGAAGAGGGAATTGGCCAATCTTGGATGGCCTGCAGTTTTCCTGGGTCCATTTGAAGACCGGAACCGGAGACAATGTACCCTAGGAAGGGTATAGACTTCACCTCGAAGACACACTTCTCCAGTTTACAGTAGAGATGATTAGCTCGCAGCCGGGACAGAACCTCTTTGACCCAATAACGATGTTCTGTGATGTTATTGGCGTAGATTAAAATGTCATCGAGATATACAACTACATGACTGTAAAGAATGTCCCGAAAGATCTCATTGACATAGTGCTGGAACACGGCTGGGGCATTGCTGAGCCCAAAGGGCATGACGAGGTACTCATAGTGGCCGTCTCTGGTATTAAACGCCGTCTTCCACTCGTCGCCCTCTCGTATGCGGATGAGATTGTATGCACCTCTCAGATCGAGTTTTGTAAAGATGGTTGCACCGCTGACACGGTCAAACAGCTCGGTGATGAGAGGCAACGGATATCGGTTCTTTACTGTAATGTCATTGAGGCCGCGATAATCAATGCAGGGACGTAGGCCTCCATCCTTCTTTTTGACGAAGAAGAATCCTGCGCCAGCAGGAGAAGTCGAAGGACGGATGAATCCCTTTGCCAGATTTTCCTTGATGTAACTGGTCATGGCTTGAGTCTCTGGAAGAGAGAGAGGATAGGTTCTACCTCTGGGTGGTTCTTTGCCTGGGATGAGTTCAATAGGGCAATCCCACGGTCTGTGAGGAGGTAGGACATCAGCGCCAGACTTACTGAATACATCTGAGTACTCTTGGTAGGGAAGAGGCGGAAGGTCTGCTGCATCGGCTGAAGAATGACGAGCTGGAAGTACCTTTTGGAGACAGGTACCAGAGCAGGAAGGATCCCAGGAAAGGATTTCGGATGTCTTCCAATCAAGACGGGGATTGTGAAGACGGAGCCAGGGTAAACCCAGAACCAGAGCATGAGTGGCTCGGGGTAAAACCAGGAAGGACAAGAGTTCAGTGTGCAGGACTCCCACTTTCACTGTAAGTGGCAAAGTTCTGCGGGAGACTGTCGCATCAGGAATCCTACTGCCATCCACAGCAGTAAGGAAGACAGTCTTGGAAAGACTTTCAGTGGGCAACCCCCACTTGCGGACCAGTTCTGCAGTAACAAAGTTGCCAGCGGCACCGGAATCAAGAAGCGCGGAGACAGTCTTGAAATGCTGACCAACTTGTAGGGAAACTGGAAGGACACAATCGGTTGCTGATGGAGAGGACTTAATTACTCCTAGCCTACCCTCTCCTTGACGGGCTAGGAGGAGGAGTTTTCCTGACGCTTTGGGCATGCAGAAATTTGATGTGCAGGATCGGCACAATACAGGCAGAGCTGTGCCAACCGTCGACGTCGACGTTCTCCTGGAGACAAACGGAAGCGGTTTATCTCCATTGGTTCTTCTTTGGAATGGACCGCAGGAGCAGTGGGTAAAGAAGGCGGAGGAGTTGGCACTTTAACTGGAGCGCTCTTGTGACGTTCTATAGCCCTTTCTCGGAAGCGTAGGTCTACTTTAACACACAATGAAATAAGGTCACTTAGACCTGAGGGTAAGTCTCTTGTAGCAAGTTCATCCTTGATACGATCGGATAGGCCATGCCAGAAAGCTGCGTATAAGGCCCCATCACACCAGGAGAGTTCTGACGCCAGAATCTGGAACTGGACCAGATATTGCCCGACGGAGCGGGATCCCTGCCTGAGACGGAGGAGTTCAGTGGAGGCAGATGCTGATCGCCCAGGCTCATCGAAGATACGCCGAAATGTTGACACGAAGTCCTTGTAATTGGACAGGATGGCATCAGATCTTTCCCATAAGGGAGATGCCCACTCTAGTGCCGCTCCACACAGGAGGGAGATGATGTAGGCGATCTTGACCCTTTCAGTAGGGAAGTTGCTGGGTTGCAGCTCGAAGTGAATCTCACACTGATTGAGAAAGCCTCGACAGGTCTTGGGGTTCCCATCATACTTGGTAGGGACAGACAGATGAAGGCGAGGTGCAGCAGCCATTACAGGAGGATGAACAGGACTTGGAAGTTCTCTGACAGGCTCAGGGCCACTGAGAGTGGTCTGTAACTTATCCAGCCGGGAAGACAGATCTTGCAGGCAATGAATCACTTGGCTCTGCGCAGCCTCTTGCTGATCCAAGCGAACAGCCAGTTGCTGTACAGGGCTGGGTGGAGAAGCTTGGTTTGCGGCTGGATCCATTTGGCTAGTGCTTACTGTCACACCAGGGGACTCAGTCGACAAGACTGAGACCTCTGGTGGGGACCTGGACCGGTACCTGAACCGGGGAGGTTGGAGAGGACCCCTGCGCATGAACTGCGCGACAGTGCACCCAGAGCCAATGAGTAGTCAGAGGTAAAAGTACAACCAGATTTATTATGCAGAAGGTTGTAATGATACAGGCAGTAAAGTATGCAGGAGAAATGACAGTTCATGCAGATTGCAATACTTTACAGGTATGATGAATGGAGTATCGATGGTGGAACATCGGATGGATATCGGATATGGAGACTGTGGGTCCGGAATGACGGACAGAAGATAGGAGCTTGACTGTGGGTCCGGAATGACGGACGGAAGCTTGACTGTGGGTCCGGAGTATCGGACTATCGATGGTGGAACATCGGAGACAGATGATGCTGGAGCATCGGAGGACCAGAGTCCTGGAGCTAGGCTGGATCGCTGGGCTGACGAGGCAGGCTCACAGGTGATGGAATAACCTGGATATCAACAGGAGATGGAATAACCTGGAATACACTGCAGCATGGAAGACAACACCAGCGGATAAAACACACTTGCACGGAGACAAGGACAGCTGACCATATACAGGAGACAACTGAAGCACTAGCATTGATCTGAGAGCTCCCAGCATACTTATACCCACTGGGTGGCCAGGATTGGCCGGGCAGGTATGACTGGGAGATCAGATCACACAGGATTGGACGGGAATGACATGTGACTGGGAAAACATGGCAGCCCCCATGTCAGGCTATGGCGGGAAAGTATGTTTGTGCACGCCATGCTGGATACTGGGAGCAATGGCGGCGGACAGGTGGATTGCCGTGCACTGAGTACTGTCACTGGGGACAAGGAGAGCGGTGCGCCGCGCAGCCGCGGACTCAGCAGCGCTGAGCAGACTGGAGGATGGCAGCGGTGATGGCGCACGGCAGACAGGACGCCGGCAGGGATGACGTCTGGACCGCAAGCTGAACCTGCGGAGGCACTTAGCCGGTAAGAAAGTCTGTCTGAGAGCTCGGATCGTGACAAAGTGGAATTGGCATTTTAAATAGTATATTTCAAACTACAGTAGGTGATTAATTATCTGTTACTCTGTAATCTTAGAGGACCAGATGTTCTAAGCTTCAAAAGTGATAAAATGGAGAGTGATAAACAGCCAGCCAATCAGCTCCTACCTGCCATGTCACAGGCTGTGTTTGAAAGATGTCAGGCAGGAGCTGATTGGTTGGCTGTTTATCGCTCTCCATTTTATCACTTTTGAAGCTTAGTGCATCTGGCCCACCCAGCTTTTAAGTTTATCCCTTTATTTTGAATTGTGGGCATTTTTGGTGCCTTGTTAATAAATGAATAAATTAATTATTAATAATAATAATAATAATAATAATAATAAAATAAAAATAATGTTGATAATAATTAGCCATTCAACATTTATTAGAGATGCGTTTTTATTGCAAAAAATATCACTATATCTCATTCGCTCATTATATGAGAAACTGAATAAATACATGAAAGGGAAAGGAATATAACTTCATTTGAAGAACTACATTTTCAAAGTAGGATTCAAAAAGAATAAAAACCTATCAATTATTTTTCTGCACATAATATTATAATGCATAATATAGGCCCTTATTCTGATCTGTGCGGAAATTCCCGCATTCTTACGGAGCGGTCCGCACGCCACGGCGTTTTGCCGCATGCGGCCATCGTCCGTCGAAACGCCCACGTGTCCTCCGCATTCGGACGGACTCACTCTGTAAGAACAGGGCGTGTTTACGGACGACATACAAAGCATGCGTGTGCGGGAGAAACACTCCGATTCGGCACGGTATTACAGAGTATTACAGAGTATGCTTGGGAATACCGCACCCGAACGGGAGCCAAGCGGTGCTACCGCACGTAAGCGGAGTATTTACGCCAAACAACCCACTATGAAGTATCTTCTGCAATACATCACATGACCCACTTATTCAATTACCTATCCTCATAAAAAACTGCTTATTTGGAATTGGAATCAATTAGATGCCAATATATCCTTACAAGCATGCCTAACACATGCATTGCACACATTAACCCTTACAGCAATTGAAGTGCAATGGTTTCAATTAAAGCACTGACAAGCGTCCTATTAGTGAGTAATGAGTAAAGGAGTAGATTCTATTGGGTTCAGGTGTTAATGGTTGTAGTCATTAGGCGTACGTTCGCCTACCGCATGAACGAGTGGTGTCCGCAAAGCAATAGTACACTTGTGGACACCGCACATTTCTGCCCTTTTTGATCGCGTGCATTCGGAGTGGTTTCCGAATGTACGCCCCCCCAACATAAGTGTACTCCCCCGTGTCCGCCCATGTTTCCGCCCCGTTTTGCCCACTTTGAAACTACGCCCATGTGTCATTCCGCATGACGCCCATAATACGCCCCTATTTCCCGACTGATAGCGGTGAACAGTTTTGGACGGGATTTGGCCGAACTGGTACCGAGTCAAGGCGTGGCACATGCGCGTAGCGTTCTACACGCATGCGCAGACGCCATAAAGACGCGATCCGTAAGTACGCGGTAAAGTCCGCGTCAATCAGAATAAGGGCCATAGTTCTGTACACCCTATACAGTATATAAATGTTTAGTATAAGGTTGGTTGGATGTACGTAGGAATAGCTGGCAAAACATTTAGATGAGGTAATGAACTTGGATATGTTTTCCTAGGTAGTGTCCTGCATCATGATCTCAACTGCATCTTTTTATATTTCAGAAAATTGATGAATAGTGAGGTTTTGCAAATGGGTTGGCTGGTATCCTCTAGAACATTTTGAATGTGATCAATGTAATGGAAGGCCTTTAAAATGATTTAATACATAACACCCATTTGGCATTTTCTTTCTATTTGTCATAATGTTCTAAAGTAAACCTATTATCTTTACATTTGAGGCCACCATTATGTGGTACGCACAAGTATTAATGAGAAAGCAGCCTATTGGGTAAAACCAGATTGGTTTTGCCGTGTAAATAATTGCTGCTTTAAAAAAACAGGCAGACTCCAGTAGCGCACGCAGGGGGGGTTTCTGAGTACCCCCCAGGACTCTAGACTGAAAGCTGAGGGTCCCCTCTTTCCAAGGGTACAAGAATTTTAAAAATCGGACCTGGGGAACCGGAGATATCTGACTTCAAAGCAGTGGTCCCCATCCAAGCCTGTTAATTGCTCTCCCCAGTCAGATACTGTATTTCAGTTTCTGTCTGACAGAGTTTTTCTGAGGGTATATTCCAAAACCTGGGACTCTCCCCCTTTGAGGGACACTAGAAGCTGGTCTCTAGTGTGCCCAGAACCAGAGATATCAGCCTTCAAGCAGCTGGTTACTGCTCCAGCTCCACACACCAGGTATGTAGTTTTATATTCTCGTTGGCGGATTGCTCTGCCTCCTGAAATCTGATCCCCTAGTCCCCAGTACCATTTGGTAGGTGGGATTCTCTAGTTTTTAATTCAATTAGATCCGGGAACTGGAGATATTTGCAGTCAAGCAAGCTGTCCTCCCACCAGAAAATTATGAATAATAAGCCCACTCCACTATACACCCCTCCTCTGCATATTAAACATCCTCTACCACCCTGGAAGTTCTGTATTGGGACCCCTTCATTCAGCCCAATGCCCCCTTCTCCCACCCCATCTCCCACCATCTGTGCAGTAAAGGGGTAATTAGTGGAAATTACTGATCCAGGCCCTACATGCTGAGCGGTTGATATAATACCCCCTACCACCCGCGGGACATCAAAGCTTCCGCTCATAGCACCCCCCACCCCTACCGCTGGAGGATCAGTAGGTTCCCCAATACATTGCTATGCCCAGGGATCTACTCTACTGCTGTTATGTGTGTGTGTGTGTGTGTGTGTATATATATATAGAGATATATATATATATAGAGAGAGATATATAATTATTATTTATATGCATTTGGTCTATCTATAATACTTTAACTGACCCGGCATATACTAGGTCACCTAAGTGTCCATCTCCGTGCTTTGCTCCACCCCTCTGGAAATCCCCTTCTGAAAATCCTGCGTTTGCCCCTGGACTCACTCAAAATCCTGAACCTCCAGCAACTCAGAGGCTATAACAAAAGCCCAATGGCTTCACTAGAACAAATGAGGCATTACTAGTGTCTAGCTTGCTGTTAGGCCGCATGCTAAAACTGACAAAATGGATGACTGCATAGGTGTAAGATATGTGATTGGAGGGGAGGAGTCAAGCTGTGAGAGCATTATGTGCTGCAGGTGGGGATAGTACACAGGGGGGGTTCAGTTCAGCTGGTAAGGTTTAGTGGCGGCTCCAGAGGAGGAGCCATAGCACAGTTCAAAATTCAAATAAGGAAGCCACACCCACTGCCAGTGAGTCATTTTGGAATGGAAGTTGGTGGAAGTAGGTGTGGCTACCCTGTTTGAATTTTGAACTGTGTTGCATCCTAACCCCTGGTAAGGCTGCATGAGGGAGTCAGGCTGTGGGAGGTTGAGGTTCTGGTGATGAGGGGGTAGTGCCGTTGTTTGTAACACCGATAATCTAGCAAAATGGAGTATCCGTCACAATGCTGGATACTGGATTATCAGCGTTGTACATGTATTTTTAGAATCCTTGCAGTAATGTTACATAACCAGATATATCTGACAAATGTAAAAGCTGACAATTTTATGCATGTCTCCAATGCTTGCATTTGTTGCCAAAATCTATTAAAATGAAAAATATATCAGAATCAATAAAAATAGCCATATATTAAAAACCCATACGTAAAAATGTTATGAAATACTAAATATACTGAAATTTAGTGTGTGCATAGTAATTAGGTGCACTGCTGTACAAGGAATCATGCTGGCCTTTGGTACAAGCAGACAATTGTGCAATTTCTGTAACACAATGGAAGCGGATCTTGATGCGCCTATATTTAGTACACTGTCACATCCACTCATCAGTCTGTAAGTATACAATGTTATTGAAAGAGACAAGTGAATGCATATACTACAGCTATCCCTGTATATAGAGAGAGATAAGTCACAAATCATATCAACATTTCCTAAAGTTTATAGTCAGTGGATGAAAGTATTCATCATATGAGATTGTACAGAAATACTTTTAAACAATTTAGATGTATATTTCTTTCCCAAGTAATTTAAGCTTTTTGTACACAGTGATAAACATTTTAATTTACTAAATAGAGTTTTCGTTTTTTTCCAGCCTTTGTGTGCCATTGATACAAAACACAAAAATGTGGTGTGATCCTCGTAGCGCTCACAGTTTTTGATACATTAAAAAAGGAAGATAATAAAAAAGTGATAATAGGAAGACAGTAGTTACGTGTTCATATGTCTCATACGTTCCAGGTGTGGAATGTGTACCATCCGCAATTCAAGGATGATTCGTACATAAAAAGAAAAAAAGGCACATATAGCGTAATTTGCTTTTTCAAAAGTTCACAATGGGTCAGTATTTCCCAAAAGGACACAAATGAGGTTCTCCTCTGTGTGGTGTTGTTATTCTTTATGGGTTCACCTCCTGTGCCAGTAGTAATGGATAGTGCTTACAATAAGCTTACATTCAAACAGGTGGTATAAAACACATCAAGGTATCTTTCAAACTCTCACTTGTATGCTTACATAATCCTCGTAGTGGATCCTCATGTAACGGTTTCTTTTCAATAAGATCACATCCAGGCAAAAAAAAAAATTTTTAAAAATTTTTGGGAATTTATTTGGAATAAAATAATAAAAAAGGAGGGACTTGTTTGATGACAAATACAATTCAAATAGTCTCCTCCAGCATCATAAAACACCAACGCGTTTCAACAGTATCTGTCTTTGTCAAAGACAGATACTGTTGAAACGCGTTGGTGTTTTATGATGCTGGAGGAGACTATTTGAATTGTATTTGTCATCAAACAAGTCCCTCCTTTTTTATTATTTTATTCCAAATAAATTCCCAAAAATTTAAAAAAAAAAAATTTCTGCCTGGATGTGATCTTATTGAAAAGAAACCGTTACATGAGGATCCACTACGAGGATTATGTAAGCATACAAGTGAGAGTTTGAAAGATACCTTGATGTGTTTTATACCACCTGTTTGAATGTAAGCTTATTGTAAGCACTATCCATTACTACTGGCACAGGAGGTGAACCCATAAAGAATAACAACACCACACAGAGGAGAACCTCATTTGTGTCCTTTTGGGAAATACTGACCCATTGTGAACTTTTGAAAAAGCAAATTACGCTATATGTGCCTTTTTTTCTTTTTATGTACGAATCATCCTTGAATTGCGGATGGTACACATTCCACACCTGGAACGTATGAGACATATGAACACGTAACTACTGTTTTCCTATTATCACTTTTTTATTATCTTCCTTTTTTAATGTATCAAAAACTGTGAGCGCTACGAGGATCACACCACATTTTTGTGTTTTGTATCATTTGTGTAGAGGGACCGAACTATCCCTCATTGTGGTTTGCAATCTTCATTGCTGCTCTAGGCGCAGTTGCTACAGTGGAGAAAAAAGTCTTCTGTATACTTTGTGTGCCATTGGTTATGCATAGAACTTGATGTGTATATATATATATATATATAGGAAGAGGGGAGAGCGGCACTCGGGACTGAGATCCAAAAGAACGACAATATCACACAAGGTGTATTTGTGACGTTTCAGCCCATAAGGCTTTTATCAAACAGCTGTTTGATAAAAGCCTTATGGGCTGAAACGTCACAAATACACCTTGTGTGATATTGTCGTTCTTTTGGATCTCAGTCCCGAGTGCCGCTCTCCCCTCTTCCTGTAGTCATTGGAGGCCTGTGAAGCAGCCCTCCCCTGTGAAGGCACCGGGCGCATATACATTTTGGAACGAGTGCCAGCTACCCTCCACTTCGTATATATATATATATAAATTTCATAATAATATCATTGCAAAGGTTTGACTGCATGAAAACTCGGTATTCAATTAAAACCTGGTATTCAATTACATGAGGCAATTTACTGCAACTAATTGATTTACCAGGTGATTTTAAATTATTTCTGATACCTGCTACCTACAGTATCATGGGTTTGGTTCACCTGTCTGAGGGGAAATACAAATCTGTATAAAGTGCCCTTTTCCCTGCAATAAGTCCCACAGACACGGCATATAACGTGACTGGTGTATTTTCACAGGAAAACCTCCTGTACATAATTGAATAGGATGATAAAAAAAATACCCCCTTACTCACATTTTTCATGGCTGCAACACTATTGAATAGCTCACTAATGCTGCTTTCACATTGCCTAAAGGTTTAAGACCCTCTATTTCAAAATGGTATTTAAAACGGGTCTGAGCCACTAAACCCCTTTCAAACCGCTTTCACATTGCAGGTGATAATATATATAATATTATCATATATATAATAGATATTATTATTATTATTGTATAAAATGTATGTATAGTATAGTATATTATAAAATACAATTCCTAAATCCATTCATTAGGAGAACATAACATAATCTAGCAGGACCAGGCAAATAAAATGCTTGAAGTTAGAATGTATGGCCCTAGTAGAACAACTCGGATGACCTTTTACTGCTGGCTACATTTCATACCTCCCAACTGTCCCAATTTTCGTGGGAACATCCCATTTTTTTGGATGTTTCCGCCAGCAGTGTCCTGCTGCGAGTGGGGACAGTTGGGAATCCCCCTATCACCTGCTGACAGCTGTGAATAGATGCTGTAGGCCTGCGCACACCTTAATTACATTTTTTGTATAATACAAATGGTTGTAAAATGCTTTTCCAACTAAGTGACATTTGTCATGATCTACCTTATACATAATAGGGCTAATGCAGTGTTCACTATAAAGCTGGCCGTATGATTTGGGCCCTTTTCACCAGATTCCGATGGATCATGCTAAGAAATCGGGAGAAAAGTGCTTAAATCGGAGGTGAATAACCTCCGATTCAGATCTGATGCGCGGTCTCGTGCGCATCGGATAAGGAGATTGCAAGTGCTGCACGTAAGATTTGTCAGATCTGTCCACAGTATCCCCAATTCAAACTGTGCCACGCAATAGTGCCCCTGTGGTGCGCAAATCTGGCATTCCTACAGACTACGTGATAAATGCACCAATCACCTGACAATTGTCTGATCGGTGCGATTGTCATATAAAGTGTTGCCAGCGTACCTGTAACTACCAGCGGGTGAGTCCAAACACAGCGCTGAATGACACCACCATGCAAATGTAAAATAGACCTTAGGGCAGGCATGTCCAATGTTGGCCCTCCAGATGTTGTGAAACTACACATCCCAGCATGCTTTGCCACAGTTTTGCTATTAGAGAATGCTAAAACTATTGCAAAGCATGCTGGGATGTGTAGTTTCAAAACATCTGGAGGGCCAACGTTGGACATGCCTGCCTTAGGGCATAATATACTTATTTTCCCAGCACTGATAGTTCAACAGTTGCACTTTAAAGTAATATCATTGCCTGAAAAGAACATAGAATATTTGGGTTTCAGCCTCTACAGTGCTTTTATAATTATGTACCAATGTCTAGCACCAGCACCTTTATTTTTTTTACTATAGCTTTTGATTATGTGTCTACCAGTTATATCAAAAGATTTAGCCAACTTCATCTGTTTAAAATATAAAGATGCCCAAAATGAGGTATTAAAAGTGACAACCAGCATCTACCTGTCTATTTATAGCATAGTCCCATTACCGTGATCTATTGCTAATGATTACACTTCCTTAGTATGTCAGCCTGCAATATGGGGTTTTCTGTTTGAAACTTTATATTCGCTGTGGAATTTATTTTCTTTGCAATAAGCACAGTATACAATAAATGCAATAAATTCCAAATGCAATTTGACCTTTTCTGAATTCATTCCTAAGCATAGAAGTATGTTTTCAGTGTATCAACTGTTTTCATGTGAACACAACTTGTAGGCACTACCTACAGTATATTTATTGGATGTACTGTTTTCCACACCATTACAGAATTAGCCAAATCACACCAGATAATCTAATTAAACAAATGTGTTTAACAAAAGAAAGATTACTTTCAAAAATTCTTACCCTAAGTCACTCACTATCAGCAGTAGCTGCAGCAGCAGGCTATGGGTCAGTGAGCACCAGCACAGAAGACCTTGTGTGATCATGGGCAGGATGTTCTAACATCCGCAGCCCTGTTCGCCCCCCTTCGCCAGCCACCGCATTCTTAATGACCGCATATGCTCTAACGTGCGGTCATTAACGCAAGGGACAGCTCTTGCGATAAGAGCTGTCCCTTGCGATGCGGCGCCGGTGCTGGACTTCAGGGTCTGTGACCCGGGAGTCCAACTGCGTATGTGCAGAGCACGGCACCGGCCAGAGGGCATGCTGGGAGGGATCCGTGATGGATCCCTCACACATTGCTGCGGTAAGAAGCCCATAGGCTTCTGCAGGGAATCGCCAGCTTTTGCTGGCGATTCCCTCCACAGCGGTGACACTGCGGAGGGGGCACAGAGCATACAGAAATGCGGTAATAACCCCGATAATGGGGTCTTTACCGCATTTCTGTTTTAGAGAATCTCCCCCCATGTGCTGTCTCTATTCTGTCAGGGGGGATAATGATAGTCTGTAGTAGGGACTTCTGTGCAGCTACAAAATCACAGTGATCACAGCAAACACACTATCCTTGCAAAGAAACTCTGTAGTGGCATCCCTACAGATGATTAGGAGATTTATGACTAAAACAGGAGCATCCTGCAGGGTGTGGGAGGGTAGGCAACTATGACTAGGGACCAACTGAAGGGCACATGACATGTGTACTGGTTACTGCAAAGTTCAAACCTCCTTGTGAAAACCGTCAGTACTTTAGTGCTCCTCATTAAACTTCTCTTGCTTTTGCATGAACACAAGGTGTGTATGTATGTGTGTGTGTGTGTGTGTGTGTGTGTGTGTGTCTGAACTTTTAACTATATTTGTGTATTTCTAACTATGACTTAATTATTTTTCTGCCGTACAAATATATAAACATTTAAGAATGCTGTACAAGTATTTAGGAGGCATAAAGTGCAACTACACTTTTATATGGAAATCCAAAACAAAAAAAGCTTAGATTGCCCATTTCACAAGTTCTATAACTATACACACAGTATAGGATTATGCTGAGTCACCGTCTATTTACTTTATTAATACAATAGATGGGCATAGTCACAAATACTGCATTGTATAGTGAATCCAACTGGCCCCTATTTGAAGCACATGTAGCGTATTATGTAAATAGCAGGAGTGGCTAACACAAGATTTTATTTTGAAAACAGAATATTAAAATGAGCTGCAATGGGAAATATAGCAGGCCAAAGGTTATGACTTTTAACACACTCAGAGGTGATGACTGCCAGTACTATTCCACTACTTGCAGCTACTTAATTTTGTCCATGTACTGTACATGGAAGAGTAAAGGTATATAATATTATGCATATAAATAAAGCAATATGTCCTAAGAGTAAAAGACTAGTGAAAGTGAAAATGGGATTCCGTTACTTTCAAGAGTTCTGCCTTATTTATGCAAATAATTATTTAAATGAAGGTCCCTAATGACACTGTGTCTTTTGTCATTAATGTGTGTAAGAAGAACGGTCATTACAGGAATGTACCTCCCTGGAAGAGCCCCGAAAATAAAAGATCAGTAACCTAGATGGACTGGGGAGCACAGAGTCCCTCCCGCTAACTGTGCCCCTTTTTTACTGGGGCCTGGCAGCATTTCAAGCGGTCCTGGCTGTATTCAGAAATTCATATGCTTTCCAACAACATATGCATGAAAACAACAGAAATAGCATGGACCCTTATGACATCACCCTTAAGGGTTCGTCTGATTAAACCCATCTTCAAACTTAGATCGTCCCTTAAGATGATAAGTTAGTCTGCCAAGTTTGTCTGTGAGTTATCATAGAACATCCATAGACAAACACACGCACACACACACAAACATCATTCAATTATTGTTATGTAGATTGTTAGCTGAGGGCAGTGGTGCAAGTAGAATCTTTTTCTTTGGGGTACCAATAGCCAAAAATAGGTGTGGCTGTGTGTCATGAGAAACTAGAGGAGAAGCTACATGACAATAGGGATGTCGCCATATTATGCCCCACACCATAATGCCCCTTACACATTATGCCACACACCCTAATTCCCCTTACCCATTATGCCACACAATGCTCATTACACATTATGCCACATACCATAATTCCCTTTACACATTATGCCACACACAATAATTCTCCTTACACATTATGTCACACAGCGTAATGTCCCTTACACCTTATAACAAATGCTTGTCCAGTCAGTTTCCTGCCACTGCTTTCAGGCAGCTTATCCACATGGTGGTGGCTGTGGCTGCTGCTGCTACTACTTTGCTCCTGCACTGTCACATGTATGCAAGAGCCAATCAGCGGAGGCTGCTGCAGGCCCAGCTTTATACTTGTGCTGAGGCGGGCACTTCATTTCGAGGCTGATGTGGTGGATTAACTAAATTTTTTTTAAAAAAGGTTGGCAGGGGGCAAGTGGCATGGCAGACCCACAACATATTTCTTACTAATACACCGCACCCCGCTGAATTATCTTACTTTCACCTCTGCTCAAGGGCAATGGATGCTCTCTTGTGAGGAGATGTAGGCACATAAATCACAGGTGTGAACATGAATTTTGCATAGTAATAATTATCTAGACATCATGCAGTCTGATTATATCAAGATGAAACTGAGGATACAACCAATCAGCTTTGAGGTACAATTCATCAATATATTATATTTAATAATATATAGTGGCTTGCTTGGTTGCTATGGTGAACTTCTCCAATCTTCACTGCTTGATATATCAATCCCTCATTTTCAAAAACAGTCCTTGAACTATTTTTTTTCGAATCTATGCAAAAGTCAGATAAATCACAACACATTTTCAATCTTTCAAAGTTTGAAAGTTTTCACCAAAGTTTGTGCCATTTGGGTCAGATTTAAGCCTTGCACACGTTTGTAGCAGGCTTGAGCTTTTTTTTACTTTCTTCACTTTCCTTTACCATTAACCGAACCCCTTTTATGTTTGTTATAATTGCATTTTATAGCACTTATAGAATTTGATTTATTTTTACATTTTATCACAACAATGCATGGTAAAATTCATGTTATTCATATTAATATCTACAGTAGAATTGTATAAACACTCTAACATAGATAGTACTGCAGTACTACTCATTGTAATAATAGCTGCATAAATGACTATAAATTCCAAGTATGCAGCATATGCAGTAAGGGTATTTAAATGACAAGCAACTGAGTCTATCTTTCAGTCACACAAGGCTGAAAGGCGGGAAATAGACTAGCCAGGACATTCATCGGTCCAGACTGTAGAGTTTCATGTTTATGCAGACAACGGGCTGAAATGGATTTTTTAATCCAAGACTGAGAGTAATCCTTTTAAAGAAGGCGTAGCTGTCCGGGTTTAGGCTATAATAATCCTCAAAATACAGTCATACCAGGTGAAATTTGACGGTGATTCCAGTGCCTGGGAGTTGTTTGTGAATGTGACTACAACACTCTACTAACCACATGTAAACACCAATCTTCAATCTTGCAACCACAACCTAAACCAGCAGCAACACACCCATTGCAGCAATCTTTGTATAATTCCCATGCAAATTACTATTAGTATACTGATCCTTTCATATAAGAATACCATTTCTCCATATCCACTATAGTGATCCTTGCAGCCTCCACAATCCCAATATATTTATTCTGTCACACCAATTTATGGCATCTACATAGACAATATACTCATGCTACAACAACACCATACAGCCTCTATACCAGGGCTGGGCAATTGCGGCCCTCCAGATGTTGATGAACTACAAATCCCAGCATGCCTTGCATCATTTTCAGCATGGCCACATAGCAAAACTAATGCAAAGCATCCTGGGATGTGTAGTTCATCAACATCTGGAGGGTCGCAATTGCCCAGCCCTGCTCTATACACTAATATACTGATCCAGTCACACCATAGTACAGCCATACCCATATACTAACGCTGTAACATCTCCATACAGCCTCCATACCAGGCATTCCCAACCATGGTCCTCAAGGCACACCAACAGTGCAGGTTTTAGTGATATCCATTCTTGAGCACAGGTGACTTAATTAGTACCTGAGTGATTCTGATTAAACCATCTGTGCTGAAGCCTGGATAAAACTAAAACCTGCACTGTTGGTGTGCCTTGAGGACCGTGGTTGGGAATGCCTGCTCTATACAGTGATAGACTGATACTGTCACACCATACTACAGCCTCCCCACACCCATATACTAATGCTGCAACATCTCCATATAGCCTCTATACAGTGATAGACTCAGGGCCGGTGCAAGCCCCCCGCCCGCCCCAGGCAAAAAAAAACGCGCCGGCCGCCCGCCCGGGGGGGGGGTGCGGACAATACTTGCTGCGGCATGGCGGGGGGGGGGTTGCGGCCGATACTGCGGTGGGCGCCAGCACCCCCCCACTCCCCGGAGCGCTGTACCTGCTGTAAGAAGCCGGCGATATGCAGCTTCCGGGTGCTGCAAGTCCTCTCTGTCCTCGCTGGAATCCCCCAGCAGAGAGCGGGCGGCGCGTGGGGGACAGCGTTGCTTCACGCCAGGCGGGATGGGATGGGATGCTTTCTGGTACCTCTCTATGGTACCTCGGCGGCTCAGTACCGCCCTCCAGTGGCCGGCGCCCTAGGCAAATGCCTAGTCCTGCCTAGTGGTGGCGCCGGCCCTGGATAGACTGATACTGTCTCACCATACTACAGCCTCCCCACACCCATATACTAATGCTGCAACATCTCCATACAGCCTCTATACAGTGATAGACTGATACTATCACACCATACTACAGCCTCCCCACACCCATATACTAAGGCTGTAACATCTCCATACAGCCTCTATACAGTGATAGACTGATACTGTCACACCACACTACAGCCTCCCCACACCCATATACCAACGCTGTAACATCTCCATACAGCCTCTATACGGTGATAGATTGATACTGTCACACCATACTACAGCCTCCCCACACCCATATACTAACGCTGTAACATCTCCATACAGCCTATATACAGTGATAGACTGATCCTGTCATACCATACTACAGCCTCCACACAGCCAATATACTAATGCTGCAACATCTCCATAAAGCCTCTATACAGTGATAGACTGATACTGTCACACCATACTACAGCCTCCCCACACCCATATACTAACGCTGTAACATCTCCATACAGCCTATATACAGTGATAGACTGATCCTGTCATACCATACTACAGCCTCCACACAGCCAATATACTAATGCTGCAACATCTCCATACAGCCTCTATACAGTGATAGACTGATACTGTCACACCATACTACAGCCTCCCCACACCCATATACCAACGCTGTAACATCTCCATACAGCCTCTATACAGTGATAGACTGATACTGTCACAACATACTACAGCCTCCCCACACCCATATACTAACGCTGTAACATCTCCATACAGCCTATATACAGTGATAGACTGATACTGTCACAACATACTACAGCCTCCCCACACCCATATACCAACGCTGTAACATCTCCATACAGCCTCTATACAGTGATAGACTGATACTGTCACAACATACTACAGCCTCCCCACACCCATATACTAACGCTGTAACATCTCCATACAGCATATATACAGTGATAGACTGATACTGTCACACCATACTACAGCCTCCCCACACCCTATACTAACGCTGTAACATCTCCATACAGCCTCTATACAGTGATAGACTGATACTGTCACACCATACTACAGTCTCCACACAGCCAATATACTAATGCTGCAACATCTCCATACAGCCTCTATACAGTGATAGACTGATACTGTCACACCATACTACAGCCTCCCCACACTCATATACTAACGCTGTAACATCTCCATACAGCCTCTATACAGTGATAGACTGATACTGTCACACCATACTACAGACTCCGTTATTGACACCAGGACAAAAATGTAACTATTATTATTATTATTATTTCCACCAGGCCTGGTTTAATCCTTCATCCCAGCCCGGACAGAGACTATCTTGAGAAAGTTTACAGATTTTATTTAAACACCATTTAGTTTTTGTTTTGGTTTTGATTTTGGTTTTTGTTTTGTTTTCATTTTGATTCATTTCATTGATGTACTGATGCTCTTAGGAGCAAATTCAATTACCGTGTAAATCATTTTTGAAAGTAAAACTATATTATAAATGTACAAATTATATAGTGAATGTCATTACTCTATATGAAACACTTATAGGGTGTATATCCTTAAAAGGCAGAGTGCAGCACTAGAAAATAAAAAAGTATATCTACTCCCACGGAGTAGTCAACCGCAAGTGCGGCAGCTAGCCTGTGAGATTCAGGGGGTTATTCTAGTTCACTCTTTCTGACAAAATCCTTCTTAGATGTGTGGCACCCCAACCAGGGCTACCCCTCTGGCAGGGACAATGTTAAAAGGGTTGCTATGCAACCATGTAAACCCATACACCAGCTCCGGCAGCAGGAGCTCAGGGGTTAATCCCCAGATCAGCAGCGCGCGAGAAAAACGTCCCCAGGCTGATTGACAGCACTGGGGGACGTATGGGAGAAGAGAGGAAGTGCGGGAGGCGGAGAGCCAGGTCAAGGGGTCAGAGCACGAGGAGAGGAGAGCGGGGTCTGCAGCTTGTGAGCGGAGGAGAGACAGCGCGGAGTAGGAGACTACCAGCCCGGAGCCTGAAGAACAGCTGCGCCGAGCGTCCAGCTGGAAGCAGCAGAGCGGAGTAGAGGGGAAAGAGGAGCGGACAACAGGGACAGAGAGCCGGCGCTTGTGGACAGCGCGGGGTGCGGCAGGACCGGAGGCGGCCACGGAGTGCGGCAACGCTGCAGCTGCAGCGCCCGCACTAGTGTGCCCCCGGAGAAGAGGAGACCCAGCAGCAGACAGCCCAGCAGAGCAAAGGAGCGGCATAGTGACGGGCAGGAGCCTGCAACTTGATCCTGCCTTCAGGTATACTGCACCAGCCACCCCACTCACCCAGCCAGACTGAGCTCCATGCCCCAGTAAGGTGCCTTAGTGTTCCCCCCCCAAATGTACCAGAAGCCCCAAGCATGGTGTACCATCAACTCGCCCGGAGGGCCTCCCGCACAGTCACCCAGCAGCTAATACCCCCACAGGAGGGACCAGAAGGGGACCCAGCCCGGGGCCTGGAGGGCCATTAGCTTACCCGCTGTCGCCACGGACCCCCATTTCACCTTGCCCAAAAGGGGAACTATTGCTGACCTGTATTCTGCCCCTATGGAGAGATTCCTCCCTTATTGTACAGACGCTGCTAATACCACACCACCTAAGGAAGGTGGACACTGCCACCTGTTAGCCAAAGTTAATATTACCAGGAGCCAGTTACTCTGCGGACTCAGGGTTACAGTGCGCCCTTTCCTGATCAGGAACAGTTGTTCGGAATGTGCACCAGGAAAAGACTTACCCGCCTACAGCCTTAAGTAGATTACATGTCGTTTCTTACATTGGATATGTTTAGTATACCTAGTCTCGGGTAATTATATGCTAATAGGTGGCCAGTGCCATTTATTGATGTTCACATAGCCGAGTGGGAATACTGTTGCCCGTAAAACCCAGTTGGCGGTTGGTGGCGGTAATCTTCCCACTCTCCAGTATACTGGAAGATTTTGTTCTATTTATGCTAGAATTGGTTAATCTTAGTTGGGATGCGTATCAATTATTTACCTTTTTGTCTACACTAAATAAAACGTAAGAAGTTGTACTTGCTGAACGCCTTGCTTGAGTTCCTAGAGTGGTGTGTTCTCTGCAGCCGACGCGGCGAAGAATCGGTGCGGAATCAAGAGCATCCAGCGACTCAAGGTAACCCCACCACACCCCACTCCGTGACCATCACACTTGGCGTCAAACCGAACAGGATACGAGTCGGCTGAGAGGACAACCAAGCAGGGAAGATGGAGCAACAAGCTGCACAACCGGCGGTACAAGCACCGGCGCAACCAGCTGCGCCAGCGCAAGGCAGAGAGATACCAGCACCCGGGGATGAACAACAAGGACAAACCGCCGCTGCACCAACCACCCAAATCACGCTCCCTTACTACTTCGGGGCATCATGGTTGCCCGGCTACAGCGGAGACAAAAAGAAGGCACCGGGAACCACATTTGCGGAATTCAAGAGGGGAATGGAGTCAACATGCCTACTGTATACCCTACAGGAACAACAGAAGATTCAGATCCTAATAGGACAACTGACCGGATCTGCCCTCCGTGAAGTGAGGTCATGGGCACCCGAACACAAGACGACGGTAGCACAGATACTAAAGAAGCTATTCGCCACCTTCGAGACGCGAAGCCTCCCAGAACTAAGATTGAAGTTTTACGGAAGAAAACAACGAGCGGGCGAGACGTTGAGGGACTATGCTCTCAGCCTACTAGAAATAAGTAAGGCGATACAAGCCCTCGACCCAGAAGAAATGAGGAATGTGGATGAGACACTAATAGCTCAGCTGATCGAAGGGGCCGAGCAAGAGAGCATACGGGCGCAACTGAGGCTGTTGCGAAGGCAGATGGCGGGCGCGACCTTCGCTGACTTCAAGGACGCGGCCATCGGGGTGGTCGGGACACAGGATGAAGCAGAAGAGGAGTACCCTGAATTACGAGGGGTTCACAAACAGCCGTACTCACGGAGAGCCTTCTCTATCAGCCCTGATGGGGCAAAGGAGGACAGAGACACAGCCATACGGGCCACACAGAACCTACCAGACGACCAGCTCAAGGTTCTACAAAAGCAAATCGAGAACCTCGCTGTCAGCATGGCGAATATGCAGAGGGAAATACGCCAGCGACCCAGAACACCGGGAGTAGACCCAGACACCGAGGAATTGTGGGCCCAGTACGTGGGACAATGCCCGAGGATCAAAGTGCTGATCGATGGGATAGAGACGGTGGCCATGATAGACACCGGGTCGCAAGTATCTATGATACAGTTACCCACCCTCCAAAAATATTGGGGGAAAGAAGTTCCATTCAGACCGCCCCCCACGCAGGTGAAAGTGGTCGCTGCCAATGGCCGAGAGGTCACCTGCAACAGGTACTGGGAAGCCGACCTGAAGATCGGACAAACGCACTTACCCAAACAGGGGTATTTGGTGATCACCTGCGGGGAAGGAAAGGTTTCCCCCATCATCCTGGGCATGAACATCCTAAAGCATTGCACCGAAGAGCTGATCGCGGCACTAAAGCAAGAACAGGTTAACCCGGATCAGGCTGAGGAGGTAACCCTGCAACCCATCATCTGCGTCCAGAGGAGTCAGGTTGTGACGAAAGTGCTGGCCACACGGGCACAAGGAACTGTCGAATGATTTAATGTCCGAAGAGGATATGGCTTCATTAAACGGAATGACACGAAAGACGATGTTTTCGTCCATCGAACGGCCATAAGAAGAAACCACACGCAGAAGTTCCTACACAGTGTCGAAGATGGCGAGACAGTGGAATTCGATGTGGTAGTAGGAGAAAAGGGTGTTAAAGCAGTGGACGTGACGGGTCCAGGCGGGGTACCAGTAAAAGGAAGCCGGTTTGATTCCTTCAAGCGTCGTTCCCGCAGGCGTTTTTACCGGTGTCGAAGTGGGCGCTGCCACACCAATGCCGTTGCCCTCTTCCGCTTGCCGCTACACCCGGAAGGAGAGGTGGAGGATAGCAGGGAGCAAAGCGAGATGCCAACGTTCACCAGCCCAGTAACGTCCCGCTGGAAATCATGCGCCGCCTGGGTGCAAGAGTATCAGTCCAAATTGGCTGACAAAAGAGCCTTGGCCAACCAGAAATCAGGGCAGAGTGGGGACCACCAGAAGGCCAACTATGAACAGATCGCCCCAGCTGAACGCATACCTGCTGAAACCCCAGTATTCAAAAGGAACCATCGCCCAAGGCGCAAGCTCGATGGGAAGTGGGAAGCAGACCCCCACGTTGTAGAAGAACCACGGGATACAGTAGCAGCCTACCGCATCACCCAGCACGTTGGCACCCACTCACAGCGGATCCTTCGCAACCTGATCAAACCGTATCCGAATCAGACCCCAGTTCGTCCCAAGTCAAGCAACAAAGGAAGCCTGGACAACGATTATCCCGTCGCAAGATGGTCCCAAGACCCGATGGAACTGATGCTGAGCGTGGGATGGTCCATGCCGTTCTCTCCGGATGTACCGCCGCATACCAGTCTGAGGATCGATGAACCTGCTCCGGAGCCTGTCGAGATCACACCTCCTGGGACTGGAGTGAGGCGTTCAGTAAGGAGCACGCGGGGCGTGCTACCACGGAGATACAGGCAGTAGAGCTGCCGCACCTGCTACTGTGTATGTTGTATAACATCATATTGTGTTGAGAATTGTAAATATGTGATTTATACGTGTAGGCTCCCTCCAAGAGGGACAGTGGTCATTTGGGCCCCAAGTTCAAAGTCAGAGACTTCATTGAGAACATTTGTAACCACTCAGGTTGATACCCGAGGACAGGCATTCTTCAAGTGTGGGGATATGTGGCACCCCAACCAGGGCTACCCCTCTGGCAGGGACAATGTTAAAAGGGTTGCTATGCAACCATGTAAACCCATACACCAGCTCCGGCAGCAGGAGCTCAGGGGTTAATCCCCAGATCAGCAGCGCGCGAGAAAAACGTCCCCAGGCTGATTGACAGCACTGGGGGACGTATGGGAGAAGAGAGGAAGTGCGGGAGGCGGAGAGCCAGGTCAAGGGGTCAGAGCACGAGGAGAGGAGAGCGGGGTCTGCAGCTTGTGAGCGGAGGAGAGACAGCGCGGATTAGGAGACTACCAGCCCGGAGCCTGAAGAACAGCTGCGCCGAGCGTCCAGCTGGAAGCAGCAGAGCGGAGTAGAGGGGAAAGAGGAGCGGACAACAGGGACAGAGAGCCGGCGCTTGTGGACAGCGCGGGGTGCGGCAGGACCGGAGGCGGCCACGGAGTGCGGCAACGCTGCAGCTGCAGCGCCCGCACTAGTGTGCCCCCGGAGAAGAGGAGACCCAGCAGCAGACAGCCCAGCAGAGCAAAGGAGCGGCATAGTGACGGGCAGGAGCCTGCAACTTGATCCTGCCTTCAGGTATACTGCACCAGCCACCCCACTCACCCGGCCAGACTGAGCTCCATGCCTCAGTAAGGTGCCTTAGTGTTCCCCCCCAAATGTACCAGAAGCCCCAAGCATGGTGTACCATCAACTCGCCCGGAGGGCCTCCCGCACAGTCACCCAGCAGCTAATACCCCCACAGGAGGGACCAGAAGGGTACCCAGCCCGGGGCCTGGAGGGCCATTAGCTTACCCGCTGTCGCCACGGACCCCCATTTCACCTTGCCCAAAAGGGGAACTATTGCTGACCTGTATTCTGCCCCTATGGAGAGATTCCTCCCTTATTGTACAGACGCTGCTAATACCACACCACCTAAGGAAGGTGGACACTGCCACCTGTTGGCCAAAGTTAATATTACCAGGAGCCAGTTACTCTGCGGACTCAGGGTTACAGTGCGCCCTTTCCTGATCAGGAACAGTTGTTCGGAATGTGCACCAGGAAAAGACTTACCTGCCTACAGCCTTAAGTAGATTACATGTCGTTTCTTACATTGGATATGTTTAGTATACCTAGTCTCGGGTAATTATATGCTAATAGGTGGCCAGTGCCATTCATTGATGTTCACATAGCCGAGTGGGAATACTGTTGCCCGTAAAACCCAGTTGGCGGTTGGTGGCGGTAATCTTCCCACTCTCCAGTATACTGGAAGATTTTGTTCTATTTATGCTAGAATTGGTTAATCTTAGTTGGGATGCGTATCAATTATTTACCTTTTTGTCTACACTAAATAAAACGTAAGAAGTTGTACTTGCTGAACGCCTTGCTTGAGTTCCTAGAGTGGTGTGTTCTCTGCAGCCGACGTGGCGAAGAATCGGTGCGGAATCAAGAGCATCCAGCGACTCAAGGTAACCCCACCACACCCCACTCCGTGACCATCACAGATGGACAAAACCATGTGCACTGCAGGTGGGGCAGATGTAACATGTGCAGAGAGAATTAGATTTGGGTTGGGTTTTACTTTAAAGTGAGATTTATTTTGCAGTGTAAAAATAAAGCAGCCAGTATTTTCCCTGCACAGAAACAAAATGACTCACCCAAATGTAACTCTCTCTGCACATTTTACATCTGCCCCCCTGCAGTGCACATGGTTTTGTCCATCTAAGAAGGATTTTGTCAGAAAGAGTGAACTAGAATAAGGCCCTCAGTGCGCAGGTACAACAAACTATTACTGATATACACTGGTTTATATTGTTTCTGTGCAGGGTAAATACTGGCTGCTTTATTTTTACACTGCAATTTAGATTTCAGTATGAACACACCCTAACCAAATGTAACTCTCTCTGCACATGTGACATTTACCCCACCTGCAGTGCACATGGGGTCCGATTCAGACCTGCTAGCTGAGCTGTGAGTGTTCAGAGCCCAGAAAGGAGGCTAACACCACCCCCACCAAACACACACCCCACCCCGGCCTTCCATGCCCCAGTGCAGGGCTAAGAACGTGTACACATCCGTTTGCAAGCGCCGGCACAGAGGAAAAATGAATTCATGGTTACTTACCATGAAATGATCTTTCCTCCTCTTCCTGCTGCTCACAGCCACCGCGCAACCCATGAGTCACTGGGCAGTTGCATAGTCCACCCAGCTTGTCCACAGCCTGTCAATCAGGCTGCGAGTGCCTTGAAAACAGAGAAAGCAGGAGCTCACAGACGAACCATAGAGCCGCCTAGAGGGGGGAGGGGGGGCAGTACTAATTACCTAGGCCCAGGCTTGCTGTAGGGGCCCGTCGGGGGTCCTGGTCCAACCTCCCCTTCCCCCTCTGTCCCTCCCAGGCAGCAGCACACACCTCTACAGCAGCGTGAGAGCTCATGCTGAGCCTGCTGTCAGCACAGCTTCCCCGGTACTTATGTAGTAACTGGGCTGCCGATTTTTTGATTGTATGCCTTAAGTTAAGGCATACAATCAGATGCGATGCGATGCGATATCGCATCGCATCGCATCGCATCGCATCCGATATCGGATGCGATGACCCGATTTTTCCATAGGAATCAATGTTAAAATGATTCCTATGGAAAAATGGGTCCTTTTCATACCCCTACTATCCAAGTGGGCATGGAGTTGGATATAAACCTGTGGCGAGCGTAGCGAGCCACCGAGCCCGAAGCGTGGCGAGCGAAGCGAGCCCCGCGAGGGGACGGTATTCGTCCCCTCGCGGGGCTCGCTTCGCTCGCCACGCTTCGGGCTCGGTGGCTCGCTACGCTCGCCACAGGTTTATATCCAACTCCATGCCCACTTGGATAGTAGGGGTATGAAAAGGACCCATTTTTCCCATTGAATTCCATGTTAAAATGGACTCAGTCCATTTTAACATTGATTCCTATGGAAAAATCGGGTCATCGCATCGCATCGCATCGCATCGAATCGCATGGTCGCATGCGATGCGATGCGATCTCCCGATCCGACCCGATTTAGAAATCGGCAGCCCAGTTACTACATAAGTACCGCTTCCCCTTAACTTTAGAGAGTTTTTTTCACCCACCTTAAACATTAGGGGGTGTTGTCTAATTGCGGGAGGCGGCCACACCTCCCATGATTAGATCACGCGCCCAACATTTTACCAGGGCCTGGCATACCGCTCGGCAGCCCTGCCAAGCCATGCACATGTGCATTACGGAACATGCGCATGCACAGTGGCCTCAGCATCATACAGTGGCCGAATACGAACCTGTGCGAGCAGGTCTGAATCAGCGCCATGGTTTGTCCATTTGCTAAAAAAAATGTGCTTTGCAATCAAGTCTGAATTAGGCCGATACTACAGCCTCCACATACAATATATTAAAGCTGTAACATCTCTATAGAGCTTTTATACACTAATATACTGATCCTGTCACATCATAGTACAGCCACCGCACAGCCAAAATATTAATGCTGTAACATCTCCATAGAGCCTCTATACTCTGATATACTGATGCTGCCATGCCAGAATATAGCCTCCACACAGCCAATATACTAATGCTGTAACATAACCATACAGCTTCTATACACTATACTGATCCTGTCATGCCAGAGTACAGCCTCCACACAGCCAATATACTACTGCTGTAACATCACCATACAGCTTCTATACACTATATACTGATCCTGTCATGCCAGAGTACAGCCTCCACACAGCACCCACACAGCCAATATACTAATGCTGCAACATCACCATACAGCTTCTATACACTATATACTGATCCTGTCATGCCAGAGTACAGCCTCCACACAGCCAATATACTAATGCTGTAACATCACCATACAGCTTCTATACACTATACTGATCCTGTCATGCCAGAGTACAGCCTCCACACAGCCAATATACTAATGCTGTTACATCACCATACAGCTTCTATACACTATATACTGATCCTGTCATGACAGAGTACAGCCTCCACACAGCCAATATACTACTGCTGTAACATCACCATACAGCTTCTATACACTATACTGATCCTGTCATGCAAGAGTACAGCCTCCACACAGCCAATATACTAGTGCTGTAACATCACCATACAGCTTCTATACACTATACTGATCCTGTCATGCCAGAGTACAGCGTCCACACAGCCAATATACTACTGCTGTAACATCACCATACAGCTTCTATACACTATACTGATCCTGTCATGCCAGAGTACAGCCTCCACACAGCCAATATACTACTGCTGTAACATCACCATACAGCTTCTATACACTATACTGATCCTGTCATGCCAGAGTACAGCCTCCACACAGCCAATATACTACTGCTGTAACATCACCATACAGCTTCTATACACTATACTGATCCTGTCATGCCAGAGTACAGCCTCCACACAGCCAATATACTAGTGCTGTAACATCACCATACAGCTGCTATACACTATACTGATCCTGTCATGCCAGAGTACAGCCTCCACACAGCCAATATACTACTGCTGTAACATCACCATACAGCTTCTATACACTATACTGATCCTGTCATGCCAGAGTACAGCCTCCACACAGCCAATATACTACTGCTGTAACATCACCATACAGCTTCTATACACTATACTGATCCTGTCATGCCAGAGTACAGCCTCCACACAGACAATATACTAATGCTGTAACCATAGGTGCCGATTTATGTTTTTGCTGGTGGGTGCTCAAGCCAAAAATATAGAGGAGTGGCTTTACAGGGAAGGGGTGTGGCCACAAAATAATACCAATTTATATTACGGAGCACAGTTGTCTCCAATATTCAAATTACGGCAACAGAGTTCCACATACATAAATGCCCCCACAGTGCAGGTACATAAATGCCCCCAAAGTGCAGGTACTCCGCGGACAGAATACACTCTTCCCGGCATACTGTTTCCCAGGTGGCAGGTCCGGGGATGTGGGCGCTGCAGCCGCAAATTAGCAAGTTAATATGGCGGCACAGCAGCGGGACTCGGGCCAGTGGGTGCTCATCAATTTCCGTGGGTGCTTGGGCCCTTGACAGGGACTTGCAGTCAGTGGAGGCAGGGGAGGCAGAGCCTCCCCTGTCATAATGATGAAAATAATAAAAAGAAGATATTTATATATCTTCTTTTATTATTTTCATAATTTCTCCCTCTCCGGCTGCCTCCCACCCTCTTACACTGCTGCATGTGAGGGTGGGAGGCAGCGGGAGAGGTGCCTCCCGCTGTTAACATTGAGATTCCGGGCAGCGTGGGGCGGGAAGGGGTGGGCAGGGGGGCAGGGTGCAGCAATGGGCTGTAAAAGCCCATTAAATATGAATGGGGAAGCGGCATTCATACTGGTGCCGCAATGACAGCGGCACCAGTATAAACGCACGCCCCCAGATGTGATTGGACAGCGGATCCAGCACTGGATCTGCTGGCCCAATCACACATGCAGGAACGTGAGAGGATGCAGCAGCAGCGCGGAGTCCGGCGCCTGCTGGGAGACTGCCGTTGTCACTCACCCGGACCGGCCGCCGTCACCGCCGAGAAGATGACAGGTGAGTCCGCCGGGTGGTGGGTTGGCAGGTGGGGCGCGCATGTACCGGCGGCGGGCGGCCGCTGCATACCTATGTATGTATGTATGCAGTGACGTGCGGTGAGGTCAGTGCCTCCCCAGGCAATGACCTCACCGCACGTCACTGGCCCTTGAGCACCCACAGAATCAGCACCTATGGCTGTAACGTCACCATACAGCTTCTATACACTATACTGATCCTGTCATGCCAGAGTACAGCCTCCACACAGCCAATATACTAATGCTGTAACATCACCATACAGCTTCTATACACTATACTGATCCTGTCATGCCAGAGTACAGCCTCCACACAGCCAATATACTTCTGCTGTAACATCACCATACAGCTTCTATACACTATATACTGATCCTGTCATGCCAGAGTACAGCCTCCACACAGCCAATATACTAATGCTGAAACATCACCATACAGCTTCTATACACTACTATACTGATCCTGTCATGCCAGAGCATCCACACAGCATCCACACAGCCAATATACTAATGCTGTAACATCACCATACAGCTTCTATACACTACTATACTGATCCTGTCATGCCAGAATATAGCCTCCACACAGCCAATATACTAATGCTGTAACATCACCATACAGCTTCTATACACTATACTGATCCTGTCATGCCAGAGTACAGCCTCCACACAGCCAATATACTAATGCTATAACATCACCATACAGCTTCTATACACTATACTGATCCTGTCATGCCAGAGTACGGACTCCACACAGCCAATATACTACTGCTGTAACATCACCATACAGCTTCTATACACTATATACTGATCCTGTCATGCCAGAGTACAGCCTCCACACAGCCAATATACTAATGCTGTAACATCACCATACAGCTTCTATACACTACTATACTGATCCTGTCATGCCAGAGCATCCACACAGCATCCACACAGACAATATACTAATGCTGTAACATCACCATACAGCTTCTATACACTACTATACTGCTCCTGTCATGCCAGAATATAGCCTCCACACAGCCAATATACTAGTGCTGTAACATCACCATAGAGCTTCTATACACTATACTGATCCTGTCATGCCAGAGTACAGCCTCCACACAGCCAATATACTAATGCTGTAACATCACCATACAGCTTCTATACACTATATACTGATCCTGTCATGCCAGAGTACAGCCTCCACACAGCCAATATAATAATGCTGTAACATCACCATACAGCTTCTATACACTATACTGATCCTGCCATGCCAGAGTACAGCCTCCACACAGCCAATATAATAATGCTGTAACCATAGGTGCCGATTTATGTTTTTGCTGGTGGGTGCTCAAGCCAAAAATATCGAGGAGTGGCTTCACGGGGAAGGGGTGTGGCCACAAAATAATACCAATTTATATTACGGAGCACAGTTGTCTCCAATATTCAAATTACGGCAACAGAGTTCCACATACATAAATGCCCCCCACAGTGCAGGTACATAAATGCCCCCACAGTGCAGGTACTCCACAGACAGAATACACTCTTCCCGGCATACCGTTTCCCAGGTGGCAGGTCCGGCGATGTGGGTGCTGCAGCCGCAAATTGGCAAGTTAATATGGCCGCACAGCAGCGGGACTCGGGCCTGTGGGTGCTCATCAATTTCCGTGGGTGCTTGGGCCCTTGAGCACCCACAGAATCAGCACCTATGGCTGTAACGTCACCATACAGCTTCTATACACTACTATACTGATCCTGTCAGCATCCACACAGCCAATATATAGATGCTACAGTATATGAATATACTCATCTTGTGTCATCACTATATGCACTATACATATATCACCTCCAATAACCCAAAATACTCATCCTGTAACATAATTTATATTGTTTATTATATAGCATCCAATAACCCAAAATACTCATCCTGTAATATCAACATACAGCCTATAATACTGCAATATACTTGTCCTGTAACATCACCATACAGCCTCCAATGCTCCAATATACTCATCCTGTAACATCACCATACAGCCTCCATATCATCCAATATACTCATCCTGTAACATCACCATACAGCCTCCAATAACCCAATATACTCATCCTGTAACATTACCATACAGCCTCCAATGCTCCAATATACTCATCCTGTATCATCACCATACAGCCTCCAATGATCCAATATACTCATCCTGTAACATCACCATACAGCCTCCATTACTCCAATATACTCATCCTGTGACATCACCATACAGCCTCCAATCATCCAATATACTTTATCCTGTAACATCACCATACAGCCTCCAATGATCCAATATACTCATCCTGTAACATCACCATACAGCCTTCAATCATCCAATATACTTTCTCCTGTAACATCACCATACAGCCACCAATACTACAATATACTCAGAGCCGGCCCTAGCCTAAATGACATCCTAGGCAAGATTTTGGCTGGCGCCCCTTAGCACCGCCACTAGTTCTGCCTCTGACCCTGCTCCCCTTTCCCAGCACCATCAACCCTCATCATAGCAGTCATCATTTTGGTGCTCCTACCCGCAATATTTTAAATAGAAACAGTGCACACATTCTGTGCACAGCCCAAACAGGGGTGTGTTCTTGCTGGGAAGGGGAATGGCCTCACTCACACACAGAATATAGGCATGCTGCATATCATTTTAATCAGCAGAAGCTGCTGATGCCCCTAGGCATTCCAAATGCCCTAGGCAATTGCCTAGTTGGCCTATGCCTAAGGCCGGCCCTGAATATACTCATACAGTAACATCACCATACAGCCTCCAATAACCTAATATACTCATACTGTAACATCACAATACAGACTCCAATATACTCATCCTGTAACATCACCATACAGCCTCCAATCATCCAATATACTCATCCTGTGACATCACCATACAGCCGCCAATACTCCAAGATACTCATCCTGTAACATCACCATACAGCCTCCAATACTCCAATATACTCATCCTGTAACATCACCATACAGCCTCCAATACTCCAATATACTCATCCTGTAACATCACCATACAGCCTCCAATCATCCAATATACTTTATCCTGTAACATCACCATACTGCCTCCAATACTCCAATATACTCATCCTGTAACATCACCATACAGCCTCCAATCATCCAATATACTTTATCCTGTAACATCACCATACTGCCTCCAATACTCCAATATACTCATCCTGTGACATCACCATACAGCCTCCAATACTCCAATATACTCATACTGTAACATCACCATACAGTCTCCAATATACTCATCCTGTAACATCACCATACAGCCTCCAATCATCCAATATACTCATACTGTAACATCACCATACAGCCTCCAATCATCCAATATACTTTATCCTGTAACATCACCATACTGCCTCCAATACTCCAATATACTCATCCTGTGACATCACCATACAGCCTCCAATACTCCAATATACTCATACTGTAACATCACCATACAGTCTCCAATATACTCATCCTGTAACATCACCATACAGCCTCCAATCATCCAATATACTTTATCCTGTAACATCACCATACAGCCTCCAATACTCCAATATACTCATCCTGTAACATCACCATACAGCCTCCATTGCTCCAATATACTCATCCTGTAACATCACCATACAGCCTCCAATACTCCAATATACTCATCCTGTAACATCACCATACAGCCTCCAATCATCCAATATACTTTATCCTGTAACATCACCATACTGCCTCCAATACTCCAATATACTCATCCTGTAACATCACCATACAGCCTCCAATCATCCAATATACTTTATCCTGTAACATCACCATACTGCCTCCAATACTCCAATATACTCATCCTGTGACATCACCATACAGCCTCCAATACTCCAATATACTCATACTGTAACATCACCATACAGTCTCCAATATACTCATCCTGTAACATCACCATACAGCCTCCAATCATCCAATATACTCATCCTGTAACATCACCATACAGCCTCCAATCATCCAATATACTTTATCCTGTAACATCACCATACTGCCTCCAATACTCCAATATACTCATCCTGTGACATCACCATACAGCCTCCAATACTCCAATATACTCATACTGTAACATCACCATACAGTCTCCAATATACTCATCCTGTAACATCACCATACAGCCTCCAATCATCCAATATACTTTATCCTGTAACATCACCATACAGCCTCCAATACTCCAATATACTCATCCTGTAACATCACCATACAGCCTCCATTGCTCCAATATACTCATCCTGTAACATCACCATACAGCCTGTGTACTGACCCTTTTGATAAATATGCAGCCTTCACAGAGGCAGAACTCTGGGAGGCAATGGAGTCATCTGCCGCCGGGCTCCTGCTCTCAAGGGGGCACCTCTCATCCCCTGCAAATTTAAATCCATTAATTGAAGGCCAACAAAATTGCTTCTGTGGCTGAGAACTGAAATATATATGTGTTACCTCTCTCTGTCTCTCTCTCTCTGTCTCTCTCTCTCTGTCTCTCTCTCTCTCTCTCTCTCTCTCTCTCAGCTGGAACAAACTTACGCCACTGAGCCTTCATACATTCTGTAACTGTGCACATTCTGCATGCATTTTATTCTTCAACATCACTATGACCATATGCTGCCACTCTCATTACATTGGGGGTTATTCTGGTTCACTCCTTCTGGCAAATTCCTTCTCAAATGGACAAAACCATGTGCACTGCAGGTGGGGCAGGTGTAAGATGTGCAGAGAGAATTAGATTTGGTTGGGGTTTTACTTCAAAGTGAGATCTATATTGCACTGTAAAATAAGGCAGTCAGTATTTTCCCTGCACAGAAACAAAATAACTCACCCAAATCTAATTCTCTCTGCACATTTGACATCTCTCACACTAAACTCCAGCTTTCACCAGTGAAAAAAGAAGCCAGCACTCACCTAAATGCACAAGTAGATGACAGATCTAGCGTCGCTGGCACACGTTGGGTAAGTATGCAATGCTAATAGTATTCAATTCTAGATTGATTTAAAAGATTTCTGAAACATGTTATAAGAATATAAAATTAGCATTAAAAAGTGTCCAACAGTGCAGCCCTAATTACAAATAAGAAAGCCCTGTCCTTCACATGTAATGTAACAATGTTATATGAATATAGTCTAACATTGTAATATGAACAGGGCCATCTTAAGAATCACACTGGGCAGCTGCCCAGGGTCCCCCAATTCCAGGGGTCTGTTTTCCCCTGTATTCTGCACCTTTTTCCATACATAGTTGGAGTAAGTCTACATAAGCAACAACTTCACAGCAATGAGTGTTCAGTTCCCAACCAAGATCATGTGGAGTTTGTATGTTCTCCCCATGTAAGCAAAGGTTTCTTCTGGTTGCTCTGGAATCCTCCCACAATATAATGGAACATAAACCTATATAATTAACCCTAGTGTATATGTGTAGATCATGTAGTATGAATTGCATACAGCACTGGGCAAGAATTGATGACAATGTCCAAATATTGTCTGTGAAGAGCTATGGAATATGTGTGTGCTGTATTAATAACTGCCAATGAATAAACTAAACAATGTAAGCCCCCACTCATCTGGCCATGTGCTGTTTGGTGCATGGATGGACTGCTTGTTCTGGAGCTACAGGTCGCCTAGCTGAGATACAGTCTGACATGGATCCTCCCTGCTGCTGCTATTCTGTTGTAATCCACTGAGTACTCAGCTGTCTCCTGTATTGATCAACACTACAAGGAGTGTTCAGAACAGGAAGGTGGGAGTTAAGAACTGAAGCTAACCCACAACACTACAAGCAGGTTTTATACTTTGGCACAGTTCAATCATCTGTTACATCAGCGCAGGAGACCACATCAAACACATACAAACTCTTTCCCCCAACTGGGTCTATTTTTCTTTTATCTAAGTTTGAACAAACAGCCGATAGCTGACAAAAGCTACCTGGTAACTATCATATGTATAAAGCAGGGAGACAACTCTAGCAACTATCACGCAACAGGGCTATCAATGCAAGTGGATGGTGCAATGTTCTCTACATCACTTTAACAATGTACCATAAGTCTATACATGACTGTAACAATGTACCATAAGTCTCTACATGACTGTAACAATGTACCATAAGAAAAAAAACACATCCAAGCTCAGTAACGCAAGTTTTCAGAGGTATTTGGCTTAATCTGCCATGCTGAGACCTGTAGTTCCACACTGTGCAATGTATCACTTCAAGACATTCTATTTGGTCTTACATAACCTCTTCACTATGTTAAGGGTGCAAAAGTAACTAAAGTCATTGAACAATATCATTTCCACCAGTAATCGATTCTGGTATTTACTATAAATAGACACCACTAAAAACAATATTGAAATCGGTAGGAATTAAAGGAGATGGGTAACTGCAGCTGATTATTTCCGTTCCAGTGTAAATCCTGCAATCCAGCCTTATTACACATTTCCCGGTGTTACCTGGATAATCTGTAAGAGGGAAGGTGGGGGTGCTTCTCATACACTGGTGTGACTAGGACAGGCCAGGACACACAGATATCCGCCTGAGCGAATAGGATCATCATTAATGTGAACAAGTGTTATCCTTTAAAGTCATTTCTCCAGGACCAGGCTGTAGAGATCCTGTCTGTGACTGGAAATGTTTTACACGGAGTTTAAGATTAAACCTTAATGACTCTTAATAGGGGGAGAGATAGATAGATAGATGATAGATAGATAGATAGATAGATAGATAGATAGATAGATAGATAGAAAGATAGATAGATAGATAGATAGATAGATAGATAGATAGATAGATAGATAGATAGATAGATATGGAAGAGAGATATTGATGGATAGATAGATAGATAGATAGATAGATAGATAGATAGATTAGATAGATTAGATAGATAGATATGGAAGAGAGATATTGATAGATAGATAGATAGATAGATAGATAGATAGATAGATAGATAGATAGATAGATAGATAGATAGATAGATTGATTGATAGAATAGATAGATATGGAAGAGAGATATAGATAGATAGATAGATAGATAGATAGATAGATAGATAGATAGATAGATAGATAGATATTCTTGGAAGGATATGGCAATGTGGCTGTATGAGGACTTGCATTTTGCATTCCCCTAGTAATGCTGTAGCAGATACCTATGGAAGTGAGGGTAGGAGTTTCTGCCAATGAGCACATCCTTTCCTTAGAAATGTATAGATCAGGCTGAAGATAGTGGCGTATTACTGCTTTATGAGAGCATCTATGCTGAGACATTTTGTCACTCTGCCAAAAGAAAAAAAAAACTTCCCACTTTACAAAGAAGAAGTCCCTGGGAGGACACGCCCATTCTCCCAAGCCTCCAGATAAGAGAGCCCCAGACTTACATCTGCTCCCGGTGCTTTTGGAAGGGTTAACATATCAGAAAGAGAAGATTCCCTGCCCCGGCCAATCAGCTCCAGGCTCTGCCAGCTATAATATAGCACTAAGGGCAGGCAGCTCTCACAGGCTCCCCAGCCCTGCTTGCTCCCACCATTACTATCAAACCTTTTTTTTCCCCCTTTTTTTATTTTATTTTATTTTTTATTTTATTTGTGTTTTTATTTTTTATTTTATTTTTTTATAACTTTCCCCCCCTCCCTCCCCGTTGCCTGTGAGCCGTGACTTGCGTCTGGAGTCCGATGTGTAGCACGCTGCTATTTCAGCACCTGCCTGGGAGGCAATCGGTGGATACTATCAGAGGCGGCAGCAGCAGCAGCAGCAGGAGAGAAGAGGCTATCTAGGCGGAGATCGCTACTGAGCTGCGGGACTCGCGGGTGCACATGGACGAGATGCTGCTTCTGTCGCGGATCCTCCTGCTGGGGCTCATCAGCGCCCTGCTCGTCCCTCCCAGCCTCACCTGTGGGCCAGGCAGGGGCATTGGCAAGAGAAGGCCTCCCAAAAAGCTGACCCCCTTAGCCTATAAGCAATTCATCCCAAACGTCGCTGAGAAAACCCTGGGAGCTAGCGGGAGATATGAAGGAAAGATCACTAGGACCTCGGAGAGGTTTAAGGAGCTCACCCCAAATTATAACTCTGACATCATTTTTAAGGACGAGGAGAACACGGGAGCAGACAGACTCATGACCCAGGTACATGCACTACCCTGATCTGTACAGCCATAGAGCCCAATTATGGTCTGAGGTCCATCCCCAGAGATCCATACAGACTTTGTGTCATTCTAGTGTATTGTAGTCAGGTGTCATTTCATCTAACCAGTTCCATGCCAGACACCTGCATCACACCACATCTGACCCCAGCCTGGCACTGGCATAGCCATGGGCTGGTGGTACAAGCGATCAGGGCACTCATTCATTGCTGACATGGAATGACAGCCACTCGCCTCCCTGGTTAATCAGACGGGGGCTGCTGAGTGTTTAGTGCCTAGTTATCCTGCCACAATAGGCAGTTTAATCGCAATCGACCGCCTCCTCCTTGTAAATCGCTTCCCTGCCTGTAGCAATATCTACAGCATTGCCCATCAGAGCAAGTGTGTATGTATATATGTACAGATATATATTATATGTATACATGTGTTTATGAGGATGGAGATATATATATATATATATATATATATATATATATATATATATATATATATATATATATATATATATATATATATATAGCACCAATGTGGAATAGCCCGGACCTTCTTTCGCATCTTGGGGACATTACATCATTCCTTAGTAAATGAGATGCACACTTGGGTGTAAATGAATAGGTTCCCAGAAAAGAGGAGTATGGGATTTAACCCCATCAGCACCATGCAGGCTTGATGGCTGGAGCTAGAGGATGGAGACGGATATATAGGTCAGGCTGGGGAGATGTACACATGTCCCAGATGTGAGGCGCTAGGTCAGGGCGTTCCACCTCCCACTCAGGATCTTTATTCCCCTCCTGTCTCTCGAGGATTTTTATTTTTCCCATTTAAGTGACAGATTCCCCCGTGGAACCTCAGCGCAGCCACGTTACATTGCTCTGTCCCTGAAGGAACTGACTGCCAGATCAATTCCATGAGCAGAGATCAGACAGCCGGGCTGCGGGGGTCACCCATCCTCTGCCCTGCCATGCCAGGGGGCTGCCCAGCATCATATATCTGCTACTATGTAGCACTGCTGCTTATGCCATGGGCAGATAGAGGGGCAGGCAGAGATACACAGGCATATACAGGAAGATAAGTGATTTATCACATGAGCGGAGTGATTAGAGGCAGCCTGCCTCCCTCAGCACAGCGCTCCCACCACACAGACACATCTTGTATTTTCAGCTCCACTTACTCATCCCTTGTATCGATCGCATGGGCTAGTGTTTCAGTGTGCGCTCTGTACAGCCAGGGGATGGACAATGCCTGCTGCCCAGGGGAAAGAGGGCTTATTAATGCCCCCTGCTAGGCAGAAGCTGCACACACAGAATTAGGGTAGATGGATGGATAGATAGATAGATAGATAGATAGATAGATAGATAGATAGATTTCCGAAAGATGGATGGATGGATGGATATATAATAATAGATTAGATAGATAGAAAGATAGATAGATAGATAGATAGATAGATAGATAGATAGATAGATAGATAGATAGATAGATAAATAGATAGAATACTGCTAGAGAAATAGATATGAGTTGGATAGATAGATAGATAGATAGATAGATAGATAGATAGATAGATAGATAGATAGTATACTGCTAGAGAAATATATATAAGATAGATAGATAGATAGATAGATAGATAGATAGATAGATAGATAGATAGATAGATAAATAGATAGAATACTGCTAGAGAAATAGATATGAGTTGGATAGATAGATAGATAGATAGATAGATAGATAGATAGATAGATAGATAGATAGATAGATAGTATACTGCTAGAGAAATATATATAAGATGGATAGATAGATAGATAGATAGATAGATAGATAGATAGATAGATATGACGTAGGTAGATGGAGAGAGATAGATGAAATAGAAAGGTAATCATGCAGTATATGTTAGTGTATATGCCCCATTAATGCCCATTCCCCGTGTACTGTGGGCACAGTTGGACACTATCTCTGTACTAGTTGCAGCATTTGAACTCCTCACCCTGTGTTTTACTTATGAATCACTATCACCAACAAGTAGTCTATTCTTGGTTACACAGCCATTCCATCCAGGACCCATTTCCCCAGGTGGGTGTATATGCCAGCAGCCCCTGACACCTCACCAAGGTTGGTATACATGCCAGCAGCCCCTGACACCTCACCAAGGTTGGTATACATGCCAGCAGCCCCTGACACCTCACCAGGTGGGTGTATATGTCAGCAGCCAGTCACCAGGTGGGTGTATATGTCAGCAGCCAAACACCAGGTGGGTGTATATGTCAGCAGCCAAACACCAGGTGGGTGTATATGTCAGCAGCCAGTCACCAGGTGGGTGTATATGTCAGCAGCCAGTCACCAGGTGGGTGTATATGTCAGCAGCCAAACACCAGGTGGGTGTATATGTCAGCAGCCAGTCACCAGGTGGGTGTATTTGCCTATAACCATCACTAAGTGATGCCAGCAACCTTAGCCACCAGCTGGGTGTCTATGCCAGCAGCCCATGCCAACAGGTGGGTGTTCGTGCCAGCATCCTGCCCTGGATCCCGGGGTAGAGTAGAATAAAGGAAATATCTGGAGTCTGCTGGCTTACCGCTAATAAATCATTGCAAAGTGGAGGATATTGGGTGTATTTTATATTTAATAGTCTCTTGTTCACCTGAATTATTGGCAAGTGCAGGGAGCCGCCTCACAGCTCTATCTACTGTGTACAGATCTCCACTCAATGGGAATGTTAAACTTTCAAAATATTTGTTTAATGTGTTAGTTACTAGTTAATATTAACTGAAGTGGGAGCGAGAGAGGGAGAGGGAGATACTGCGAGACAGCCACATTCACATTACAGAGTGCACACTAAGGGGACAGAGAGGGGAGAGGGAGATACTGCGAGACAGCCACAGTCACATTACAGAGTGCAGACTAAGGAGACAGAGAGGGGAGAGGGAGATACTGCGAGACAGCCACAGTCACATTACAGAGTGCACACTAAGGGGACAGAGAGGGGAGAGGAAGATACTGCGAGACAGCCACAGTCACATTAAAGAGTGCAGACTATGGGGACAGAGAGGGGAAATACTGCGAGACAGCCACAGTCACATTACAGAGTCCACACTAAGGGGACAGAGAGGGGAGAGGAACTGGAAGATACTGCGAGACAGCCACAGTCACATTACAGAGTGCAGACTAGACAGCCACAGTCACATTACAGAGTGCAGACCATGGGGACAGAGAGGGGAGATACTGCGAGACAGCCACAGTCACATTACAGAGTGCAGACTATGGGGACAGAGAGGGGAAATACTGCGAGACAGCCACAGTCACATTACAGAGTGCAGACTATGGGGACAGAGAGGGGAGATACTGCGAGACAGCCACAGTCACATTACAGAGTGCAGACTATGGGGACAGAGAGGGGAAATACTGCGAGACAGCCACAGTCACATTACAGAGTGCAGACTAAGGGGACAGAGAGGGGCGAGGGAGATACTGCGAGACAGCCACTGTCACATTACAGAGTGCAGACAGAGAGGGGAGAGGGCAGATACCGTACACTGTGGGCTTGGATTTTATATTAGACGTCTATTTGGTTTGTACAAATGAGAGAACATGGTATTTCTGTGCAATAACTGGCAGCCAGGTGCTATGCAGACACCTAAGTACATATAGAGTGTGGAATGTAGAGATCAGCCTGATATATTGGAAGCCCACCAGGTTGTTTACCCTGACAGGTAACTGCTGTTTCCATTTGTGAAGAGATTAGGGGCTGGCAGGGAGGGCTTGTTGGACAACTTCTTGTGAGCACAAAGCTGAGCTCTGGCTGCCCTGCTGGGCTTCACGTTGGCTGAGCAGAATTCGGGTTGATTTGTGGCACACGACCCAATGAATTCATGAATAGCCTAATCTCACGGATGTGACTCTGACAATGCATCTGTAGCTGGCAGCAAAAGACAGGGCCTGGCTGACTCCTGTGTAGGACTGGATGCTTGTCATAGATCATATACTGGAGTTTACTGTCCACTTTGCCAAATAAATATGTTTTGATTAACAGATTACACTGTGATAGGTTCCAGCATATATGGCAACGTGCAGTAGGCAATGCTGTAGTTACCATCGCTAAATGCAGGGAAAAGTTACTGAGGCTCTTAGTACTCTACACACACTAATGTATATGTACATATAGACTAACCCATAGGCAGAAACATTCCAATTTATGACACTGTGCAAGCTGGAGAGATCATATAATGTGTGTATGTTACATATATGTCCCCTAACATATTCCTCTCAATATTAACATATAAACTAAACTTGCGTCTCATATGCTCTATATGTGTCACACGCACAGAGTCTAGGTCAATGGCAGGAATACCTCAGAGGCTTACAAATACTTATGGGGGGGGGGGGGTGTGTGTGTGTGTGTGTGTGTGTGTGTGTGTGTGTGTGTGTGTGTGTGTGTGTGTGTGTGTGTGTGTGTGTGTGTGTGTGTGTGTGTGTGTGTGTGTGTGTGTGTGTGTGTGTGTGTGTGTGTGTGTGTGTGTGTGTATGGCTATCCAGTTGCTGTTGAACTACAAAGCTCAGCGAGCCACGTTAATCAGATTCACCCAGTATGCTGGGACTTATAGTGCTACAAACTATCTCCAGCTAAAGCTTCATTCAAGTTCAGCTTGATAACCAAACCCAGCTATCTGCCTTACAGCTAGTGTTGGGGGTACTGACATCCATATACATGTGTACTTCTGCCTATGGTGGTTGCTGTCTTCATTTCTATATATACTATCTGTTCATTTTACCTCAATTCTTAAAAAAGAGAAAAGTCTGACATGTGTAGATAGGAGATAGAATGGAATAGGGAAAACAAATGTATTGATGTCATGCAGACTGAACGAGAAGTTTTTTAAAGTGACATTCAAGATAAATAATGTTTGCTCACTCCCTGTCTTAAAGTACAACTCACCTGTTATTTTACCATTGTTATCTGCTCAGTCTTTGCCCTATCTGGTTTACAATTCCCGGCATGTTCCCGTCACTGGCAGCAGTTATGGAGATCCTACAAGACGTGCTCTCTATAGATGTTTGCAACAGAGAGTGTCTCTTAGGCACTTTACAAGTTGCAAATACCTCCAGCGCTAAGGACCCTACTGAGTGATCTGCAAGGCGAGCTCTTGCCCAGCAGATAATGGTGTGTGAGTGTATTGAGAGACTTTTCAACAAGGAATTAATGTGAAAAGAATCCACAGACTTTCCGGTGTAGAATCCTGGGTTCCCATTTAAAGGACTGACAGCATTTGTCTTCTAGAACAAGTTGGATATTTTTAGAGTCCATCGCATTAGTGTAAGGTGGCATGGGGACTGACTGATATATCTTTAAATGGCAAGACGTTATGCAGTACAGTCCCATCATTTCCTTTACCATTCCCAGGCCTATTGGGCGGCTTAGGCCTGTTTGCTGGTGGCCTGGAAACATTAATAATCACATGATGGAATGCAACAGAAATCAAGTTTAGAATTGATGTATCTATAATAGATCAGTAAAAACGGAATATGATTTTGATAATCACAGTCCATTTTTTTTCAGTTAAGTTAATCCTAGAGTAAAATAAGGTACTTATGTATTATCTGGGCTCCCATGTTAAATGCACCCCATTTTTTCATACCCCTACTATCCAACTACGCATGGAGTTGATTTTATATAGTGTGGCGAGCGCAGCGAGCCACCGTGTCCGAAGTGTGGCGAGGGGACGCGGTCTCATAAGAAAAACGGGAGCCCAGATATTACATAAGTACCTAAAATAATTATAATAACAATAATTAGTAGTAGTAGCAGTAGTAGTAGTAGTAGCATCAGCAGCAGTAGTAGTAGTTGTAGTAGTAGTTGTAGTGGTAGTAGTGTACTAGTTGTACTAGTTGTAGTAGCAGTAGTAGTAATAATAGTAGTAGTAATAAATGTAGTAGTAGTAGTAGTAGTAGTAATAATAGTAGTAGTAGTAATGATAGTAGTAGTAATAAAAGTAGTAGTAGTAGTAGTAATAATAATAGTAGTAGTAGTAGTGGTGGTGGTGGTAGTAATAGTAGTAGTAGTAGTAGTAGTAGAAGTAGTAGTAGTAGTAGTAGTGGTGGTAGTAGCAGTAGTGGTAGTAATAGTAGTAGTAGTAGTGGTGGTAGTAGCAGTAGTAGTAGTAGTAGTAGTAGTAGTAGTAGTAGTAGTAGTAGTAATAGTAGTAGTAATAGTAGTAGTAGCAGTGGTGGTAGCAGTGGTGGTAGTAATAATAATAGTAGTAGTAGTAGTAGTGGTGGTGGTGGTGGTGGTAGTAATAGTAGTAGTAGTAGTAGTAGTAGTAATAGTAGTAGTAGCAGCAGTAGTGGTAGTAATAGTAGTAGTAATAATATTAGTAGTAGTAGTAGTAGTAGTAGTAGTAGTGGTGGTGGTGGTGGTGGTGGTGGTAGTAGTAATAGTAGTAGTAGTAATAGTAGTAGTAGCAGTAGTGGTAGTAATAGTAGTAGTAGCAGTGGTGGTAATAATAGTAGTAGTAATAGTAGTAGTAATAGTAGTAATATTTTTATTAATTTGCCTTCCAGATTCTAGACTATTATCAATAAAATTGATGGATGGATGCTGGGAGGGGGTAAAGTGGGGTTTGCGTTTTAAAGCTGTATACTGGTTTTAGGATATTTATTCAGTACTGTGAACATTTACACTGAAGGTGCAGCAACGATTGTAAGAAGTATTAAACAACTACAAAAAAGGAAATACATTTCTCCTGGCCAGGGTTCCCGTCCCATTGTGATTCATTATTTAACAAAGTTACCCTCAGCTCAGGGCAGACAGTTGTTTTCTGGCTGCAGAGCAGGGTAATAAAATGTATTATAACTTAAGAAAATTGTAGCTGACTCTTTATCTACAGTAAGCACACATTTCTTATCATAAACCCAGGAATGTCCATACTACAAACCCGTCCTGCAGGTTCTTGCAACAGTTTGCAGTTTTGGATCCTGCAAATAATTCTCCCTCCTTGTGTTTTATCCTCCTGTAGAGATGTAAAGACAAACTCAATGCCTTGGCTATCTCGGTGATGAATCAATGGCCCGGGGTGAAATTACGGGTGACAGAAGGCTGGGATGAAGATGGACACCACTCTGAGGATTCTTTACACTACGAAGGGCGAGCAGTGGACATCACGACCTCCGATAGGGAACGTAGTAAATATGGCATGCTGGCCAGGCTGGCGGTAGAGGCTGGATTTGACTGGGTTTATTATGAGTCCAAAGCTCACATTCACTGTTCTGTTAAAGCAGGTAAGATGCTCCACCTACAGTAGTAATCACCTTCTGTATATAGACGATATGTAATGTATTGGCCATTGGCCACCAAAAATTTCCCCCATCAACTTCTGGAACAAGTAATCTAATCCAGCAGTTCTAAATTGTATCATCCTTTCAAAATAAGCCATTGGGGCAGCGGTTCCCAAACTTTCTTGAATCACGGTACCCTGGAGTATCAGACATTTTTCAAGGCATCCCTGGTCCAAAAGTTCTTTTTATCTGTCACTTTCAGCCTAAAAAATTTTTTGATCCTGGACCACCAACCCGAGGCACCCTTTCAAATGTCCTGAGGCACCCCAGGGTGCCTAGGCACACAGTTTGGGAACCACTGTATTGGGGATCAATTTAACTATACAGAACCCAGGTAACAATTTTTTTTTTGACCCATAGAACCTTCCCAACGGGCACTTAAAGCATATTGAAAATATCCTTTTAAATGCAGTCTCTTTGTAAGTAAATGCCATTCCTCTAGTAATTTTAATGAGAAACAAATTATTTCACTTAAAAATCAGATTAAAATATTAATGTAATTGCTGCAGAGAATTGATTAAACGTCGATAACGTTCTATAATGAAGGACTCGTAATAAATAATAATATTGCAGTTTAATGCTAATTTTATGACCAGTAATATTTGTATGTGCATCAAACAGCAACAAGTAGTGTTTTTTCCCCCTGTACTCCGGTTTATGTCTGCCAGCTATCGTTGTGCTTACGGTAGTAAATGATCAAACGTTGGGGCTTTTCATGATACATAACAGAACCTTTACAAGTCCCCAATAGCCTATAAAGGAAATATGTTTTTCATTTAAAGTGGTCCTTTAGTATTTATATTTAGCACTCATATAGCAGTTAATTAAAATTTCACCGGCTCTGTTAAGTTCTATCAACAAAATTAGTTCTCAGAAGTACTGTGGTTTTTGGGATGCAGAGAAACCAATAAATTTTAAGACTTCCTTGGCTAAGAAATGCATCAGACTATCTGCCTTCCATCTCCTAAAGTCTGCCAGCAGCTGGTAAACTTCTCCAGAGCAGGATCACCTGTTGCTGACCAACTGTGGCGGCACTAGAAGTTCCAGCAAACCCGTACATGGAAAAGCGTTCGAAACCCTTTATATGTAGTTATGACTGAACAGGACAGGTTTTCAGGATATCCTTGACATTGTACTGGTATATTTACCTTCTTTATAGAGCCAATTATTCTGCCTTTTCCTAAATAGGACAAATACATTTAAAAATAAATATTATTGAAAATATAACCAGGGTGAACCGATGATCAAACCACCTACCACATCGTATAACTGGTGCAACAGGAATGATTGGAGCAGTGACATCATTAGAAGTTAATTAAAGTCGCATAAATTTAATACAACTTTGACACAACTACGTTTCCATAGAGAGATAGATAATCATTATAAATATATCTATACACACACATACACACACACACACACACACACACACACACACACACACACATATATATGCAGTTGACTTGTGTATAGACATTTTCCAGACGCCCCTAGTTTTCGTTGACCTGTAGGAAAGCAAAAGGTCTTATCGCCCTTAAATATCGTTTACTAGTAGACCTTAGTATTGATTGTGTGTCTTATTGGGAGTTGATGTAGTCTGTTATCTTCCATAAATACAATAGGGCCATATTACATCTCTACATACAGTAGTTACAACGTTTATTTATTTAATAACTCTTAACTCGAACTCTAATAAAAAAGGACTTTGGGACAAGTTCATAATCTATAACCAAGGGCAATATGATTTATTACATACTCATATATACCCTTCTTCCGGAGACTTGTACAATTATTGGAGCACTTGTTGCACCAGGGTGGATTTTGGGGAGGCTGCTCCGATAGAACTAAACCCTTCATTATCTATCATTGTTAATTGTTAGTTGGGCTGATTCTTCCCAGCAAATGTTACAGGGATGTTGGAATTTAGCAAATCCCAAACGACTGCACACAGGATCACCCCTGATATACAGTACAGTGTGCGGGGCTATCTTTCTATCCATGCGCTTAGAACGCCACACACTGTCCCAGATCAGCAACAGCTCCCAGGAACTATAGCAGCATACAGAACATGATCAGCACTATAGCAGCATACAGAACATGATCAGCTGCCAGCTAGAACACAGAGCCAGGGTACAGAACAGCGACCTGTTACCAAGAGGTGTCCCCGGTCTGATATTTCATCTGAAGCTGATGATTTCATTCGAAGTAGGTTAGGGAGTAAAGATGGACGTTTACCTTTAAAAAACAACAAATAAACAAAATTAAATAAAGTTAAACAAATTAAACCTATAACATATGAGGGAGAGAGAGAGATCTATATCTATAGATATATCTATATATCGATATATATATATATATATATAGAGGACTTGTGTCCGGCACTCTAATAAGAATCGTTTTTTCAGCTCCGGGTGCCTTCATACGTGGTAAATATACATGCCGAGGATGCGGCACTCACGGACTCCGTGAGTGCCGCATCCTCTGCATGTATACATATGTGTGTGTGTGTGTGTGTGTGTGTGTGTGTGTGTGTGTGTGTGTGTGTGTGTGTGTGTGTGTGTAGATCTATCTATAGATAGATAGATAGATAGATAGATAGATAGATAGATAGATAGACCTACAGACCTGAAGTAAATTGCTTTTCCTCTTATACATAATGATGTAGTAGGTCTTGGAATTACCCTGGGGAATTGGTGTGCCATGTAAGGTCGTGTGACTGAACTGTCCCCAATTCAAGAGCAAAGCTTGGTCTCCTATTGCTAAAGCAGGGTTACCATTGTCCTGGCTCCATTTCATGTGGGGGAATTTGATGAGGAGATTAAAGTCCACAGTTCAGGAGCTCTTAGATTCTTTATATTCTAGATATCTTGTTTACTGAAAGTATGATCCAGGACAATGGGTCCCAGAGATGAGAATTATTATCACCATGGCAGAGAGGCAGGGAGGCAGATTGAAGCTCACAGTGTATTTAGAGCAAGACTATTACATTTAAAATTCAATTTGAGTGTCTTGGAAAAGTGGCTGTGCTGTGCAAACAGATCCTCTCGGATTGTGGAGGGTATGTGTGTGAATTAGCACATAGAGTTCCTGCACCTGAGCAAATATGGCCAAAGCTGGGAAGAAACTAAAGCATCCTCTTTTTTTCCAAAAGTGCCTCCATTTTGTTACATGAATCAGAATGACAATTGGATTTTAATTAGGGAACCCAAACAAGTGCTACTCAAAGCCTGCAGATCTTCACACCTCATCCAATTCACTGGTATGTTTGTAGAGTGGCTGTATAGGATGAGATCTATTCAATAGCCCCAAAATATGCAAACAAAGCTGTTCCCTGCTTGAGTCCAGCTCCATGGGAGCAGCCAGCACAGACACTACAAAAATGCCCAAAGTGTTTGCTACCAACTCCTTCTCCAGACTAAAAAAAAAACTTGTTTTAATTGTTAAATAGGCGTTATAAAGTCGTTAGTAGATCAATAAAGAAAAACTAATTACCACCCCACTAGTTCTTCCTGAGTGAGCCGCTACTGTTGAGGTAGCGAAGTAAAGGCTTGGGAGCTTATGTAATTATATACATAATAATTCCATTTATAACGCTTCACAAGACTTTGGTCAGGAAGAGCTCTGCTGTCTATGGATGGACTCAAGATATCGCTAGTCACCTCCTATCCAGAACTGAACTTGATCAGAAACGTTTAATGCGTTGCTACCAATCCTTTTTCACACCCATTAAATACTGTATGAATATAATGTATTTGGTTTTCTGTAAGGATCAGATTCACCCACTTTTTTTTCTTTCACATTTGACACATTTTCATTGTTTGTATTGGGAATATTAGTTTAAGGCACTCGCACCTGTTGGAGAACTGCAAATTGGCCAAAGAATTTTAGGACACACTGGTACTTGTAGTACCACACAGTAGTAAAGATACATGTTATCTATGTGTATTTTACACCCTTATTTGATACATACACACTGATGTTTCGATGTGGTTTTTTTTCTCTAGAGACCATATAACCGTTGTCATCAGTTTTTTTGTTAAATGATTCCAGGCAAAGGGCCAAGTCTATCTATATCTATATCTATCTATATATAGATATCTATATCTATAGATAGATAGATAGATAGATAGATAGATAGATAGATAGATAGATAGATAGATAGATAGATAGATAGTGACTAGCTGTTAGTTATATTTCCCAGTGCAGGCATTACGAAAGTTTTCAGGGTTTGGACATATAATTAGGATATGTACTAACATTGTGGTGAGATTTACTAATACACCACTGATTTGTGTCATGGGATATTTTTTTTCTTCTGATAATAACATCTAATTAATTTGGCTTTTTACAGAAAACTCAGTAGCTGCAAAATCCGGTGGCTGCTTCCCAGCCAATGCCACAGCGTCCATGGAGGGTGGCGGCCATAAGTCAATGAGAGACCTCAGGCCAGGAGATCGGGTGCTGGCAGCAGATGAGGAGGGGAACCTGGTCTACAGCGACTTCCTTACCTTCATAGATAAGCAGGAAAGATTGAGGATGCTGTTCTATGTCATTGAGACATCCGACCCCAAGGAGAGCATCCGCCTGACAGCCGCTCACCTTCTCTTCTTGTCCCAGAGTTCCACCAACGGCACCAGGTCCACCAAGTCTGTTTTTGCCAGTAATATACGCCCTGGAGACCAGGTGTTCATTGTGGATCAAGGAAGGATGGGTCTGAAGGTGGTAACAGTGGAGAGAGTCTACCTTGAGGAAGACACTGGAGCTTATGCACCTCTAACCTCTCACGGGACTGTGGTCATCAATGGGGTTCTAGCTTCTTGCTATGCAGTTATTGAAGAACATAGTTGGGCACATATGGCATTTGCCCCACTCAGATTGGCATTTAAACTTTCCTCCATCCTTTTCCCTAAAGACTATAGCAAATCCTCTCCCACTTCCCTTCAGGATGAAGGAATTAACTGGTACTCACAGACACTTTATCAGTTAGGAACATGGATCTTGGATAACGAATCCCTTCACCCACTGGGAATGTCAACGGGGTCCAGTTGAAATATCCCCCAGTCATTACATTGAGAAAGACATTGATTTTTAATGTAGGACAGTGCAAAGTAGACACTAAAGGAACAGAACCCGCCCCCCACCCCATTTTCTGTCATTGTTATTATTATTATTATTGTTATTATTATTATTGTATTATTATTTTTGTTCTTGCATCACATTGTACTTTTCTTCATTTCCTACTGAATATTTATTTATCTGTTGTTCGATTAGATGTTTAATATGAACGAGACATTCGAGAAGCCTTAATTAGTTTCTTTGATAATTTATTCTCATGCGAATCTTTAATGGACTCAGGAGAGTTTGCTTGTTTGAGTCCATATTAACGCAACAGATGCTATTTTTCTACATGTGAATTCAGTCCTAACTTTTAGTACTATACATCACCCTTGTCTGTTCGTCACTATCCTGACAGGCCTCCATTGTAGGTGTCCAAAAGAGTCTAGCTAGTGCTGGCTGTCACTAAAGTGTTAAATAATTGTAAGAAAAGACTTATCTCAGCGGGGGGTCAGTAAATTATATTTTTATACACAGAATTGTAAATTAGATTTTTGTTCAGAGATCAATACTTAACTGAATGGCATTTCGTTTTTGAAATAGTGTACAATACGAGAATATATTATTTTAATTTAAATAGTTTCGCAACGTAACGTTTATCGCTTATCTATGTTTTGTCATTTTTATGTTTTAAAATGTTTTTTGTTTTGTTTTTAAATCTTTTTTTTTTTTTATGTATAAACCTGCATCCGGTCACATTCATGTAACTTAAACAGACTGTTACACGAACTTCCTAAAAAAAAATATATATATTATTTTATTTCGTTTTTATTTTTAAATTGTAAACAGTAGGAATCTTGTAATTTTAACCTCAAAAAGACTTTATTAGAAAGTGATATTTTTTAAGACAATACAAAGCGCACATAAATTAGGACCTCCAGTGGATGACGACTGTTAAAAGATTTGCATTAATAAATTGAATAACCGCTGTAAATTTACTAAAATGTATTTTTTGGAATACTTTGTAACGGCTTTAATAGTTTTATAGAAATAAAGTGTGCTATGCACAGCTTGCTTGGTATTTAATATCGACATATTGGATTACATTTCTTTTATCTTTTTAAATCGAATCGAAAGGATGCCGCATTTTCCTGTCCTGTGTTGCCCGTGTTTTGATAATCCGCATCTTTTCTATAGGAAGTAGTAGAATATGCGATAAGTATTTAAATACTTTTAAGAACTGTCTAGGCTGGACAACCTGCTAATCAAGAGGAGTGTACACTTGAGATTATTATTTTGATTTAGTGGTTTTTAAAAAGTGGTAACAGCCTTTAGAATTTAGCCTGTAAAAATATTATTGACAGTTTATGTTTCTCATAAATTTTCATACTCCCTTTAATTACTGTAAATCAACGGTAATCCTGTTTTAATCTACACTATTGCATTGAGTATTACATTGTATATAATTTATGCACTAATGCAATTTTATAATAATCAGTTCTCATTATTGTTTACATAACTACTTTTTCAAACACTTTATATTAATGGTTGTTTTTCTTCAATGACTGGAATGATAATACATCAACAACCTAATCATCGATAGTTTAGACATAATAGATATTTACAAGTGGTGCAGTAACCCATCCACTTTGTGATTGGATGATCAGGTATAAACATCGTGTGACATTTGAGCTCATTTGAAATGACATGGCTTGCTGGGACCTGTAGTTCCACCACCGTTGGTTGCCAATCCTGAATGCTTAATTCCTTTGGGAACAGGCAATTAAAGACAATTCAGCACTGAAGAGTCCTTTTGACTAACCATTGAGAATGTATGTATGTATGTATGTATTTATGTATGTATGTATGTATGTATGCATGTATGTACAGTATGTATGTATGTATTTATTATATTATAATTGTTGCAATGTTGCAAACCAGTTAAGAAATGCTGTGATTTATCATCCCATTATAACAATAATTAAATTTACAGGCATAGTGACAGGCTAAAGGTGCGTATACACGGGGCAATATGATCGCTGGCAATATATTGCTCAGCAATCATATTGCTCGGTGTCCCATTTGCATCTACTACCAGAGATGGTCGCAGATGAAAATGTCACACTGCCGTGAGAAGAGGCAGGGGAAGTCGCTGGTCGGAGAAGCATGCTCCTCCCACCAGCGACCATTACGGGGCTGAAACCGGGAGCGCGCACCCGGCGATTTATCACCAGTGCACACTCCAATAGCTGGCAATATGGTCGCTTAGCGACCATATTTCCAGTGATATTTGCAATAATCGCCCCCGTGTGTACGCACCTTTAAGCACGATCGATCAGCACATCGTGGTACAACTGCAATGCACGCCATGATGTGTGCTGAGCGATCTGTGTAGTGAGGGGCTTTGCCAATTGTTTATAGTGAAAGCCCCGTGATCTAGTAGGAAAGACTGCAAGCACTGCATTTACCTGCGGGCGATGGCGATGTGCGGGACCATGCACCATGCATCGCCGCTGCCAGGGGATATACACGCGGAGCGATCAGTCCGCCATTTATAGAAATGGGGCTGAAACCTCCCCATGTGTGTGCCCCTTTATGTGATAAATCGGTACTTATATGTTAGTTGGGCGCCCACTATAGTTACTACACTCATACCTCCACTATCCATGTCGGCATGGAGTTCATTTTACATATCGCAGCGAGCCACCGAGCCCGAAGTGTGGCGAGTGTTGCGAGCGCCGCGAGAGGACTCGGAAAACTAAGCAAATAGCTTAGTGGGCGCCCAACTAACATATAAGTACTGATAAATCTAATCTAATCTATCTATCTATCTATCTATCTATCCATCTATCTATCTATCCATCTATCTATTCCCCATTATGGGAAAAGGAAATCTTTAAAATCCTCCCTAGATAAATAACAGGTCATAGCAGACTCATTAGTTGTAAATACTCCACAGATCCATTTGATCATGAATCTAAATTAATGAATTTGTCAGTAATAACTTTTTAAATTTAAAATGAAAAAAAAAAAAAAAACTAGAGCTGGTAACAGGATTTAAAATAAACCAAGATGTTATCATTAAGAGCATAAGTGCGAATCATTGGATGATGGAACTAGCACAGGTAATTCCTGAATACAAGGTGACATCCTAATCGAATATGTTACAAGTTTCAGTACAGGTATGGCAATAGTTCTGTACAATGACACATCGAGTCACCTATGCGCATTACAGCTAATGATTCATTTTCAGATATGACAGGAATCTGAATGCTATGCTGTGCCCGGACAGGAATGCTGATACCCAGGAATAATACCGAGCAGGCCTCCTTCATATTTACATGTGAAATGCTGTGCCAGTGTGTAATGCTGCAGCCTGGCTACAAGAGGCTGAACTCTCTGTCACCCTGCACAGAATGCAGTCTAAGAGAAGTGTAAAAGTTTTCATACATTGACACAAGATGGTTCCTAACAGACAACATACATATTGAAGGGGGGAAAAAATTGCCAGGGTGAAATGCCTCTTGGGGATCTAGGAAGAGCAAACTGATCACAGTGGCTTGTCTGTTTCCATGGCATGGGAACTATAAAAATACTGTAATTACATACATATCTTCATATTATCACTAAATATGAATGGCTAATTCCTCCTCACCTTTCTGAGGTGAAGTACCACCAGTGACCACTAAGAGCCACTCAGTGGACCAAATTTCTCCTTAACAGAAAGTGAAACCAAAATGATATGTTTCAAATGTCCTGGACAGTGGTAGGCTGGGCCGGGAGGAAGGGTTCCACATGCCCACCGGGCCGGTACGCTTTCAGTGTCCTGGGGCTTGCTTGTGGAGAGACAATTAGAGGAAGCTACCCAGCAGTGCTGATTATTCTTCTTGGACTTTCGAGCTATAACAGGGTAGAAGGGATGCGGAGATCACCATACTTATCTGCTGCCAAGATTCTCCATGACAGCAGTAGCTGTGGGAGTCAGTCGCCTCCTACTCATGTCATCTTCTGCCTAGGCTCAGCCACATTTCTAACCCGGGCACAGGAGTCGAGAAATGTGGGATGGGACGACACATCCAGCTGTGTTGGGCAGGGCCACCGACAGGGGGGTGCTGTGGGTACAGCTGTCCCCGGACCCAGTCTCGGGCAGCTCATTTTGCCCATCGTAACCCCCTCCTTCCCCACCAACTGCCTCCGTTGTGCTGCCTGCTTCTTCAATGCAGGACGCCGGTAGCAAATTAAAATGCTGCACTGGCTTTTGAGTGAATCAGAGCTTGTGTACCGTTATCCAATCAGAGCGGCTGCCGGTACATGAGCTCTGATTGGCTCACCCGCTGGTGCTGCATTTTAATTGGCCACTGGCATCCTGCATTGAAAAGGGGGGGAGGGGGTAAGAGGACTGAAACTCAGTCCCGGGCCCCAAAATTCGTAGCGGCAGCCCTGGTTTTGGGTACATTGAGCAGCGGTGCAGGGTCCAGAAAATTATTCAAAAGGCACTCACTCCCTCACATGGGAGCAGAAGACCAGCACTCACCTGTAACTGTAGAAGATGGTTTAATCAAAAATCATAAACACAGATGTTGTGGGGGACTAATTTATATTAGAGAGATCACGTAAGCAAAAGTGGCATTCCAGCAAGGTGGAATTTTTCATGTCACTTGTCATGACTTTTCCTGAAGAAGGGACATACTACATTCTGGAGTGTTATGCTGTGTCCCACCTGTTAAATATATTTTAATCCTTGCTGCACCAGGAGAGGGGGGGGGGGGTAGTAGTGGTCCGCTTTTTTGTGCTGCCACCCGGGCTAAAAGATGCAAGCCAACTCCTGGTCCTGCATATGGACAGAGGGAGCTGCGAAGACAGAGATTGCAGGTTGGAGCAGATAGGGACTAAGCTGTCATTTTGACAGGCTTTTAACTAGTATATATATTTTTTATATATATATATAAAAGGGGGGGGGGTTTATCGGAGAGCGCTGAATGGTGTACCACCTAGTTACTTCAATGCAATATACAACACTGATACAATTTGTGTAGTGACAGTTGATATTTGTCCCTTTCCCGAATGAGACGTGCCAATCTGTTCAAGGTATAAAAGTTCTTTATTGAAACCCAACGCGTTTCGTCAGAACGACTTCATCAGGGGTAAAAACTAGAAATGGTACAGAAAGGAAAAAGGGTGTACTAATCAATAATGAATTTCATCATCTCGATAACCACATGGCAGATACATCTTTTAGTTTAAGATACATACCAAAATGACTTTCAGCGCAATACGAGGTCCATACTGTATTTCTATATATATATATATATATATATATATATATATATATATATATATATATATATATATATATATATATATATATTTGGGAAGAAATGACTGGCACTCCAGGGTCTTGGTAAAAAGCAGTGTATTCACAGCAGGTGATAAACAACCAACGTTTCGGGGCAATGCCCCTTTGTCAAGGTGTGTGTGGTAACCACACACACCTTGACAAAGGGGCATTGCCCCGAAACATTGGTTGTTTATCACCTGCTGTGAATACACTGCTTTTTACCAAGACCCTGGAGTGCCAGTCATTTCTTCCCAAATATTCCATTGTCTGATGGGCACCGGGGCAGCTGAACTATTGGAGTGAGTGCCGGACCGCACAATCGTATATATATATATATATATATATATATATATGCAAGCAAGGGGTCCGGCACTCAGGCTGTCAAAATTCAGCTGCTTAGGTGCGCTTCTATCTCCCAAGGAGAAGTATAGTACGAACAAGCAGAAGTCACTCTAAGAATTATTTCAGAACTGCACGGCGGCAGTCAATGCAAAAAACGTGAAGACACTGGTATAGTGCAAAGCCAACGTTTCGGGCGGGTAGCCCTTTATCAAGACATGTCTTGATAAAGGGCTACCCGCCCGAAACGTTGGCTTTGCACTATACCAGTGTCTTCATGTTTTTTGCATTGACTGCCGCCGTGCAGTTCTGAAATAATTCTTAGAGTGACTTCTGCTTGTTCGTACTATATATATATATATATATATATATATATATATATATATATACATACATGTGTCATGTGTCCTGGGTAAAACACTCATTGTCGCTGAACCCTTATACCATCTTTTTAAAATCCCTTTACCTTTAAGTAACTTACCACTATTTTATATATTTAAGGGATAGCTGACACCCTTTGAAGTACGGGGTGATTTTATATATAGTAGTAGTAGTAGTAGGTTTATTTATACGTACATATACGTATAAATATATATATGCACATATACACCACTAAAAAACTGACAAGTGTCGCTACACATCAATCCAGTAGAATATATATATGGATTACCTGATGTTGCACCTGTGACACGCTGCTTTTGGCGCCACATTTGGTATTTAAGGTGAGCATTTACACTGATGTAATTGTATCTATATGTTGTATGCCGCCTGAAGAAGGGTAATAAAACCCAAAAGCTTGCACTACCTTGGCGTGTGTCTGATTACTTGAAGAGAAATCCGTGGGTGCCGCCTATTGGACTGGTCTGTATTTATTTACTTTGGCTGGGCACCGCAGTGTTTGCTGTTACCCAGTTGGGACAAGGAGGGTGCCGGCCTATTGGACTCTGTGTATATATATATATATATATACATACACACACACATCACGGCCATCACGATCATATCTTTCCATTCAGTATTTCAGACATGTCTTTTTGAATAGGATCTAGTACAATTCAAGTATCAGGATTGTACCAATATAGTTCAATACAATTTATTACTGTTACAGCAAGAAATTCTATGTACTGGAGACATAGACAAGCAGATATTTGTGATCTGCAGAAAAAGATCTATTACATGTGAAGTACCAAGCAATAAATGTCACATCAGTGATGCCCAACACAGCCCACCGTAAAGAAAGGGTATCAAATACACTTAATGATGGGTTCTTATACATCCTAATGAAGAAAGCAACAGTGTCAAAGATGGTGCAATATCTCCAGTGTTGTCTTTGAAAATCTCCTTATTGGGCCACACTATCCATACTATATGGAAAATATCTTTAGTGTATTTTGGTGAATATCTTAACTGTAGGACAAGAAAGGTGTTTTTTTCCAACAAATGTGTATGTGTTTTTATGCATGCGTGTGTATGTGTGTATGTGTGTGTGTGTGTGCGTGTGTATGTATTTATTCTATATATTCTTGCTGAGCCAGACAAGTGAACACTTATCCAGGTGACCAATTGTACGGGCGATCCACTTGAATACCCGCATTTATTACCCCAAAACAACTCTTACTACCAGAGGCGGGGCCGTTTCGGGCCAGTTATCAACTGATTGAGACAGTAGAATAGGCTGGGTGCCCTTCTCTTTCGGCTTAGAGGAAAGAATCGCACACTTTCCACCCTGTTTGTAGTTTTACCACAACGTTATTCTATACAGCTGATACCCCTGAGGAAGCCCCTTGTTGGGTGAAACGCGTCAGTTGAAAACAGCACGTTTTGTCTAAAAAGACTTTTAATAAAGAGAATAACACCAAATTATGGACATTGTTTAATATATTAAGGACTGAAGTTGAGAAGTGCGCCATTCCACACTTGTTCACATATATATATATTTATATATATATATATATATATATATATATCTCAAAATGAGGACATAACACTGTCAGTATGGACATACTACGCTGATGAGTGTAAAGAAAACTTTGTGTCACAGAGGTGCAGTAGTCGCAGCTCTGAAGATGCATTGGTGTCTTCTGGATCGGGGAATTCAGCTGATAAGGAGTGCTGCTGGTTGTTTGATCCAGTGGGGGTAAGTAACTTTGACCTCTAACCCTAACCCTAGAGCAGCATTTTTCAACCACTAGTGTGCCTTGAGCTGTTCTCAAGTGTGCCCCAGATCTAGAGATGTTCTCATCAGTTTACAGCCACCAACACCAGTTCATCAGTTACTCACTGGTCTATTGTTTTTCATCTGAGGACCAATTTATTTTATTTTTGTCTGTAGGGACAAGTGTGGTTTTTTTTTCATATGGTGGCCAATTTTTTTTTTTTTTCCCTGTGGGGCACTGATGGTGGGCCTTGGCCATTTAAAATTTTATTTGGTGTGCCGTGAGTTGAAAAAAGGTTGAAAATTACTGCCCTAGAGCCTAAAACTGGGTATACACCTATCCAATCATTGTTCCTATTCCAGATATTGGATGAACTGCACTTGATTGTGAATTATTAACCCTGACAAATGAATACTAAACCTTCTGATTAAATGGAGGCAAAGTACTGGCTATTATAAAGCATAATTGGAGATCTTGTTATTACTGGACTTTTTTATTAATCACCGGCCGGTGTGTATATTCTGTGTATTTTATATACTGTGATTTTCATTTAATTAAATTTTCTCTGTTTGTCTTTATAATGATGTCTATATTTTGTCGCTACTGTAGATTTGGAGTTCTTAATAGAACATCCAGTTTCAAGCGCTGTCTAAATCACCTGTCTTTTTCTGTTTTTACAATTGGGGATTGAGTACTCCCCTGTAGATAGCAGCAGAAACTGGGAACATCCCCCCAGCGCTTAACATATTTTTCTGCAAGTTATGTACCCAGCATGCCCCTAACTTTCCATTCCCAGAATCTATCTATCTATCTATCTATCTATCTATCTATCTATCTATCTATCTATCTATCTATCTATCTATCTTGTATATTGCTTTATGGAGAGAATGACAATATTAAACTACCACCCCCTAGTGACCAAAATTAAGTATACACCAATAACCTGCATATTGTGGTAAGTAGAACTCGCACGGTAGAGCTAAAACTGTGAGCGCATACAGGGGATCTGGCAGATTTCAGATGGCTCCAAGGATAGAGCTGGTACAACTGTGTATGGAGGGGCATGACAGATAGTTTCATAAGCAGATGGATGTGGGCAGTGTGACCGATTAAATGTGTTCAACTCACAGTATGGGGGAGGATTTGTATGGACTTCTGGGCATCTTGCACAAGTCTGAGCTGGATCCTATATCTCAGCAGGTTCTGATCAGCAATAAATTGTTAACATGCAGGAGAAATAAACAAATAATAATTATTATAATTTATTTACATGGCGTCACAAGGGTTCCACAGTGCCTAACAATATATAAAGGAGCAAACACAAGAAAACAATGACTTACAGTACAAGGCATTGTAGGACAAGTACATGGTAAATAAAGACAGTTACATCAGAGGAAAGGACGAGATGTAATGATTAGGTGGCAGAGACTTAGGTATAGGTGATAGTGTATGGAGTAAGAAGGAAAAAATGTATGTATATAGGTTCTATGAAGGTTGCGTTTGCTTCAGCTGTAAGCCTGCTTCTCATGGATATTGAATGCAGCTTTTTAGAACTGTTACACCTGAAATTTGCTTGTTTAAAACTTCTGTACATCTTCTGCGCATTTTACTTCATTCAAAGTAAGTTTCAGTGTAAGTTTTTTATATCCTCCATTAGTCCATGTTCCACTCATACTGGAGAACAAAGCTCAACATTACATAAAGAGGAAAGCAAACATTATATTATCCAGAATATTGTATGACCTGTCTAGAATAGGGAAAAGATATGTCGTCCTTTGAAAGTAATATTGAGGGGCGATAGAGGGTGCAGCTGCTATGGGGCCAATGCACCCTCTTGATTTTTAATTTTTAAGGTTATTAAATATTGTCACTCTGGCTGTGGAGCATTGAGCCCCTTCAGCAGTGGTGGTAGGAGACCTATAGGCAATGCAGGGGGGGCGGGTTTTGGTTGCCCAGAAACCCCATCGTCTTGGCAAGTAGTTCAAATGATGACAATAGCAATGGTATATAATACGATTACTGGAGTTGTTGCCACATCATGCAGTGTAAGGGACAGAACGTAACTGCTGCACATGCCCAGGGCCGTCTTAACATTAGGAAGGGCCCCTGGGCAACCTAGTTCACTGGACCCCCCCCCCCCAAATTAGTTTGCCCAGGAGCCCACAGTCACCTCCCCAACCTTCACCTCTCTGGCTCCGTGCGGCAGCCAGTCAGCTTCCGGCGTAATGTCCCTTACACATAATTCCCCTCGTAGTGCCCCTTAAACATTGCCCATATTACTGCCCCTTACAGAATTCCCATACTGATTCCATATAAGAGGAGAGACCTCATTGCCACGTCCCTCTATCCCCACCACAAACACCCTGTCCCCCAACATACACCCCATAACCCTCTATCCCCACCACAAACACCCTGTTCCACCCACAGACCCCCTATAAAGCTTTACTCACATATACACCCTAGTCCCCCTGTTTGTGCAACATTCACTCCCTATTCCTCTACACCACTCCCAATTACACACCCTACTCTTTCACTGTCCCCAACATACCCATACCATCCAACACCAGGGTGGTGAGTCTGGACCTCTTTTAGGTTTGTTATACTGGAGCTCGAGCATGGTCCCCCTTCTGATGGCCACAACTTACCAGCACATTGGGAGCCGGGTGGGCGGGATGATGATGTTAGCTGCGGCGGCTGTGATGGCTGTCACGAGAGGGGAGCAGTGCCGCGGATCGCCCCTGCGCGCGACATCTGACAGTGGGGACCCCCCAGCTGTCCGCTGCCCAGGCGCTTCCAGTCCCCGCTGTAACAGTGCACTAGTGTGTGCTGCTGCGCCTGCTATTTAAGATTCACATATCCCGCTGGACCGAGCTAGCCAATAGGCGCTCGCGGTCCGGCAGCCACCAGTTGATTGGCTGCTGGACCGCAAGCGCCTATTGGCTGGCGGTCCAGAGGGAGACGTGAATTTTAAATAGCATCACGTCTCCCGCACACAGCGAGCCGCGGTGGGAGCTAGCGGGGGAGATGGAGCGGGTGAGCTGGCGGTGCTGGGACGGCTCTGGCGCCAGGATAGCTTCCATCGCCCGGAGCTGGTGCTCCACCGGCACCGCCCTCGCTACGCCTCTGCCGCCACCGCCCTGATCCCCCTGCCCGGATCCCCCAGCGAGGGTGAGCGGATTCCCGGACCCAGGCCACCATCTTTCCCATTGGGCTGGGCCGGGGGCCCCTAGGTCCTAGGGCCCCCGGGCAACTGCCCATCGTGCCCAATGGGAAAGACGGCACTGCACATGCCCAGCCGTAGTAACTTCTTCTGCCAAGTTTGCTGTGTCCTCAGCAGAGAGCAGTTGCCAGGAAGAAGAGACAGGAGCCTTACCATGAGGTGGGTGAATATGACCTTAATATGTGCGGTACTGGTCCTATTTTGTTTGTGTATGTATTCATTATGGTATGTTTAACCTTTTCCTAACAACTTATTTATCTTATTTAAAAGTTTGATAGGTACTCTTTACCTAGAACGGCGCCCGCGATTAGCATCGCGGGCGTCGGGGGTAAAAAATCGCGGGCATCGCGGGTACATAAAAAATGGGTGCGACGCGATGCCCGCGATGCCCGCGATTTTCCCATAGGGATCAATGTTAAAAGTCAGATTGGACGCGATTTTAGTGTTAAATGCCTCAATGCCCGCGATTTTTACATAGGAAACAATGTTAAATGGGCCACAGAGCCCTAATAGTCCCCCTAAAGTCTTAAATGGCCCCCACAATTTTTAACGGCACCCCACGATCAACGTCAACCCGAAGCGTGGCGAGCGCAGCGAGCCCGCGAGGGGCGGCGGTACGCGTCCTCCGACCTTTTCATACCCCCACTATCCACGTCGGCGTGGAGTTGAGAATAGAATAGTGTGGCGAGCGCAGCAAGCCACCGAGCCCGAAGCGTGGCGAGCGCAGCGAGGCCCGCGAGGGGACGCGGATACCTTCACAGGTAAGCGCGTCCCCTCGCGGGCTTCACAGGTAAGCGCGTCGCCACGGACACCTGTGAAGCCCGCGAGGGGACGCGTATACCTGTGAAGGTATCCGCGTCCCCTCGCCACGCTTCGGGCTCGGTGGCTCGCTGCGCTATGGAAAAATCGCGGGCATTGAGGCATTGAACACTAAAATCGCGTCCAATCTGACTTTTAACATTGGTCCCTATGGGAAATCGCGGCCATCGCGATGGTCGCGATGGGCGCCGTTCTAGGTAAAGAGTACCGTTTGATACATCCTATACTAAATTATATTACTGTATTCCATACAGTATACAATGTATATAAAGCTTAGTGTGAACATTAATACCAAGGGTTGTTACTAGGTTCTACTGGCCCTCCCCCAGACTCCCAGTCTTGCTCCAATGTTCAAGTGGAAAATTTGTGGACTGCATTTGGAAACCGCCCTCTAGAAATCTTGCATTTGCCACTGAGACCCTGCGCTAAACAACGCCAATGAGGAGACCCGGTGTTAACAGCACCAATGAGGAGCCCAGCCAGTGCCAGCGCCGGGTAATAGGAGACCCAGAAGCTGGTGAAGATGAGACCCAGCAGCTGCTTCAGCGTTTACCCAGCGACCGCTCCACAGGTGACCCGCCAACATCTCCATAGGTGACCAGGTGACCAGTTCCAGTAGAGACCCCGCGACCACCCCAGCAGGGACCCAGCAGCATTGGCCGCTCCAGAGAAGATGCGGAAGCTGGTGAAGAGGAGACCCAGAAGCTGCTCCAGCATTTACCCGGCTGCCACTCTGATGGTGACCCACCGACAGGTGACCTGGTGGCCAGCTCCAGAAGAGACCCAGTGACCGCTTCAGCATGGACCCAGAAGCAGCAGCCACTCCAGAGGAGACATGGAAGCTGGCAAAGAGGAGACCCAGAAACTGCTCCAGCATTTACCCGGAGGCCACTCTGAAGGTGACCCACCGACAGGTGTACCGGTGGCCATTCCATCAGTGACCTGGTGGCCAGCTCCAGAAGAGACCCCGCGACCGCTCCAGCAGGGACCCAGCGGCGGTTGCACTCCAGAGGAGACACGGAAGCTGGCGAAGAGGAGACCCAGAAGCTGCTCCAGCATCGCGGGGACAGTAATATTCTGCCCAGATCGCATTGTATATGCGATCCTTCTTAAATGGTCCCCTATATCTCTCTCTCTCTCTTCCCCTTGTTTATCTCTTTATCTTCTATCTCTCTCCCTCCAACCTCTTTTCCTATGCTTCAACTCTTTCTCTTCTCACTCCCTCTAACAGTCTCATCCCCTCTCTCTCTACCTGGCACTTTTTTTGCCATGTCTCTGCCAACGAGCAAGATGAACAAAAGTTAAAATGCTGCCATACCTCCGAAAATGGCAGTTTCTTGGAGTTTTGTCCGGTTATGCACCAAAGACTTTGTTCAGATCCGTTCGGCTGTGTGTTTTCGTTCGCAAGTTACATAGTTACATAGTAGGTAAGGCTGAAAAAAGACTTGCGTCCATCTAGTTCAACCTGGTATAGATATCCATTGCTGATTTGGTAGGTTCTGGTATTTTACAGACAAATTATATTTCTTATTTGTACCCATGGATGTTTTTCTCCAGTAAATGTTTGTCCAACTTTGCCTTGAACGCATTTAATGAGCCAGCCGTTACCACCTCTCTGGGAAGAGAGTTCCAGAGTTTGACTGTTCTGACCGTAAAGAAATTCTTTCTACTAGCTGAATGAAATCTTTTTTCTTCTAATCTATACTCATGCCCTCGCGTCCTAGATTCCTTTCTAGTAGAAAATAGGGTGTGTGACAGTTCCTTATATTGGCCCTTGATACACTTGTACATGTTGAGCATGTCCCCCCTTAAACGTCTCTTTTCTAATATAAATAGTCCCAAATTGCTTAATCTCTCCCCGTAGCTTAAATTCTCCATTCCCCTAATAAGCTTTGTCGCTCGCCTTTGGACTTTTTCTAATTCTATGATGTCCTTTTTATAGTGTGGGGCCCAGAACTGTACTCCGTACTCTAGGTGAGGTCTCACCAATGCTTTATATAGTGGCATAATTACCCTTGAGTCCCTAGTTTCCATTCCCCTCTTAATACATGCCAGAATTTTGTTGGCCTTTTTTGTAGCTACATTACAATGGGCACTACATCCTAGATTGCTGTCTATTTGGACTCCTAGATCCTTTTCAAGTATGGAATTACCCAGTTCCTCTCCGCTAAGGTTGTAACTTGCACACTGGTTGTGTCTCCCAAGGTGCATAACCTTACATTTATCTACATTGAACCTCATCTTCCATTTTTTTGCCCACTCATCTAGAATTGCAAGATCATTTTGAAGCATGGTGACATCTTCTGATGATTTGATGACTTTGCTAAGTTTTGTATCGTCCGCAAAGATGGATACATTGCTGAGTAACCCTATCCCAATATCGTTAATAAAAATGTTAAACAAAATGGGCCCCAAAACCGAACCCTGGGGCACTCCACTTAGTACCGGTATCATATCTGATACGGCACCATTCACAACCACTCTTTGTTCTCTATTACATAGCCAATTCCCTACCCATCTGCAGATATTTTCACCCAATCCTAGGTTCTCCATTTTATTAATCAATCTCTTGTGTGGGACAGTATCAAATGCTTTAGCGAAATCTAGGAAAATCACATCTACAGCATTTCCATTATCGAGGTTTTTGCTAACCTAAAGTGTCCAATGTTTTTGCAATGAGCATGTGCATACGCCAGGTACGTGCAGCCATGGCGAACACACTGTTTGCACCCAACATCGCAGGCGTGGGGGGTATGCATGGGGTGGAGGGCCGGGGTACTCGCCCATGAGAACGCCCAGTATTACATGGAAATAGCCGAGTGACATAGGCACCAGGGGAAGGCAGCTGACATCCCCAGATGTCAGCTGCCCGCCCCGTTCCTTCCAAATGTGCACGCATAAATAAGTGACCAGAGAGTCACTTTATATATGTGTGCACGCACCACATCTTTCGATAATTGGTGAACATCGAAAGATGTGGGCACTTCCCCATGGCCTGCGAATGGATGTTTATGTAAAACATCCATTCACAGGCCAAGCAAAAATGCACGGCGTGTGAATGGGAGGGGGCCTGCCATTCACAGGGTGGGTTCTGATGGACTCGCAAGGGTGCAAATTCGCATCCTTGCGAGTCAACCAGAATAAGTGCCCAAGTCTGGATTGCTTTACATTCCAGGGCTTAGTTGCGGTGGGCAACTCTATTTTCAAGTTGGCATTGCCTATAGAAGCCTATGGGCTTGTATCAATGATTTCTAATGTGAGGGATCCAACCAGATCCCTCCCAGCATGTTTGGAGGTGCGCGTCAACCGACGCATGTGCGAATAGGCCTCTAGGTCCAAAACATGGAAGTCCTATCATCGCAAAAGATGTTTCTTACCGCAAATAACAGCCACATTTTTTTGGGATACGGTGTGACTAAAATGCTGGTATGTATGCAGAGAGTGGCAGCAAGCATTGCAAGATTCTTGTGATGCTTGCTGCATTCCACCCACTATCTCTCCCTGACACTCTCAGGGTCAAATGTAATAGGATGAGAGATTCAGAAAGTGAGAGATTTGGTAAGAAATGTCCAGTTTTTTTAAAGCGGCAATCATTTACACTGCAAAATCAGTTTGATTTTGAAGTGTAGATTCAGAAATCTCTCACTTTCTGAATCTCTCATCCTATTAAATGTCACCCTCATTATTTTGCTCTGCTCTTTCTTTCTCCCACCCTGACATTCTCTCTCCTGCTTGTACCCTCCCTTTCTCTCTCCCTCCCTCCCTCCCCTCAATCTATGTTCTGCCCACCTAATGGGAATTGTAGGGACAATGGGGGGGGGGGGGGGGGGGGGATTCACTGTTCCCATGAATGCATTCCCTTATAATCAGCAGCATTACTTTATTCACCTCTATCTGCTGTTCATTTAACCATCATGAAGGGGCATAAAGCCATAGATTCAATACTGACAAAGGTACTCTCTCCCTTAGGAGCCCATTTATCAAAACATATTTGCGTCCTAAAAAATACTTAATAAGTTTCTATGGAGGATGTGATGCTGTCAGATTTGCCAATTTACCAATAGCTTGTTGGTTAAGCTCACTGCCTAAGTAGGTAATGATAAGTGGGCCTCTTGGGCTTTGTGAACTGGGCAAGCGGTACAGGCTAAGTGGTGTCTTACTAGATTGGCTCCTATGTCAGTGTGTGTGAATGGTAAGCAGTGGCGAAGAGAGGGTGGGAGCCGGTACCCTTTACACAGGTCCGGTTTCCCCATTGTAAACAGCTGGTCAGGGAGAGAGAGATAACACTATGCTGCTGCTGCAGCAGCCTCTCTTCCTAGCCCAGCACATGTTGCTCAGTGCTCTGTATTGAGCTGGATAGAGAGGCAGGGTTCCAATTGGGACTATCATCTATCAACTATCACGATCATCTACATTCTGAATTTATGTTCCTAAATGTGTCAATTTTACATTCATATGAATTTATTGGTTTTATGTGTACACTTATCATGTATTTTTAAATTAAGATTTATTTTTAAATTCCATTGATCCAATGATAACTTTATTACTATAGCGCTACGCTTTCTATTTTTTTTTTATTCAGTGTTATATTGGGAACTGACTCTTCCCTGAGCAACTAAATATTTTAGTACTATGCTGATATGGATGGTGTAATGGTTAGCATTACTGCCTCGCAGCGCTGAAGTCCTGGGTTCAATTCATAGGGCAGTATTCAATGTGGATTTTGGCGATGTGCAGCGAATCCTGTTTAGGATTCGCTGCACATTCGCCACTGGTCGCCGCGTTCCGGAGCCTCGCCGGCTCCGGTATTCAATGAGTCAGGGGCTCGTTGCCCCTGACCGGCGAATTTGAGCTCCTGTGGCGAACGCCGCAGGAAGCCTGAGGACGGTGGCAGGCAGGGAGATGGAAGTCTCCCTGCCTGCCCCAGAATGTTTGGGGGGGGAGGTGGGCTCCCGGGTGCCAGGCAGCACAGGCTGCCCCCCGGGGATGCCAGCAGGGGACCGCGTATATTCACTACACCCGATCATGAATATGTAATGATCGGGTGAAGTGAATATATGAATATCTAATGAGCGGCTCGGCTCCGGCCCCCTGCTGGCTGCTCTGTGTAAAAAAAATAATAAAATAAAATAAATATTTGTTTTAAAATTAAATATATATTCATGTGCTTACAGCACATGAATAAAAATAGCATGCCCCTCCTCAGAATAAAATTCCAGATTTTTTGACACCAATTGTAAAAAACAAAACACTTTATTTTAAAATATGAGGATGAGGAACTGCTGCATCTAAAACGGGCAAGACCAGGTCAGGATGCAACATGAGATTTCCAAATAAAAAAACTGCGCCCTGGTCCATTTCATGGTGCAGGTTTACCCATGAATACAGGGTGCCCAACATACAGGACCTCTGTTTTACAGAAGCAGGACAAGTGGAGGTGGGCCCTGGACATAGACAAAACATCAGAACTCAGGAATGTGAATAAGTATGGCAACATGAAATGTATCTTTTCAAGATGGCTGAGGAACACTGCAAGAGTTGCAGGAAAGGAGGAGGATGAGCAGCACTGGCCAACTACAAAGAGTCCAAGGAGTAGTTGAAAATATGATTCCTCCATATGAGCTCCTAGGAGATCATGTAGTAGACACGGACCATCCAGCGTCTATACTTCATCCTGGTAATATAAATGTAAAAATGTTCCATTTTAACTGTAACAATCTCTGTGATGATATGAGCAGTGGTGTAGCTAGGTTCCACGGTGCCCGGAGCAAGAGCATGTTTCGCGCCCCCCCCATTTTTGTAGTAGGTGGGACCCTTGCACGGCAAAAAGGGGGCACGGAATAGCATTATAACACACACCGTAATGCCCATTGCACATTTTAGCGAACTTTGTAATACCCATTACACATAAAGCCACATGCCGTAATTACATACTATATAACACACCGTAATGCCCGTTACATACTATATGACACACCGTAATGCCCGTTACATACTATATAACACACCGTAATGCCCGTTACATACTATATAACACACCGTAATGCCCGTTACATACTATATAACACACCGCAATGCCCACTACATACTATATAACACACCGTAATGCCCATTACATGCTATATAACACAACGTAATGCCCGTTACATACTATATAACACACCGTAATGCCCATGACATACTATATAACACACCGTAATGCCCATTACATACTATATAACACACCGTAATGCCCATTACATACTATATAACACACTGTAATGCCCATTACATACTATATAACACAACGTAATGACCATTACATACTATATAACACACTGTAATGCCCATTACATACTATATAACACAACGTAATGCCCATTACATACTATATAACACACCGTAATGCCCATTACATACTATATAACACAACGTAATGCCCATTACATACTATATAACACACCGTAATGCCCATTACATACTATATAACACAACGTAATGCCCATTACATACTATATAACACACCGTAATGCCCATTACATACTATATAACACACCGTAATGCCCATTACATACTATATAACACACCGTAATGCCCATTACATACTATATAACACACCCCATTACGTACTATATAACATACCGTAATCCCCATTACATACTATATAACACACCGTAATGCCCATTACATGCTATATAACACACCGCAATGCCCGTTACATACTATATAACACACCGTAATGCCAGTTACATACTATATAACACACCGTAATGCCCAATACATACTATATAACACACCGTAATGCCCATTACATACTATATAACACACCCCATTACATACTATATAACACACCGTAATCCCCATTACATACTATATAACACACCGTAATCCCCATTACATACTATATAACACACCGTAATGCCCATTACATACTATATAACACACCGTAATGCCCATTACATGCTATATAACACACCGTAATGCCCGTTACATACTATATAACACACCGTAATGCCCGTTACATACTATATAACACACCGTAATGCCCGTTACATACTATATAACACACCGTAATGCCCATTACATACTATATAACACACCGTAATGCCCATGAAATACTATATAACACACCCCATTACATACTATATAACACACCGTAATCCCCATTACATACTATATAACACACCATAATGCCCATTACATGCTATATAACACACCATAATGCCCATTACATACTATATAACACACCATGATGCCCATTACATACTATATAACACACCGTAATGCCCATTACATACTATATAACACACCGTAATGCCCATGACATACTATATAACACACCCCATTACATACTATATAACACACCGTAATCCCCATTACATACTATAACACACCGTAATCCCCATTACATAATATAACACACCGTAATGCCCATTACATGCTATATAACACACCGTAATGCCCGCTACATACTATATAACACACCATGATGCCCATTACATACTATATAACACACCGTAATGCCCAATACATACTATATAACACACCGTAATGCCCATTACATACTATATAACACACCGTAATGTCCAATACATACTATATAACACACCGTAATGCCCATTACATACTATATAACACACCGTAATGCCCATTACATACTATATAACGCACCCCATTACATACTATATAACACATCGTAATCCCCATTACATACTATATAACACACCGTAATGCCCATTACATGCTATATAACACACCGTAATGCCCATTACATGCTATATAACACAACGTAATGCCCATTACATACTATATAACACACCGTAATGCCCATTGCATACTATATAACACACCGTAATGCCCATTACATACTATATAACACACCGTAATGCCCATTACATACTATATAACACACCGTAATGCCCATTACATACTATATAACACACCGTAATGCCCATTACATACTATATAACACACCGTAATGCCCATTACATACTATATAACACACCGTAATGCCCATTACATACTATATAACACACCGTAATGCCCATTACATACTATATAACAAACCGTAATGCCCATTACACATTTGTCACATAAGTGCCACTTACCTACATGCTCATTGCTAGGAACTTCATGCTCTATGCCAGGGGCTTCATGCTCATTGCCAATGGGGACTGTCCTTGCTCGTTGCCAAGGGGGACTGACCTTGCTCGTGGCTAAGAGGACTGACCTTGCTCGTTGCCAAGCTGAGCCACAGCTCAAGTCTCCCGCTGGACTGCTATCCAATAGGCGCTCGCAGTCCAGCAGCCACCAATGCTGCTTCTGATTGTGCTCCGCCGTAGCTACGCCTCTGGTTACATGAGATGTGTGAGTGCATGTGCATACAGTATATCATGGATTGCACACAAGATGACAAGGACACAACTGTATGTCAAAAACCTACTGCACATGTTTTTATACTGTACATTGAAATATCTGCCTTCCGGAATCCTGGCCATACTCCCTTTTACTCTCTACAAAACATGCTAAAAATTAATATGACACATACTAGGTGCCAAATGGCATGCTGGAGGAGACTTGAATCATCAACAATTAAAACAGATTGTGGGTGATCTTCCAAATTATGTATATACAAGCCTACAACATAACAACTGACCTGCTTATGTGGTCATTACTGTCAGGCCTCAATAACACTGAGCTCGTCAGATGCACTAATCAGTAACACATAATGCCTCTCGGACAACTCAAGGGGGCAAGAGCAAGACTCAGAGGAGGAAGTTTGGGAGACGTGATAGAAAGAGTTAGATAGTAATAGAAAGAGATACAGTTAGGAGACACGGACAGAAAGAGAGATCGGGGGAAGTTAGGTGGGGAGATAGATGGTCGGATAGAGGGAGTAGGAAAGATTAGGTGGAGATAGGGTGGGTGGAGAACAGGAAGGAAGAAAGGTCGATTGAAACGGTTGACTCTAGAACCGTGATGGCTAACCTATGGCTAACCGGAGGCAGGGATTCGGCGCCATGACGTCATGGCGCCGCATCCCTGCCTCCGGCGTCCCAACCCGGCGCATGTGTAGTGAGAGCGCGTGCCGGATTTTTACTTACCCCACTACACTGATTGATGCCGGGCACAGCGGGGAGCGGGCGAGCAGGGCGGGGGAGCTCCGGCGCCAGGTGACATGTCGCCGCCCGGAGCTTGTGCTCCGCCGTAGCTACGCCTCTGGATATGAGTGGATTTGAACAAATCAACCATTTTTTTTATTTAGGAAGGCCATTTGTACGTTATTTAAAGATTAATTTTGACTGTATAATGCATTACGTGTTTTTAAAGAATAATAACTTTGAAGAATAAAGTGATTTTTTTGTCACCACAGCAGCTGTGCATCAGTGTACAGCTTCACTGAAGAGGCAACCGCAAGAGACAGACACAGAAAGCCCCACAACAGGCAGCTACCACCAGTCCAGCATACATAGTGCTTCACTTGTAAACCCCCCAAGACATAGGGGGAAATTTACTAAAATGAATTCGTAAAAAATAGGTGTATTCGTAGGCAGAAATACACCTATTTTTTACACATTTATATTTTCGGGATTTACTATCCCAAAAAATACAGCAATTCGTATTCCTAAAGATGGGACATTCGTATTTGTATTTACAAATACGAATGTCTACACCATCGATAGAATATGACTATTTTTTTTACTGTGGAACTACAAGACCCAGCGGGCCCTTTAATGCCCCGCAGGCTGGGACTTGTGGTTCTCCAAGTCCCAGCTTGCGGGGGAGGCTTGCTGGGACTCATAGTTCCACAGTTTAAAACAATAGTTTATTCATCTTTTTTTTACACCAAGATCAGCCCGGTGGCCACCGCACAGGGCCACTGGGGACAGCACCAGGCTTCAGCCTGGTCAGGTAAGTCCTGGAGGGGGGGGGACCCCTTTATTGGGGGGGTCCCCACTCCTCCAGGGCCCCTGACCAGGCTGACTGGTCAGAGGGCTGAATGCTTTGTATAAAAAGTCTCCCCCCCGCTGTGGCATTACCCTGCTGGCTGGTTTGGCCTGGGGCTGGTTCTTAAAATACGGGGATCCCCTAGTCATTTTGTCCCCTGTATTTTGGGAACCAGCCCCGGACCTAGAGCCTGGGGCTGGTTGTTAAAAATCGGGGAACCCCTATTTGTCGGGTTTCCTGACAAATAGCTCTTTCAGCCTGGTGCTGGTTGCGGCTGTGGGGGAGACCCCACGCCGTTTTTTTTTATTTATTTATTTTTCTAGTTTTTTACACTGAAGCCTGCATGGATCTGACTGATCAGTACCATCAACCCTCATCATAGCAGTCATCGTTTTGGTGCCCCTACCCGCAATATTTTAAATAGAAACAGTGCACTTATTTGGTGTGCAGCCCAAACAGGGGTTTGTTCTTGCTGGGAAGGAGCATGGCCACACAATAGTACCCCCAATTCAAATTATGCCACACAGTAGTGCAACTTTATTCACATTATATCATATAATATAAGATATTCTTCACTGGAGAAAACCCTGTGAATCTGAACCAAGGGTTGTAAACATGTCTAGATTTCCATTTTTCTACGCTGCCTATTCTTTTCCAAAAACCCAGTTCTATTGCCTGAATCTCCATCATATAGTGTATAGCAGAGGTTCTATAACATGGTCCTCAAGGCATCCTAATGCCTGGTACACACCAGGATGACTAGGGCCCGATCCCCTCAATCTAGATCCAATTCCGACCAATTGGATGTAGATTGTGTGGTGATTGGGCCATTTTCTGTCCTGGTGTGGACCGATACCGTTCTGATGCGTGGTCCCGTGGGTCGGTCGGCCGTTATTCAGATCCTACCTGCTGCAGGTAGGATCTGAATAACGACCATACTGCCGGGTGCGGGTCGCCATCAGATCGGACCCGCTCACCGTGCACATCGTGAGCGGGTCGTGCCCCGCCGCATCATCATGAGCGGGTCTGAAGAAACACTGACGACCCGCTCACAATGTGCATCGTGAGTGGGTCGTCGTGGTGTGTACCCCACATAACAGTCCAAGTTTTGAATATATCCATGCTTGGCCACTGGTGAAATAATTAGCCTCTTATGCCGTGCTCACACTGCTTGTGTGAAATACCCGGCTTTTATATGGCATTTTAATGCCGGACAAGAGAATCTGAGGGTATGGAAGAAACTCCTAAGAGATCTCCAAAAAAACCCACAGAACCCGGCGCTTTAAATAATGATAAATATCTAAATAATTTTTTTTTTGTGGTAAATTATAAAAAATATATAGACCAGGTTTTGGCTGCAGCAGGGGCAAGTGGGTCTGCTTGTGACTCACTGAGAAACTAGACAAAAGAAGGTTTTTTTGCACTTGCGCTGCCAAAAACTGGTTTTTAAATCACCTGCGATCCACACGGAACAGAAGGACACCAGGGCACAATAAGTGTAGCAAAATTTTTATATATAAGAAAAAGACATATAATACACAAATAGACATATAATAAAATTATGTATATATAAAAATATATAATATGTAGGCAGATACCATATATTCAAAAGCAAGGGTTACTCATATGCAAATGAGATCCCAGGAGGCAGGAATGGGTTAAAAATGGCCAGCAGCACCAAATGGGTCATATAGGCCCTTATTCTGATCGGTGCGGATATATCCGCGTGCGTTCGGTCCGCCGATGTTTTGTGTCTGCGCATGTGCAGAGGCGTCTCTGCGCATGTGCGAGCGGGGCGTACGGCCAAATTCCGCATGATATGTGAACACTCCGAACAGGGGGTGGAGAGGGGCGTGAAGGGCTATTTGGGCTCATTACCATATGCATACGCCCCGCGTTTCATGGGAGTTCCCATGAAAACGCTGGGCGTACGTATGGTAATGCGGCCGTGACGCACGTGTAGGGGGCGGACACATGACATCGCCGGATGTCAGCTGCCCGCCCAGATCTCTGCTTTTGCACGGAAAAATGTCCGTGTGGTCTGAGGTTGTGGGTGCTGGTGGAGCACTCGGTCCTGCATTCGATGGTCTGCGACCATCGAATGATTGGGGAGGTTCCCTTAGATGGAGGAGGCGTATTCCGTGAAAAATACACGTGCGGTCCGTTCGGACAGCTTCTTACCGCATACGGACGGAGTTGGCGATCCGTATGGAAGGCGGGGTTTCGCACGCACATCGGCTCCGGCCGCACCGATCAGAATAAGGGCCATAGTCCGCAAGTAAGCGTATCAGCACAGTTAGTATATAGTAGCACCAGCCAGATGATAAATAGCAGGGATGAATGGGTTAATGAAGGAATGGAAAAGGATTTTAGTAAGCCAGAAATATTTGAAGCAGTTTGTTAGAATGGAAGCTCAATGCGGTGTACCTGGTTTAGCGCTTGTAAGATGTAAGATGGCGGTGGGCTCTACCCGCTGTAGATGGTGACTGGCGTCCTTTAATCTCCAAAGATGAGGCTGTCGGGCCGGGCGCGTTTCGTTCCCTAGCAACGGGAACTTTTTAAAGACGAATTCGTCTTGAAAAAGTTCCCGTTGCTAGGGAACGAAACGCGTCGACGTCATATCCACCAGCACACTAAACTACGTGAGAGGTCACGTTCACAGCATCACTGATCAAGCGCCTAGCTGTGCACACTCCGGCTTCCAGCTACAAACCCCCACCCGGCATACAAAGCCGCTACTACCAACAGACCGGCTTACGGCCCGACAGCCTCATCTTTGGAGATTAAAGGACGCCAGTCACCATCTACAGCGGGTAGAGCCTACCGCCATCTGGACTCCCCGCCCCTCCACCTCAAAACATCAAGGAGGGTGAGCATACCTTAAGGAAAGTCTCTGCGTTACCTGACCTCATATCACCTGGCGTTACAAGCGCTAAACCAGGTACACCGCATTGAGCTTCCATTCTAACAAACTGCTTCAAATATTTCTGGCTTACTAAAATCCTGCTCCATTCCTTCATTAACCCATTCATCCCTGCTATTTATCATCTGGCTGGTGCTACTATATACTAACTGTGCTGATACGCTTACTTGCGGACTATGGGCCTTATTTTGGTTCACTCTTTCTGACAAAATCATTCTTAGATGGACAAAACCATGTGCACTGCAGGGGGGCAGATGTAAAATGTGCAGAGAGAATTAGATTTGGGTGAGTTATTTTGTTTCTGTGCAGGGTAAATACTGGCTGCTTTATTTTTACACTGCAATATAGATCTCACTTTGAAGTAAAACCCCACCCAAATCTAATTCTCTCTGCACAAGTAACATCTGCCCCACCTGTAGTGCACATGGTTTTGTCCATCTAAGAAGGATTTTGTCAGAAAGAGTGAACCAAAATAAGGCCCTATATGACCCATTTGGTGCTGCTGGCCATTTTTAACCCATTCCTGCCTCCTGGGATCTCATTTGCATATGAGTAACCCTTGCTTTTGAATATATGGTATCTGCCTACATATTATATATTTTTATATATACATAATTTTATTATATGTCTATTTGTGTAATATATGTCTTTTTCTTATATATAAAAATTTTGCTACACTTATTGTGCCCTGGTGTCCTTCTGTTCAGTGTGGATCGCAGGTGATTTAAAAACCAGTTTTTGGCAGCGCAAGTGCAAAAAAATCTTTTTTTAATGCCGGAAACTGCAGCGCTGTACCCCGTTCTCAATGCTAAGGTAAATTCCCGGGTGAAGCAGTTCTACCAAGTAATTTGCCTTTTAACACAAGTTTATTTGCAGTGAATTCCTGGGTCTTAAACCCGGGTAAAAAGCAGGGTTGGAGACCCGGGAATTTCAACACGGGTTGACCCCTTTACACTGATAAAATCCCATGTTAAAAGGCAAATTACCAAGTCGACATGCTAGACCTCGGAATTTGCCTAGCAGTGAGATCGGGGTATCAGTGATTTGATTTTACCATCTGTGCTGACCCATGGACTGTTGGGGTGTCTTGAGGGTCATGCTTGGGAACCTCTGACATATAACATAAATACATGTATTTTACCAATACTAAATCATGCTGCACACCCAGCAGTACTGTAGATTTATATAACGTATGTCGCAAAAATAAAAAATATAGCATTACTAAACAATGGCTCTAAGAATGGGTGTGGATTATTAGATAGAAAGGACCAAATGTAATAGGGTGTGAGAATCAGAAAATGAGAGATTTTAGGAGAGTTCTCCCATTTTTTTAAAGCAGCAATCATTTACATGGCAAAATCCACCTGGGTCTGCAGTTTAAATAAATGAGTGCCGCTTTAAAAAAAAAAGTGAAAACTCTCCTAAAATCTCCCACTTTCTGATTCTCACACCCTATTACATTTAGCCCATAGTGTCTAGATAGACAGTTAATAGTTCTACACCATAAGGTCAACATGCTATAGGTCAAAAGGGTTAAAATGTTGACATCGAAAAGGTCGAAAGGGTCAAAAGGTTGATGTGAAAAAGGATGACATATTATATGCTTTTTTGCAGTGTCAATGTTAAAGCCTGCCAACATGGACCCCCACTTAGTCTAATGCGTGCCCTCGTATGGCTCGCTTCGTTCAGCACACTTTACCGTTCTCAATTGTGGTCCAAATGGATAGGAAGTATGGAAAATCACCCCCCCACCCCCACCCCCCACCAAAATAAGTGAAAAACTCATGTTGACCTTTTCATGTGTCTACTTTTTTCATGTCAACCTTTTGAGGAGGAGGGAAGAGCGTACTGATTACCTGGGCCTGATGGAGGGGCCCGACAAGACCTGGGTCCATTGTTATGTGCTCTATATAAAGATTTACCTCCACTGTGGTGTCTTAAAGCTATTCAGATTAAACAAATATTATTCTGACACCCCAAAACCTGTACAATTCTTCATTGGCTGCAGTTTGGCAATATTTGAAACTCTTGTGAAATATTTATATATTCATTTTTCTACATTTATATTTATTATTATAATTATTATTATCTTCATCATCATCATCATCCTCCTCCTAGCAGCTGGCTTGTAGTTTTTGCAAACATATTATTTTGCAATACATTAGGGAAAATAATTCTCTACTGACAGTTAAATACCCATCTCAAACATATGCTTTGTAACAGTGCCACCTAGTGGTCATAACGATAACGGTCATACTTTTAGTCAAACGATATGCCGGATACAATCTGTTTCCTCTGCACTGCATATGCACATTGCCTTAACTTGATACGACTAGTGATATCACTAGTGTGGAAACACAAGTTTTAACTGCTTTATTACAAGTGGCATGACCCATATTTAGGAGATCATTTTTGCACAATTCAATTATATAATTTCTTGAACGTTAACAGAAATAGCTACATAAAATAAACCTAAAATCTAAATGGAGAAAATCATAAAAGAATTCTAGTCAGATCGCTTAGAAAATGGGGCTGAAATTGTCCTGTGTGTATGTCCCTTTATTTTAATAGTAAATACAGCTTTCACTTGTATCTAAACCAATGCACAGAATGCAGTGTGGAAATAATACACTGCTTCAATGTTCAGAGAGTATGAGAGGCCAATGTAAAAGTATCCTTTATGTCTCAATATGTAGCAGTTTATAGCAGGGCGTGTGTTTACCTCAGTAATTCCTTATATCGCAGTATATAAGATGTCTTTTTCCTGAAAGAACACGAAGGGGAGACAGAAAAGTGACTGTTTTTAGCGCACAAATGATTATTATTATTATAATAATAATAAGTGTTTTGCAGCGCCGTACAAACGAACAGTACAGGGAGACAAATCAGTATTACATTGAATAAATAACAAAAATAGAGTACAGGTAAAGAGCGCCACAGTTCAATACACATTACAGCTTAAATATAAGTAGTGAGGACTCAATAAACATACTACTAGAGGCTTGTGGCCAATAATGGAGTTGAGTATATGCGGACAGAAATGGTCACTGAGTATGGGAGAGCTGTGAGTAAAATGTGAAGAGAAGAGGGCTTTGACAACAGGAGGGAAGAGGGCCCTGCTCTGAGGAGTTAACAATCTGATGAATGATGATGAATGTTAAAAAATAACTTTTAATAATTACTTATCAAATTTATTAAAAGTTATTTTTTAACATTCCTCATCATTTGTGTGCCAAAACAGACACTTTCCTGTCTTCTTTTCATGTTCTTCCAATCTAAATGTCTGAGGCTGCACCCCTTAACAAAATTTATAAAAAAACAAACAAACCTTTTTGACTATCATTAAAAAGATGCATCTATTTTCTTCCTAATTTATTACTTATTCAATAAGTCCTGGTGCGATTGTTTCCTATGCGTGTCCACATCTATTTTTCCTGCAAGCGCTGACATTATCCTCTTGGATTAGGGCAGTGGTTCCCAAACTTTTTGGAAACACTGCCCCCTAGAGCAGTGGTTCCCAACCCTGGTCCTCAAGTACCCCCAACAGTGCATGTTTTCCAGGTCACCTGGCAGGTGCACTCATTATTCAGGCACATTTGAAAAGATCACAGGTGGGGCTAATTATCTCACCTGTGATTATGGGGTTTATTCTAGTTCATTCTTTCTGACAAAATCCTTCTTAGATGGACAAAACCATGTGCACTGCAGGGGGGCAGATGTAACATGTGCAGAGAGAATTAGATTTGGGTGAGTTATTTTGTTTCTGTGCAGGGAAAATACTGACTGCATGATTTTACACTTCAATATAGATCTCACCTTGAAGAAAAACCCCACCCAAATCTAATTCTCTCTGCACAAGTTACATCTGCCCCACCCGCATTGCACATGGTTTTGTCCATCTAAGAAGGATTTTGTCAGAAAGAATGGACTAGAATAACCCCCTATGTGTGGAGACCTGCAAAACATGCACTGTTGGGGGTACTTCAGGACCAGGGTTGGGAACCACTGCCCTAGAGTATCAGAATAATTTTTCACGGCACCCTAGGCCAAAAGTTTATTTTTGAGAAATTTAGAAAAATATTAAATTAAGTAGATTGCGTTTATATGTCATCTTTAGGTTCAATTATTTGGTGAGGGACAAGATTTGCTTCTTTTTGTCCATATATTTTATGATTGGCAGCCACAAGCTCTGGATATCTCTATTACATTGACTAAAAATAACTTAAAATGGTCTCGAGTGTCTCAAGGAACCTCAGGGTGCCACGGCACACAGTTTTGGAACCCCTGAAATTAAGGGCACAAAAACTATCATCTTGGTATCAATATTTCCTTAAAGTGTGGAGCCCATTAAAAGTGTCCCCTTTGTACCCTACTTCCACCATACAATAAAAAGTATTTTTGATTTCCTTACTATACAATATCATTCCTTCATCAAAATCATTAACTACTTTAGATTCAAGACAACAATCCCATTTAATATAATTTTACTTTTTACATTATTTAACTTCATAATCCCCATTATTAATTAGCCCCAATATCATAAATTAATTACATACAGTATCATTAAAATCCTTAATACTAATTGACCCCTCTTCCAACCATAAACTAATAAACTATGGGCCAATTCAGGTTTGACCGGAATGGGGCAAAATTGCCGAGGCGTTCACACAGGTAGGGGAGGGAGTGGGGCAGGCAGGAGGTGGCTTCAGTGGAACAGACAATATTTTATGGGCATCCCCGTGCTTGGGGCAGGCGGCTGACATCACATGACGTTGTCATCTGCCCTGTCTTCGGGGATCAGCAGTGGAAATAAAAGTCAGGTACGCTAGCCCAGCTGCGCATGAGCTCTCATGGTAATAGTGAGATTCTGCACGTGCCAAGTGAGCCAGTGATTCCACAAGCTTGCACATTGCTGGTTTCCAATGCCATGGGCTGTAAACTATGTTTACACTTATCAACCCAGTAAAAGTTGGGTACACATTAGCCGATGACCGTTAAAGATATGCATGATAACGATATTATTTAATGTGTATGCACTATATCATTTGTTCAGCTCGAAACAGTTAAAGGGAAATCGCTGGCGATGTTATATCGTTTGCAATTTTACACTAATATCACATATACAAATGATGCAATATAAATAGGACCAATACCATGAGACATGACAAATACAATATATATATAAAATCGGGTCTGACTGTTTACTTTAGGCCAGATATAACCTGGGGCTTTTGTTGTTCTTTTCCCTTTATATAACATCTCAGGAGTAACGATATTTTAGCAGTGTTGAAGAAACCTTTGTGAATGGCGCCATCTAGTGTTAAAAAGACATACTTGCAACAGAGGAAAGAAAATGTGTTTTCTTTTTGTTTTGTATTTCTTATTTCAATGTTTCATGATTTGTTCTTAGCGCAATCACTCAACTTTTTTTTTACACTGCTAGAAGAAAGCAGAATCCTGCAAATTATCATCATCATCTAGGTGTGCATGAAACATGTGGTTTACTTCAGATGCTTCATCATTTTTGCATGTAGTTTGTAGCAAAAATAATAATGTTTTGAGAAGGGAAAAAATCATGGTGATCTTTTTTTGGGCCTGATTCGGATACAATCCTGATGCTTTACTTATAAAGCTGACGGGAGCTGCGTCTGTGTGGTATCAGAAATTTAGTGGAAAAGCTCCAGTGGTGACTTACAAGGGGCTAGTAATACATGCTAAAATGGTCTGTTTCAGGGGTGTGTCATTGAAAGCAGCTGCATACAAAGATGCACAGCTACATATATAGGAGTCTATAGTCAGACTTAAAAGCTGCACCTGCACTAGGACTGGTGCAGTTTTTGATGGTGCAACCAATGATATTATAGTGTGTATAGATAGTCGAAGAGAATGGTGAAAATGTACTAGGATGAGAGATTCAGAAAGTGAGAGATTTGGTAAGAAATCTCCAGTTTTTTTTAAAAGTGGCAATCATTTACACTTAAAAAAAAAGTTTGATTTTGCAGTGTAAATGATTGCCGCTTTAAAAACAACCTGGAGATTTCTTACCAAATCTCTCACTTTCTGAATCTTTAATCTTAGTAAATTTCACTCAATCTCTCAGTTTTTGTACATTCAGACATGTTTGGGGTAAGGGCTGAAAATTGCATTTCCATATAGATGGCAATATTCTTAGTGAGCTGAATTCAGCCCTTGCCCCGATGGGTGGGTTTTGCGTATGCTTATTTGTGCGCATGTTTAAACCCGACTACGAGCGGCCCCGGCCATTTACATTATCGCTGGGTCGTCCGCAGCAGTGAGGGAGGGGGGCAGTGGAGGTACTCCAACATGGGAACATCCAGCGTTTCATGGGCGTCCCCATCCAAACACTGGGCGTTCCCATGTAAATGAGGGTGGGACGCAGTGTGCCGGGGGCGGGCAGCTGACGTCACATGACATCAACCATACGCCCTATCTTCGTCCTGGCACCCGCAATATAAGCCAGTCTCCACTGATTTATATTTGCAAAGGCAGGGAAAATCATTTGATGGTTGGCGACCATCCCCTTGCATGGTTGCAAGGGGAAACGGCGGTGGGGGCGTGTATTCGCCAGGGTGGCGTCACAAGGACTCGGTCAGCTGCAAGATTTTTTTTTTTTTTGCACAATTTGTTACTGTAATACAATGTTCAACTACTTCATCCATGGAAATGGATTGCAGTGCCTTAAATTCTGGAACAATGCAAAATGTCAGATAATCCTAAATCACCCCTATGTGTGTACTGCCTTCTCTTCTTCTATACATTGATTTTATGAGCTCATCAGATGCTCCCATAAAGTAATCGGCTCATAATAAATTACAGGAGTGCAAGCTCTGGAGTTATTGGTTCAACTCCCTGAATTAAAGATGAAATTCACTATTTTAGTGCTGAACAAAAAGAGGTATGACCAATCATTTTATCAATTCACTAGGACCCAGGGACACTACCAAGGCTACGGAATACTAAGCATTCTCTTATCCTTCTGACAAAACACAGTAGAGTTGTCAATCATTTTTAGCCCTCTACTTCAATGCAACAGAGAACTGTCGCTGCTTGGTTCTTTTCTACCTTAAACTACTAAACATAGTATGAAACGAATGTCCATACTGGATGCCACCAACCCCAAACATGTATTTCAAGATTTGCTTTGTATATTTGTTTTTAAAGTTTCAAATGGTTGAATCATTAAATTGATCATTTACAATATTAGTTTCTAACTTCATTGTGTCAACACTTAACTTATTTTTTATTTTAAAAATGTAATTGAGGTGTAGTGTGATCATAATTTATTGGCAAGGTAACAAAAAACTAAGGCAATTCTGTCAGTATAACAAATTATACAAAATATAAATCATAAATAAATAAAAACAAATACATACACGGCTTAAAATGAAAGTCATGAGATGAAGAATTTCCCATTAATGAGTGGGATGTAAAGAAGTCCGAGTTTGGCAGCCAAGTGGGATGCCGGCAGAACTCAGATGTTTGTTTAAAGGGGCAATCATTTATAAGACAGAGTTTTGCCTTGTAAATGATTGTCCCTTTAAAAAATAAAAAAGTTCAGCCGACATCCCATTCAGCCACCAAACTTTACTTCTTTACATTCCACCCATTTTTCTGTTTTCTTATTTGCATATATATTCATCGCACCATATGGGCCACACAAAGTACTGTAGTAGCAAGGATGAAACACACTTGAAAAATCACTTAATGTGACAAAATAAGGTAGTAACGATAAGAGTTGGGCTCTTTTGAGGTTGTCCAGGTTCCCATGGCACTGGGTAGAGAAAGATGGACATGATTCAGGTTTATATGCAAACTCTATGGTTTACGTACAAATGCAATGTTTGTGGGTCAGTGCATATGCAGAATGAGTCAATGATCATTCACAGTGCACCTTTAACAGTTGCAGCATAGGCAGCAACTGGGGCCTTTCTGCCAAACGGGTATGCTGGGACTTCTACCACTTACATATCGCTAACCCTGGTCACATCGAACCTGTGTCACCCATTACACACACTGTGACCCAGGTTGCTTGGCTGGGGTTATTCAATTTGATGCTTTCACACTACACATCGACCAGGGAATAACCCGGGTTATTTGTGCAATGTGTAAGAGGAGGTATTCCTGCACCTGTCAGAGGGGCTCCAATGGCGTCTTAAGGCCCATACACACTAGAAGATTATCTTCCCAATATGGAAATTTCTGGAAACAAAATTACAATCAACCGTTTGCTCCCAAACAATGGAAATGGACAAAAGCAGTCATCTGTTTAAATTGATTTAACCAATTTGTCTCTAGGACCAATTTTTGACTGTTTTCCATGTTTAGGAGCAAATGGTCAATTGTCATTTGCTCCCAAAAATGTCCAGATATTCATTCCAACCAACTAAATTGGAAAGATAATCTTCTAGTGTGTATGGGCCTTTAGCACGATTTGGCTGCTCATGATTGGATGCTGCGCCTTCAAATGCAGCCCTCAGTTTGCAGGACTTCTTTCCTGCTTCCCTATGGTTTTGCAAACCGTACAAATCTGAATCAGGCCTTATGTCCCATAACTAGAAGCAACCTGTGGTTATGAATATTGTGACAGTAAAATTTCCATTTTGTCCCCCCTTATTGTTACATCCATGACAGTGGTGTTGAACTGGCACTGTCATCCATGCTTAGAGTCAATAGAGTTGCTACTTTAGGTGCAGGGAGTACAGCTGCTATGGGGCCCAGAGCTGGAAGGAGCCCACCTTCTCATTCTACATTATGGGCATGATTCTGGTTCACTCGCAAAAGCAAACTCATTCTTTAATGGTCAAAACCATGTGCACTGCAGGTGGGGAAGATGTAACATGTGGAGAGCTAGATTTAGGAGAGTTATTTTGTTTCTGTGCAGGGTAAATACTGGCTGCTTTATTTTTACACTGCAATATAGATATCAGTTTGAAGTACAAACCCCACCAAAATCTAAAATTACATCTGCCCTCCTGCAGTGCACATGGTTTTGTCAATTAGAGAATGAGTTTGCTTTTGCAAGTGAACCAGAATAAGGCCCTATGTGTGTGTGTGTGTGTGTGTGTGTGTGTGTGATATACATTTATCACCCGTAGTAAATACATACGGCGCCCTTAGTAAATACATATGGGGCATAAATGTTTGCCCTGGACCTAGTCACTGTATAATGGTATAAAACGAAATAGAGGGCACTGTAGTGTGGCACAATCTGAAGTGTAGTCACTCTAGTGTGGCATTATATGAACTAGGAGAAGCACCGTAGTGTGGCATAATATGACACTGGGGGAAATTTACTAAGGGAAAATCGTAAAAAATAGGTGTATTCGTACACAGAAATACACCTCTTTTTTACGAAGTCATATTTTTGGGATTTACTATCCCAAAAATACGTACATTTGTATTTATAAATACGACTGTATACGCCATCAACAGAATACGATTGAGAATCATCATTCAATAGAATAGTGATTCCTAATTTACTAAGCGCCCATATTTTTTTAATATGGCCGCTAATTGCCGGGAAAATACACTTCATTTTACAGGCGTATTTGCCAGGAGCCTGCACGGATCAGTCAGATCCTTGGGTTGGTGGACCAGGATTAATTAATATTAGATATGTGCAATGTAACGGGCAAAAGCAGTGCTAGTGACTGCCAATCATAACATATGTGGACAAACAGGAGCAAATCCTGCCCCTCACCACATAATTGTGACATATAAACACAATGTACATAATTTTATATTTTTTCTTAATTTCTCAATAAGAAATATTTGACCTAGGGGTGCCTTAAAAACATTTTGATGCTCTAGGGTGCCGCGATTCAAAAAAGTTTGGGAACCCCTGCCCTATGGATTGCTTCTGGCCTGTACCGATGGACGGATAACCGCTACCTACGGACTCAAGATAGGCAAGTATCAGTGTGTGTGGGCTCTATATGGAATAAAGTTTTATTTTTCTGGTGTGTCAGTGTATTTAACTATTTGTATTGCTGTGGAACTACAAGTTCCAGCGGGCCCTTTAATGCCCCGCATGCTGGGACTTGTGGTTCTCCAAGTCGGTCAGGGTGTAATTTTTTAGCCGCGGGACCTTATTTAATAAGTATCCCCGGCTGTGACATTACCCTGCTGGCTGGGTGGGCTTGGTGCTGGTTCTTACAATACGGGGGACTCCTAGTCATTTTGTCCCCTGTATTTTGGGAACCAGGACCGGCCCTTGGGCCTGATGCTGGTTTTAAAAAAAAAAAATCAGTTGAACTCTAGTCTTTTTATCCCCCTGATTTTGTTACAACCAGGACCGGCCCACGGTCGTAACCAGCCCCAGGCTCACACGGATCTGACTAATCCGTGCGGGCTGCCTATACAAATTCGCATTTAGCGGCCGTATATACGAATTCATATGGCATCGGTAAATACAAATCAGGCCTATTTGACTGCTTTGTAAATTTCCCTCCGGAATACTAATTTGCATACGGCTATAACAGTTGTATGCATTCGTATTAAGAATACGAAAAATTGTATTCATGTTCTTAGTAAATTTCTCCACTGTGTGAATTGCATAAGTGTATTGGCATCCCTACATTCTGTGTTTTGGCAATGCACAGTCACCCGGCAGAACAAGGAGTCAGTGGCTGGTTGCTGGAATAAAGTCAGATGGGTCAAGGCAAGTGTGTTAAATGGCAACGGAGGCTGGTGTCCCTAACTACCCTACAATCTGAAATGATGTGAACTGGGTTCCAATGTATAGACATAGCCTAATCAATTGGTCAACACACATACAGTCGACACAAGTTTTTTGGGTTTCTTACAGGTTTTCCAACTTTTGCTAAATTTACATCCACATGAAATAGTAACTTGTGGCAAGAAGAGCAGTAGTGGCACAAACCACCTTGCCCAAAGCAAGTGTACACGTTACAATAATTGACATGTATAAACATACAAAATGCCACCCAAACAACTTGTCAACCATGTGTATGTTGACCATTGTCATGTCGAGATTTTGTACAAGTTTACTTTATCCACTGGCAACTTTGATCGGTCAAACTTTTGTCCATATCTCCCTATTGCATGTCTACTATGTGGGGTCGACCTAACGACTGTCCATCTAACTACCATAGATCTTGTACAGCACACACCTGAACTAAGGTGCTATAACGGCTCAGAAAATAAACCAGGGCACTACTATGGGGAATAACATTCACCAAGGTTCAGAAAATGAACTAGGGCACTATTATCTTTCACTAGAAGCATGGAGGCCCTGACAAAATATTATGTGCCCCCCCCCCCCCCCAAAGTTTTCACTATGCTCCTGCTTAAATATTGTAGCAAAGTGCCTTTTTTCTGTGTAACTGCAACCAGCCATGTTTTTTCTTGTACCAAACAGTGACTCGGATCAGAGGTGGACGATACGCCGATGTTTGCATAATTGAGTAATCTTTTACTGTGCATACATCTGAGTCACATCGCACATGCGCCACCATTGGTTATCAATGCTGGTTCCAATGTGGGTTTATTGGCGGAAAGGGGGGTGGGGGGGCTAATCTTACAGTCGGGTCCTAAAAAAAATTCTGGACATGCCGTAGCAAGTACTACATCTTTATACTCCGTTGCATTGAACCCAGTGGCTTGGTTCCATACAGACTTTCTGAGAAAACATGTGGTTGCTCAGTTCAAAAGTACGAATGATATCCTGGCCGATGGTGCATCTTTGTATGAGGCACTGGCAGCCTCTGTGTAAATTCTAGTCCTTTATACATTAGCATATTTTTGCAGTGCTGATGCATACAAAGATGCAGTGACAACAGGATTAGCATCCACTTCTGAATCAGGCTATCTTCGATAACCTCTCTTGTAACTAGATCTGATGATTAAATAATTGTAAGTGGGTATAACTTGTTTTTTTTTTCCTACAGGCAGAACACTTTCACTTGTATGTAGTAACCTACTAATGAAACTGCAGGGTGCTCGGGTGTTGCCATGACATTGCAGTCATGTGGAGATGTATAGTTAACCTGTTTACGGATTTTGTATGTTCTTAGATGTGCCAGCAGGCCTTTATTGTCTGGGCATGCTGGCACTTCATGTTCCACAAACGCCATCACACCAGGGCATGCTTGCTAGGACTTGTAGATTGCCTGTAAAGAAGAATAGGGTAATCCTTTCCAGTTTATTCAGCCCTTTATGGATTTGGAAATAGGGGTTCCCCATGCCTCCCCTTCTATTTTCTAATGCCAGCCCAGGCCGAATGATCCAGAGCCTCTCTGAAGCAGACCTAAAATGAGGGCCTGATAACACTGGAGTATTCTGATGTGGGCATAGGCACTGGCAGGATTTAGACATTTTCCGTTACTCATAATTTAACGGACAAAGAATGGCTAAAAAACAGATGAACCAGATCAGTTAATGCTTTAAATGAGTGAATTTGAGTCTCAATGTTTTGCACTCAAATAAAAAAAACCACAATGTACATAATATTATACAATCACCGTGTTCTGCGGTAAATAGAATTTTTTTCTGGTTGACAGTTTTCGATATTACTGCTTGAATTAATTCTCTACTCCGTTATGACTCTGGCACAGGGTAAGTGCAACAGGTTATTAAATATATGTATTAAGATATATTTTTTTATTTTGATAACGGATATATACACATTGTTACATATATGATTTTATTATTTAATGCGTATATTAATGTTTGATACTTATTAACTTTCCATTTCAATGTGTATTAGCATAAAAACTAAATTTACAATACAATGTTAGTCATATGATTTAAATTTTCTAGTAAACTATTGAATATTCCAAGATATTCCATAGAAGCTGCTAATTAAACTATAGACCAGTAATTATTTAATTGCACCTGATTTTGTTGTATTTTAGCATTGTGATTTTTTTTAAAGAGGTTTCTAATATTTGTAATCTATTTTCTCCCTAAAAACACACACACACACACACACACACACACACAAAAAAAACCGACCGTACACAGAAAGGCTAAATAAAAAAATAATTTATTTCTTATATAAAAACAAAAAATAGCAGAGAAAATACAAAGCTGGACATAAAATGTACAATTTTATATCTTAAATAAATAAACACAATCATAATTTAGTATTTTATTGTAAAATATAAAAAATATTTTATAAAATATATCTACAACTTGTAGAAAAAGATACATTAACATACTTGTGTAGCAGCATTTAGTTCGTTAGTGTAGTAAGAATGTACGAATGTTCAAAAATGAAAAGAAAATTGCAGATATAAATCAAAGTTTAGTAGCATATTTTCTTAGGAATGTCAACAAATAAACAATTTACATTTAAATCATTTAACTGTTGTAAAACATGTCTAGGTTAGGAAGGATCACATTGAGAATTGGTTTAAACACAAATTCATTGTTGCCCATGTGAATTTGAAGAGAAAAAAAAAATATCAGGGTGATGTTGACTAAGTCAGCAGGATGACGAAAAACAGATCTGTTCAGCCAGTCACCTACAAACAAACACTGATGTTAATAAACGTTAGCATTTTCTCCTTCAGCAGCTGCATGAAATAAAAATTGTTAGATGGAAGAAAAATGTTATTTTCTGCTTTACAACAGGAGGCCCACTTGCTTCACTCAAAAGATGAACGCCATGAGTAAAAGAAAGAAAGGTGAAATTAGCGCTATAAAAGGGAAAAAAACCTGCTGGGAAAAGGTAATTTAGTAGTGTCTTCAGGTAACCAATGCTGTAAAAAAAAGTTTTATAATAATTACAAAATATTTAATATCAGTGAAGTGAGTACGAATCTTGTCAAATTAACTGGAATAGAACCATTATGGTTAGTAAGGTCATTTGCAGCACAAATCACATTTAAAACAGCAATAAAAGTGGACACACTGAATAGGTTGTAACCTAGTTATTAGCCTACACACCTGTGGAACAACAAACATCACTCGTAGACTTACAATATTGAATGTCTATTATAATTCTTTAAAAAAAATGATCCTTCCCAACCATATTATACCTGAGTTAGAAAAATACAAATGGATCCAATCTGAATCAAATTTATAGATGAGAAACCATCTGGTATATGCATCACGAACAAAGTCCTAATATCTGAACATGTACTGTAATTAGGGAGGTGATCACATTACACAAAAAATCCATAGGATTAATATACATATTACAACTATCCCGCAACTGGATTCCTATTCACATTAAAATGCAAAAAAAATATTGTAGCATACAAAAATAATATTTCTGATATTAAACCTGTCATGAAAAACAAAAATAAGGTTAAGTAAAACATCTAAGATACTTTAAAAGAAAAAAAAAATTGTGACATTTTTGGTGCACAGAAATTTAAATTCACAAATTTATAAGATGATTTGCAAAATTTACCTCTGTATTAAGTGCATTATAACCTATGAAGCTGCAACACTAAGTGTTACCTGCATTTGAGAATTGCAGAATCATTGTTATAATAAATATAGAGCATATGCCAACGAGTTTCCCAAATTCTACTTTAGTGAACAATGGAGGAAGCAATGGCTACTATTTACTTTAAAAAGCTCCCTTATATGTATGTGCTTGAGATCGCAGCTCACAAGATAGGTTAAGCTACATGCACTTGGAGTGTTTCCACTGTACAACTTAGGCATTCCCAAACAAACCATTAAACCATCACTTTGCTAAGGATTCATATATGTCCATAGACTGGAAAGTGTAGTGGGGCAATGACTTAAATAAGTTGTGTGTACACATGGACATTAGGCATACAGTTGTGTAATTTGCCCAGATTGCTGAAAAGCATAATGTTTACATGAGCACAGATATCTGTCTGGTGCACACGGATCTACCAGCATTGGCCGGTGAATAGTATTTGTTTATTTCTACACTAACAAGTAGCCATAAGGTATTATTTGCAATTCATCTTATGAACATGGAGTTAAAAAAAAAAAAAAAAGCCACACTTGGGACAAATTTAGAGAAAAAATAAATTAAAAAACTACTGCACCAATCATAAAAGTTAACTATATGGAAAGTGAAATAAATATGTCCCCTTATTCTGAATATAAGTGAGCGGAAAGTATCTTTCAAAGTAGTGTAGTAGATTGGAAAAGAAAAAAAATCACACACGCTTGGGAGAAAAAGAAAAAGTACCAATCAGAAAAGTTAGCTATATAAAAAGTGCTTCGAATAACGATGTCATCTTTTCCTGAATATAAGTGAGTAAAAAGTATCTTTTAAGCAGTGTAATATATATATATATATATATATATATATATATATATACCTGGAAAAAACACCCATACAATATGCCCTATTGCTTAGTATTTTAAGCAAGGTGCTATCCTTATTAAACAATACTTTACCCATTGTTAATCTCAACTCCATGGGCCAAATGTAATAGGGTGGGAGAGTGCTCCTATTTTGTTAAAGCGGCAATCATTTACACAGAAAAAAAATAAACTGGTTTATTTTGCAACGCCATTAATTGGTTGCCACTTAACAAAATGGCTACACTCTCCCAAATTCTCTCACTTTCTGATATTCACACCCTATTACATTTGGCCACACATGTTCACGAAAGTTTAAATCTAAGTATTTCCAGACAGAGCAAGGAATTAAACCCTTATGGTACACACCTTCACTAACGTAAAAAAAAAATATATATATAAATAATATATATAGTATAGATCGCAATCATGTTTTCAATACTTACACTCTGATTGTAAACTAGATAACAAAGTACTATTTCATATTAAGTATATAAGGGATTTAGAATCTGTTCAGGTATTCTCCATGGTGGAGAAGTATTTCAAGCAAGTGGAAAAGTTTGTAGATGTGTTGAGCTCCGGACTACATATTTAACAAATATAAATGCAAAAGTGACAACACTGAAAACATTTCTTCTGAATTATGGTTGTTTAAATAACAGGTAATTTAGAAAAAGCAATATAGTGCTGCTTCCACTGTGTTTCGAGACCTTTATATGGAGTTTAGAAATATACCGATTTAATTCTTAGAGACCAGCTTAAAAAAATATAATCATTTAGAGACCGTGAAATGCTTTGTAACAATACCTGTTCTAGGATAAGTACAGGCTTCAGTATTCCAATCTTTGCAAATTCATGTAAAATAAGTGTTGCACAAACACAATTGATGTAATTTTTTTAAAGGACCAACTTGCTATAAACATGTTAGTTTATTACAAAAAAACAAAAACATAAACCTGACAAATACCCACCACAAGCTAAAGCCATCTTCAAAGTATTAGAGAACTGAACCATAATGAATTAAATGGGTTACAAAACCACCTGAAATGTATGACACAAAGACAGACTAGCAATCCAGCAAGACTGCAAATTATATATATTAATCTAGAAAGAATAAATGTAGATTGTTAAACAAAGCCTTTCAGGTCCATCTTTTCACTAAGATCCTGAAGTTCCTAAAAGGTTAAAAATAGGAGTTTTGGGCTAAGGCCCGTGCACTTGTGGATAGTTTCTGGTCAAGAAAAAGTTTAACAAGTATTTATATTTTTTTTATGGCATTATCACTAAAAAGAGCATTAATTCAATGAGATCTCAATCATGTAGAAAGTGGTATTACCTGAAGTCTAGTTCCTGATGGCATTGTCCTATAATTCATATATTTACCATTCTTACATTGTGACAGATGAGTAAAAATAAAGAAAAAAATACAAAAAAAGGACCAAAAAAATGTCACAGTAAATGATCCAAAAGACAAATGTTTCATGAAAGTTAAAAATAAAACCTTAACAAAATAGTGGAAAAAAAAAAAAAGTAAATCTTTAGAATGTTTCACTCAATTATGTATAATTAAAAATGTGGGTGATGAACAAATACACTGGTCTGAATAAAATTGTTGACTTACTAATTGTCTTTATAAAATTCAAGGAATACACTGAAACACAAACATACGGAACTAAATTAAAGTTTGCTCAGTAAATTAAAGTCCAAAGGGTAGAGTTGCATTTGTGGAACAATATCTTATTTTAAAAAGTTGTCTTGAGTATATACAAAAGAAAAAAAATTGTGTACACCTGCATTGCAGTTCAAATGTATGAGGAAAGAATACAGATAATGGTTGCACTACATCTTCGAGGGAAATCTGCTTTAATAACTCATCTTAAACCTTTGTAAAGAAAGACACTAACGTCTCTTTACCCTAAACTACCAAAAGTTATTAACTGAATGTATTTTGGAAAATATTACTGGCCAATATGCATGGATATATAGGATATGTAGACAGTATTACTCTACGGTATCAGGACCATGGCTTAACCTGCTTGTTGCTTAAATCTCTATTTAAAACATATTACAGGATTTGGCATCGTCCTTTACTGGATTACGAATATGCTACCGTCAAAGACTGAATCTGTAACCCATAGAACTTTAAAAACCAGCTGAGAATCTATATCCTCAGTGGTTTTTAAAAGATGTAAAAAATCTAAATGGAATTAAAAAAAAAAAAAAAAAAACACAGAACATACCCTCCACCCCCCAACTGATGTAAGTCCTTAAAGCATACTGCAATTTACGGGCTCTTTTCTACCACTACAAAGGATTTCATCTTTATATTTCAATTCAAGTGTGTTTAAGTTGATGCAAGTATAGTACCTGCCAGCATGAGCACGAAGTATCACTGAAATAAATATTAAGCCTTCAGTACCGCCTCTGCCCCGTTCTGAAACATAGCATGTGAACTTAAAAATTAAATATTCTAATGGAAATGTTTGTAGATAGCTGTAGTTAACACACATTTTACAAGTTGCCCCTGTGTGTCTTTTACACATTATATAAAAATAATGTTTTCTAAAAGAGAAAGAATAGGTTAAGGAATATAACAGATACACTGCGTGGCATTGGACCCAGCAGGGAGATCACTTGATTGGACTTGTCACCTAATACATTGCTAGCAACCACTGTGGGGTCTGACCACACGTTTAACCAAATTAATAGGCTGCATACCTCAGAATACTAGTTCAGTCTATACAATGGCTGTTTACGGGTGGCTTTTTCATTTAAAACCCAGAAGCAAAGCATCCTTAGCATACCGTTATCTAAATGTACTCCTCTGCAAGCTGTTCTTGAACTACAAGTCCTATGGTGCATCATGTAACATTCTAGAAAAGGAAGATCTATATAGAAAATGGTTTGAGGGAAATTTCTTAATTTTAAGGGCTCTCCTTAGGCAACTAATAAATGTGTTATGTAAAAAAAGAATACGTAGGAGAAATAACGTCCTAAAATTTGTACCCGGCCATTATCTCTAACAGAAAAAATTTGATGAGCTCTGAGCCTAGACATTTTGTTGAAACAATATGAAGTATTATAAGCCAAATAATAATAAAAAAATGTCTTCTACATGTCACAAGGTTAAAGGCAAAGGCTGCTTCAGTCATTTTAGATGCAGGTTATCTAAATGTGTAATGCTGTGCGAGAACCTATTTCCAGCACATTTCACTAATTAGGCACCAACTGAATGACTAAATAAGCAAAACTAGATGTCTCTCAAGCAGTTAAAATTAACCATATATGGAAAACATCCCAGCAATCAGGTAAGGCCAGCATCCTTTGCTTTCAAATGGAATATATACAAATGCATTTAGCTACTGTGCACTAGATTCAGAATCTAGAACATTAAATCTTCCTCCAATGGTAGATATGCTATCATTGCTATGCGGCTCTATGTGGTAATAGAAACAAATTTTATAAAACCACAAGCATGCAGTTACTGAAGAACAAAATGAACACAAATACTATAATGGTAGCGACAAGTCGATATGTGCTGGAGCATCTATACTATGAGGAATGTTCCGCTAGGACATAGATAATAAAAATAGGCTTACTTAGGAAGCCACCGTTAGGCATTAAGAACCCAATGTTAAGGCTTTCAATTGTTTAACCACAAAGGAATTCAAAAGAACAAAAGGCAGTATTCAATTAGCCTGGTAACTTAAGACGGCTAACTGACTCACCCAGCGCTATCCTAATAACCCCAATGCTGGCTCTTATTGGGGACTATTGTTTTGCATGAAATCAAATTCCCGATAAGCATATTTTGTCCGCAATCAGTTTTTGTATGAAAACTGGACGATAATAACCATCGACAAAAACAAATAAATCACTAAGCATATATTGTTTTTTCCTAACGCAAGAGAAATCACCGTAGTTGCCATGTTCCCATCCACCGATAACTGGAAGACTAAGAAAAGACGGACAAAAAAAAAAAAATCTCTAACGCACTTCAGGAAACACATTCATTATGTCAGGTAACATTTATATAAATAGTATTTGTCCTGGAATTGGTTCCAAATCAAATGGTAAATTGATGTTTGATGCTTAATGTCTTCTAAATGGCCAAAAAGTCCAGGCTAAAGAACCCTATGATGATCTGGTGCGAAGACTCTACAATTATGAAAGAAACAATTTGTTTCTTTCAAAGACATGTCATCTATAACTGCAAAATATTGTATACTGTAAAGAAACATTTAAATATTTCTTTGAAAAACGAAAAACAATAATTTCAATTAAAGGACAAGGATGCTAGTAAAGAGTCTACAATGGGCTTTTAGCAAAGGTTACATTTATCGAAGAGTGACGTTCTAGGTGTGGTCGAAACTAAATGTAAAATCTATTTGTAATCATAAAAAGTCCAGAAGAGAAGCGTAACCATTATCATGTATTCTTTTTCAACACTGTCTCTTGTACTCATTTGTTTCCCCTTCCATGTCGGTAATGAGTCTTTGACACACAAGCAGATTTACATGCAAGGGTCACAACTCAGAAGGAACACAGTAAGAATAGCAAAGATCAACGTAGGTAAATCTGATGAGGAAAAGTTCAACATCACTGTTTCACTCTACGTAACAAATTTGTCCCTCCATTCAGTGCTTTCCGAGAGTCAAGAAATCCAAAATAAAGAGGGATACTGCAGTGTCCAGAAGTCCCTCTCTTCCAGTTGTGTCTCAGACGATGCTGAATGTAACAGCTCAGCTCATTCAGTGACCAGACACACGTTGATGTGTGACAAGTCTATCATGTGCCTGAAATAGTTTATAAGTAGTCATTAGCAGGTGCAATGTATTCTTAGGCTTTACTTCACTAAAACATTAAAAAAGACATACAAGAATATATATTTATGTGCTGTTCATCCAAAATATGCTGAAAGCAAATTAAAACGCATGTCAAAAAAAGATAAAATTATACAATAGAAATAGGAGTACCTGTATATATATCTTTTTAGATTAAAGGAAAAACAAAGCAATACTAGTGCTAGAAAAGAGAAGAAATGCACCCATATTTCAAACAGTAACCCTTGCAGCAAGTCTTTTTAAAGGAATGCTTAATCCTTTGGGCAATGATGCAACAAAACACACATAACAAATCGGTGCCTAGCACAGTTTTTATATCATTTACATTTAAAAATTATAATCTAATTTAATAATCTAATTAAATGTAAATTATAACAAATCGACACCTAGCACAGTTTTTGTGTGTGAGTGGTTTTTTTTAGATTAAAATGGTTTCATGGCTTATATACATAGAACAGCTCCACACACACTAGACGAGAACGTAAAAGATATCACTAAGAAGGTCCCTTCTGAGCGATATCTTTTACATTCTCGTCTAGTGTGTGCACTCCATATTGTCAACTAGCAAGCCGCTCGTAGCAAATGCTTCGAAAGCTAGTAGTTTCACTTGCTGACAACAGACAGTCACTATATATATAAAAAATAAAGAGGGAAAGAGAGAGAGAGAGGGAAAGAGAGAGAGGGAAAAAGAGAGAGATAGAGAGAGATAACCCCCCCCCCCCCCTTCTTTCCCCCCATCTGCTGCACATGCAGGAAAATTTTGGCTATATAGCGTCCCACATGTTTACCAGGTCCCGGTAACATCACTGAACGATAATGTTCAGTGGGTATGCTTAATATTGTTTGCCCGGGAGCTGACAGTAAGACACGGATATTGCTCATAGAGCAGTGGTTCTCAAACTTTTTTAGAGTATCAGAAATATTTTTTATGGCACCCCTAGGCATCGTCTAGACTGTGGGAAATCTCCCATACTAAATTGCTCAGAACTCATCTTTTGCTCAAATCTCCCTGTGCATATAATCCATTAGATATAGGTTCTTCACCAAATTCACAAAAAACAAACACTACCTACTAAAATCTGTGACCATGTAAAAGTAATTGGGTTATCATGTAATTAACCCCTTCCCGACATTTGACGTATATATACGTCATGGTCGGGAAGTACTTCCCGACACATGACGTATATATACGTCATGGCTGAAAACTGTCACTGCGTCTAGAGACGCAGTGACAGAGGGACAATGTCTGCTGTCCCTGACAGCAGACATGTCCCTGCGTGCCCGGGGGGGGCTGCGATGCCGCCCCCCCGTCGCCGATCACTGTGATTGGCTGTTCAGTGTGAACAGCCAATTACAGCGTTTTCTGTGTCACCGGCGAATAACGTTCGCCGGTGACACGGGATCGGAGGTGATTGGTGCTGTAAAGTACAGCACCAATCACCGTGGGGTGTAAGGGTGACACTGGTGTCACCCCACCTCACCCCGCCCGCCCCCAAAGGCCGTGATTGGTTCGTCGGACCGACGGACCAATCACAGCCATGGAGGGGGGTTTAAACTAACGGTGACTGCACTGCAGACGCCATTCCGGTCTGGAATTGCGTGCAGTGTGGTCACCGTGCCTGGCTGCCGCAGTATACTGACCTGATCCGTGCAAACCGTGCAAAATACTTACCTGATCACTGCCTGGATCTTGCTACTTGTGTTGTGCTGTGTTGTGCTGTGTTGTGCTGCTGCAGTTAGCTAGAGAGAGAGAGATAGAGAGAGATAGAGAGAGATAGAGAGAGATAGAGAGAGATAGAGAGGCCTAGTGACAGAGAGTGCTATATTTTGCTGCAGTGTAATAGAGTTATAGATAGAGAGAGAGATAGAGAGAGAGAGATAGAGAGATAGTGACAGATTGTGATATATATTTTTTATATAACTGACTGCTGCCCCCCCTTTTGTGCTGATCACTATATCTGAGGTGATCAGCAACTTTTTTGGGGGTGCAGGGGTTTGCTGCAGTGTCATAGAGTGATAGATAGTGAGAGATAGAGAGATAGAGAGAGAGAGTGATAGAGAGTGCTAAATTTTGTGTCTGCTGCCCCCGCCTTTTGTGCTGATCACTATATCTGAGGTGATCAGCAACTTTTTTGGGGGTGCAGGGGTTTGTAAATTCCTGTCAGTGCTGCAGTGTCATAGAGTGATAGATAGTGAGAGATAGAGAGAGAGAGTGATAGAGAGTGCTAAATTTTGTGTCTGCTGCCCCCGCCTTTTGTGCTGATCACTATATCTGAGGTGATCAGCAACTTTTTTGGGGGTGCAGGGGTTTGTTTTTTAAATTCCTGTCAGTGCTGCAGTGTCATAGAGTGATAGATAGTGAGAGATAGAGAGAGAGAGTGACAGAGAGTGATAGAGTGCTATATTTTGTGTCTGCAGGAAATATATACCTGCCAGTTGCACCAAAGGTTGTGCACCTGCTGCCCCTCACCTTTTTTTTTTTTTTTTGAGGGTGCTGTGGGTATTTTTACACACACTGTGATTTTGTGGGTGTCCTGTGGCCACTGTGCGCTGATCAGTGACGTACATCACTGATCAGCTTTTTCGGCACAGGGTTGATTTTTTTTTTTTTTTTTTTAATAAATTCCTGTTGCCTTTGAGCGCTGTTCAGTGACGGTCGTTACTGACTAACATCTGTGCTCAATTTTTGGTGCAGGACCTTTTTTTTTTTTTTTTTTTTTAATAAATTCCTGTTGCCTTTGAGCGCTGTTCAGTGACGGTCGTTACTGACTAACATCTGTGCTCAATTTTTGGTGCAGGACCTTTTTTTTTTTTTTTTTTTTTTTTCTGCACTACATACACACTACCTGGTTGAAATAAAGTTTGTACCCCCCCTACACTATACACGTGTTGAAACATTTCACAACCACAAACACAAAAATAAAAATGGCATCCCAAAGGTCATCCCAAATGTCATCCCAGTCATCCAGAAGAATGTACTCAGCGGAGGAGGCATATGCCATGCTTGCCTCTGACAGTGACACAGACAGTGATGCAAGCGGGGAATTTGAAGGATTTGTGTTAACCTCATCTTCCTCCTCTAGTGATGAGGGACCCCCTCAAAGACGCCCCCGTAGAGCAGCTGAGACCCCCCCCCCCAATGATTGATCCCGTATGGATCCCACCACCAGCCAATTTTGAGCCCCAGGTTCCTGAGTTTTTGGCCATCCCAGGAATCCAATTTGATTCCACAGGTCTCAGAGAAATTGACTTCTTCAAATTATTTTTCTCTGATGATTTTATAAATTTAATGGTGGACCAAACTAATTTATATGCCCAGCAGTTTATTGCTCAAAACCCCACGTCATCATTTGCTAGGTGGACCCCTGTAGATGCAGTAGAGATGATGGCGTTTTGGGGTCTGGTGTTTCATATGGGCATAGTAAAAAAGCCAGAAATTAGGCAATATTGGAGTACAGATGTTCTGTACAGCACCCCATTTTACCGTATGGCCATGACCCGGACTCGTTTTGAGATGATCCTTAAATTTCTGCATTACAGCGATAATGCACAGTGCCCACCCAGAGATGATCCCACCTTTGACCGGCTATTCAAAGTCAGGCCGGTCATTGATCATTTCAGCGCCAAATTTGAGGAGATGTACATCCCCCAACAATTCATTTGTGTGGACGAGTCCCTTTTACATTTTAAAGGAAGGGTTAAATTCCGCCAGTACCTTCCCAATAAGAGGGCAAGGTATGGCATAAAATTGTATAAACTGTGTGAAAGCACCTCAGGGTACACCCACAGGTTTAGGGTATATGAAGGGAAGGATTCAAGTATTGAACCGCCAGAATGCCCCCCCTCCCTCGTAGGTGTTAGTGGAAAAATTGTCTGGGATTTAGTGCACCCCTTCCTGGATAAAGGTTATCACCTCTATGTGGATAACTTTTACACTAGCATCCCCCTGTTTAAGGCCCTTGGTTCAAGAGGTACAGCAGCTTGCGGTACTGTGCGCAAGAACCAAAGAGGCCTCCCAAAAACGCACATTGCCCAAGTAATGAGAAGGGGTGAAAGCAGGGGAATATGCACTGAAAATATGTTGTTGGTCAAATATAAGGACAAGAGGGATGTCCTTATACTGACAACAATTCACGGAGACAGTACCACCTCCGTCCCTGTACGAGGTACCAGTACCCACACCTCAAAACCTAATTGTATCCTGGATTACAATAGGTACATGGGCGGAGTGGATCTTTCAGATCAGGTACTGAAGCCGTACAGTGCCCTGCGGAAAACAAAAATCTGGTACAAGAAGCTGGCCGTGTATATCATCCAGATGGCACTGTATAACGCTTACGTGCTATTCCGTTCTACCGGCCAGAGGGGGACATTTATGCACTTTCAAGAGGAAGTCATAAAGGGCCTGATATTTGGGAACCAGCAGGCAGAGGGCCCCAGTACTTCTAGTACTGGCCCCCGTATTGTACCAGGGCAGCATTTTCCCAACGAAATCCCCTCCACTGCAAAAAAGGGCAGGACACAAAAAAGGTGCAAAGTTTGTTATAAAAGGGGAATAAGAAAGGAAACTATTTTCCACTGTGAAACTTGCCCTGACAAACCCGGCCTTTGCATAAAGGAGTGTTTTAAAATATACCACACATCTATGGATTATTAGGTCCATCAATTCACCGTGCATCGGGGGTCTTGCTAATGCCACATAGCACCCACCATTCATTCCACCTGAATCTGAGCCGCAAAATCCAAAAATCACTCCTTCCCTTCTGAGTCCTGCCATGCACCCAACTGGTATTTTTTGGTCACATATGAGGCATTGCCATACTCGGGAGAAATTGGGGCATATATTTTGGGGTGCTTTTTCTCCTTCAAACCTTGTGAAAATGAAAAATTTTGAGCCAGAACTGCATTTTTGTGTAAAAAAATGTAATTTTGCCCAGTTGTATCAAAATTGGTGAAACCCCTGGGGGTTTGAAATGTACATTATACCCCTAGATGAATTCCCTGAGGGGTGTAGTTTGCAAAATGGGGTCACTTGTGGGGGGTTCCACTGTATTGGTGCTTGGGGGGTCTTGCTAATGCGACATAGCACCCACCATCATTCCACCAGAATTTGTGCTGCAAAATCCAAATATCACTCCTTCCCTTCTGAGTCCTGCCACTTTTTGGTCACACATGAGGCATTGCCGTACTCGGGAGAAATTGGGGCACAGATTTTGGGGTGCTTTGTCTCCTTCATTCCTTGTGAAAATGAAAAATTTTGAGCCAGAACTGCATTTTTGTGTAAAAAAATGTAATTTTTCATTTTCACTGCCCACTTGTATCAAAATTGGTGAAACCCCTGGGGGTTTGAAATGTACACTATACCCCTAGATGAATTCCCTGAGGGGTGTAGTTTGCAAAATGAGGTGACTTGTGGGGGGGTTCCACTGTATTGGTGCAACATAGCACCCACCATTCATTCCACCAGAATCTGTGCTGCAAAATCCAAAAATCACTCCTTCCCTTCTGAGTCCTGCCATGCACCCAACTGGTATTTTTTGGTCACATGTGAGGCATTGCCGTACTCGGGAGAAATTGGGGCACAGATTTTGGGGTGCTTTTTCTCCTTCATACCTTCTGAAAATGAAAAATTTTGAGCCAGAACTGCATTTTTGTGTAAAAAATGTAATTTTTCATGTTCACTGCCCACTTGTATCAAAATTGGTGAAACCCCTGGGGGTTTGAAATGTACACTATACCCCTAGATGAATTCCCTGAGGGGTGTAGTTTGCAAAATGGGGTGACTTGTGGGGGGGTTCCACTGTATTGGTGCTTGGGGGGTCTTGCTAATGCGACATAGCACCCACCAAAATTCCACCAGAATCTGAGCTGCAAAATCCAAAAATCACTCCTTCCCTTCTGAGTCCTGCCATGCACCCAACTGGTATTTTTTGGTCACATGTGAGGCATTGCCGTACTCGGGAGAAATTGGGGCACAGATTTTGGGGTGCTTTTTCTCCTTCATTCCTTGTGAAAATGAAAAATTTTGAGCCAGAACTGCATTTTTGTGTAAAAAAATGTAATTTTTCATTTTCACTGCCCACTTGTATCAAAATTGGTGAAACCCCTGGGGGTTTGAAATGTACACTATACCCCTAGATGAATTCCCTGAGGGGTGTAGTTTGCAAAATGAGGTGACTTGTGGGGGGGTTCCACTGTATTGGTGCAACATAGCACCCACCATTCATTCCACCAGAATCTGTGCTGCAAAATCCAAAAATCACTCCTTCCCTTCTGAGTCCTGCCATGCACCCAACTGGTATTTTTTGGTCACATGTGAGGCATTGCCGTACTCGGGAGAAATTGGGGCACAGATTTTGGGGTGCTTTTTCTCCTTCATACCTTCTGAAAATGAAAAATTTTGAGCCAGAACTGCATTTTTGTGTAAAAAATGTAATTTTTCATGTTCACTGCCCACTTGTATCAAAATTGGTGAAACCCCTGGGGGTTTGAAATGTACACTATACCCCTAGATGAATTCCCTGAGGGGTGTAGTTTGCAAAATGGGGTGACTTGTGGGGGGGTTCCACTGTATTGGTGCTTGGGGGGTCTTGCTAATGCGACATAGCACCCACCAAAATTCCACCAGAATCTGAGCTGCAAAATCCAAAAATCACTCCTTCCCTTCTGAGTCCTGCCATGCACCCAACTGGTATTTTTTGGTCACATGTGAGGCATTGCCGTACTCGGGAGAAATTGGGGCACAGATTTTGGGGTGCTTTTTCTCCTTCATTCCTTGTGAAAATGAAAAATTTTGAGCCAGAACTGCATTTTTGTGTAAAAAATGTAATTTTTCATGTTCACTGCCCACTTGTATCAAAATTGGTGAAACCCCTGGGGGTTTGAAATGTACACTATACCCCTAGATGAATTCCCTGAGGGGTGTAGTTTGCAAAATGGGGTGACTTGTGGGGGGGTTCCACTGTATTGGTGCTTGGGGGGTCTTGCTAATGCGACATAGCACCCACCAAAATTCCACCAGAATCTGAGCTGCAAAATCCAAAAATCACTCCTTCCCTTCTGAGTCCTGCCATGCACCCAACTGGTATTTTTTGGTCACATGTGAGGCATTGCCGTACTCGGGAGAAATTGGGGCACAGATTTTGGGGTGCTTTGTCTCCTTCATACCTTCTGAAAATGACAAATTTGGAGCCAGAACTGCATTTTTGTGTAAAAAATGTAATTTTTCATGTTCACTGCCCACTTGTATCAAAATTGGTGAAACCCCTGGGGGTTTGAAATGTACACTATACCCCTAGATGAATTCCCTGAGGGGTGTAGTTTTCAAAATGGGGTGACTTGTGGGGGGGTTCCACTGTATTGGTGCTTGGGGGGTCTTGCTAATGCGCCATAGCACCCACCAAAATTCCACCAGAATCTGAGCTGCAAAATCCAAAAATCACTCCTTCCCTTCTGAGTCCTGCCATGCACCCAACTGGTATTTTTTGGTCACATGTGAGGCATTGCCGTACTCGGGAGAAATTGGGGCACAGATTTTGGGGTGCTTTTTCTCCTTCATACCTTCTGAAAATGAAAAATTGTGAGCCAGAACTGCATTTTTGTGTAAAAAAATGTAATTTTTCATTTTCACTGCCCACTTGTATCAAAATTGGTGAAACCCCTGGGGGTTTGAAATGTACACTATACCCCTAGATGAATTCCCTGAGGGGTGTACTTTGCAAAATGGGGTGACTTGTGGGGGGGTTCCACTGTATTGGTGCAACATAGCACCCACCATTCATTCCACCAGAATCTGTGCTGCAAAATCCAAAAATCACTCCTTCCCTTCTGAGTCCTGCCATGCACCCAACTGGTATTTTTTGGTCACATGTGAGGCATTGCCGTACTCGGGAGAAATTGGGGCACAGATTTTGGGGTGCTTTTTCTCCTTCATACCTTCTGAAAATGAAAAATTTTGAGCCAGAACTGCATTTTTGTGTAAAAAAATGTAATTTTTCATTTTCACTGCCCACTTGTATCAAAATTGGTGAAACCCCTGGGGGTTTGAAATGTACACTATACCCCTAGATGAATTCCCTGAGGGGTGTAGTTTTCAAAATGGGGTGACTTGTGGGGGGGTTCCACTGTATTGGTGCTTGGGGGGTCTTGCTAATGCGACATAGCACCCACCAAAATTCCACCAGAATCTGAGCTGCAAAATCCAAAAATCACTCCTTCCCTTCTGAGTCCTGCCATGCACCCAACTGGTATTTTTTGGTCACATGTGAGGCATTGCCGTACTCGGGAGAAATTGGGGCACAGATTTTGGGGTGCTTTGTCTCCTTCATACCTTCTGAAAATGACAAATTTGGAGCCAGAACTGCATTTTTGTGTAAAAAAAATAATTTTTCATTTTCACTGCCCAGTTGTACCACAATTGGTGAAACCCCTGGGGGTTTGAAATGTACACTATACCCCTAGATGAATTCCCTGAGGGGTGTAGTTTGCAAAATGGGGTCACTTGTGGGGGGGTTCCTAACTTTTAGCATCTTATGGTGCCTAGAAACCTACATGGTGCCTAAAAAATAATCTCATAAAAAGGAGGCTCCAAAATCAAGTAGGTGCTCCTTCTATTATGAAGCCTGTGGTTTGGTCACCGTGCACACTAGGGCCACATATAGGATATTTATGAAAACAAAAGAATTGGGGGAATCAATTTTTAGTCACATTTCTCTAGTAAAATGTACTGTGTTCCTTAGAAAAATGTATTAAAATTGCAAATCTGCAAAAAAAAAAGAAATTTTGAAATTTCACCTACACTTTGTTTTAATTCCTGTGAAACACCTAAAGGGTTAACAAACTTCCAAAATGCTGTTTTGAATACTGTGAGGGGTGCAGTTTTTTGAAATGGCATCATTTATGGGGGTGTCTCACATACAAGTCCCTCAAAGTCACATCAGAACTGAACTGGTCCCTAAAAAAATCAGTGTTTGAAATTTTCTTGAAAATTTGAGAATTTGCTATTCATATTGTAAGCCTCCTAGTGTCCCAAAAAATTAAAAGGAAGTTGAAATAATGATGTCAACATAAAGTAGACATATGGTCTATGTTAGTTATTCACTATTTTGAGTGGTAAGATTATTTGTCTCACAAGCAGAAAATTTAACATTTTGCAAATCGCTAAATTTTCCATTTTTTCACGATATTTTGGTATTTTTCACAAAAAAACACAGACTGTATTGACGAAAATTTACCACTAACTTGAAGTACAATGTGTCACGAGAAAACAATCTCAAAATCACTGGGATAAGTAAAAGCAAAAAAAAGTTATCCCCACTTAAGTGAGACATGTCAGATTTGAAAAAAATGGCTCTGTCAGGAACGCAAAAACTAGCTCTGTCAGGAAGGGGTTAAGCAAGTGTAGCCAGCTAAATATACCTGTGGAACCTCTGCTGGAATTGCGAAGCATGGTGCGGGTTCTCAAATGTTGCGATGGCTTTTCTTTGATGTGGAAACATCTGCAAATTCTGGGGGGGAAAGCAAACAGAACACAAAAATAAGACTTAGAAGCAGCTTCAAACATTTACATTTTAACTATAACATTTTCCATGAATCACTTTATAGTTACACTATATTTTGCATGTGCATTTATATTTACCCACAGTATACCCACAGCCACAAATACTTCAATGAATCCTTCCAATAACACCATCATAGCTTATCTCAAAAGCCAGGTAGCCCAGGGATGATGCCTCCGATTTTCTAAATGTAGAGGACTTCTGGGTAAATTTACAAAAGGTTCTAAAAATGAAGGGATGTTGCCCATAGCAACCAAATTCTTTCTATCATTTCTCTATTGCCTTCTAGAAAATAATACACAGCATCTAATTGGTTGCTATGGACATCACCACCTATTATAATTTTTAGATGCTTTATTAAAAATTTACCCCTTGGAGTTGTCCAGGTCTAGACAGCCCACCATCTAAAAAACACTGGATATTGTGCATGAAACCTACAACTGTTACATCACATCTCAAAAGTGGGTTCATCAATTTCCCTGTATTGGGCTGTAATCACCCAATGTACAAGTTGCTTTTAAAGAGCAAGAAAAAAACATCTAAAAAAATCGGTAGGGTTAAGGAACCTTGAGATCTTTGTACGTTTCTCTATTAAAGCATTTTGGGGTAGATGTATGAAGCAGTGCTAAGGGTGAAGAAGTGAGCCAGAGGAGAAATGGCCCATGACAACCAATCAGCTGCTCTGTATAATTTAATATTATGCAAATTACAGATGTTACTTCCATGTTGTGTACAGCAGGCAGCTTAAAGAGAAGTCTATTAAAGCACCTACTAGTATATTTTACCAACTATTAACCATGTTGCTAGCTATTGTGCAGGTTTCTTTTTCTCCCCTCTCTCAACGCCTAGCCACACACTTTAAGGATGGTATTCAATGTGCTGCCGCTATTTCCGACGGGGGAAATAGCGGCGGCTCCCTATTCAATGCTGTCTTTAGCGACAGCATTGAAGCGGGCTCACGGCAGAACAGGCCCAACTTTAGAAGCTGTCGGGCCCGTTCTGCCGACAGCGGCCGTGGATTGTTGCGATTCCGGACTCAAATCGACAATCCACGGCCGTAAACGGGCCAGGACTACGGCTGTCGGCAGGGATCGACAGCCGTGATCCTAGATTGAATACCCCCCTTATCTCGTATTATGCAGTTAATTTTTTTTGGTACTTATGTAATATCTGGGCTCCCATTTTTCTTATGAGACAGCGTCCGCTCGCCACGCTTCGGGCACGGTGGCTCGCTGCACTATATAAAATCAACTCCATGCGTAGTTGGATAGTAGGGGTATGAAAAAATGGGGTGCATTTAACATGGGAGCCCAGATAATACATAAGTACCTTTTTTTTTTTTTACAAAAAAAAATAAAAAATAAGTCTTCTCTGCCATGCAATCTTGTCCCCACTCTCTCTCTTCTAGAAAACATTCTCTCTGCTCTACCACCTTGCTTCATGTTCATTCCTCTCTGCTCTGTCACCTTCTCCCATCTTATCGCTCCCCCAGGAACCATTCTCCCTGCCCTAACCTTATTTCTTCTAACCTCTCCCAGAACCAGTGCTCTCTGGCATCTTGTTTATAAAAAAAAAAGTTACTAACAGCAATGACTATGTCAGTAAAAAAACCACTAGGGCAACATTAGAACAAATGTCCTTAAGCCTATATTGCCTGTACACACTGGAATGAGTTTAACTAAGGCAGAACGATCACAGTCCCTTCATTAGCATAAACAAGGCTAATGCTGGTGCTAGATTTGATGTGCTGTACATCAAATCTAACAACTGTCCCTAGCTCACAATCACTTGTACACAAAACGAAAGCATTACAAAATGGCAAATAGGCAGTCACCACTCCTGTGTCAACCCAGCTTTGGTCAAACAAAAAGAACATTTCAAAATCCTTTGTGCAGCCTTGAGGTAGGCAATTTGCCTCACTTTAGCTGCTGTGCGCTCCCTGACAGTTAAGACTTGATGGGACGTGTAGCTCCACAAAAAATAAAGTGTGACTTGTTATCTGTTGATACATAATAAACTATAAAGGAACACATTTATTGTAAGACTGAAATGACCTAATAGGCACTAAAAGGTTCATATAGGAGATTACTCATATCGAAACAACAATAACTTGACTCTCAGTAGAACTTCTACTGGTCCAAAGCAAAGTGCAGCTCCCTATATGTTGTGGAATTTGACTTCTCAACGTGTCCTGCCACCACATATTGCTATGGGATTATTCAAAAGTTTGCAAGGTAGAGGTTGCTTAACCAGATACAAAACTTTTTACCTTGGTCATTTAACAATTAATAAGGCGTCTTAGGCAAGTTATAAACATTCAACCATTCTCAATCTAATTTGCAGTACATAAAGCAGTATTTATCAAATAAAGCAGTATTTATCAAATTGTGTGGTGAAACCTTGAATGGGCCCCAAATGTGTCGCAAACATTGACATCCGTGGCATGTCACACACACACACACGACAACTATGCACCCTCATCCTCCCAGCAGTGTCAGAGAGGAGCAGGGTAACAGCCAAAGCAGCATCATGACGTCTGTCACAGAAAGGAGTTGGCAACGGCAAATTCAGCAAGACTTAGAGAAAGCAAGGTGAAATGGAAAGGAAGTTGAGGGTGTTATTGGTGTTTTATATTACTACTTGGAGTGTGAACTTTAGATGGATATGGTGTGCTAAGGGGCGGGTGGTGGACAGATGGGTTATAGGAGTTATTGTTGCAGAATGTAAACTGCTGGGATCATCATCTCTGGGTGGATATGGCGAGATTCAGGGTTCTATTAATGCTTTACATAAAAGAACTTCATGTAGTTACTCAGGTACTATATGTCTAGCCAGAGCTAAATTAATGCCCCAAGGGGCCTGGAGTGCTTAAGACAGAGGGTGTCACAATACCCACAAAGCATATATACACACACACACACACACACACACTACTGCACTAAACAAGAAAGCAGCACAGGCGGCATCACTGCCAGAGTCTATGAGCATGGAGCTGCTGCACATGCTTATTAGCTTCCTCCGCTGTGACTGTGTACGCTACTATTCTGGCTCGGAGTGATCTGTGAGGAGCAGCAGTGCTCCCATAGTGCTGCGCAGGTTGCCATGGCCAGTACAGAGGAAAGGCCTGTCTCCGTCTTTAAAAAATTAATTTGGTGTATCGTTTGCCCCATGGGGCATAAAGCATACTTGCCTACCTGACCCTCTAAATGAGGGAGAAAATGACAAAGCATTTTCTCCCTCATGGAGAGGGTCAGGTAGGCAAGTATGGTCCAAAGAAATGGAGGGGCCGGGAGTAACATACCACCCAAGCCTCCCCCCTTAATATGGGGCTTGGTGTCTAGTGGATTTTAATACAAGAAGGATAACCAACATTTACAACTTTAAAATGTTGTCATGGATGGATGGATGGATGTATGTATGTATGGATCACTGTTCAGCGTCACAGCTAAATAATATTTGTGAACTAAATCCTCAAGAAAATATGTCTTTTAATTACATTAGGAAAAAGTTGAATCGTGGAAATGTTACTGTAGAAACAGGTATAGCTATTTAATCCAGAGTTCATATATCCAAAAAGTTTGTAAAATAATAATAATAATAATAATAATATTCATACATGTGACTATTTCACAAACTTACATAGGCATTACCACCACTGCGAATGATGGAAAGTTGAATGTACGCCTGCTTGCTAAGCCTGTACAGAAATAGGTGCACACAAGTAGAGGTGATGCAGTTGTCTTTGCACCACAACTATACTTCTGTCCAAAGAGGCAAAACTGGAATGTAACAGGATGTCTGTCTTTGGAATCTGTCTTTGGAAAAGCTGAATACACCATCCTGTAGGCCTAGTGCGAATCTGCACGCACCCTCTTTTACCACTGGCAGTCGCATAACGGTGAACAAAAATTTTTCACACAAATTTGTTTTAAGCAATGAACACCCCAATACTTCCAACTCTGTAACAGCTTTCCTCACAGCAGGTCCGATACAAAGTACTGAGCAAAGGAAAAGCTAGTGTCGGAAGAGGGAAGGCAGGAGAATCTATTATACATATAACCGCTATATCTGGATACAACAGCCTATATACCTGTACTACTTTATCTGTTGTCTAAATGTGGTCTAACAATTCTTCATACAGCAGCCTCTGTTATATCCCTTTTACACCTACAATTGTCACTAGCAGGAAGAACAAACAAAAACTGAACTTGCATGTCTATGGCTGGGTACACACTATATAATATACTGGACAATGATGAGATTAGTGAAAGTCCCCGAAGACCATAGCATAATGTGTACCCTCAAGTTCACCCAATTCAACCGTTTGATGAATTGGGTAGTCCCATCATCCCATTGGATGTGCTGTACATCCAATAGGATGATTCCACAGACGATGCATTATTGTTACATGAAGCCTGTATCGCACAATCTTGTGGTGCATTGTGTAGTGTGTGTACAGTGAGGCAATCTAGCATCTCCTTGTCACATGGTCATTTAGGTGTGCGCCCAGCATAATTGTTCAAGGCAGGCATCCAAGATTTACTGTACAATGACCCAAATATTAACTGGGCTTAAGTAATTAGTTTTAAACTGCACTTAACCTAAGTGACCCGGACTAGAATGGGGCCTACATACAGGGCGATTTCAGAGCATTTCTAAGCAATCTGACCAGATCGCTTAGAAAATGCCCCTATATCACTGCGTGGTAGGGCGATAGCGATGTGTGGCCCTGTGGGTCCCAATTGCCTGGTGATTAATATCCAGCATGCTGGATAAATCTAGTTAGATCACAAATCAGGGCCAGGTTTCTCACTGGAGAACCCTGGCCCTGATAGATCACTCATCGCACAAGCATGTGCAGAACTGTGTGATGAGCGATCTAGCATCAGCAAAATCTCTATGGGCCATAATCAATGCAGCCGGCGAGGGGGAAAAACTGTGGTGATTGCCAAAAACAAGCGACCCTCACCGTTTAACCCCCGCGCCAGCTGCTCACCATATTCAATGTTCTGGGGGAACCCTCGCTGTCAGATGAGGGCGAGGATTCCCCGAAACAGCAAGGCTTGCGGCTAATGCAGGGAGCCTGACCATGCGAGGTGGAAACGACGGGTGCAGGGAGTCTGACCATGCGAGCTGTGACATCGCATCGAGTCAGCACTGCTCGCTGTCACAGCTCGCAAAAAAGCATTGAATATACTGAATATACTGAATATAATATATATATATATATATATATATATATATATATATATATATATATATACATATACATACATACACACACAAAGCCATTGGAAAGGATTATATTCTGTTATACGAGTGTAAGTATGGTTAAAATGGTGTAAAAAAAAAAAATTCAATAAAGCGGAGTATTAATAGTTGAGAAAGCAAACCTATAAAGGCTGCATTTATAAGAAAAGTTTTGCTTTCAATATACTTTACATGCAATGTGTTTAAAGTGCTTGTTAGAAAATACTTGTTCATGATGTGCTGAAATATTATAGAAGTTCTTTTTCTACACTTAAAATGTTAATACTGAATAATAAACGAAAAAGGTGTTCAATATAAGCTCTATGAAACGTAACAAAGAAATTAAATACCATTCTGTGAGTCTCTCTCTACGGGGCTGTAATCCGCGGTGTGATTTGCCAACTAAAACGTTATAAAAACAAATTTTACTTATAAGTATCAAATTAATAAAAAAAAGCATATTATTTAACAACTATAGGCTTGATATTAAAATATGACTAATTATACACAGCCAAACGTGCATTTTAGAAATAATTATTAGTAACAATTTATTTGGCTGTGGAGATGCATCAAAATTTGACATCAGCTTTCCCATTGGTTAGTCAGCTCAACAAAACTGCATCTAATTAAAGGACAAGAACGCTCCATGACACTTGTGCAGGAGCAGTGTAAGCACAGAAAGACAGATTTTTGGAGTAATAATGCATATTTGTGGCAGGCATTTATATTTATCATTTTATGGTGATATCTACAACTGTGAATGCAAATAGGTAATGTTATATTCAGTGGCTTTATAGCCATACACCATCTTTAAATATTTAAAACAGGCATATCATTCCATGCAACTAAAAAGTAAATAAAAAAGTGTTATAGTGTAAAGCTGTAAAATACAAAGTAAAAAAAAAATTCATTAAATGTTAAAATTGTAAATAAAATTTGTTAAAAAAAAAATTGTATAGTATTTGATAGGAAACAAATGAGTGCATTTAATATACTAAAGGAATAGTCTTACATTGTTCTTATGAACATGAATATATACATCATTAAAACTATTTAAAATGAAACGGACCATTAATTATAAATTAGATTTGCTTGCCAAATTGCATTTACATCTAATGCATAATATTTATCTGTACAGAGCTACATAAAACATGAGGCTCCATAAGGAACACTTGCATCACTAACACAGACGCAGCTCTATGGTGTGTTTATGCAGTGCGATTTGGGCTATCGATTTTAAACTATATAGTCAAAATCGATAGCACCCAGCTCCGCCCGTCCCTCCCTGCCAGCAAATGTCGGCACACCATTAGCATAGCCAATTACACTTCATAAAATCACTAGCATTAGTGACCTTGTTGTGCCTCATGCTTTAGTGAGATCACTAGTACCTAGTAACGTATACGCAGAATCCTGATACAGATTTATTGCACAATCGCTGCTCTCTCTTGAGAACTATTAGCTACTGTGCTTCAGCAATGAAGCTTTTCTGACCAATGGGCTAACCCTATTTAGTACATTTTGGTCTGATAACATTTAATCCGCAAAAACAATAAAATTAGATTTTTGCATTGAATTATCAGAAAATACCATTGGTCTGCTTATGTCTTCTGACAGCAAATACAATGCAATTATTAAAAAATAAACTAACTGCTAGTTTTGCCATTAAAACCATACAATTTGTAGGAATAGTTACGAATATCGTTTTGAAAAGTATACAAAATTACATGAAATAAGGTCACCCAAGATGGGCTAGATTAGAACATTAGACCAACATTGGAATAACCCCCATTTCTGCAAAATGATATAAAGTTGTATACTGTAAGCTTGGAGCAGAGCCCTCTTACCTGATTGGGGCAGATGGACTAAGCCTTGGGAAGTAATAAAGTGCCAGCCAATCAGCTCATAACTGCCAACATGACAGGCTGTGTTTGAAAAAGGACAGGAGCGGATTGGTAGTTTAACATTATAATGTACCCTTCTGTGTTTGAAAAAGGACAGGAGCGGATTGGTAGTTTAACATTATAATGTACCCTTCTGTCTGTTACAACCCAATCTCCTCCTATTAATATTTTGTTCACAACTGTAATTTTCACGAAATGTACTATTCTTACACCAGCAAATATTAACAGTACGCTAGTTAGTATCATTAATATGAATTTGCTATACAACATATTTGCACTATACAAAAAGGTTTTCGTCTTTCTTTTCACCAGATGTGTTGGCTCAAATATTTAGCATGAGAAAAATAGAACATGTGTATATGTATACACCGCCAGCATTTCAATGCTGTTGCAATTCACCCGCACTCACACATTGACCCCTAAAATGTGTTGATTGTAGGAGATGATTTTCAGATTCAGATTCTTTTTATTTAATTTTTAATTAACTGAAATCTACTTTCTGAATGAGGATTAACACCCAAGCACACATAGGACATACAATATGTCATATATTCAGCAAGTGACATTACTTGAGTCACAACTCATTTTAAATGTGTTCTATGATAGGACCAGTCAGTGAAAGCAGAACCTTTGTGTAAATAGATTTGTTTCTAATTTGTTCCTATTTATGGAACAACGTACGCTCTTACAGCTAAACATAAAAAATACGGAGAATCCTGACCTGTGTCATGACCTCAGGACTTAATACATATTTGACTTTTCTCCATGACCATATAAAAGTATTTTGTACAGCAGGTGGCACATTATTTACATTTGAACCTCTGTATCACGGAACTAGAAAGTGATATTTGGCAGCAACACAATTACCCACAAAATGAAAACGTAAAAAATGTAATGGTTCATAATAATGAAAAACGCTGGGGGATTTGTATTGCATTAACATTTATTATACAACTGAAATATTTACATGTAATGCTGTATAATTAACTTGTTTTAGGTCAACTTTACAGTAAAGAATAAGTTATACAGTGCGTATGCTTTAGTATTCAGCATCACTGTAATTGATCTAGAAGAAAATAAACAAGGTAATTAATATTTCGTTCATGCAGTTTGCAGCTTTCTGTAAAATGCTTAAGCTTGCTAGCGGTCCTGCGTACATAGGGAGAAAGGCACTGGAGTTTCCCAGAATACTGCAGCAGTTTCAGGTACAATAATAACTGCTTAGCAATATCTACAAAGGAAAGAGATCCATCATAAGTGTTTATACCAGAGGCCCTCACGGTCGTCTTAAGCTAATCTCAGTAGTCCATGGGTCAGAATTCCATTACCTTCTGCAAGTAGGGGCAAAAACAAAGGGCTGAAAAGATTTAACAATGGAGGGACAGTTTCCTGGTTATCTATAGGGAAAGCTGGACTACTGAAATGTACTCCAGTAGGCGAAATAAAATAATGTTAAATAGACAAAATTGGAATCAAATATTTTACCAAACTTCATTTTTTTTTCCCTTTCCAAAACAAATTTTAATAACTTATTCTCACAAAAAAACTGGTCATACAGGTGCTGTTCTGTGCTACGCTTCTGCATTCTCCACGTGTCTGAATTTCATCGCTCCTGTCAAAGTCACAAAAATAGACTTATCAATTGCAACATTATTGACAGAGCCATTCATAAAGGGGAAGTATTCGTAATATACAGACAGTATGTTTATGGTTTCCAGTCCAAATTGGCTGTTCATCTCCAGGGCCAAAGAGCTGAATCACTCATGATTGGCAACACATGTGCGTGTATTGTAAACAAATACTTTCCCTTTAATTCGACACAGAAAAAAGACTAAAGTCCGGTAGAAAATCAGCTCTACTGGCTGTTCAGTTGGAAATAATAATACCCGTATCTACTACACAGAATAAATACATCTGCAGTCTCCTCTCCCATCGCACGGTTACAATTCTGGATAAACCAGTTCTTGGTTTTCTCATTTCTATCATTTGGAATGGGACACTTACATTTCAGTGGGCAATAAAGAATCAAAAGATGAAAACCTTGTAGCACAAGCCTCATGGTTAGAGCTCCAATGGTGAATACAAAATCTGTATTTGGGGACCATGAGTGTCAAATAAGAACACCTTATTTTGGGTCAGAGAACTAAAATGCTTTTATGTTCTATAAATATGCATTTATGCTACGATGGAGAGGAGAACCATGCAGAATATTTGAATGCAAATATAGAAAAAAAACCTATATCAAAAGGCACAATAAACATTTTTTTTTTTTTACTAAACCTGATTGACAACAGCCTTCTAAAATAATGGGCTTATGAGCGAGAGGGGGATCCACATAGAAGGGGAACAGGAACCTAGCATTATTGGACTCTTAGAAAATAAATAAATGTTTATGAAATGTAATAGGGGATAGAATGCACAAAAACAATACCACTATTAAAAAAAAAAAAAAAAGTAGGTTACCATGCCTTTGATAGACTAAAAATCCCAGGCTGGTGAGATTTACTTTATGTTGATGACCAGGACACCTGCAGCCCCTGTGAGGTAGTGAAAATGAATGTAAGGAGATGTCAGGTTAGACAAATTCTATTTCATATACAGTTTACTCATCTGACAGCCACGATATTTAGGGTTTTACTCCAGCACAATTAAAGTTGTTGGTTTTTTTAAAAAAAAAAACACTGCTGTGCTTAGCAAGTATAATGTGCCCCAATCCGCGTTCTCTAGACCCAACTACTGCGGATTTCTGACAATTTAATTTGAATATGCTTCATGCCAATCAATCCAAACACATTAACATCAGGGTAATTGCAATCCAACTCATTTGACATCTCCTTCCAATTCATTCTAAGAAGATTAAGTACTTAAGTTACTTTTGACTGAAGATACGTATAGCTGGTGTGAAAGAGCACAGCACCAATTTCCTCTATTACCCTATTAGGTTAGATGTCAACACAACAATTTAATGTATCTGATTTGTAATATCCATCAATTACATGCTAACTAGCTTGGTGTGTGGTTCACATATCATTTCAGGTAAATTGATGTTAAACAGCTTTATTTCATGGGAAATTTGGGAGTGCTGCCTTATAATCTCTCGAGTATTGCAATGCAAGCTCCCAGCAGAAGAGTAATCAGAACAAAACTATCATTTCACATATAGAGAGAATTATGGGAATCCTATATGCCCAATCTAGATGGATAGGACACCCTGAAACAGAGGGGAACTACAGTGTACCAGGTAATAAAAAAGTATACTGGCAACAACAGGAACATATACAAAGGCGGCATAAATCTGGTCAGAGTACTGGTAAAATGCAAAGAATATAGTGTAACCATTGTTTTTGCTCTAATATAAGCGACCAATACAGATATATATTTATTTGAAGACTAGTAATCTCCTGGATATTCGGAAATCCGTGCTAGTATGTTCATGTTACATATCATGATAAACTATTCACAAACTAAAATCTAGCGTAAGACTAGAGCAGCTACATCAATAAATATGCACATATAATAATATAGATCAACACATTACATATTTATGTTATTTAGCTGCTAATATATTGATTAAACTGAAATAATATGATTACCACACAGAGCTAGACAGATTATTATGTCAATATTATAGGATACTTATTTCATTAAGTAACTGCAAAGTAGTTTTAGGAAAATACAATATAGATTTAACTCCCTCCATACAAAACTGTTTATGGTTCTGTATGAAAAAGAAATTAGGATACATTTTATTAAACCGTATTTAAAGGCCCATACACATTGGGAGACGGAGTTGAAAGCCGATCAAAACCGCAAGTTTGAGTAGCTCTCAGCACAAAGCCACCCAGTGTGTATGGCCCGGCGATGAGCGGAGTGCCCTGCAGTGCGCTTCCGCATCATTGCCGGGAAAGCCGTTCATCCGCTGGTATTACCAGCAGATGAATGGCTTTGCATATCACTGCGCTATGCAAAGCAATCCTCCCCCCACTGCTGACAGCACCGGACAGGGGGAAAGCCGCTCAGTGTGTATGCACTGAGCGGCTTTACCCCAGTGATGAAGGTGATCATCGCTGTACGTACATGCTGGGCATAATTCCCCAGTGTGTATGCACCTTAAGATTCATTACTATTTAGAATTCACCTGAGTACTGGTAGACATATAAGGGGGAATTCCACCAGTCTATAGGCAGCACTAATTAATGGACTTAACCCTTTGAGTGCCTTTCTAGTGGATATTTTGCACATGTGTTATACAAATTCAAATAAAAACATGTTGTGTAAAACAAAGATTAAATTTATTGTATAAGGTAAACATTACAGGTCTTCATGATGAATCAAAACGTTTGCTTGCCAATTTTCACACCTATTTTGACAAATTCACTTGGCACTCAAAGGGTTAATAAAAAAATAATTCAAATGTTCCGTATGCCCAGACAGACCTAGATTCTCTGGTTTCCTCCCACATTAGGATGTAAGCTTACGGACTACTGAGCGTTAATGGAAACATGGTAAATATATTAAAGGCAAAGCTAGAATTATACTCCTGAATGCTTTGAGCTCTGGCGTGTCTCATGGGCATACTTTTTCTGCAGTTCTGGAAGTATGTGGACTCTTTCCACCTAACCTCTGTTAATGCAATAAATCATTTTAATAACATTAAAGGAAAAAAGTTTTCATTAAATGTTATCTCCACATAATACTATTCCCCCCAATAGGTCAGTGAATACCCAGAGTCCTGCTGTTCCCTGTCTGCTAGGGGTCCTGCTCATAGGGTCAGACAGGAATATGGTCTACAGTGTCTTGCTTGAGTACAAAAGGTTGACATGCACGTCAACATGGGGGGGGGGAGGTCAGCCAGCAAAATGTCGACACAAAAATGATTAACACAAGAGGTTTTTTTAATTTATTTTTTTAATGTCAAATAGTAGATTGGAAGACACGGACCACCAATTACTGTATAGCTTCGTATGCCATGTTTCAGGTCATGTGTAGTCCACATGGATGGGTAAGCTTGAAAAAGTTCCAAAAATGAAACAAATTGTGACAAACCGACCTTTCATCTGTTGGCCATTACCGTGTCGACCTTTTGCAAACGTTGGACTATTGCCAACTTTGACATAATGCATGTAAATTGTGGGTGACCTCATGACTGTCGACATGCATGTTGACCCAAAGTCTGGATCCTGCCTGACAGGAGGCCATTGAAAAGCTGCTGGATAGAACTTTAATACATTCCTATTACACACATTTGATTAAAAAGATAACAATGAGGAGATTACCCAGCATGCATACTGACCTATGACTGGAAAAATTGCTGGGCTGAAAAATGCTCAGTGCATACACACTGGGCATCTTTCGTCATTTTAGCACTTTTCCTTGGGATGGATGACTTTCCATAGCAGGATGCTATGGAAAGCCGTTACACCCGTCGTTCCTCTGCTGGTAATACCAGTAGAAGAGCTGCCGGGCCTGCGATGATGCGGGAGCACGCAGCAGCACTCATCACTGCCCCGTACACACTGTGCTACTTTGGATCTGAAAGCAGCTCAAACAAGAAAGCCAAGCTGCCTTCATGGACACAGGTGGATCAGAACAGGTGTTAGCTAAATATTTTCCCCAATCAAAATAAAAAACAAATCTAAAATTTGTGTGGGGAAAACGGAAAAAAAACAAACAAAAAACAAACAAAAAAAAAAACACTTATTGAGGATTTGAAACTACTTTGCAGATTGATACATAATAGTATAGGGAATGGAACTTAATGTAAAACCATAACTGTAATGATCAGAAAACTTACTTTATGGAAATCTGTCTTTGGGGTCCCAAAAACACGTGCTATGGAAGTACACACACTTAATCACATAAGCAGCCTTCACTGCAAGATGGCCAAGAGAAATAACAATCCAAGACAAAAACAAATCACTATGGCTTTACAGATATTGGAGGGATCCAGAAATGCATAAGTAGAGGGGTTATATGGAAACGCTCATCAAATATTTACAACATTTCAAGCAGGTTTACAAAAAACAAATGGAATTATGAATATATATTTTATTATGAGAACAGCACCAATCGCCCAGAAAATGTATAAACCTAAATACGCAGCTTTTACACATGTAAATGCAGGGTTTGAGGAGTATGTGAGCAGCTTTACTTATGGGGCAGCACGGATGGTGTAATGGTTAGCATTACTGCCTCACAGCGCTGAGGTCATGGGTTAAATGGCTCTAACTGTGCGGAGTTTGTATATTCTCCCCGTACTTGTGTGGGTTTACTCCGGGTACTTCGGTTTCCACCCACAATCCAGAAATATACTGGTAGGTTAATTGGCTCCCAACAAAAATTAACCCTAGAATGTCTGTGTGCGCGTGTACATGTGGTAGGGAACATAGATTGTAAGCTCCACTGGGGCAGGCACTGATGTGAATGAGCAACTATAATCTGTAAAGCTCTGCATAATATGTATGCGCTGTATAAGAAACTGATAGATAAATAAATAAAATGTAAAATTGGCCACAAGTAAAACGGTTACCTTTACTAAGGATCTACCCAGTTTGTTTAATCACTGTTGTTTCCATTTGTAAAGCACAACAGAATATGCTGCGCTATATAAGAAACAGTAAATAAATAAATCAATCAATCTATGACTGGCAGGGCCATCCACCAGCACTGTGCTTTCTTCCAGCGTTTGTCTGATAAACCTTTCAGTAATGGTGTGTACACACGGTCACATGTACCTTCAGATACTATCCACGATCCTATCAGATCGGATCATGGATAGTATCTGAAGGCACAACCGATTTGCCTACAAGTCTGACTATATAGTGCAGATCTGCACTATATAGTCAAGGCAGACAAGACTTTCTGCCTTGCGATACGTGAACGCGAATCGGATCGGGATCTGAAGGGTTAAAACCCTTGCGATCTGCATCCGATTCCGATCCGACTATAACTATATCGTCAACATCGGAAGGCAAAAAGTACCATGTGTACACACCATTACACCTACGAGGAGTAAGTGCTGAGCTGACTTTCCTTCCCATTCACTCACCTCGACTTACCATCAAAGATAGAGCGAGTTTTGCATCCTACCTAGCTTGTTTGTTGGTTGATTGGCTTATTACTCATTTTGTTACATAGATTTGCCACCTTACTCATACTGTACCACTAACACACCTTTCAGACATGCGACCCAGCAATTGCCCAGCATTCTGCCGGGTGCAGTCTGACCTCCTCTCACACCAAGTCGGTTAAAAATTTCAACAAGGTAATTTGATGAACAGGGGTATTTCTTCGGTGTGAAATGGTCAACCCGAGTCTTAAATCCTGGGTCGCCAACCCTGGTAAAGAGCAGGTTTGGGAACCCCATGATTTAAGACCCAGGTTGACCCTTTCACACTAAAGAAAAACCTTATTCGACAATTTATCGGGTTGACATTTTTAACCTAGTAATTCAATGTTTGGTGTGAAAGGGTTATTGTATTACTATTTATTTATCCTGAACTTGGACTTAAAAATAGATCACTGATCACCCTGTCCAACTGATAAACACTGTTAAAGTACAACAGATGCTATCTGTACACCTCACACTGATACACCACCCCTATGCCCGGGGTGGGTAATACCATGTCCCTTGAGCTTAGCAGTAGTTAAAAAAAAAAAAAGTTATACAACTAAGTTATAGACCGTTCTGCCATCTTATTCATAGCTTCTACAGGACATTGGTTAGATTTAGGTCACCCATGGCATGGTCATTACAAACGAGGCTTTTGTTTTTTCAACACATTTCCCCAGTGTCATATCACATTACAGAACTTCATTTATGGACATCTATGGTTTGATTTCTTTGGATGTGTGGATTGCGTGGGTTGTTGCTGACATTAGGTGAACATTACAAAACAATTTCCCCATTATAAGTATATTCTCGGAGAAAAATGGTGATATGTTCAATACTTATTTCACCCACTGTATACTAAATCGTAAGTAGACCAATACAAACTAGGCAACTATGTACTTAAACTGGCCCTTCTGAGTTATAGGTTTTTTTTTTTTAAAGTGAGAGAAGGGCTGGTGTGTCGTTAACGACCCTTCCCATGCAGGTCCATTTTGGCTATGTTGCCAATGACTTGCATATTCGGCGGCTGCAGGGTGACGTCTGTATCTACTTTGACCAGTGGCACTGCCGATACAGTTAACTAATCAGCGGTGCCCCTAGTCATCTAGGGTGTTTAGGGTTAAAGTCTACAAACCCAATCCTAGCCAATTGTCTGCTCACTATTTAGACCGAGCCGAGAGTTATAGATTAAAAACTTGTCAAGTGTGTATGATCAATATCTGCAACGGTGCGCGCTCCCCGCCTCGTCTGTGCCTGCAGCTCAATCTGTCAATATCATCAGGGACTGCATGCATTGCTGTGGACCCTGTGAGGTCACATTGTTCAGTGTGTATGTGCTCTATCGTCTGACCAGCAGCACCGCCAATATAGACAACTATATCGGCTGTGCTGCTAATAGCCTAAGTGTGTGCAGGGCATTACGTTAATACCTACCATAACCCTAATATTTAACACTTGTACACTACCAATATGCATCTTATCGGTTAAATCCAAATGGTATACGGTTGTTAGGTCAAAACACCAAAGGTCAACATGCATTGGTCGACCACTGAGGATCTACATGGCTTAGGCCTATTTTAGATGTTCACAGACTGCATGTACTCATGCATTGTAAATGCCAGACAGAACTGACAACAACAGCAACAAAAAATACTGACAGCCGTGTTCCTATTGCTAGTCACAGTAGGTCATGCCTTCTAATTCACATACTGAGTTCAACACATGGTTACTTATAGTGATCTGGTCGAAATCGAATGATTGCATGCAATATCTCACAAGTGTATGGGCAGCATAAGCTACAGATATTCACACCTGCAACTAGTTTTGCACGGTGAGTATGTACGTGTGCGTGTATACAGTACTGTGAAAGTTTTAAGGCCAAATGTATCAAGCTTCAAAAAGTGATAAAAAGTCAGGGAATGTCAGGGAATTGGCCCCTTACTGTCATGTTACATGATGGGTTTGAAAAATGACAGGTAGGAGCTGAATGGTTGTTTATCACTCCAATTTATCACTTTTTGAAGCTTGATACATCTGGCCCTTAGGCCGGGTGGAAAGAAGGCTGTAAAGTAAAACTGCTATCAGAAGAAGTGGGAATAGTTTATATTTATCAATTCACAAATTGCATAGTGAACAAACAGAAGATAAAACTAAATCAAATCAATATTTGGTTTAACCACTGTGGGTCAGAGGGGCCCATTAAATACCCCCCTTTGTATCTAAAAGAGCATCAATTCTTTTAGATACAAAGAGGGGTATTTAATGCAGGGTCCTGACTGTATGTATGTCCCGACAGTCGGTAACCTGGCACGTTTTCGGCCCGCTCAACTGATTAATCGGCAGGCAGGATTCAATGTCCTGCCTGCTGATCTGCGAAAAGAGGCCATGTCCGTGAAAACTGCCGTGGATTGTCGAGATACGGCCGTGATCTCGACAATCCACGGCAAAACAGGCCCGACCGCTTTAAAAGTTAGGTCCGTTCTGACGTGATGCCTCTTTAATGCTGTTGGGAAAACCAGCCGCTATTTCCCCTGTCAGAAATAGCGGTGTGGATTGAATACTCCCCAAAGTGTTTACACCAACCTGTTTAAGCTGTGCCCTGTGATTTTTACAAAAAACTGAGCCCTGCTAAAAAATCTTGCCCATGCCATATCACCACCACAAACGGCATCTATTCAAATTAAGTGGAGAGTTTTGGGGGGAGCCTGGCACCTACGTAGATGCTGGGTACGCTTCTAATGACATCCGTGTGACCAACCCACCCACAATAGTAACGCTACGGTACTGCACCCTCTCCATTATTCAAGCTCTTTTGGCAACACTGAGTACTGTAGACGCATAGTGCATCAGATGAAAGACCTCGTACATCCTTCCCTTCAACATTGAACTGGAAGAAACCAGTGGGACCCGGGTACTCCCATCTACTGTTCAGAGAAGTCTGTCCAGAAGTGGTCTTAAAGAAAAAATAGCTGCTGAAGCGCCATACCTTTGACAGGAAAACAAGGCCAAGCGACTCAACTATGCACTAAAACATTAGAGCAGAAAAATATGGACTTGAGTCAAAATAAATACAGTCTGGTAATTATCCATAAGACAATACCATCAGGGAGGCGTCTGATTGGCAAGCAGTTTACAATATATTGTGTTCTAAGATTAGTGTAACCCAAATATGAATCATTCACCGTGGCTATGTATTAAAACCACTTTCCGCTCAGGTATTGGTAACTTCTTACATTTCCTCGTCTTTTTGAGACCTTATCTGAAAGATAAAAGTAACCAAGTGACCCTAAGGTCACACATGAGAGCTGAGGTAGCCACCGAGTGATTCTAAGGGGGAGAAACGCGTATTGGAGCCCGCTACAGCCCGGTGCTACCACCCAGTGACACAGTCGAATTGATACTGTGCCCACCCCACGCTTGGGTGATTCTTCTCTGCAGGAGATATTAAGGACTTAATATTTGGATTCAGTCACCTGAAACCGTTCCTCTCAAGGAAGGGTGGACCATACCTGAAAAGGACTGCATACCATCGGCTCAGACAAAGGGAACAGGTCCTATATATAACCATCAAAACCCTAAAAGGAATTCTGCAACATAACAAATAATGGGACTGGTAACTATTAAGGTCTCTGATATGAACTGAACATTGCACAATATCTAAAAAGCCTCAGTATATATTAGTATACCCACCCTCGCCAATTTATATGTTTTGTGTTGTGTGTTTTAGTTTTTAAAGATTATATTGTGTAAATTAATTTATGCTTTTTATAATAAATAAGTGATTGATATCACATTCTGTGGTTCAATTAATGCTTTTTGTTAAGCAGCGCCACCTAGTGGTAATAGCTTTTAGCTAAATACCATTTCTACTTTGCTTATCTGAAAGAACTTCAAAGAAACCAAAATAGTGCAAAATTGCCTGTGACAGATGTGGTTTTTATTAGTTAGAATTTGCACTCACATATAGTGTCAATTGACATATAGGGGGAAATTTAATAAAGGAAATTTGTAAAAAATAGGTGTATTTGTATCCAGAAATACACTTATTTTTGACATTTACTATCCCGAAAATACGGCAATTCGTATTCATATTGATAGCACATCAATACGAATTGCCGTATTTTCGGGATAGTAAATGTCAAAAATAAGTGTATTTCTGGATACAAATACACCTATTTTTTTACAAATTTCCTTTAGTAAATTTCCCCCATAGTGTCAATATCACTCCACATATGTGGATATCAACCATTCCTTGTCCTCATGACACTGCAAAGAACTCCAAATGCAGACACAGTGCAATACTGTTTCACATCAACACATAAAATGTATTCATAAAATGCACTCAATTTTAAAAAGAAAGTATTACATATCACCATAATTATATGATATTCCAGGGAGCCAGAGTCCTGTGATGGAGTCCCAAAAGATGTAGAGTGGGGAGCACTGTTCAGTCCCGGTTACTGTTCAAGTGTTTCCCCGTTTGGTATCTCCAGCACTTCTTCTCCGGTCAGCCTGTGCTGAAAGGGTCTTTTTTTGCTTTAGCGCTTTCGGACTAAATTAGTCCATCAGAAGCATAAAAGATCACCCTACCTGAACCTCCTTTATATATATACTAAAGATATCTGGAAGCACCTGGTGCTTTTTTTCCCGCCTGCCATCACATGGATGTGCGGCATCATCCAGCGACCGGGGCGGCGGTACGCGTCCTACGACCTTTTCTGTGAAGGTATCCGCTCGCCACGCTTCGGGCTCGGTGGCTCGCTGCGCTCGCCACACTATTCTATTCTCAACTCCACGCCGACGTAGATAGTGGGGGTATGAAAAGGTCGTAGGACGCGTACCGCCGCCCCTCGCGGGCTCGCTGCGCTCGCCACGCTTCGGGTTCACGTTTATAGTGGGGAGTGGCGTGGGGGTGCATTTAACATTGTAAGCACCCATTTGGGTGCTTAACATTGTATAAGCACCCATTAGGGTGCTTATACAATGTTTAATCGCATCGCATCGTATGGCATCGTATGCCATGTACAATGGCATACAATTTCAAAATTGTATGCCATCGTGCACTATCGTACGATATCGCGTCGCATCGCATACCATCGTATGTGTTATGGTATGCGATGCGATGGGCGCCGCCAAAATACACAAGTACCAAAATAGCATGCCCCTCCTCAGAATAAAATTCCTGATTTTTTTACACCAAATGTAAAAAACAAAACACTTTATTTTAAAAGTTCACATTCCACTTCACCATAAAAAGATAGCGATTGCTACTCGGTGAATCATGGTGAAAAAAACCTTGAAATGTATTCGCCATTTGGTCATTGAATAGGGTGATTCACCGTCTTAGTCAGAAATTCGCCAAACAGCACAAATTCGCCATAAAAACATGGCGAATCAGGCTCATTGAATACCGCCCTATATGTGAGTGCAAATTCTAACTAATAAAAACCACATCTGGCACAGACAATATTGCACTATTTTGGTTTCTTTAAAGTTCTTTCAGATAAGACGAGGAAATTTAAGAAGTTACCAATACCGGAGAGGAAAGTGGTTTTAATACATACCCTTGGTGAATGATTCATATTAGGGTGGCGCTAATCTTAGAACACAATATATTGTAAACTGCTTGTGAATTTATGTTGGTACTTTTGGTGAAAGTTCCTTGGTGTTTCTAATAGCTGTAACCCATAGGTGAAGAGCATTGTAAAGACAAAAAAACTTTTGTTTTCAAGGCGTCTGATTGGGTCAAAATTTGTTGCACAGAAGGACAACCTCCCCAAACATACAGTCAAAGTCATTAAGAACTATCTTCAGCGTAAATAAGAACAAGGAGTCCAGGAAGTGATCTGGCTCCTAAAAAGCCCGGTACTCTTTACCTAGAACGGCGCCCATCACGGTGATCAAGACATCGCGGGCAGTACATAAACGGCCGCGACGCGATGCCCGCGATCACCGCGATTTTCCCATAGGCAACAATGTTAAAAAGCCAGATTGACCGCGATTTTGCATTCAATGCCTCAATGCCCGCGATTTTCACATAGGAATCAATGTTAAATGGGCTACAGAGCCCAAATAGGCAGAATTAACCCTTAAATGTCCCCCCAATTTTTGTACGCCACCCCACGATCCACGCGAACCCGAAGCGTGGCGAGCGCAGCGAGCCCGCGAGGGGCGGCGGTACGCGTCCTCCGACCTTTTCATGCCCTACTATCCACGTCGGCGTGGAGTTGAGAATAGAATAGTGTGGCGAGCGCAGCGAGCCACCGAGCCCGAAGCGTGGCGAGCGCAGCGAGCCCCGCGAGGGGACGCGGATACCTTCACAGGTAAACGCGTCCCCTCGCGGGCTTCACAGGTGTCCGCTTTTCGCCACGGATACCTGTGAAGCCCGCGAGGGGACGCGTATAACTGTGAAGGTATCCGCGTCCGCTCGCCACGTTTCGGGCTCGGTGCGCTCGCCACACTATTCTATTCTCAACTCCACGCCGACGTGGATAGTAGGGCATGAAAAGGTCGGAGGACGCGTACCGCCGCCCCTCGCGGGCTCGCTGCGCTCGCCACGCTTCGGGTTGGCGTGGATCGTGGGGTGGCGTACAAAAATTGGGGTGACATTTAAGGGTTAATTGTGACTATTTGGGCTCTGTAGCCCATTTAACATTGATTCCTATGTGAAAATCGCGGGCATTGAGGCATTTTAAAGTAAAATCGCGGTCAATCAGGCTTTTTAACATTGTTCCCTATGGGAAAATCGCGGTGATCGCGGGTACACGATTTTTATGTACCCGCGATTTACCCGCGATGCCCGCGATTTTTTACCCCCGACGCCCGCGATTCTAATCGCGGGCGCCGTTCTAGGTAAAGAGTACCAAAAGCCCTGCTCTGAACATAGAGTCTGTCTGGGAATTTCATGGAGGCAGAAGGATTGGTGCAAGCCTACATCCACAGATCTGTGGTTAGTCAGATGTTTGGAACAACCTCCCTGCATAGTTCCTTCAAAAACTGAGTACAAGTGTAGAAGAACTGCTTATGTTTTGAAGGAAAACGGTGGTCACCAAATATTGTGGTCGATTCTATTCAAAATGATGTGGTGCTATTCCAATCAGCACGCTTGTCATTTGGAGATTGGGTGTTAAATCGTGATGTTTGTGCCACCTTAGTTTTGTTGGATTTCTGTTTGCACCCCAGGGTGTGAGCAGAAATCCACTAGTCAGCGGTAGCAGTGCAGCGATTACAATATTCTCATAGGTTTTGAACAGAAATCGGCTCAATTTGATTTGATTTAGAATTCTCTTCTGTTCATTCACTTTGCATTTTGTTAATTGGGAAAAATAAACTATCAACACTTCGGGTTTTTTTTTTTTAAATCCTTCTTACTTTGCAGCATTATATCCCTGCCTAAAACTTTTGCACAGTACTGTATATGTGGTTAGAGCACCGGTGGGCACTATTTGGCACCGCTCAGCCACGCACAGCCAGCGATTCTGACATTTCAGTTATGTTGTCCCGGCTGGAAACTAATATTTTTTTTTATCTATATATTTCTAGCTATACACAACTGTATAAAATCTTTACTATATTTTACTAACTTACTAATATGCAGTTATTTTGCTATTACTAAATATGAGGAACCATAATGTTGTGGGTGCCGGACGGGGTCCCGACGGCCGTCGGGATCCCGACTGTTAAAACACAGACGGCCGGGTTCCCGACGGCCGTCGGCTATTTTCCCTCGTGGGGGTCCACAACCCCCATAGAGGGAGAATAGAATAGGCGTGCCCGCAGCGTGGCGAGCCCGCAAGGGTCTTTGTTTCGCTGGCCACGCTGTCTGAGTCCGGGCAGTCGGGATCCCGGCGTCGGCATAATGACTGTCGGGATCCCAACTGTCGGAGAAACATACCACACCCAATGTTGTCACATGCACGCACTTCATAAGAGCATTATAACTTTCTACAAAGCTTTTACTGAAGATTATCTGGACCTTGTTGCTGTAATATTCTGTCCTGCAAAAGTGTAAGTTTTAGGCTGCGAAGAAGGGGGGTTCTTAATTGAAATCCTGAATAAACTAGACTGCCTCCTCCAGGGTGACCTACCTGAATTGGTCCTACTGACATCAGCAAGTTTTTCAATTGGTGATCAGTGGTTGATGAAGAAAGTCCTTCAACTGACACCATACAAGGCTGAGGCTTGCACTCAACAACGCGAAGGTTCTGTTTATTTGGCATCAGGCGTCCTCGGCCCATCTGTCCTCCTACTCCTCTGCCTCTCCCTCGCATAATGACCTGCCAACAGTACAACATGCAAAGTTAGTTTGTCCTTTGTCAATTCTTATAAATCAACAGAGCAGCTCAACACATTATCTTCTACAATGCAGATATAGAATGGGATTCAACGAGAATTACACTGTACCTTAGCTTGTGGGTGCTGTCCTTGGATATTACTTGTCATGTGGGGGACTATGGACTCTGTCAGAGAATGCTGCGGATGGGGCTTGATTTGAAACTGCTGTTGATACTGCTGATGCTGCTGTTGCTGAACACTTGCTTTCCCCAATGTTACTTTCCTTACGGTTCCTGCTTTCTGCTGCACACGCTGTGGATATTGAGGCCTTTGCTGAGGCTGAATTCTCTGCTGAGGAAGCTGCATTTGTGGATTGCCATCTGAAGGCTGCACTGAAACACAATCTCCCTGCAAAATACACATTGTAGATCAGAACTGAAAGCCTAGATCTGAGGAAAGGATACTGCTGTAAAGAGAACTCTGCCATTAACAAGGGATAAAAAAGTTTAAAAGATATGATCCCTTAACAGACTTAAGGTGCCTTTACACGTTACAATTATTGTATACAATATTGTAGACAATATCGCATCGAATCTCGGTTTTGCGATGAGATGAGATCTAGTACAAAAAGTATGTGCAGCACATACTTTTTGTACTAGATCTCATCGCAAAACCGAGATGCAATATTGTATACAATAATTGTAATGTGAATGGGCACCTTAAGCTCTGCAAAGTTCTCAAAAGGGGGAAAGTGTTTATTAAGGGGCTTCAATGTATAGTAGTAAAGCTGCATAAATAAATGGAAGCTGTAAACTAGGCTGCTATATAAACCTTTATATAAAATACATAATACCGCTTTCACACGTATTTTTAAACGGTATTTAAAATGGGTCTGAGCCTTCACATTGCAGTAAATTACCGTTTTAAATACCATTCACATCAGTCAACCCGTTTAATCCCCTGAACACGTTTCAAGGCAGAATGCAGGGGACAGCCTATCACAGGTCTGTAATCTGTTGTTTTTACAAAATACCGTTTCAGAGCCATTCTCACTGCATAAAAAACGGCTCTGAAACGTGTAGGACTCTGCTTTTTAAACGTTTTGAAATAACGGGTATCTTTAACCGGTAAATCAACTCTGGCACTTTCTCACTGCAGCCTTAAACGTTTTGAAGTGGGGAAAAACCGGCAATATACCATTTAACAAGTTAAGTGTGAAAGGGGTACAAATCTTTAATTATTGGAGGTTAAGATTGGTTTTATTTTTCTTTTGTACCTTGGATACAACACAGTCCGCTCTGTGCATTGTGGACACTTGTGCAACCATTGTCCTAAATCAAATAGTTTCACATGCCCTGACGGGTTGAAATCCTGGCACCTCAGTCCCGTGATTTCGGCCCGGGAGCCTTTCACACCAGCACTAGTGTCAGGTTGTTCCCAGGGCCATCCCGGGAATTTTGGCTGGTGTAAAAGGAGTACTATATGCCTAGCGTACTTGAAATCTTTACAGCAGTGCACCTAGAGAATTGATCTACAATGCGTGCTGTAAGGGTCTACCTACAAAAGAATGTTTTTGTTTATGTTCTGCAATTGACAGTCATCACTCACAGGGGATAATTAAATGGTTAGCACTGGCAGCCGTCTCTCCTGCGCCTGACTAAGCAATTCAATTGTTGCTTTTGCTATGTACTACTAGCTGTCGGCGGCAGCATTTCAGCTTGTGCTCTTCAGGGGTGGCGAGCTGAAATGTGCTCAACTGCTACCCATCTGAGCACTTTAACAGGATTTTTCAGTGTCGTGCCAATTAGTTTAGCGGCTTTGTGCTCGATACCCTGCGATCTCCCACCACTTTAGATACGAGTTCAGGGCTGCGATAACTGAATTCCCTTAAAAAAGTGGACATCTAACAGATTACTGCAAGATGCAGGCAATGAATCGGAGCGATCACTTTTTATTTTTTGTGCCATTTAAATGACAGATGCTATTCTATTAGCCCAGATGCCTGCTGTTACCAGGTATTATGCTTTGCGTGCCTGGGACACACAAGGCATAATACATAATAAAAACAGCTGCCAGGATAATCGACAAACATATGAAATCAGGGACTTTAACCCTATCTAATGTGTTTTCGCCCTATTGTGGTTCAATTTTTGGATGCTAAAACAGCAGCTAATAGGATACCACGATAATGATAAATGGTAGTGTTTATAGGCCGTAAAATGGCTGTAATAGGATATAGGTCTATGAGCAGGGGACAACTCTAGAAGGTATAGCAGCTTTATAAAAAGATCTCCTATCTAACAAGACATCACTGGGTATTAAGCACTTGTAAAAACAATACTGGCAGAGCTCAAGAATTATTACCCAACAGAAATCTGCAGGAAAAAAAAAATACAAGTGATTTGTGTATTACGAATACAAAGATGTTTTCAATAGCAGAGAACATTTCTGATGGATGTTACTTTACAATGAAGATGAAGAGAGCTGCCAAGCCTTCAGTGTGTTAAGTGTTCTGATACAAAGTGCTGCTGCTGTCAGGTTCCTCCAATTTGACAGATCAAATCTTATTTTCCTTCTCAAACCTCAAGAACAGATACTGCCAACATACATTCAGTGTGAGCAAATTGATTAATCCCTCTCAACAGATCACACATCTCTTGATTACAACTAGAGAGACGTTAAGCAGCATTATACTGAAGTGACAACACTTGACAAAATCCCAAGCCACCTCGCTCAGCCTATTGTAGCTGGCATTAACTGCGATGAAAAATTAATTTCCCTTATCTTCCTCTAAGCCCCAAAATCCAAATCCTCCAAACAGACTACTCTTTCTGTAAAGGTATTATGAAAACCTCAGAAAGATTAATTACATGTCTTCAGGTGACATTAAATTAATTTCGGTGCTCGTGACAGACATTTGATAGTGCATATTGAGAGGACAGATAACATTGTCAGGATACACAGCAGGACACTGGAGCGGCGTCCCAGGGCTGCATCTTATGCATTGTGCTGTGATAACGCCAATACCTCACTGTCATTGGCACAGTTACCGATCTCGCCAATCTAAAGACACAGATTTCTATACGGTCTGACAATTCTGTGGCCTCGCAATAAACACGTTCCCTAACCAGTCAGGAAGATGAAATAGAAGATGGTAAATGATTGCCAAGAAGTGGCCTCTGAATAATATTTCAAAAGTGAGTCCCTCAATAACTTGACAGTTCCCAGCATCAACACATATCCCTCTGACGGAGAGAAGGAGGGAGATGAGCAGGTGGAAGGAATGAGGATGATAAATTAACCATGGAGGTGGGAACATGCATACAGGTTAAGAAATAAAAATAGAGAACAGCAAATATTTTAAAAACAAGGCATACAAAAACCCAGAGCGAGTCGCAGTAAAGGTAGAAGACGTAATAACTAACAGTTCTACGGTATAAAGAAACATAGAATTTGACGGCAGATAAGAACCATTTGGCCCATCTAGTCTGCCCTTTTTTTTACCCTTCAGGTAATCTCAACCCTTTGTAATCCTTATTTCTTTGTAAGGTTATTCATGTGCCTATCCCAAGCATGTTTAAATTGTTCTACTGTCTTAGCCTCTACCACCTCTGATGGGAGGCTATTCCACTTATCCACTACCCTTTCTGTGAAGTAATTCTTTCTAACATTTCCCCTGAACCTACCTCCCTCCAGTTCCAGTGCATGTCCTCGTGTTCTATTACTTCCTTTCCTTTGAAGAAAATTTTCCTCCTGTACTATGTTAAAACCCTAGATTTCTATCATGTCCCCCCTTTCCCTTCTCTGCTCCAAACTTCTCTGTTCTACACTACAATAAAACCAAAATACTAATGGGTTAGTGTTCCAGGAACATTTAGTACAAAAGGTAGTACTGGCACTGGGCAACAACTTACCTAACACCGTGCAGGTTCTCTGCCATTTGTCTTACACACAAATAATCTCATTTGTGAAATAGAGTGCTATAATTAGATTATGAATAGAACCAATATACACAAATGGGGGGGGGGATGAGGCAGTGGAAGAAAAAGGGGTGACTGAAGTAATTCTGTGGGTGCTCACCACAAGAGGGCACCTGCCTGCAGAATTTACATTTTTCTACCGTATGGGCGCAAATGCTGCCGGTAGACATATCTTGTTGCATCCACCTGAGGTGAAGTGCAGAAGTGTGTGAAAAAGGCACTACGGCGTGTGGCATAGTGCGCAATGGCCACTACGGCGTGTGGCATAGTGCGCAATGGCCACTACGGCGTGTGGCATAGTGCGCAATGGCCACTACGGAAGGTGGCATAGTGCGCAATGGCCACTACGGAAGGTGGCATAGTGCGCAATGGCCACTACGGAAGGTGGCATAGTGCGCAATGGCCACTACGGAAGGTGGCATAGTGCGCAATGGCCACTACGGAAGGTGGCATAGTGCGCAATGGCCACTACGGAAGGTGGCATAGTGCGCAATGGCCACTACGGAAGGTGGCATAGTGCGCAATGGCCACTACGGAAGGTGGCATAGTGCGCAATGGCCACTACGGAAGGTGGCATAGTGCGCAATGGCCACTACGGAAGGTGGCATAGTGCGCAATGGCCACTACGGAAGGTGGCATAGTGCGCAATGGCCACTACGGAAGGTGGCATAGTGCGCAATGGCCACTACGGAAGGTGGCATAGTGCGCAATGGCCACTACGGAAGGTGGCATAGTGCGCAATGGCCACTACGGAAGGTGGCATAGTGCGCAATGGCCACTACGGAAGGTGGCATAGTGCGCAATGGCCACTACGGAAGGTGGCATAGTGCGCAATGGCCACTACGGAAGGTGGCATAGTGCGCAATGGGCACTACGGAAGGTGGCATAGTGCGCAATGGGCACTACGGAAGGTGACAGTGCGCAATGGGCACTACGGAAGGTGGCATAGTGCGCAATGGGCACTACGGGGTGTGACAATGGACCTAATCTTAGTGCAGTGTGCAAATTTTTTTATGATTTTTGTTTTGTTTGTAATGTAAATTGTGCACTCCCAACTGTAAAAATGCGCCCTGCTCAATAACCAGCACCCTGCCTTAACCCTAGAGTGAACACTAAAAGCTGCTAGAATGACCCAGCTAATCACCTGACTAGAATCCAAATGAAAATCTAAAGGTACCCAAACACTAGAAAGATCTGGGATCTTAAGATGTGCGCATAAATTAGCCTTCAAATCTTTGGTCCGCCCTGGACCAAAGATTTCAGGCAAGCGCACATCTTTACCAAATATTTTTCTTAAGATCCCGTGTGCATTCCTATGGATCTTTTGTTAAATCTTCTGATCTTTTGTGCAGCACGTAAGATCAGAAGATTCAGCTAAAGATCCACGGGAGCGCGCATCGGACCGATATCGGCCAATTTTCGGTAAATATCGTACGATATACCGGCCGATTTATCGGAAAAAAAATCGTTCTAGTGTGGGCACCTTAAGGAAAGAACTAAAAGATTAGAGTTCATAGAAGAGGCCCACGGACCTTTCAAGATTTGAAGACTTGTGTGGAAGAATGGGCCAAAATCACACCTGAGCAATGCATGCGACTAGTTTCTCCAGGTGCCCTAAAGCTGTCAATACCAACATATGCGTGCGTGACCATAGCAGTTCCGGACCAGCCACGTCAGAGGCCATGCCTTTTACCATCTACGTACCCTCTCTGCGAGGATGTCATGCTAATATGGACTCTTACTAACGGATCCCCATCTTCATTAGGTAATTACTAGCCTCCTGCTGGGCAATAGACCAGATCTTTATACCAATTGACATTGCTTTGAATACCAACACTCACCTAGTGCCATCAATGGGAATTATTTGGACTGTGTCAACATACCTATTTGATATTACAATGGTGATATATTGATAAACTACCTTCAGACCAAATAAGGAGCCATATTCTTGATTACATGATTGATTTGACTACATGTGCTTCTATATTGTTTTTCTATATGAGGATAGTTATCCTGCTTTAAGATGCTATAATAAATTTTATTGTGATGATATTTTAGTTATATTCAGTGAAACCATGCACTGTTCTAACCTATTTTTGTTTGAAAATTCATATTGATTTACTAACTACTATGGTTTGATTTCTTTGCATGTGTGGATTGCATGGATTGTTGCTGGCATTTGCTGAAAATTTTATTGCAAAAGACCCATTACAAATATATTTATCGAGCAAACTGTTGATGTGTTCAATACTTATTTTACTGTGTGTATATCTAGCCATCTCTCTACAATGGAACATATCAAGGTGTGATATGTTCACCAAGGAAAAAAAAAAAAACAGTTCTTGAAGTTAATGTGTTGGAAACAGGAAAACTGGGCAAGTGTAAGGATTTGAGCAACATTGATAAAGGTACATCATCTTCAAAAATGGCACAGGTCTTTGGGGGGTGTTCCCTGTAAGCAGTGGTTGGTTAGTCAATATCAAAAGTTGCCTAAGAAAAGAAAACTTGTGAACCGGCAACAAGCATAAAGGTGCTTAAGGCTCACTGACTGAAAGACCCTAATGGGCATATGAGGGTCAGATTAAAAGGGAAATTAAAATGAAAAACTGTAAAAAATAAATAAATGTATATATATATTTTAACGATTGTAGCAACAACTACATCATAGAATGTGAATAAATGTAATTTATTTTAAACATTCTGCAAATGGTAAAAAAAAAAAAAACCTTATAAACGGGTCTAGTGTGCATTACTTTTCCTATTTTCCCAGAGAATGTGATCCCCAGTGGATGAACTCCTGATTTTGTCATAATTCTGCTTGAACCCTAGGAGTCGAAATCCGCTTGTTGGACATAGCAGCGCACTGATTAGAATAGCTCCATCAAGGCACTATTCACAGCGCTGAAAATTGAATCAACCCCACTGAATTCCAATAACGCCCGCTGACATTTTTCAAAATCTTTTTTGATATTTGAACAGCAATAGTTGGTTCATAAAAGCCTTCTGGAAGGATATTGGTAAAAGGTGCCCATACACGGTGCGATGATTGCACCCGTATGGGCTGGATCGCATCGTAAGCGTTTTGCATGCGATCCGTGGGCAGTACAAAAAGTATGTGCAGCACATACTTTTTGTACTGTGCGATGGGATGCCCGCGGGAGTGCGCATCGCATGGTGCTATCGCACCATGTATGGGCACCTTAACTTCAACTTGAGTTGGTGTTAGTGATGTCTCGCAGATTATTTATTTATGAAAATATATGAATACTTTGGTAAAGGATGGATAGTTTTTTCTCCCTGATGATTGGCAAAGAGCTTCAAAATACAGCCTAGTTATTCTGAATTGCATAACAATGTTGTGGAAATTGGCCTTATAACAGGACTTTGCTATGTATGAACTCTGATACACAGCCATACTGGGATGAAAACCGTACACTGCTCCCAAAATAGCGTGGTTTGGAGTGGGCCATTCACTTGTTTGCATTGCGACTGCCACTAGGGGTGGAAAACGGAGCAATTCAATCGTTGCTCCATTCGTGCTGCCATGAGCCATGCAACTAAAAAACTTCTTGCTGCCTCCTGAAGATGCAAAAGAAATGTGTGAAAAGCCCCTTGGTTTGGGTGCAATAAGCAGGACTTTAGAAGGGATTCACTGGTATTCACATTCGAGAGGCAACCAGATTTTGCCCAGACCTTTCACTTGTAGAGGTTTTAAATATTCCATAACCCTTTTAATATTAGTAGTAAATCATATAAGGCAGCATACGTAAAAGTATCATCCCTTTAAAGACTTGTTCAGGATTTTCTTTTCTTACGTGGTAATAAATGCATAAACACATTTAAAGTAAGTCATATAAGAGTCAATTATGGCATTTCAAAGATGGCATTATAAAATGTTAATGTGGTCTTTTTCTTTAGATCCCACCCTATAAATCTCATGAAATATAAATCACTGAAATGCTATATTTCATGTGTTTTTACAGAATTTATGAACAAGCACTAGTGAACCCATGACACTAATTTGCAAAAGCCCCTAGAACAGAGTCTAATTTGCAGTACCAAAGGGTGAAATCAGAGCATCTGTGAATGTCTACAAAGAACAAAAGAGAGATAAAAAATACATACAAGTATTAGTGCGGATATAAGGAAAATAAAAAAGGTTACTTCTAGCTTGCCTGTTTTACTATATAAACATCAAACAATAAAAGAGCTACTAGCTGAATAAACGTTTCCTATAAGCTAAACACATACTGGGCAGCACTAGACCATTCTCAAGCAGATGGGACGTGGGGGGGGATTTTGATTAAATAAGGAAATTAATATTAAACAGAAAAAAAAAATGTTTCCTAAAACGGAGAAGACAACAATGAAGCAAATGGCTTTTACATTCTGAGAATATGCTTATTGAAGCAAAGATAATGTATTAATCTAGGGGACAGATTTATGCCCAGTGGCCTTAAGGAAGAAACTCTGTAGGGGTTTCCTTTTGTCTGCAGCACAATTTTCTGCAATAATAAACAGTAACATGGCTCAACTTTGTTGATAGAAGGGCAAAATGATTAATACAGTCTGCTTAATCTTTCTAGATCGTTTCTAAATAAAATCCTTGTTTGCATTGCCATCTACCAATTTCTCCATTTGTCCTACGGGGGTTAAGTATCTTTGGAAACATATGGGTGATCAATCTAAAATGTTTGGCCATTAGTGACATCCTCAAGTGGTGAGCACAATTAAAACACAATCTGTCTGCCAGGAAGCCTCTCCTGCCCGCTACTTAGCATTCGGATGGCTGGTGAGCCTTTCTTTAGCCATGAAGACCCTCAACAGACAGACATCCCAAAAAATGTTGGTGCATCTGTGTACTTCTATTTTTACTGATACGTTATCAGAAAGGGGCATGGGAACGAGAATTCGTTACGCTGGAAATTAACATATAATAATGCTATTTTCTGTTGACCTTTAAAGGATTAGTAACCTTTTGACATGAAACCATCTACTGCAGGGTGGTCACATGTCCAAGCCAACATGCAGTCTGATTAGTCTTTAGAATTTCGCTGTTATGGGTTTAAAAAGACATCTCGTCACCTACTCGTAGGTAGTCCAGTCGTACACACAATACACATTACTTGGCCTGCCAGTTCTATTTGTCATATTCCATTATATTACCGCACTGCGTCTACTGGTTTCAAATAAAGTGTGATTCTTTCTGACCACTGGACCACACGATGACCTAGAATTGTGTACTTGGGTGGGACAACAACATTCAGACTAGCAACAAGTACAACCAATTTTCCTGACTGAAAAAGACCGAAGATTAACGTCTTCATTCCAGTCAGCTTCAAGAACACGTTTGGATTACTCATGTGCCTGACAATTGCTACTATTTCAAATGCAATCTATCCTAATATTTATTCTACAACTGTAAACAGTTTGGTTAAATACTCAAACAAAGCCACTTACCGGTCCAGATAACTTAATCACGCGGATTTTAGAGGCGACATGCGCTTCTCCACTGCCGCTGTTTGACCTCTGCATGACTGTCCTCTTTGCACCTGCGGGCCTCTGCTCCTGCGGCTTTCCTTGAACTGGAGCAACTTTCACAGTCTGTTGCAACCCAGGTGGCATAGTGGGTACCGCAGGACATACCGGTTGAACTTTTGGAAACTGGTTCTCTGCCGCTACCCTGGTTTGCACAGTTTGCTTAATGATTTTCTTTTGTTGCCCTTGAAATGATGCATTGTTTCCAGGGGTCTGGAGCATGGGGATTTTCTGTGCCAAGTTGAACAATGGGTTTGGCTTATTGGTAATTGGTCTGTTTCTTACATGTGGCCGCACCTGCGCAGTAATGTGAGGCAATATCTGACTAAAGTTATTTTCCCCCTTCACAGTTGGATTTTCCGGCTCGGGTTGGTTTTGCTGTGCACTGCTGGGCTGTTGCTGAGAAAGTCTTTCCAGCAGCTCTTTCTTCCTTGCTCCTGCCTGCTGCTGCCGTCGCAGCTCCTTCTGTTTCAAGATCTCTTCTCTTAAACGTTTCTGCTCTTCAATCTTCAAGCGATATTTTCTGGTCTCTTCATCTTCATCAGGGAACTTTAATAGAGAAAAAAAAACCAACAGCCTTTTAGTACACTAATTACGAGTGTTTTCTGCCATCATTGGTTATGCTACCAACATCAACCTCCACAGAATGCGCCGTGATTCGTAGTTTGGACACGCACAGAAATTGTTTTTAGCCCTCCATAAATACAGGATGAAACATCTATGGAGATATACCAGAGAGCCTGTCAGATCGCTTTATCTCATTCTCTCCTGACAAACTAACAAAAGGTAGTGAGGTAAATGACCTGAAAAGGTTTCATTAGAACTATTGATTTTTCTTACAGAATTTTAAAGCCTGATCTCAAACTCATTTGTCACACAATAATTGCTTATAATGAACACCACAAGTCAAGTGACTGACCTTGAACTCATGCACTCTTCTCGAGAATCAAAATGATGTCAACTGCAGAGCAGGAATATTAATGTTATAGTACAAAGACTTATTATTATGCGTTCATGCCTTCTGTGGGTGGAAATAATAAGCAGCAAATAACCTTTGCTCGGTCTGTGCACTCCGCAAGAAACCAAATGCACTGTACCAGTTTACAGTATATTGAGAGACAAGACTCCACAACTTTGGAATAGGGATTTGGACACAAGTGTCTAACAGAAGAGACTGAGGTAAAAAAAAAAAAAACACAGAAAAAAAAAACACAGAAAAATAAAAAAAAATCAATGGAACATGATTTTCAACTAAAATTTAAATCGCTAAAACCACGAACCACAGTATTTGTGCTTCAAGAACTGAATTTTCAGTACTTCTAAATTCAGATCAGGTCCGGTTGAAGGAGGGTTCACCGGCCACTACAACTCGGACCAATGCTGCAAAAATCAGGATCCAACACTTTGCAGGCATCATATACTTTTTTTTTTAGTACTGTACTTAAAGTGTTGCTTTGATTCACTTCCCTTTGTAAGTCATATAAATGAGAATTTACCCCTGCCCAACTGACGTAAAAACACTTTAAATGCCGGTAGCTTCACCCACCTGTTCAACTTTAGCTGCTTCCTTTACTGGGCTGATGCTGTTCATTGGCTTCACGGCTTGTGCGTTTCCATAACCTTCCAACCTAGCTTGTGGTGCTGTGGTGCCCACTGGCCTGACCTGAGCGGCAGGTGCAGAGGCAGATTTCCTCTTGTTCATATCTAGAACATGAGAGGGCGCTATGGGCAGCTCCCGCAAGTTGCTATTCCTCAAGTGTGGTGTCTGCATATTGTGGGGTTTCGCCATATTCTGTATGGGCATGCCCTAAAATGAGACGTGTTAACTTTTAAACATGACATTTAAAACAAACAAGCGACGCGTGAATAGACTGCAACACATACCGCTCTTTGTTTCAGTGGACCATGTCGCTGCTGCTGCTGCCCGGGCATTCGGTGAGGGGTTGTCTGTGAATGTGCTCTAAATGGAGGTTGTTGCTGCATGGACATCGGTGGCTTTGGTGGTCCTCCAAGGTGGTGATGCTGGTGCATTGACTGTATAGGCTGCATTGGACCCTACAAAAACAGAACAGTACAAAGATGGATCTAATTCACTTCCACTAACATTTTTGAACTGAACAACCAAAAATGTAAAGTTTGTTTAATACAAGTGAAGGAAATATTATTCAATGGACATCTGACGGTACAGTGATATTACCATAGCTCAAGCTGCACAAATGTGTAATATATAGTGGGAGTAAATTGAATATTTGCTAATATTTATTAAAGCTGAATAAAAGGTACGTGAAGTAAATGGTGAACTAAAAACCACATAAATAAATCCCGCCAAGCTCAGCAGACTGATTTTACGATAGGTGTCTGTCTAACATAAAACAGTGAGGATACCAACATAACATGAGGTAGTAGTGACCCGTAAGCACAGTACGGTTTGTCGTAATATGAATTACACAGGTTCTGTGGCTGGGTAAATTCATGCCTGCATTTCATCTCATTTTAAAATCGACCACAGCACTTGTGTAAAACATAGGTTTTCCGGGTTAAAAGGCATATTATGGCAATTCAATATGTAAGGAACAGTCACACAGACTCTTCTAGTAATAAATACCTACCGGAATGAAAGTTAATATTTACAAAGGGTGACTATTGTTCAACTATAAGCCATTTTTATAGATTAATGTCCGCAGACATAAGCTAATCCTACCTGAAGTTTGTACTCCCTGGACGTTTTCCAATGTCATCCATTATGGAACTTGCTGACACGCTGACCGTTGTTGAGTTCTATGCTTACAGCAGCTGTCAAGCTCTTCCAGGTGCCACAGTGTCACCCTGCCCTGTGCAATCCTATGCAGTCAGTGCGGAAGAGCCGCCAGCAGCCACCTTAATGACAGCCTGGGAGAAGGGAGATGCCCGGGGAGCTATGTGGTGCGGATGCCCAGCCAACCTGGACACACAACAGTGAGGGTGCTGTGCCGGTCCCGCCACCTATCCCGGCCAAAAAGGTGTGAGAAGAGTTGGAAGTAAGGAGCCGAGCTGGGAGTTCATGAACAGGAGCCTGGAGAGGGAGGAGAGGATTCACAGGCCCGGAGCCTGCTTCTAATGGTGGAGCAATGGAGCTAAAGACTCTGTTGTGGCTATGGGGCTGCTGGCTGCCACAGCCTGCTCTTGTCACACTGTATGACAGGCAGCAAGCAGAAGTGATGCCAGCATTGAATTGTAAAGTGCCGGGCAGCACGGCTCTCCCCACATGCTGGCCAGCTCACCCTACCTGGCAGAGGTATTAACAAGCTGGGCCAGTCGCCGCACTCCTGCTAGGGTCAGCCGCTAGAAGGCATGCATTCTACAGGTAGTGTGGCTTCCGCTGGGAGTATACAGCAAACAGGAGATCGCGGCTAGTGCTGCTCTCTTCCTCCACCAGAGCTGCACAGTGCACTGTGCTGAGTACAACAGGGTGATACTGCTGTACATGACAGGGGATTTATTTCCCATTCATTCTGTGGGGTTTCAGTATTGTTACAAGTGATGAACATCCCCCCATCTCAGGACCTGAAACAAAGAGGGCATGGACAGTGGGAGACCAACTTTTTGGCTGAGTGGTGCAAAAAACTTATAGTTACACCACTACCTGCTGCTAATTGGAGTGGGTGAAAAAGGAAAAGATGGTAAGATATATGGGGAGCCTGGAGTGAGGGGAGAGGGGGATGCTAATGGAATTGTGTGGTGTTGGGGGGGTTACTGGCAGATTAGGGGGTAAAGGAGGCTGTCATTCAGGGTGTTGGAATGTGGAGGGTGGGTGCGGCTGGCATATTGGGATAGAGGAGGCTGGCATATTAGGTGTAGAGGAAGGAGGTGTAATGGGCATTATGGTGTGTGGGGTATTTTATGTTATAGGCATTATGCTGTGTGGCATAATGTGTAACAGGTATTATGGTGTGTGACAATGTGCAACGGGCATAATCCTGCTGCAGTGTGCAATTTTTTTTCTTTATATATGATGTTTTGTTTTTGTTTCTAATGTAAAATGCGCCTTCCCGATTGGAAGAAGTGCCCCGCTTAGTGGTCAGCACCCCTGCCCTAAAAAATTCCTAGCGGGAACACCAATAATGACAGCAGTACCTTCATAATAAAACTGTAATAAAGAGTTTACGTTTTCCTACAAGACCGTCTATACAAACCTGCATGTTTGACTGTGAGTGAGGCATATATGGCTGCCCAGGGCCTGGTGGAAACTGCTGCCTTGGTGGCCCAAAATGTCTGTTTGCAGGTGGGCTGAAAGGAGGCATGCCAAGCGGGCTTGGAGGCTGCATGTTCATACGCAAAGGACGTTCTCTTGAAAATCCTGGAGGGTTAAACCCTGGCTGGTGCCCAGGGCCATGCTGAGTAAAGTTTGGTTGTGGACCAGATCCTGGCTGGTTAAAACCTTGCTGAGGGCCAGGGCTTGCCTGGTTGTAGCCTTGTTGGTTAAGTCCTGGCATGTTAAATGGTGGTTGAGGGCCAGACTGGTTAAACCCAGGCTGAGGACTTGGATGGCTAAAGTTTGGTTGATTGAAATTTTGTTGATTTCCTGATGCATTAAATCCAGGTTGAGGGTTAAAGCCGGACTGAGGACCTTGTTGGTTAAACCCGGTCTGTGGACCTGGTTGGCTAAATCCAGACTGATTAAATCCCGATTGCTGAGTAGGTGGATTAAAGCTAGTTTGTGGACCAGGTCCAGGCGGATTGAAGTTTGTTTGGGCCTGATTGAATCTAGGCTGTGGGCCTGGTTGATTGAAACCTTGTCCAGGTGGATTGAATGGAGGTGGATTCTGGTTGGGAACTTGGTGGTTGCTGCTCAAAAGTGGAGGGGGAGGACCAGGAGGAGGATTTCTCTGATCAAATATATGATGATTTGGAAACCGTGGTTCTGTAAGCAACAGAAATACACTTGTATATTCAGCAGATCTTTAATAAACAAAACCACAAAAATCTACATTTGCTCAAGAGATACAATGTTTCCATTCACAACTAAATAAATACATTTTGTTAAAATGTAAAGATGACTTGTCTGTAGTCAAATACATGAAAACTAAATCACTGTAGTTTTAAGTGAACATACTAAAGAATGAATTTGTGTCTCAAATCTATGCACACAAAATTCACGCCTACGTTAACGTAAACCAGACAGTGCACACCTAAAGGTTCTCCCTTCAGCACCTATACATTTTAAGCTAATGTAAACTTGTTAGCTGCCCAATGTTACAAACACTACTCATGAATACTGCTGGCAGAAATTATGATGTATGGCTGACAATTGTATTTTGTTTTAAACAAACATGGTCTACAAACAAAAAAGCTCAAATATGACAGTTGACAGAAAAAAACTAAAAAGGTACCTATGCGCGTTACAATTAATGTATAAAATATCGCATCTCGGTTTTGCGATGAGATCTAGTACAAAAAGTAACTGCTGCACATACTTTTTTTTACTAGATCTCATCGCAAAACCGAGATGCGAAATTGTATACAATAAATGTAACATTTATGGGCACCTTAAGAGCAAAAAGGTGAAAGGGATAAATGAAAAAAATCAGCAACTGCTTATGTCTGTGTACAGGGTTTGCCACGAAGTCCTGTCAAAGTAACAATAAAAAGGATTCGTAGGCTATGTTAATATAAACATTAATCAAAATAAATTTAAATAATCTGTTCTTACGTAGTGTATGCACTGTTCGATGAGAAGATAGATAAGATTTAGTCTATTTTTCTTTTTGATTTTGCGTATATAAGCAAAGCCTAATCGAAAGGAAATCGGGCGCATTCGATCCTGAGGCACAGCCCAGCTGCATCGAAATCTAATAGAAAAAAAGACTGTGCAGGTAGGACTATATAGTACAGATCTGTACTATAAAGTGTAAATCGAATGAGTACACCGCGTCATGCAATTCGATCCTGATCGAGTATAAAGTAAATCGCACCGAGTATATGCTACTTTAGAGACATATTGTATTTTACAATGTTAAAAGAATGTGTGTGTGTGTGTGTGTGTGTGTGTGTGTGTGTGTGTGTGTGTGTGTGTGTGTGTGTGTGTGTGTGTGTGTGTGTGAAATAAACCTACCTCCAATGAAGAAGGGTTCTCGTTCAGGCTGTGGTGGTGGTGGTGGGGTGTTTCTCCATTGTTCCTGAAGTCGTGGAGGTGGATTAAAGTTGCCCGGTGCCGGATTTGGGATATGTTGAAAATCTGGCATACCCTATTATAAAAGAAAAATACATTGACCCTTTATGGAGGTGCTAAACTGTACAAATGTGTTGGAAGACAGAAAACAAAAGTTCACAAATTTAACTACTCTGGTGTTCTGAAACTAAGGTAACCATGCTACAAACATTTACAGCTAATTAACTCTAAAGAAAAAAATATGAAAAAAAAAATTTGCTATACAGAACCCCGGTCTTTGATGTACAAATTCCTCATTAAAACAAGGCTTTTCGCTACATAATACTCAATCCAGCCCACCTACTCAACAACAGAAGATAAGGTAGCCTAAATCCTTTTACAGAATTAGACCCTATTTTTCTGCTTCTTTTATCCCCTTAAATATCCATCTAGTTTAAAAAAAAATTAACATTCTCTCACCACACAATCACTACACAAATTATACCTTACATTTCCACATCTCTTGTTAATTACATGATGTTATCTACCGTAATCTATTCAAGGCTTGCAGATAACTTGGCCTACCGGTGAAAAGAAATTAAACTTAGCATAAATTGCTAAGCATAAAGTTAATCTTAGAAAGAAAACCAGAATAAAGAGACTCTAACAGCTATTATGAGACTTATCAGCTTCACAGAAAAGGGTCACTCACACTTTCATAGGACTAATTAAATGTGTTAAGTCTCTGTAACTTAATGAATCTTTCAATAAATTACTTCCACCGTCTACAACATGTTTTCATTTATTAATTTCACTTCATATGCAGGTGTTCTATTAGAATTCTAATGATGGTTAAACAGGGTCAGGCAGACAATTGACGGCAATATAGCCTGCTACGCAAATTTAATTCTGCATTAAGAGCATTAAACACTTAAGTCTGATTTAACTTTTCATTCATACTGCTTCTTCTACAGGCTCTTAAAGGATTTCTGTGTGCCCCTCATCGTTGAAATTGATTTAAGACTACAAGTCTTCACTGCAGAAATTAGGAATGTTTGGGTTATTACCTAGTGTAAAATGGGGGCAATGGAAACCATGAATATAGCGTGGGCACCACGGAGTTGCATAAGCAGAACAGGCTCCTCCTCCCCTATGTCCCGCCTCTGCCTACAGTAGCCAGTTAACAGCAAGTTCAAGATGAAGGCAAAAGGAAGGGGACTAAAAACCATAAGCACGCAAAATGTGAACTCCTGAAACCCTTATAAACCACGGGGTTAGAGGGAGGGCTATTAGGGTCGCCAATGGACTCTAGAATGATTCAAATATGAATAACCATCCAACATTGAAAATTTTCAGACATCACAAAGCTAGGCCCTTAACCCCTTGAGTGGTGGGTTTTGCTGGGGCAGGACAAACCTACAAGGACAGGTTTGTCCTGCCCCAGCAAAACCCACCACAGATCATTAGGCGTACCCTCCCCCCTCACCTTCGCACTGGCGTTAGTAGCTCCCCTGCCGCCGCTTCCCCCTGCCAATCATTACGCAGACGGCAGGCTCGGGGATGTTTCGTGGTGGCTCGGGAGGACTCGGGCACCTGAGTTCTCCCGAGTCCACCGTCTTCGTCATTGCTCAAAATGACAGGTGGCTAGAGGCTTTTTAGAAGAGCTCCGGCGTACGATCGCCGGAGCACAGCCAGCCACAGTGACAGGTGATTGGGGGGGGGGGGGCCTGGGGGATGCAACGGTGGACTCAAGAGGTGGTGCATACCTGGACACCACTGGCGCACACCTATTTCATATTTGTGGTATGCCCGGAAATTTTCCGGCCATACCACTCAAGGGGTTAAGGGACAGGAAGATACTAGGATAAACTGAGGATGCTGTAGCCAAAATGGACATCTCGAGGCATAAGTGTCAAACTGGTGCAAATGAACAAAGGTATGAGCATAGGACCATGTACATGCCTGGCAGACCTTTTACATAAAAACACCACGCCTACCCGCCTTGTTAGCCAATATGTAAGGGTGGGTAGACACCTGAATGACACACAATAAGGCAGATACAACAAATTATGTTCAGCACAGACCATGCCTGATTGGCCATAAATACTAGATATAATGAAAGACAAAACTAGCAATGTTCCATCCTTCAATAAAAAGTACTTGGTCACATGGTTGCCCGGAAGAAATCACATGCTAATGTGGCAGTGTGCGCAATTCACAGGTACAAACAGATTCAGCTGTTTTGGCTTAAGATGCCATTACAAGGACATTGTTCTGGTTAGTACCCACACTAAAAGAAAATATATTACACACCAGGCGCAGTGATTAACTACCTTTATGTACCCACACTAAACCTGTTGGATTGCCAAGAGGATCCTACATGCCAGAGTGTATGGTAGTCCACTAACCCAATTTGTTGCCATCATAAAGAATTAAAAAGGAGTCCAACCAGCGAATGTCCTTGGGTCTGTCCACATGGATGTGAAGAGACTAAAATTCACCCAAATAACCATGGGTGGTGTTCGGAAGAGCGGGAACCACAATTTCCTGATTTATGTGGGATCTGTATACAGACAGTTAACAAGGGATCTAAGCCTTGGAAAGCGAGAGAAAGCACGCGAGAGAGAAAGCGCGCGAGAGAGAAATCGAAAGCGCGCAAGAGAAATCGAAAGCGCGAGAGAGAAAGAGAGAGAGCGGAAGAGAGAGCGAGAGAGAGCGAAAGAGCGAGAGAGCGCGAGAGAGCGAAAGAGCGCGTGAGAGAGCGAAAGAGCGCGTGAGAGAGCGAAAGAGCGCGTGAGAGAGAGCGAAAGAGCGCGTGAGAGAGAGCGAAAGAGCGCGTGAGAGAGAGCGAAAGAGCGCGTGAGAGAGAGCGAAAGAGCGCGTGAGAGAGAGCGAAAGAGCGCGTGAGAGAGAGCGAAAGAGCGCGTGAGAGAGAGCGAAAGAGCGCGTGAGAGAGAGCGAAAGAGCGCGTGAGAGAGAGCGAAAGAGCGCGTGAGAGAGAGCGAAAGAGCGCGTGAGAGAGAGCGAAAGAGCGCGTGAGAGAGAGCGAAAGAGCGCGTGAGAGAGAGCGAAAGAGCGCGTGAGAGAGAGCGAAAGAGCGCGTGAGAGAGAGCGAAAGAGCGCGTGAGAGAGAGCGAAAGAGCGCGTGAGAGAGAGCGAAAGAGCGCGTGAGAGAGAGCGAAAGAGCGCGTGAGAGAGAGCGAAAGAGCGCGTGAGAGAGAGCGAAAGAGCGCGTGAGAGAGAGCGAAAGAGCGCGTGAGAGAGAGCGAAAGAGCGCGTGAGAGAGCGAAAGAGCGCGTGAGAGAGAGCGAAAGAGCGCGTGAGAGAGCGAAAGAGCGCGTGAGAGAGAGCGAAAGAGCGCGAGAGCGAAAGAGCGCGAGAGAGCGAAAGAGCGCGAGAGAGCGAAAGAGCGCGAGAGAGCGAAAGAGCGCGTGAGAGCGAAAGAGCGCGTGAGAGAGCGAAAGAGCGCGAGAGAGCGAAAGAGCGCGTGAGAGCGAAAGAGCGCGTGAGAGCGAAAGAGCGCGTGAGAGCGAAAGAGCGCGTGAGAGCGAAAGAGCGCGTGAGAGAGAGCGAAAGAGCGAGAGCGAAAGAGCGAGAGCGAAAGAGCGAGAGCGAAAGCGAAAGAGCAAGAGCGCAAGAGCGAAAGAGCGAGAGAGAGAAAGCGCGAGAGCAAAAGAAGGAGAGAGAAAGCGCGAGAGAGAGAGCGAGAAAGCATGAAAGAAACTACCAGCCAATCAGCTCGTATTTGCCATATTATAGGCTCGCAGTTTACAGTCTGCCCCACGGATGACAGAAATATTGGATGTACATCTGACATGTACATCCAATATTTCTGTCATCCGTGGGGCAGACTGTAAACTGCGAGCCTATAATATGGCAAATACGAGCTGATTGGCTGGAATATATACTACAATAAAGCAGGCCATCATGCTTTTGTTTCGGAAACTATTAACAGCCTAGGTAAAGTATAGCCTTCCTGTATCCTTATAATGTAATGCATTTACAAAGCATCTGTTAAAGCTACAATCTGACATTCAGTCACAAGATACATTTATTCAAATATATACAGAAATCAACGAAATCTTGTTGGAAAAATGAAAAAAAGTGTTAACCCTCTGTGCTGTGGTGATCTTTACACTGATCTGTAGTGCAAAACATACCGTTTTTTTTTTTTTTTTTACAGTTAACAGTTTACAGTTTACAGTTTACAGTTTACAGTTTTCTGCAGAACCAGATTAACTAATTTGACTGCAGTGTTATGTAGGTTATTCGGCAGTTAAACACAGTTAAAATATATATATATATATATATATATATATATATATATATATATATATATATATATATATATATATATATATATATATATATTACGGCGCTGAATTATTTTTATCATCAGTTATTTTTAAAGCGCACACATTTTCTGTAGCTCTTTACAGTGAATATTGAACATTCACATCAGGCCCTGCCCCAATGGAGCTTACAATTTATATTTCTTACAACATGTGTACACGCACACACATTCATTCTAGGGCTACTTTTGTTGAAACACAATTACCCTACCAGTATATTTTTGGATTGTGGGAGGAAATCGGAGTACCCGGATGAATCCCACAAAGCGCGGGGAGATTATACAAACCACAGTTAGGACCATGGTGGGAATCGAACCCATGACCTCAGTGCTGTGAGGCAGTAATGCTAACCATTACACTGTGTGTGGTACTTGGGAACTGTACATGCGCTGGGCACTGCAAGAGTAAGCACAGTACACCAGGAGCAGAGAGGATTAAACCTGCTTAGCCAAAACTAGTATTTTTAGACAGCCTGCTAAAACAAACTTGGGCAGCAGAGATTATTCAGATCTGATCGCATTACAAATTTGTTCTCAAAATGGGCAAAACCATGTGCACTGCAGGTGGGGCAGATGTACCATGTATAGAGATTTGCGTGAGTTATTTTGTTTCTGTGCAGGGTAAATAAAGGCATTATTTTTACACTGCAAATTAGATTTCAGTTTCAACACACCCCACCCAAATTTAATTCTGTACATGTTACATCTGCCCCACCTGCAGTGCACATGGTTTTACCCATTTTGAGAACAAATTTGTACTGTGATCAGATCTGAATAAGGGGTCAATATGTACAAATCATCATTTATGGACATCTCTAGAAGTCTTGTCAAACAAATCTAGAGCATTTAACTCTAGAAAGCTTGGGTATTTAACAAAGGGTTAGCCAATAAGGATAAAGATCTCAACACGTACACAAGCGTTTCCAGCCTCTCTCGTAAGTGTTCAGTTTCTTAACCAAGGGACAGTTAGGCTTGCTCTAAATAGCATGGGTGAAAGCAGTCCTATTAAGATGAGCCAACAGCAGAAGGGAAATCATTGATATGATTAAATGTGATGGTATGATAATGTATGGTAATTGTAATTAATCAGAGACCTACCAGCAAATGGAGGATGTTCAATATTATGTAAGCTGCATTTTAAACTGCATTCCCTCTGTACTAGCTTGACAAGACTTGACAGCTGGAGGAATCTCATGTTGCATCTGTTCGCCACAACTTATACATTAGATATGACAAAATATTCAACATTCCTTTACTTCTTCAACCACCATCATTATTAAACCTTAACTCTCTATAAAAGACGGTCGATATGGAAACTAAAAGCTTCATTTGGAGACCAGCGGAAGGCTGTGTTTTGCATCTGCAAATATCTTATGTCAGTACACACAGAGAAATTCAAATTGGGAGAGCAGCTTCATTCAGGCGTAATTTCCATGAAATGCCATGTAAAGCACTGAGCAGGAAATGTCACTCCCTGCCACCTGATACCATGGCCCCTGCTCAATGTGTGACAAGCCAGGGACATAATCATTCTCTAGCCAAGTAATGTTATTGGACTGGTAATGGTGTTAAGCACGCACTAGCAGCAAAACGTTTGGGAACACAGGATTTATAGCTACTCTTCTAAATCCTACATTTTATCATCTGCGCATGTGTGCAGTAATATATTTAAGGTGAAGAACCACTTGATCAGAAACTAGCAGTATATCATAGTCTACAGAGACTGAAGGGCCAGACAAAATACTTAAGGGATCACAGCGAGCCCAAAATACCATTTGTTTCTAAATGCCATCATCAAGGCACCATAGCAGTCCAGGTTTTAGAGACACATATGATTAAGCACTGGGGATTTAATTAGTAGCTCAGCATTGGACTTATGGTGCCTTGAGAAAGAGGTTTGTTAAACAATGTTACGAACTAAAGCCATGTACACACTGAGCGACAGCGCTCATTTGAGCGATATTATCCCATATAATCAGACCCCTGTAAAATCATATCTTTCCTATAAACACAGCTCTTGCCTCAGGTGTCCCCCATCAGAGCTGATAAGTAGATGCGGGGAGTTCCGGATGAAGATTGATACGCATTGTTCATCACATTTGAAATGAAGGCAGATAACATTTTATGATTTACAGGGTTTACTGTACCCCCCACTCAATCGGTTACATCTGGTAAAAAGGGGTAGGTGAAGTGCAGAACGTTTTTCATCTCGCCTTCCTCTGTTGTAACATTGATCTATATGGGATCTATTGATAAACCGATATTTTAATAACATTATAAATCTAACAACCTGGCAACTGCAAAGGGCCGGTTCCCACCTTGTGTGACTTTCCTGGTATAGGTCTTGCTTCACAATAACTTCTCCTTATGGGATCTGTGACTGATGACATAGGCTTTGTTTTCCGTTTTAGAATTTTTTTTCCTAAGCCCTGTGATTAACTGGCTAAAATTCTCATTTCACTGTCTCAGTGATCATGGAGCTAAATTCAGACCTGATCGCATGGACGGCGGTTGATTATTGATCAACTGCGCATGCATACAGCTAGTAGCACAGGGTGCAAGTGCAGGGCCCTGCTGCAATGAATTCCTCATACTTTTCTACTTGCAAGCCGTTCGCAATGTGATTGACAAGAAGTACTGTAGGCGTCTAGAGGTGGCAATCGGCCGTTTAGTGGGAGTGCCTAGAAAACCGCTGGGAATACACTAGACGTGCCTGAGCGCTTTTGGGGGGGGGGGTGACATCAGCTCCGGACCAGATATGCCTTATTCCATCACACCGCCGAGCAAGTCTCTGGCTACTCTGAGAATGCGATGACTTGTGCCCAGTGTAATTCGATGATGGGCCTGTCATATTGGGTTTTGGACATATTTGTTCGGCTGCGAATAGATTCGTACACATCTATTTGCACAGTGATCACATTCATTTGCATGAGTGGCGGCTTAACTGAACATTGGCCGCACGAGTTGCGAACTACAAAGAACCTTTTTAAACAAAAATCCTATATAATAAAAGGCTAACACTGCTCCTCACCTCTATGGGAAAGTGCACCACCTAAACAACTTCAGTTATAAATCTAGTTAACAGCTAGCAACTACCCCAAAAAAATAAAAAATAAATGCTGCAACTAATTATAGAACATTTTGGCCGATTCAACCATATCACAGGGGCATGCCAATTTAAAACTTACAATTTCTAAAGTGTCCCCAATGGACAAGTGTAATCCCCACCCCAAAAAAATCCCCACCACAAATACAAACAAGGGGTTAACTGAAAACGTAACACACTGGTCCAGGATTTTTTTTTCTATGTTCTTATGGCCTTATTAATCCATAAGAGATGGAAGCAGCTGATACTCACCGGAAACCTTGGCGGACCCATAGCTGGACGAGGCTGGGTTGGGGCTGGCAACAAGGGAACTGAAAAAAAAAAAAAAAAATTTGCTGTTTTTTTTCCCTCTCATTACAATGTCCAAATAACTATGAAAATTATAATGACCCAATTAAAACGGCTCAGAGGGTCAGGCTCATAAATTACTTGGTCAGTTTCATTAACACCATTTATACATATTAAATCTAAAACAGGTTGAGCAATTACATAAAAAAAAAAAAAAAGGAGAATCCACCTTACATAAAAGACCGTTATTAGAACTGTACCATTCATACACACAGGCTATATTATTAGTTACACCTGCTAAATACTACAAATATCTAATTAGCTAATAATCATTTGCGAAGACTCAGTGGGGTCTATACAATTAGCTGTGAGAAATACTGGCAACAGGACTATTCTCAAACCCCCTATAGCTTGATGTTGTCCCAGACGCACTCATATTTGTATGGGGATGTAAACCTAGAACTTCAAGTCCAGACCTATCGTACCCTCGGCATACAGCCCCACTTGCTCCCAGTATCAGCCAGAGCTGTCTACATAAATAAAGACCATGCCTGAAAGAATGCAGATGTGCAGGAATTTGACAGATATTATCCAAGTGTAATGAGTATTAGTGAATAGAACTATAGCGTAGCCCTTTATTTAATCTTTTTCAGATACCATAAATTCTATTTCCATTGCCTGCTCTATAGGATCTTTGGAACAACTGAACAGGACCCATTAACAAACATCCACTAGCCTCCTCCAAGAAATAGCAGGTGTCAAAGTTTCAACTTTGCTGCCCCATGTTGAACAGCGCTATACCGGTAGCTAACATGGTGAGCAAAAAGCGGACAAGAGTTTGGTGTGCCAGTCATTTCTTAGCAAATACATGCATTGGTAGAAGTAAACCGTGTTCTTCGTATTCATTCCAAGAAATAATGGAGAGTATCCAAGCAAATGAGGGTTATACAGCACACATTTTAATATTCATATAGACCTTCCCAACAGCCAAGCAAGCTTATGTCAGGTACAAAGAAAACACAGATTTTAAGATGACTTCACTGTATTACACACAGGGGAGAAATAATGGCCTACCATGAACAATTATAATGTTAAAAGTAAAGCACAATTAGAAATAAACCTGACCTTGAACAGGAGCTACGTTTCCTTTGAAATGGGGATTAATATGGATGTTCTTCGACTGCTGTTTTTGAGGCGTAGCCACGTTAGCCCCCATTCTGGACTTTTCTGGTTGTTGTGGTGAGGGCATCCCACCCGATGAAGGATTACGGCGTGGCATTGGAAGGAGAGGCTGTATGTGTTGCTGCATAAACATGCCACGCATAGGCTGCTGGGGAAATAGTAAATGCAGTTCAGCTACAGACAAAAACTCAATCTCATTGTAGCCATAGAAGACTCAAGGTGCCCATACACACCATTATTCCGCTTACAGACCGCAAATGCTGGGTCCATCCCAGGACTGACCTGGCATTTGGGGTCTGAAAACTCTGTGTCCGACCTGGTTTATTGCAGGGGGCGGGGCTGAGAAGCAGATCATAGGGGGCGGGGGAGCAGGCAGCACTTGGGAGTGGACAGCCCTGCCTCCTCCATACTGTGAACGGGACCAGGGTTGCTCGACCCGGGTTACCCATTCACACTGCACCTGATACGGGTGACTGGGGTGCTCGACCCAGGGTGGCCCTTTCAGACCACGCCTTGACCTGGGTTGGGTTAGTGATTTAATGACATGGCAATAACCCGGGTTGATAGTGCAGTCTGAAAGGGGTAGAATACTGCAGTTACTTAACTGAGGATTTCAGAGGGGACAAGGAGTCCCTTCTGTCCATACAATGCGCGTATTGGGGCCTGCTTATAAGGTAAAGCAACATAATACACATCTAAACGTAAATGCACTGCAGTGGTTGTTTTTACAGTGATTTGGCACCTTATTGTTTATTAATGTAGTGGTTTATAGTTACCCCCTGTGTCACACGATTTCTCAGGTTCCTCCTGTCATTATAGTCATTCCTCTGAGCCCCCATTCCACCAGACATGGTATAACCGCCTCCTCTTCTGCCACCTCTTCTGGAAGCATAGCGTCCTTGCTTGCGCTGACGTTCCATTTCCTCAAACTCCATCAGGGATGCCTTGGCTTCTGCAGAAAGCTCTGTAATATGTAAAACGCAATTGTATAAGACACAGGCCATGTCAAGTAAAAAGACAACTTAAAATGTTCACTTCTAAGACCAGATACAGTTTTGTGTCTACCAATAACATTTAGTTTTAGCATTACTGGGACTTATGTTGGCAATACAGCTATGTTCTAATGCAACTGAACCGTACAATGACCTTTATTCAGATCTGATCGCAGTACAAATCTTTTTGGAAAATGGGCAAAACCATGTGCACTGCAGGTGGGGCAGATGTAACATGTGCAGAGAGAGTTAGATTTGTGTGAGTTATTTGGTTTCTGTGCAGGGTAAATACTGGCTGCATTATTTTTACACTGCAATTCAGATTTCAGTTACAACACACCCCACCCAAATTTAACTCTCTGCACATGGTTTTGCCCATTTTACAAACAAATTTGTACTGCAATCAAAACTAAATAGGGGCCAATGTTAGCCAAAAATTAAAAACACAGGGATAGATGTACTGTATGAAGCAGTGATAAGGGAGGAGAAGTGATAAAGTGTCTGGTACTTAATCACCAGCCAATTAGCTCCTGACTGTTAAGTTACAGACTGGGTTTAAAAAAGGACAGTTAGAAGCGGATTGGCCGGTGATAAAATTCCAGGCACTTTTTCACTTTTCCTCCCTTATCACTGCTTCATACATCTACCCCAATGTACTGTATTGTAATCTGGATTCATCCTCTCAGCAGATAGATGATCTGTTCTTAAGAAACGTTCTGAACACAATGTACCTTTCAAATTCAATAACCAACCTGGGCTCCCCTAAATATAAAAAATTAATTCGGAGTCCCACATATACGAAAATCTGATGTCCAAAATTCTTTGAACGCATTGGAGACCGTGAAGCCTTTGCTTTCCAATGACTAAATGTACACAAATTAGGTTTCATGCACAAAACTATTAAATATATTGTATAAAATGCAGTTTATGTTTACACTTGGCTCCCATCGCCAAAGATCACATTACTGTATGCAAAATAAGGAAAAATTTAACATCCAAAATACTTCTGATCCCAAGGGAACCTGTGCATACACTATACAGCATCCTGACAGTATATTGTGGACATAACAATATCAGACGTAGCAGTTAGGAATATTTTGGGCAGTGCTGAGAGCACACGTGTCATTGTATGGGAAGGGGGTTATTAAGTTAAACATACAAACATGATAAATGTGATCTTTCTCTCCTCCGCTCACCCCCTCCCCGTCTCTCCTGCTCTTGGCTGCAGTGGCCTCGCATACACAGTTAATGCTGTGAATCAGCAATTATTTTTCATCTGGCTCTAAGTGTCAAGATTAATTTCACCATCCCCAGTAATAAAATGGTTTCAAGTGACATCTTTAATCAGCACATAAAAATACTTCCCTCCAATAGAGACAAGCTGTCACAAAAGGTCACCACTATGTGACAGGATGAAAATTATGTTTCTTACTTCAACTGAAATGTTAATTCATTCTTTAAGTGTTTCTTTAGATTACTCAAAATTGAAAGTAGATGCTCGAAGCAGTCAGCTAGGTCACTGCATAGGAAGGTTTATCAATAAGCAGATTCCTGGATACAGTAATTACAGCATTACCTATCGCTCAATACACACAATATTCAAATATCCATGTAGTGACTGACTATTGCAAAACGTGCAAGATTACGTGGCTGAAAGAAGAGCGGACCAGATAACACGACAAATGATGACAACCCAATTTATGCCGCCGGTGATTGTAATGGACCAATATATATATGTATGTAGGGTGGCATTTCTTTAAAGGGCCACTAAGACTAGAAACTGTTTTTAATAAAAGTATAACAATCCTAAAATATAGATGTTAAAGTTCCCAAGTCTGACAAAACTTGAGATGTCTGACAGTGTATTTACATATACTGTGCGCTGAGGGCAAGCTCTTATTCTCCACTGTCACACTTTTCCTCCCTGAAAGGTGACTGGAGTCAGGCTGCAGATCCCTTCCGTGGGTCTACTGACAGGAAGTCTAATTTAGAATATTTTAGCCTCCATATCACAACATTCAGATAATATCCTGACATCTTTCATAGCCATTATATTAGCAGCCATTTCCTAGAAATCTAGGTTTACATGCACTCCTGCTCAACAGTTCCAGTTTCTCTAAAAGATTCCTTTCTCAGGGGTAGATTTATGACTAGGCGATCAGGGGAATCTGCGCTATCCCCGTGCGTTATAGCAGGGGATAGCGCTTCCCCTGATCTATCACACCCGCCGAGTGTTTACTCTAACGCCGGCGGTGTGGGGCAGGAGGCATAGCGCAGGGGCGATATTTTGCACTGCGCCCCTGCCTCCTGCCAGATTTATGAACGGTCAGCATCGCTGACCGTTCCGCCGCCTGCAGCTGTCGACTTCTCCAGCTGCAGGCGGCGATGCCCTATACCTAACAGCAGGTAAAGCGCTGTCCCTGCTGCTGGAGCTGAGCTGCGCTGCGCTGGGATCTCGCGAGACTAGCAAGATCCCGCGCATGCGCAGTCAGCCGGCCGGGGGGGGAGGAGACGGCGCATCAGTATTAACTGATGCCCTGTCTCCAGGAGAGACATCGCCGGAGGGGGGAGTTAGCGCTCCCCCACTCCGGCGGCAAGATCTTAATAGATCTTGTCGGTGTCCCCTCCTGCTTTGCCTCGCTAATGAGGTGAAGCAGGAACTGTTATAGCGGCGCGATAGACGCCGCTATAATAAATCTACCCATGTGTTCTCTAATGGACTTAGGAAAGGAATGCAAATGCTAACGCACAAGGTGTGTGAGTGTGTGAGCATCTGGAGTGGTAAGGACAATGACGCCTTTCAACAATTACAGGGATCACCTGCTAAAATAAGCAGAGACATTTCAAAAAGATAAACTCCAGTATAAACAGACTGTATTATGCAACCAGCTCTGGGAATCTCCATAGAAAACAGGCATATAGCAATGGAGCAATTGTAAGCTCTTCTTTTCATTTCACTATCGTCCTATGGGATACTGGGATGGTCTCAAGACATTGGGTATTAGAGGGTACCCGCAGGAGACAGGCACATATCAAACTTTGAACTGGGTGTACTGGCTCCTCCCCTCTGATTCCCCGCCCACAAACCTGTTTAGAAAAATGTGCCTTCAGGAGAGGATGCACACTGCTGGAGCTCCAGAGAGTTTGTCTTCAGTTTACTTTGTTTTATTATTTTGGGTTTGCTGTGTTGGACTTCACAGCACTCCTGCTTCATGGGAAGTCAGGAGAAGGGTTAAGTTGCAGGCCTTGTAAGGTACCGAGCTGTCCTGCTGCAGGACCACTGTCCTGTGAGGGTGACGTCATTGCGGGCATTGCGCTGCAGCGTTACACACCCCCAGCATGCAGCACACTCCCGAAGACGCCAGTGGTGAGTACAAACCGGGGTCCCCTCAGTGGGGTACCTCTGTTCATTGTGCAGCAAGATGGCGGCGGTTGCGGTGTCCCTGCTCAGGGACCGTGCAGGCCCACTGTCACAGACTGGATGGTAGGGGCTAGCCACTGGACCAACAGGGCAGTTCCCCATAAAAGTGCTGTGTAAACAGCCAGCGCCATTCTGGGAGTTCAGGTTAAGGGTGTGCTGGTCCTCTCACTATCTCTGAGTACTCCCCCACAGGCTTGTTAAAGCTACACACACAGTGTTAGAAGCTTACACATAGTTTCTATACACCTCACATTGATTTATTCTATATTTCACTGTGTACTCTTTGTGTTGGTGGGTCGGTTACAGTCTCCAGTATGGTGAGAAAGATAACCTGTGTGATTTGCAGCAAAAAGTTTGTGCCTGGGTCCACTTCACAAATTACTGGTGAACAATGCATGTCTCCACAGCTTAGTGGAGGGTCACCCCAACTTAGTGGGACGCCACGATCAGACTCCCAGGAGCCTGAGTGGGCCACTGGTATTAAAACTATGCCGCAAAAGGTGTCCTCACAGCTAGCTGCAAATACGGTGCAGACCAAGCAGGTATGCTTCGGTATCCAGGTTGTCCAAAAAGGTGGTACTCCCTGACCCAGGGTCTGCCACTCTGAAGGATAATTCAGATAAAAAGCTGGATACCACCCTGAAAGCCATAAATACGGCAAGTGGTGCGTCTCAGAGGCCAGTCCTCGCCAGCTGCTGGATGCCAAAGTCTAACCATACCTGGGCTTCACAAATCCAGGAGGGCATGTTGGCAGATATGTCAGTGGCGCAAGTGGAAGAGAGACCGCCAAATCCAAGACACTGCAAAAGTGCTTTGTGATGCTCAGAAAGAGCTAGGGGCCATCAACGCCGGAACCTTAGCATTGGCGGTGTCGGGTCGCAGGGCCCTGTGGTTATGCCAGTGGGTAGCAGACGCTGACTCCAAACGTATTGTGGAAAACCTTCCAGTTAAAGGGGAAAAGCTGTTCAGCAGTGAGTTAGCTGATCTAATTTCCAAAGCAACAGCGGGGAAATCAACATTTCTTCCGACCTCCTCTACGCAGACAGACGCCCTTTATCTGGGCCATCATATCAGTCCTTTCAGCCTTCAAGGCCTAAGCAGAGGGCAAGAGGGGCTTCCTCTGCTGCCAGAGGTGGCCGGGGAAAGTTCAGAAAGGCTACAGCCCCAGCGCCACAGGACCATACCCCTGGTACAGCCGCTCCGGAGCCCTCCACGTGACTCAGGGTTCCCCCCACGATATTCTCACAAGGTGGGGGGTCAGTTGTCGCATTTCGGCCACGCAAGGGATGCCTCTTACCTGGACTCCTGGGTGAGGGATCTTATTTCCAACGGCTACAGGCTGGATTTCGCCGTGCATTTTTACAAAAGTAATGGCAATAGAGATCATTAGGCAGAAGCCGTGGATGCTCTGACGACAGCGTGGTCAATCGACCTAGTGTATCTGTTCCCACCACTTCCATTGTTGGCGAAGGTGCTCCAGCGAGTAAGAAGTCAAAGGGTGGAAGCCATTCTAGTGGCGCCAGATTGACCAAGATGGGCCTGGTACGCAGAACTTCAGGCCCCTTTGGAGGACCCGTGGCGTCTACCTCCCATAAGCAATCTGCTTACTCAAGGCCCCTGCGTCTACCCGGACTTAGGGCGGCTTTGTTTAACGGCCTAGAGGTTGAGCAGCAGATTCTAGCTCATAAGGGCCTCCATGCTTCGGTCATATACACGATGATTCAAGCTCGGAAACCGGTAACAGCGGCTCACTACTATCATATTTGGAGAAAATATGTGGGGTGGTGTGAGGAAAAAGGATTTCCACCGGCGGAATTTAACCTGAATAGGTTTCTCAGATTCCTGCAGGCTGGTTTGGAGTTGGGCCTATGTTTGGACTCATTAAATGTCCAAATTTCAGCCCTGTTAAATTTTCTTCCAGAAGAAATTGGCTGCCTTACCGGAGGTACAGACTTTCCTTCAAGGAGTCCTTCATTCAGCGCCGTAGAGTTTGGATGTGGTTTTGTCAATCATCCTGGTTTGAACCATTAACGTTGGTGGACATGAAGTACCTTGTCTAGAAAACGGTGGTACTTTTGGCCTCGGCTTGTAGAATCTCCGAGTTAGGAGCTCTGTCCTGTAAGAGCCCCTACTTTTTTTCATGAGGTCAGAGAGGGGTTGAGAACAAACCCGCAGTTTCTCCCTAAGGTAATTTCTTCATTTCATCTGAACCAACCCTCTTGTGGTCCCATCCGGTTCAAATTGTCCAGATATTCCGGTGTCTCTGAACGTATACACGCAGAGCCCGAACTACGTCCAGAGAACGGCGAGAGTTCGTAAGACTGACTTTTTGTGCTCTATGACGCACAGAAGACAGGAAGTACGGCCTCAAAACAGTCCATTGCACGCTGGATTAATGCAACAGTTCAACAGGCTTACGTGGTGGCAGGATTGCCTACGCCTTCAGGATTGAAGGAACATTCCACTAGGTCGGTGGGCGCATCCTGGGTGGCTGCTCTGGGTATTTCAGCCTTGCAGCTCTGCAGAGCTGCAACTTGGTCGGGTCAGCATACTTTGTAAACTTTTACAAGTTTGACGCCATGCCATGGCCAAAGAGAATACCCAGTTTGGGTGGCGGGACTGCAGCAGTCTCCGCATGTTCCCGTCCCTTCTGGAAGCTTTGGGACTTACCCAATGTCTTCAGACCATCTCAATATCCCATAGGGCGATAGTGAAAATATGCTTTTAATACCTACCGGTAAATCCTTTTCACAAAGTCCTTATGGGATACCAGGCACCCACCCAGTGCGGTGTCTCCCTGCAGATATGTTTTTTTTTGTTTTGGTTGTATGCAGGTGTGCTGGTAAAAATCTCACCACATATTTCACACATATGTATTTACATATTGAAATATATCCTTCCTCTCATGTTCATCCTTCTTCCGGCACAGTTTTATCTTAACTGGTACGTGGGCGGGGAATCAGAGGGCAGGAGCCAGTACACCCAGTTCAAAGTTTAATATGTGCCTGCGGATACCCTCTAATACCCAATGGCTTGACACCATCCCAGTATCCCATAAGGACTTCATGAAAAGGATTTACCGGTATGTATTAAAATCCTATTTTTTAACTTTCAGCATTACACATCGGACTGTAAAAACAGCACAAAGTTAAGCTAACAGCATCTAAAAAGTACAGTACTTCAGTACTGAAGCAACAGGTAACTAAAAAGAGGCTTATTATTTAAATAGAACAAAAAAAAAAGAAATTTAATTTATTTTATGCTTTTTGTACAAGGATATTCTTTTCTTATTTTTACAGTATAAAAGAATAAAGGGTGAGTGCATAGTGTCTTCAAAAGGAATTTTAATGAAGAAATGGGCAGCAAAGAGAAGGGCTGTATACTCTCAAAAGAACTTCCTTAAATTTGAGTCTAAAGAAAATAAATAAGCCAACTACCAATTCTTGGAAGTCAATCCAGTTACTGAGCATCATAGAGGATCAAGACATTATTTGTCCTACTTTTCGTTGTACCATAAATCCCCAAAACAAATTCAAAGAAATAATAAAAAAATAAAAAAATTCTGCCAGCGCAGGTTTTAGTGTTCCTTCTAGGAACTTCGACGGGCAGGTCGCCACTTCACAGGGGGCAGCATGAAGGGGGCGGACCGGGCCCGCCACCGTCAAGAAAAGGGGCAGGCCCGGCCGCCGCCATCACAGAAGGGGGCGGGCCCAGCTGCCCCGAAGGCTTTGTATTGCTGGGGAAGAGTCGGGCATCGCTATCTACAGCGGCGCCAGGCTTCCCCGGTCTCACCTGCAGGGAGGAAAGCAGTCTGTTTTAGCGAGGCGCTGCCAGAGAGACAGGGCGCATTTTGCCCTTTAAAAAAAATAAATAAATCAAGCAGGTCACAGCGCCCTGCCCAAACAGCCTAGCGGGAACACTAAGTTTGATCATCAGGTGGTGCATTTCCATTCCTACTTTTTTGTATGTGTTTCACAGCCACCCAAGGGTAGCTGGTATATTTTAACATGGAACCCATTAAAAGCTAAGTTTTAGTACATATAATCATGACATAAAATTTTAACAAACGTGTGCCCCCAAAAAAGAAATCTTTTTTATAAGTGGATGTCTGCTTTCTGCAACCACCCATTTGTGTTTGAGTATCGAAGTAAGAGAGCCCTCTACTACTATAATCCAAATCTGGAATTAGTATCTTGATTAAAGTGAAATTGAGAGACAATTTCTGGCTAAGTGATTGGTCCTAAGTACAATTTGCCCCTGATTGAAAGACTATGAACACATCAGAACGATGGCATATGTAAAGATATTGTAAAAATTTCCCTTGCTTTCTCAGACATGTGATATCATAATATGTGCAGAGCATCACCCAATATTTTATCATCGAGCCTGCATGCAGGACTATAATATAATGTATAATAAGATGCATGCAATTGCGAATTTTACCACATAGTGTTCACTGTAGGATTTTTTTTTTTTTAGGGCACAGCATTTTTTTCCAATTGGGAAGGCACATTCTATATTAAAAATTTACATTCGAAAAAAAAAAATCACTGGATCTGGAAAACCATTAATTGTGATTGCTGATGTATGGGGCCCATTAGATGGCACCATGTTCGTAAGCACTGACTGGAAGAGTCGTCTCCAAAGGCAACCAAAGGCCTTCTGACAAAGATATAAAGTCAATCACATCTGATCACAAGAACTCAATTAGTCAAGACCAAAGTTTGTCCTTGAAACAGATGCTTGGAAACCACCCATCATTGCATAGAATGGTGAGTATTGTTGGACAGAATTAGAATCTAAGACAAGGACCACTTTGTGGAACCCACCCATTGTTGGAGAATTTCTCATTGGAACTCTCGTAAGTATAACCTGGTGTAACAAATGGTCTCAAATGTAAAAACCATTGTGCCCAAAAACTTAATTCATAGAAAAAAACACCACAGTTGAGTCACTGACCGTCGTCATTAGCTTCTGGATGATTCTTGACATTGGACTGACAGAAAAATGTGTTTGTCGAGTACCAGCCCAAGGAACAGAAGGTGCTGACAAGGTATCGGTGATCCTGAATCACCAGTTGTGTCTGCAGATCAAGTTGTGTCTGCAGCTGGGAAGCTCAAATCGGCTTCAACATCATAAAAATGGACAATGCACCACCACAAACAAAATGCTTAAGGCCAACAATTGAGCCTTCCAAGAAAAAAAAAAAAAAGTATTACCTAAGGTTTCTGGAATGTTACGCCTTTCTCGAGTGGTATCAGAAAGTCGGATAATTGTTCCTTCTTTACGTTCAGTTTTGAAACGTATACGACCACCTCCTTCCTCCTCCTCCTCATCTTCATCAGACTCCTCTTTAGAGTCAGGCGGTAACTCTTGTGACTCAACATGAACCTAGTTAGAAACAATGAGAGCGACCATCAGATAAACTATATTGCAATATTAGCTTGATTACCTCAATTATACAATTATACACAGCAAATCACATACACACAGAACAAAAAATGTAACTGAGAAAGTAAGAAGCTGCAATTCACACTCCAGCACAATTTCCAGTTTACTGTCAAATTCATACTTTATTTTCTGTTAACATTTTCTAGCAAAAATGTGATAACTAATCTCCATTCTGCTACTCAGCTTACTCTGTGGCAGGGAAGATTCAAGACAGTGTCTCAAAGTGAAAGCCTTAGAGCTGCTCTGATGGATTCCAATACTATAGAGACAGCCTGGTGCTGAAGGTAATTGGCAGAGATTTTAGGTATGTGTGAGTGCTGGGACCCTACTAAATAATGTGAATCGTGCAAGTTACATACAGAGTAGGAAGTGAAAGCTGTCATTTGGATTATTTTGGACATGAAATATCAAGACTTCTCTATAATTTTTTTGTAAATTAAGGTTTGCATACTTTAATTTCCATATACATATATACATATATCTGAATAGTCCACTCAGATATTGAGGCACTGATCTATAGTAATGATCACAGTGCGGGGTGTAATCCTATGTTTAGGAGTTAAAAATACTGTGGCTGACAGATCATCTCAAAAAGTGTCTGATTCAATTGTTTTGTGGGCACCTAAACATTTTGGGACCCATTGGGGCTATTTAATTGCCCCAATGCCCTGGTTAAACCATACTAAAGTTCTGGTTTGGGTGCCCAAACAATGGTGCTTTCCCACATTTCAGCCCACACCTCAGGAGGCTGCAAGCTGAAAAGTGTCTCTCCAATTGCCTGTATGCGTGAATGGAGCAACAATTGAATTGCTTCTTTTCAGCTCTAAAGGGTTTTCCTCTATAAGTAAATTACTTGTAACTTTACCAGGCACATGAAGAGCCACAAAAGGGATTCATTCGCCCTATTCTATGAAGAATATGGGGGGGGGGGGGATTCTATGAAGAACCATGCATTACCTCTTCAGATTCATTAGCAGCTTCTTCCGGCTCTGCTGTATCCACTGCTACATCTTCCATGTACTGTTCTTCATTAGCCTCCTGCCTTTTGTATGACTGCGCAAAGTCTTCCTCCTTACAGAATGAGACCAAGAAGGCATAAGAAAACAAATTAGGAATTTACACTATTAGTCACAGCCATAGGCTACCCCAAAAGACACAAGTACTTCTTGCTTCTAGCATCTACTGGAAGTTACATACATCTGTTAAATACAATTTTTTATGATTTAGAGTTCAATTGAATTCTAAATCATAAAAATGATTTTTGTTATTACTCAAAAAAGAATAAAAAAATTTCTTTCCCCCAATGAGTGCGTCCAGCAACGCTTTCCTCTTTCTCTTCTTTATGTCATTTCATGGTTGCGTAGGATAGCACCCCTGCGCAAGTAGATTTAAGAATATCTGCGGGAGGAAGATGCCCAAACAATAAGGCATACAATTTGTTGTGTGCAGAGCCAAACCCCTTACCCCAAGCAGAAATATCGCAAGGTACTAAAAGCTCATTTCCAAGGGAAGAATTCAAATGTTTCACGGGTGGCGCTAATTAATGGGCACCCGGAGCAATTATGGCGCTTGTTAAGCCCAAACACACTGTTACAGTGGCTAAAATAGTCTTCTTGCACATTTTTTAATGCCGTCTCTGGCGGCTGTGAGAAGAATGGTGCCCCACCGTGGTATGCCAGCATGAATGGAGCAACAAATTAATTGCTCTGCCGGACAATGGCAGTCGTGGGGGGAAATTGCATCACCCCCTCCCCAGTGACCAAAAAGGCAGGAAAACGTAATTTATAAATGAATAAAAAAGTTTCTCCATACAAGATTTCTTTTTCCTCCTTCCGCAGATCATATTGTTCTATTTCATTTATGAACCAGGTATTACTTTTGACTATAAATTCAGGGTGGAGATTCTAAAAAAAATACTGAATTCAGAGCAATATAAACAAACTAGAAAAATTTCTGGATACCAGAAAGAATAAAGTCCCTGTTTTAACCAGTCTCCACCAGCATGATGGAGAAATAGAATGAAATCTATATTCGTTAAATCTGGTTGGAACCATTTACCTCCTTGTTTAGACTTTATACAGTGTCTTTATACAGTGTCTTTAAAAGTAACATAGATAGAGTATTAAGAAACAGCAGGCTAAAGAGTTTTTCCTCATTTGATAAGACTATATACTATTCTAGAACTAGAACATAGCGCATTAAAATACAGCACTTGAAGGTATTCAAACAGCTTAGGGCTAAGAGAAGCTCTCGTGATTACAGTTAACTCAGTGTTGTTGTCCTTTCAAACCCTACCCTGCTTGGGGAAAAATATTGTACATTTTGAAGAGTGATAAGTGAAGAAAGATCAAGTAGTAACCAATCAGCAACACTACTTCCTCACAGCACTGAGGTAATTGGTTTGAATCCCACCATAGCCCTAACTGTGTGGAGTTTGTATATCATCTCTATTTTTTTCTTGTTTTTCATTCATATACTTCGATTTCCTCCCACAAGCCAAAAATACATACTATCTCAGTGGTGAAAATTTGGTAAGGAATATATTGTAAGCACCAATGGGGCAGGGACCCAAGAAAACTGGCACTAAATACATAACTGCCATATTACAGGATGTTTGAAAAATGATGATTAGGAGCACGGTGGCTTGTACTTTGGGGGTATATGTATGATAAAGCATTATGGGGGAGTGGGGCATTTTAAACATATTCTATCCTTGCTAAGCAGTTTTGTTATAAGCAATGTCTTTGGAATTTCCAAATACAAAAACATAACAAGCGTTATTACTGAAGTTTTATTTTAAATTCGGGAACCAGTTATATAAATATATATAAAAATCATGCTACAAACTTAATAGTGTTCATTCTAGCACCCGCCATCTTTGAAAACCCATGCACTTCCTTGCCTTGGGTGTCGCTGTCTGCTGTAGTGCTTCTAGCACAGTGTGGTCTGTATATCAGCACTGACATGCAAAGCAGACCTGTGCTAGAAACACCAAAGCAGACAGCGACACCCCAGGCAGGGAACAGGAACTGCATGGGTTTTCAAAGATGGCGGGTGCTAGAATGAACACTACTTAAGCCGGCACGTGTTATAAACCATGTTCATTTCAAATGTCCAGTGATGGATGCGCCAATACACAGTGAATACAAGACCTATCGCCTGAACAATGAAAAGAGAGGACTTCCACCCAAGCAGCCTCATAATGCCATACCCAAGCCATTCTCAAACAAACAAAGCTTCATGAGAAGACAATAGTAACTAAGAGACAGGCATCAAATGAGAAAAAAAAAACTCTATATCTTTTCTTAACTTAGAGAACTTCCAAAAGTGTCAGCATCTTCAATGGAAGAGGAGATATTTTTCTAGTTTATCCCATGTACCACAGAACATATTACTACCAGAATAATGTAGAATAACTTCACAGCATTTGTATAGTTTTGCTTTATAGAAGCTCTATACGCACAAACATAAAACAAGTATTTGATTGCACATTCAGTTTGTATTCTATTCAATCTGGGTCAGCGGGACGATCTGATAGCCAATATACATATAAAAGGTTTTAATGTCTAATCATAGTAGTAGGAAAAAAACATGGTCTGTAACAATATGTTTATGCACCATAACATCTTAAGATTAAGAAAACCTTATCTGTATGAAAAAATTAGGTCTTGAATTGCAAAAAAAAAAAATGTTCACACATACACAAAATTAACCTTTTCTATTCTAACCAACCTACCCTTAAAATAATGAATCCTTTATAAATCTATTATCTCTGTGGGCAAACACTGTCCCTTCAATCTCTTCATTCAGGTTTGGACAGCTATTAGTTACAAAACTGACTGGTGAGAGCAATCAATCATTTCCTTAGAGTAAGCACCTTAAGGATGTCTTTAGGAAGTCAATAATCTTTTAGCTTTAGATGACTATCAGATCTTGTTCAAAAGCTTGGATAATAGCTTTTGCATTAAACAGTGTGAACAATTGCAAGTGGACCCTGGAACACAAAGCAGTTTCATCCACGAGGATACAATCCTCAAGGTCATGATTCTCTTTTGCCGTCTAGCATGACAAAAGACCGTTACCTGACAACAAACAAGCTGTCAACACAAACTGTCACAATCTAGATAAAGAAACTGGCAGACACTGATAATAGGTCTTATTTTCATCTCATTCTGGAAGTGAATAGATTTCAAATTGCCCTCAAACCGCAAGGCAAACGAAGAACCATAATCAGCAGAGATACAAGTGGGGACTTACTTGAAATTCATCCAGAGGTTCATTGATCTCAAGCTCCAGTACCTCATCTGTGGTTTCTTCTTCAGCATATTCTACCTGTTCATCACCAAGCTCATCATAATTTTCTTCATAGGAGTCAACCGCCAAATTTTCAGGGTTAGCCTCTTGCAAATCGAGGTCTTCATATACCTCTTCATTCTCCGCTTCTTCAAATTCTGCTTCCTCTCCTGTACACTCCTCATTCATGCTCTTAGTAAGGTCAAATGAAGACATTTCCCCGGCGGTTGCATTGAGACTGACAGTAACTTCTTGTGAACTAGGATTGGAAAAAAAAATAAAAAATAATGAGATCACTTAACTTTATGGATGATCTAAGTCATTTTTTCCCGTACCCCTTGATTAGGCTTTTCATTTAGGAGTACCCCTTCGTGAAAAATTTTAGGGGGCGTGGTCTCATTTGAAGGGTGTGGCTTAACAGGGGCAAGTCACTCCCCCATTTTCACTGTGGTGGTATGTGCCATGTCTTCAGATGAATTTAAGAACATGCTGATGTATGATATCCAAAAAGATTCTAGTGCCCAGTTTATACTACAAAAATCATTCTGGTACCAAATATAAAACATAGCGTTCATACTGGCAATGACGAAAAAAAAAAAAAAAGTGCAACCACTTGACCACAATATAAGCTCAGCCCATTCTGCGGACAGCATATAAAATAACAGAACACTGTCAAATCTCTATCCAAGGGATCACGTTAGCCTTCCAATAGTGCCACACATATGCCCTCAAAAGTGCCAGATACACATATGCTCCAATGGTGCCACGTATGCCCCCACAGTGCCAGAAACAGGAATGCCACCTTGGTGCCAGGTATGACCCCATGGTACTGGGTATGCGCCCACAGTGCCAACAATGCCCCATACAGTGCCAGCAACAAGTATGCCCCCATAGTGCCAGCAACAAGTATGCCCCACAGTGCCAGCAATGTCCCACAGTGCCAGCAACAAGTATGCCCCCACAGTGCCAGCAATGCCCCCCACAGTGTAAAGCAATATGGTATGCCCCCACAGTGCCAGCAATATGGTATGCCCCCACAGTGCCAGCAGTGCCCCCCACAGTGCCAGCAATAAATATGCCCCCACAGTGCCAGCAATAAATATGCCCCCACAGTGCCAGCAATATGGTATGCCCCCACAGTGCCAGCAATGCCCCCCACAGTGCCAGCAATATGGTATGCCCCCACAGTGCCAGCAATATGGTATGCCCCCACAGTGCCAGCAATATGGTATGCCCCCACAGTGCCAGCAATATGGTATGCCCCCACAGTGTCAGCAATGCCCCCACAGTGCCAGCAATATGGTATGCCTCCACAGTGCCAGCAATGCCCCCCACAGTGCCAGCAATAAATATGCCCCCACAGTGCCAGCAATGCCCCACAGTTCCAGCAACAATTATGCCCCCACAGTGCCAGCAATATGGTATGCCCCCACAGTGCCAGCAATATGGTATGCCCCCACAGTGCCACCAATATGGTATGCCCCCACAGTGCCACCAATATGGTATGCCCCCACAGTGCCACCAATATGGTATGCCCCCACAGTGCCACCAATATGGTATGCCCCCCACTGTGCCAGCAATGCTCCACAGTGCCAGAAACAAGTATGCCCCCACAGTGCCAGCAATATGGTGTGCCCCCATAGTGCCATCAATATGGTATGCCCCAGAGTGCCAGCAATGCCCCCCACAGTGCCAGCAATAAATATGCCAACACAGTGCCAGTAATAAGTATACCCCCACAGTGCCAATGCCCCCCACAGTGTTTCCAAGCAGCAGCACACTCACCATTGATGCTGCTGCCGGGGAGAGGACAGTCCAGTGTCCCCCTGCAGTCACTGTAGCTGCCTCCGCTGCCTTCTTCTCTCAGGGAAGGAGAGTACAGCACACTGCGCGCATCTCTCCTTCCCTTCACTGTGACTGGGTTGCCCGCCAATCAAAGTTCGCAGGCCGGCTCCTGATTGGCGGCCGGCCTGCAAGCTCTGATTGGCTGACGGGCGGCCCAGTCACAGGGAAGCACGGTGAGGGGTAGGAGAGATGCGCAATACACTCTCCTCCCCTCAGGCTCAGAAGCCGGCGCAGCATACCCCCAGCAACCCGTCTTACTGCCTTCCAGCAGCGGCGGCGTGACCCGGCGTCCTGCGTATGTGCCGGGTCACGCAGCCGCCATTAGCGGCGACTGGTTTGCATACCCCCTGCAAGACCAGCGCGTACCCCCGGTGGTACGCGTACCACGGGTTGGGAACCGCTGATCTAAGTCAAGGAGAAGCTCTGGAAAATTGACTTTTCATTAGTTTACCTGCCCAGTACTAATTACACCGCCCCAAAAAATAGAATACAATAATGTAGTGGGATGAAGTACTTGATGGTCCCTCTCTAGACTAAAGGTGCCCATACACTGAGGTGATTTGGTCAGATTTCGGTCAATTGCGACCATTCTGCCCGTTAAATCGGACCAAATCGCCTCTCCCTGACATGCAGTCGGGTCCGATGCACGGTCCCGTGCGCATCGGAACCGACTAGGTGGTCGGAAGGCTGGCTATCCGTCCACCCGTTCTGGAGCGGGCGGGAAGCAGGGATGCATGCAATCCATCACAACGGAGGCTGTCGGGTGTCCGTACACTGCTGCGAGACATTGCAGGCAGTGTATGGCCACCTTAAGAACCATTTTTAATTTGCATTATATGCCCAATTATGCTTTTTTTGCCCTTACCTGGGTATTATATAAAATCTAAAATATAATAAATAGAAAAAAAGGCTCACAGGACCTAGTCTATTACACTTCAATTAAGAAATTATTGGACCTCTGTGCTCTTTTCGATGGATACCTTTAGTTTGATTAAAAAAAAAAAAGGCATTCTGGAAACTATGGTTTTCGGAACAATATGGATAAGGGATACTCAACCTGTATTGTTTTTATTTGCTCTACAAATGAGGTTATACTCCAAAGCTAAAGCAATTTCTCAGGTTTTTTTTTCCTTTATATTTGGTCAATGGGAATAGAAAAAAAATAATCATTGTGGGTAGATGGGGATTTCGTTTAGCTTTTGCAGGGTTCTTGTACTTGTCGTTTCATTTGCAACACCTAAGAGTCACAGGTATTTACAATATAATGCAGAAAGACTGTTGGTTTTTATTTTCTTCGAAGCTCAAGTCTTAGGTTAAAAGTCTTATGGGACACACACTGTTTTTCTAGTCGGGCTGATCTTTGATCGCAGCCAACAGGCCAGGGTCTGTCTAGACCAGGGCTGGGCAACACCGGCCCTCCAGATGTTAATGAACTACACATCCCAGGATGCTTTGCATTAGTTTTGCTATGTGGCTATGCTGAAACTGATGCAAGGCATGCTGGGATGTGTAGTTCATCAACTTTGGAGGGCCGGTGTTGCCCAGCCCTGGTCTAGACGCTGGCCAGCATCTCATTCTGACATCAATAAGGATGAATAAGTAGTCAGTCTTTAGGAATTAAGTCATCCTGGACACGCAGATGCGTAATGCCCTAAGGACATCCAAAGACTCATGCACAACAGAGTCAGGAGAGAAAAAAGCAGTACCACTATCTACTGGTTAATATGAAAACCAGAGAAAACTTTAGGGAGATAATCCAACTTGGTACGTAACACCGCCCTATCTTCATAGAAGATTAGGAGTGGTGATCAACACAAGAGCGCCACAAAGTCGGGGACTCGACGAGCCGATTGCCAATAGGAAAATCTTGCAGACGAGCCAGGTGTACTAAAAAGGCTCAAAAAGAGGAGTTATGTTAAACCTACCTTCAGTTAACTGCCTTTCTTTGAGGTTCCTGGGACCAAAGGGAAGATATTAGGGTTGTAGGTGGATCCAGAGGACCAGGCACCAATTTCCAAAGCTTTTGGGCTTCCCAGCATGCCTGGCTCCTCTCCCCTATATCCCAACCTCCTAGTACAGGACTTTCAGTTTGGTAGCAAGTCCCAGCAGGAAGCAGAGAAGGAAAGGGGACAGACTGTGGACACAACAGTACATTCACTCATACATAGAGGAAAGGGACCAAGGTCACATATGCCCCCATTTTAACAGGTGTGTCAGGCTGGGCGCCCTGTGGTCCCAGGAACTTCGAAGAAAGGGAGTTAAGCAAAGGTAGGTTTATCATAACTCTGCTTTTCTTCTTCTACAGATGTTAAAGGCTCAAAAGGGGGTGCAGAAAGCGCCCCCAGGACTACAGAGAGATCCCCAAGGATAATTCGGAGGTGTGTACAGTGGTTGGAACTGCAGTATCCCATAAAAGAAGGTGTACACACGTTGGGTAAAGAGGTAATTTGTCTCTGAAACCCCACAGACAGAGCAGACATCTGCACTCTCAGTGATGACAACAGCAAGCCTAAATCCAGACAACGTTGCAGAAAAGATAGGATTCTTGCGCTCCTGAAAACCTTGGTATCATAACCCCTTAGAGCTACACCAAGAGAAATAAGTGTGCCAAACCCTATACAGGTTGAGTATCCCGTATCCAAAATGCTCGGGACCAGGAGAATTTTGGATAACGGATTATTCCGTATTTTGGAATATTTCAATATTTCAATGATGTATTTTGAAGTATCTTGCATTTATGCTGTATAAACACATAAAATAAACACAAATATATTTTATTACCACATAAAATACACACAAATATATTTTATTTGTTCAAAAAACAAGGTTTCAAAACATGAAACAAAATTTGTGTACTATCTCAGTTATTGAATTTGAATGCCAAGCAATCATTTTCTTGTACATATATAGTGCCAGTTACATATCATGTCCTCAGTAGTGCTGTTACAGATGTCCCCAGTGAGTTTTTAGCTAAACAATTTTTTTTTCCACTTTCTGGAAAGTATGGTTTTCGGAATAATTCGGATAACGGATATTCGGATACGGGATACTCAACCTGTAGTATATCCGTGCTGATGCTGGCTTTCGAGCCCGAATCATAGTATTGGCCACTTTCTCTGAAAAACCCCTTTCTCTGAAAAACCCTTGTTTCTTAGGACGGCTGTCTAAAGAGCCAACTGGTCCAGACCAGTGTGTACACAAGGGCCCTGACCGGGAAGATCCTGTCGTAAAGGTAGTCGAAATGGTGGAGCAACAAACAGACGCAGTAGATCTGCAAACCAGTGCCTTCTGGGCCACCAGAATCAGACTTCTCCCTTCTTGTTTCAGTTTCCTTAGAACTCTAGGAAGCAATGACACTGGAGGAAAAGGCATATGGAAGACGAAATCTCCATGATAGGGAGAGAGCTTCTGTGAACATTGCTCGAGGATCCCTGGACCTGCATCCGAACAGGGGCACTTTATTGTTGTGAGAAGACACCATGAGATCCACATCTGGCTTGCCCCATCTCTCGACAATCAACCGAAACACTTCGGGATTCAGAGACCACCCCCCTGGATGTACGTCTTGGCGACTTACAAAGTCCGACTCCCAATTTAACACTCCTAGAAGGAATGGCTGGTACATGGCCTTCGGCCCATTGAATGATCTTTGTTACCTTCATGGCTCCTACGCTTCTGGTACCGTCCTGGCGATTTAGGTAGTGTGTTGAGGACCGCTTTCAGCTCCAAAATGTTTATGGACAGGCAGGTTTCTGCAGGGGTCCCTCTTCCTTGCAAGGTTTGGGATTCTACTATGGCCCCCCACCCCCCATCTGGCGTCTGCGGTGAGAAGGACCCATTGTGGAATCCAGAAAGGTCGACCCACCATGAGATGAGCTTCGTTGAGACAACAGATCAGGGATGACTTTACCAATGGAGTGAGACACATTGTGTGAGAGCCGAGATGTTAAGGTCGACCATCCCATCATTTCAGGATCAGCTTCTGTAGGGGACGAGAGTGGAATTGTGCTCACTCGACCATGACAAATGTCAATACTATGAGGCTTAGAATCTGCATTGCCTGATGCACCGTGACCCTGTTAAGTTGACAAAACCAATGGTTCCGATCCTGCAGCAGACGACACTTATCCAGTGGCAGAAGGAGACGCTGAGCCTCGGAGTACAAAAATGCCCCCAGATGTACCATACATCTGGAAGGGACCAGAGCCGACTTCTTCCAATTTATCAACCACCCGTGTCTTTGTAGAAAGACCACTGTGGTTTGAAGATGGTTGAGAAGCACCTCTGGAGAGCTGGCTAGCAGCAGGAGGGTGTCCAGGTAAGGGATCACTCGTATGCCCTGGCGTCCTAAGGAATGCCATCATGATTGCCATTATTTTTGTAAAAATCCTGGGTGCAGTGGCCAACCTAAAGGTAAGGACCTGAAACAGAGTATTGTTTCTGGATAGCAAAGTCGAGGAACCGCTGGTGCGATGGAGCAATGGGAAAATGCAAAAAGGCATCCAGAATATCAAGGGATACCATGCTGTCCCCTGGTTCCATCATTAACACTATAGTCCACATGGTGTCCATGTGGAACTTGGAGACTTTCACAAACTTGTTTAGAGACTTTAGGTATAAAAAAGTCTGTAGGGTTTGGTTACCAAAAACAGGGTTGAGTAGTACAATCACCCTCGATTGGTGGAGAGATTCCTTTGAAAGTGTTTCTGAAGATGTAGAGGCCATGGAGTAGCCCCGTGACATTGAAGGATATCTGAATAACTTCAGCACCTTAGTCATTTGGGGTTGACTAGAATCTCTACAACGTCCTCTTGCTTTAGCCGACATAACAGGACGTGGAAGAAGAGCCACCATGGGAAACAGACCTTTTAAAATGGCCACGGAGCCCAGAGAGCATCCACCAGACAAGCTTGTTGATCACTTATGGATCCGTTCAGGGAAAGATTCTTGTTGTGGCAGGAGGTTATCAAATCCAGCAATCCGAGAGGAGGGAAAACACGTTGTGGTGACGGAACCACTCCCGAGTGATTTGCCTGGTGGCTCAGGAAGTCGGCACGATGGATGGCTCTCAAGATGTATAAGTGGGAGACTGGTTTCTTTTTGCGACCAGTGACCCTCAACCACAGCACCCCATTCTTGTAGACTGGCTTCCGTGGTTAGGATGACCCAGTCATGGGTGGCAAACGAGCGACCCTTGGTGAAATTGGATGACTGGAGCCACCAAAGGAGAAATATCCAAATGTCTTGTGACAAGAGAAACTAAATTCTGATATGAAGAGGAGAGCGGTTCCAATGGCTGAGAAGCGCCAGCTGAAGTGGACGAGAGTGGAACTGGCCAAAATCCACCATAGGGCAGCTTGAGACCAGTTTCACGACCACCTTTATGCAGGAGATGGACTGAAAGGATTGAGGCAACGATTGCAGTTCCGACCATTTGTCTTGGGGTAGGAAAACCAGTTGAGACAGTGTCTAAGCGCACACCCAGGTGAACCATGGAGATTGAAACGGTTAGAACTGGATTTCCTCCAATTTATTATACTGTAGCAACATTTCTGATCTAAATGTCAAATATAAATTTTTAGCGTCTCGAGTTTGTTTTTGAAGTAATTTGAAGTAATTTCTACATAAGCTACACAGTTCTGCATATCCAAAAACTTAATACACGTTTTAACGCGTTTTTTTATGGGGTGCCCAATTATCTAAAAAAGTAAAGCCAATCTGTGAAAATCAATATCATATTCAGACTCCGCACCCTCAAATTACCCTATGAAGACTGAATTTTTATTTACTATAGGCATAGTGTTGACCAGTGTTATCCAGCAGTGGGACTAGAGTAGGTCTACTGTCAGCTGGAGGGCAGACTGAAGGACTTCGAGATTGAGCCAGGAGAAGATGGTAATCGAGATATGGAGGATGTGTACACCACCCAGAGGTAAAGTTGGACCACCATCACCTTCGTAAAGATGTGTGGAGCCGTAGAAAGACCGAACGGAAGCACCTGAATCTGAAGTTCCTATACTACTATATGTAAAACCTCAACTACCAAGTTCCCAAACTGGCAATGACTAGACCAGAGAATGTGAATTCCATACAAATTGACTTTGCCGAGAAGGTCCACTGCTTATTTCCATTAGAAATTATGCTGGAGCTCAAATTAAAAGTGGTGGTGAAAATTTCAGAACAGCGAGTCAAAACGTATTATCCCTAAATTTTAGCCCCATATTACATAACATACCTAGGGACCTGGCAAAGTGGCTCCCACAGAAACTCACCTGGTTAGGTTATATAAAAGTGATCAAAATGAACATACTTCCTAGACTCTAATTTATTTCAGACGTTACCGATAACTCTGCCCCCACACTTTCTCTCTGCAATCCATAACATCATCCGGGATTTTTTTTGGGACTGTCATTTAATAATCAGAAGACTGGCCGGGGATATACTGGGCCACCCTGTCCCAACCGGTCCTGACTTCTTATCAAACTCGGTTATACCCATATCTAAATACAAAAAATCTCTACTTAAGAACATGAACAATGCAGTCAGGGCAGTACTTCCAGTCCACTGGTGCTCACCTGCCCCCCTACATTGAGGGAATGGTGCCAGCGAATAGACTTCTACATGGCAATGGATAATGTATATTACTCCACTCCTGAGAAATTTTCCATATATGTAGATATGTGGGGGTGGCTAGTTAGAATTCAAAATGACCCCGCCAAATAAGACCCTAATACCTATAAGCTCATAAAGCTATCACCCCACAATGGGAGACTTAAAAGTACGATCTGGTCGTCTGCTTTACTGTAGGATGCCAAGATTCACCTGAACTCTTGATTGAGGACTAGAACACCTCCATGGAAACTCAAGCATGTTCACCTTTTTATAACTTGAAAGTGTCAGATTGTTCTTTGAAAGAACTGGTATTGGTATAGAACTGGTATAGTTTCAGGGTACGTCTACATGGCCTTTAGTTTGTGTAAGCTTATTCACCGTGCTTTGACGCTCTAGAAATGTTAGTAATACACAAGAAAGGTTTCCCTCGCCTGAAATGTATGCTTGCAAAACACAAAGTATTTGTAATGAAAAACTTTGAAATGCCCATATTCAATTTAACCCTACAGATTAAAAACATCAGTTGTAGTATATGAACATATTACTGCTCAGATTGACCCAAGGGGTCGCTATGTGTTTCTAGATGGTATTTTTGGCACCACTAGAATATCCTTATTATCGATTTATATCCCTCCTCCGTTTGCCTTTGATATTCTTAGAACTGCTTTAGAGTTTATTGCTGTTAGATCTGATAATCCTTTCATTTGTGTGGGGGATTTTAATATGGTGATGAACTATGGTCTTGATGTCTGGTGTCCCAGAAAGAGTTCCCCTTCTGGCGAAAGTTCTCTAGCCAGATTCACGGCCGAGTTGGGATGGTATGAGGTCTGGCGAGAGAAATTTCCTAATCAGCGACAATATTCTTGTTACTCCCCCTCCTACAATAATTTCTCACGAATTGACATGATTTTTACATCAAGGGCTTTAGCAAATAAAATATTGAATACAACTCAAGGGGAATTTCGGTCCATTCCCCATTGGTAATGGTTCTTGACACAGATATAAGTCGGGGTTTTAGTTACTGGAAGCTTCAACCAATTTGGTTGACTCAATTGGAAAATATCAATGACCTAAAGATGGATCTGGAGGGTTTTTTTGGTTTCAACATAGATTCGGCTAAAGCGGGTAGTGTTTGGGAATCATTCAAAGCGTACTTGCATGGTACCTTGATTAAAAAAAAAGCGTATGCTAGAAACCAGCTACAGAGGAAGGCTACAACATTAGAGAATATAATGTCAGCTTTAGAACAAACCTATATAGTAAATCAGTCGGATCTTGTTAAACAGGAATGGTTAATAGCACAACGGGCCTGGGTCACACACTTACAAGAAATGGCCATGTTTCGTTTATTAAAAGACTCACATAAAATGTACCTAATGGCGGACAGGGCTGGCAAACTGATGGCCTATATGGCAAAAACTGACAAACCTCCTAGGACAATTTCCAAAATTTGTTCTCCTGGAGGGGAAATGTTGAGTGAAACTTCAAAAATTACCAAGGTGTTTGTCGACCATTATAGGGAAATATATCTTTCCAAATTAACTCCTGATTATAATAATAGTTTGGCCTATCTTAGGGCCATCGATTTGCCTACTCTGTCAGGCCAAGATAGGGAAACTTTAGAACTACCGATCACGTTGGGTGAGGTGGAAGGGGCAATAAGAAATGTAGCATCTGGTAAGGCCCCAGGAATCGATGGCCTACCAGTAGAAATATATAAGATCTTCAGCGATACCCTGTCTTGCAGGCTTCTCTACTTTTACCAGGAAATGGAAAAAGAAGGCCAATTATCACAATCTATGACCGAGGCAGTCATCACAGTGATTCCTAAGAAGGGTAAAGACCCCTTATGGGCAGACTCCTATAGACCCATCTCGTTGCTCACGGTGGACGCTAAGGTATATGCAACAATACTGGCCAATAGACTCGGAGAGGTGATGGATAAAATTGTTCACGTTGATCAAACGGGTTTTAGGAAAGGGAAATCAACCTCCATAAACGTTCGACGAGTCTTTTCTTACTTACAGGCGAGAAAAATGATGGGTTCGGAGACTGCCCTGGCCTCTTTTGATACAAATAAGGCCTTTGACTCCCTTGAGTGGCCATATTTAAGGACCACTCTGGAGGCATTTGGCTTTGGGTCATGCTTTATCAAAAGGATCCTGATGATTTACTATAACCCTAGTGCACGAATTACTATTAATGGATTCGTATCGGATCCATTTTCTATATACCGTGGGACGAGGCAGGGCTGCCCGCTTTCCCCCTCGCTGTTCTCTCTGGCCATAGAGCCAGTTGCGTGTAAACTGAGAAACATACTGGGTCGGGGGGACCCGGGCGGGAGTGCGGACAGCCTTGTCTCACTCTATGCGGATGATTTGTTGGTGGGAATGGCAAGCTACAGGCGGGATCTTCCTTTGGTGATGCGAGCCCTCCAGGAATTTGGCCTGTACTCAGGACTAACAATAAATAGTAGTAAATCCCATCTATTAGTGGAAGAATCGTACAATGGGACACGGGTGGAACCCGACGTAGTAATTGATATACCGAGGGCAGAAAGATTTGACTATCTGGGGGTGGTAATCTCTAAAGATGCACGTGACTATGTCAAATATAATATAGACCCAGTAATTGTAGTAATCAAATCTAAATGTAAGAACTGGCTCAAATTACCTTTGACAGTGATAGGTAGGGTAAATCTCATCAAAATGATGATCCTACCAAAACTACATTACTTAATGCAACATTCCCCTGTATATATCCCTGACATGATATTCAGGAAAATAAACGGGATAATCTCCTTTATATGGAGAAATAAAAGACAGAGAGTTAAACTATCCACACTTATGAGACCACGAGATCTCGGAGGACTCTCCCTCCCCAATTTTAAATTGTATTATCTCTCAACACAATTGGTACATCTGCGAGACTGGGTAGCAGAACCGTGTCAATCAGTAGAATTATTAAACTTAATAAATAAGACTATTCCGGGCCACTCCCCATTACAAGCCATCCTGACAAACAAATGTCGCAAGAAATATCCCCCGATTCTTTCCCAAGCATTAAAAATTTGGAACTGGATCTCTAGGATAATAGGTTATAAAGACATTGACCCTGAAACAAGTCTCTCTTCCCTGGACTCTTTTAAAAATATTAGAAAGCATCAGGGAATGGCTGCTTGGTCGCAGTTTGGAATAAGGAATGTAGGCCACGTGGTCATGCAAAGTGGGGTTAAAACATTCGCTCAACTGCAAGTAGAATTTAAGATCCCAAATAGCATGTTTTTTCGTTTTCTGCAGCTTAGAAGTGCAATGGAAGAACATCTGCTCGTATCCTCTAGTAATATAAAAGATCACCCAGTTAAAATATTCCTAAGGAATATGGGATCGTCTAAAGGTGTATCCAAATGCTACAAGCATATTTCTTCCTTACTGCCGACCCCTGGTCTGCATGATCTCATGTCAAAATGGTCCAGGGAAATCCCTGAGCTCACACCAGATGACTGGGATAGGGCTCTTGCCATACCCAATTTAGCTACCACTTCTCTCAGGACTCAGCAGATCCAATTTAATATCTTGCACCGTACCTACATAACTCCGATTAAAATTAAAAAGTTTGCAAGGGATAAAAGCGACTCCTGCCCGAAATGTAGGGCGGCAGGAGGTGACTTTTGGCATTTAATATGGCAGTGCACAACTCTGCAAAAATTTTGGAAGGAATTCGCGGATGTCCTGATAAACATAGGTATTCCTCGAGAGGAAATTTGTCCTAAGGCGTTAATATTGGGGGTATGGTCTAGGACTGGGGTGGCATCGGATTTAAGGCAGCTGGCCATCAATCTTGGAGCACTTGCCAAGACCTGCATTGCCAGACTTTGGATGGCAGAAAAAGCACCGGATATTAAGGACTGGGTCAGTTTGGTTAACTATACGTTTGAATATGAGAGAGATGCTTATCTCTCTAGAAATAATATTGGCAGATTTCACGCAACTTGGGATAAATGGTACTTCTCCCCATATTCCAAAAGAGTTTTGGATACTAATTGACACAATATATGAAGATATTTTCACTATGTCCACAAAAAAAAAAAAAATTCTTAACACTACACTAAATATAGATTAAATTCACGAATGCTCGTAAGCTTAAAATTCTTAACACAATGATAAATAAAAGATTAATTTACGCTAAATAAATACTATGTATAACAGCACCAGTTGATAGACTAAGTAACTTTTTGTAACACTAGTAAAACCAAAGTAAAGCCTATATTAAAGGATAGATTTAAAACAAAGATAACCAAGGTGACTCAGTTGACCGGTTACTTGGCAGAGAAGTGAAATAAAATAGAGGGGTTTGGGATTGCGATACAGGGCGGGAGAGGACTGGAGGGATATATGTCTTAGTGAGAATTAAGGGTTAGGACGACTAAAGGTTCTTAAGGGGGTGTGTGGTTCCGGTAGCGAAAAGTAGCAACTCACCAAATGTTGTTTGTACGTTATGTATGTTTTGTACCTGTGTTGTATTTATGTATGTGAAAAAGTATCGTAAGATATATTTGTATTTTGTACTTTTAAAATCAAATAAAGAAACTATTTAAAAAAAAAAAAAAAAAAACATCAGTTGTAAAACATACAATGGTTACATACAGCCTATTGCACTTTTCTGCCTTTAACCCCTTCATGACAGAGCCAGTTTGTGCCTTCATGACAGAGCCCTTTTTTTCAAATCTGACATGTCTCACTTAAGTGGGGATAACTTTTTTTTGCTTTTACTTATCCCAGTGATTTTGAGATTGTTTTCTCGTGACACATTGTACTTCAAGTTAGTGGTAAATTTGGGTCGATACAGTCTGTGTTTTTTTGTGAAAAATACCAAAATATCGTGAAAAAATGGAAAATTTAGCAATATGCAAAATGTCACATTTTCTGCTTGTGAGACAAATAATCATACCACTCAAAATAGTTAATAACTAACAAAGACCATATGTCTACTTTATGTTGCAATCATTATTTCAACTTCCTTTTAATTTTTTTGGACACTAGGAGGCTTCAAATATGACTAGCAAATTCTCAAATTTTCAAGAAAATTTCAAACACTGATTTTTTTAGGGACCAGTTCAGTTCTGATGTGACTTTGAGGGACTTGTATGTGAGACACCCCCATAAATGATGCCATTTCAAAAACTGCACCCCTCACAGTATTCAAAACAGCATTTTGGAAGTTTGTTAACCCTTTAGGTGTTTCACAGGAATTAAAACAAAGTGTAGGTGAAATTTCAAAATTTCATTTTTTTTTCGGATTTTCAATTTTAATACATTTTTCTAAGGAACACAGTAGATTTTACTAGAGAAATGTGACTAAAAATTGATTCCCCCAATTCTTTGGTTTTCATAAATATCCTATATGTGGCCCTAGTGTGCACGGTGACCAAACCACAGGCTTCATAATAGAAGGAGCACCTACTTGATTTTGGAGACTCCTTTTTATGAGATTATTTTTTAGGCACCATGTAGGTTTCTAGGCACCATAAGATGCTAAAAGTTAGGAACCCCCCCACAAGTGACCCCATTTTGCAAACTACACCCCTCAGGGAATTCATCTAGGGGTATAGTGTACATTTCAAACCCCCAGGGGTTTCACCAATTGTGGTACAACTGGGCAGTGAAAATGAAAAAAAATTTTTTTTTATTTTCACAGCTCAGTTGTATCAAAATTGGTGAAACCCCGGGGGGTTTGAAATGTACTCTATACCCCTAGATGAATTCCCTGAGGGGTGTAGTTTGCAAAATGGGGTCACTTGTGGGGGGGTTCCACTGTATGGGTGTTTCGGGGGTCATTCAACCAGAATCTGTGCTGCAAAATCCAAAAATCACTCCTTCCCTTCTGAGTCCTGCCATGCACCCAACTGGTATTTTTTGGTCACATGTGAGGCATTGCCGTACCCGGGAGAAATTGGGGCACAGATTTTGGGGTGCTTTGTCTCCTTCATTCCTTGTGAAAATGAAAAATTTTGAGCCAGATCTGCATTTTTGTGTAAAAAAATTTAATTTTTTACACAAAAATGCAGTTCTGGCTCAAAATTTTTAATTTTCACAAGGAATGAAGGAGACAAAGCACCCCAAAATCTGTGCCCCAATTTCTCCCGGGTACGGCAATGCCTCACATGTGACCAAAAAATACCAGTTGGGTGCATGGCAGGACTCAGAAGGGAAGGAGTGATTTTTGGTGGTGGAATGAATGGCGGGTGCTATGTCGCATTAGCAAGACCCCCGAAGCACCAATACAGTGGAACCCCCCCACAAGTGACCCCATTTTGGTCACCAGCTTTGGGAGGGGGGCTGGCGCTGCGGCTGGGAGGGGTGCTGGCGCTGCGGCAGCCGGGTGGGTGGGAGGGAGGGGGGCTGCCGGGTGGGAGGGGGGCTGGCGATCGTTGGTGATCGGTGCGGTATACGCACACACACACACACATATATATATATATATATATATATGTGTGTATATATATATATATATATATATATATACACATACATATATATACATATATATATATATACACACACATATATATATATATATATATATATATATATGTGTGTGTGTATATATATATATATATATATATATATATATATATATATATATATACACACACACATTTGCACATTTTTTTATTTTATTTTATTTTTAACTTTTCCAGCAGCAGCATGATGCTGCTGCTGCTGCTGCTGCGGGGGGGAGGGGGGAGGAGGGGAGCGCAGCGTGCGCTCCGGACGTAGCGGTGGAGCCGCTGGAGCTGCTGCTGCTGCCGGGTGAGTGCCCGGCGGGTGGGAGGGGGGTGCTGCCGCTCGGTGGTGATCGGTGCTGCACCGATCACCACCGTTTTCTGTGTTACCGAGCGGCTTAGCCGCCGGTAACACAGGAAACGCTGTGATTGACTGTTCAGATTTGAACAGCCAATCACAGCGATCGCCGACCGGGGGGGGCACCCCTGCCCCCCCTGGGCGACGAGGGGGGATGTCTGCTGTCAGGGACAGCAGACATCTCCTAACTGTCACCGCGTCTATAGACGCAGTGACAGTTAGAATCCATGACGTACATGTACGTCAAATGTCGGGAAGTACTTCCCGACCATGACGTACATGTACGTCAAATGTCGGGAAGGGGTTAAGCATAAGCTGTAACATTGAAGCATCCAATAGTGACCTTGCATTAAAGTGCCGCTGCAGAAAAGAACATACCTGTAATTAACCACATCTTTTTCCTCCTCGTCACTTTGGAGAAGATCATCATTAAGTTCTTCATCAGTAAGATCTGGTGAAATCTGAGGATGAGACATTAAATAAATCTAGTAGTAAGAATATCTGGGATAAACAAGATCTTACTACAATCTAATTTTAGTATTTATTTTTTCTAAAATAAAAAAGTAAATAGTATACCTTTTTCCCAGACAAGTAATCTTCCTCAAGTAGGTCATCCTCCAGCTCACTGAAAATATATACATTGAGCATTATTAACATCACATAACACACATAGGGGTATATGCAATGCTGTTGACGATCTGTGAAGGCAAGCAGCGCCGATAGCTCACGGATTAGTATACAACTGACCCCTCTGCGAGGTGGAAATTGTAAGTGTGGCCGTCAAAACTGCGAGGCTCGCACCTAAAAGCAGCGGCCTCGCTGCATTAGTGGCGAACCTCGCCGTTCGGGGGAATCCTCGCCATCCAACTCCCTTTAAAGCGTTGAATAGGGGAGTGGCCAGCGCGGGGGTTATACGGCGAGAATGGCTTGTTTTCGGCGAGGACACCCCCTCACCGGTGAGATTGAATACCGCCCATAATGGTAATGGTTTGATATTGAAGCTGAAAGGTTACTACAAAAAGAATATCCGTAATGAGAGGATTACTTAATTAGCGGGTGCAAGGTGCTGGTGTTCTGTATGTTTCTCTATCAACTCGCAATAAAACAAGATTTTTTCCATATATTACAGAGGTATAACAAAATATGAAATGTGCCCTGAGAAGCAGCAAACCGCTGGCAACCGAAAACCTCCTTACGAACACAATGCTTTCAGGGTCTAAACTATGCTGTAACTGAATTGCATGGAAAGGAATTTATCTTGGGTAACAAAACATAGGATAGCATTTAAATATTTTTTTTATAAATCCTGCTGGAAGACACTGGATCATGGGCTTGCCATGGGGGAACCAATGAGCTTGCAAATACAATAAATAAACTTGTAGCTTTAAATATATGCTTCTTACTCTGCAATTCGCATGAGCTCAGTACAATTTCAAAAGAGCACAGAATGAGGGGCAGTGACCCAGTGAATCAGTTGGAGAAAAAAAAAAAAAAACACAATATTAAAAACAAAACAGGAGGGAAACGAAAGTCGAAACAACCACACAGCTGAACAAGAGGGAGAGACCATAGGGCATTCAAAAGCCACCCACAGGGGAAGGAAGATACATGCTGCCAGATCAGAGAAGTGTACACCCAAAGTAGGCATCACTGGAGTAGTGTAATGCAAAGCAGACCTGTGCTAGAAACACCACAGCAGACAGCGACACCCCAGGCAGGGAAGAGGAACTGCATGGGTTTTCAAAGATGGTGGGTGCCAGAATGAACACTACTGGAGGTAAAAACATGAACCAAAAACCCACAATATAGTAGAACCAGCTGAAGAAAAAACCCTTGGCCCTAAAGCCAGGCAAATGCCAAATCGAGGAAGGTCCTGGCGAAGAAACAGACATCGTAGTAGAACTGGGCACATCAAAATATGCCATTAAGGACCATTTTTAGCATGTTGGCATACCAAGAACTGTGCAGTCAATCCATAACCACAGCCTGTTGCGTTTTTACCCGCTTGAGCACTTGGGGCAACATTGGGATTAAAGGAAACTAATATAGCAGAAGCTCATGAAAATTTCATAGCATGCACTGCGAATGCCAACAGGTCCTGAGACCTAACACAAAACCAGGGAATCTTGAAGTTGTGTCTAGAAGGTATGAGGTCCACTTCTGGAAGACCCAACTTCTGAACCAACAGCTGACAGATTCAGATAGAGTTGCTACTGCACCAAAAGAAACATGGCCGTGCTCAGGGAAGATGCCTCTCACTTTCTCACTACCTGTATAAACACTGCCAAAATCAATGGGACAAAATTTTCCACCCAGGAGAGTATGAGGGTATCCGTAGATCTTGCACTCAGTATGCCTTGATGATCATATGCAACTGCTATGGTATTATACAAATAAATATAGATCAGATAAAGGTTAGACTTTCAACATTGTCAGATAGATGGTTCTGGGCTCAAGAACTGCAACTGAAAAAGTAGTCTGCGAAGGTGACCAAAATCTTTGTAGGAGGCGATGTGCAGTCACCACTCCCAAACCAAGGCGGCTTGTGTGACTAGTGATCATAATGACCCAACCTGGGGTGACCAAGTATTGTCCTTAAAGCAGGTAACTGGAAACAAGGAACCAATAGAACTAGTGGCGAGTGTTGTCAGACAGAACGAGAGGGATTGTGTACCCAAGTTAAATTTTGGAGAATCTACCACTAGAATGCTTGAGTAAAACTTTGTGAACAGAACAGTCTCTAAAGTGGAGACCATGTCCAATAATGTCGGCAGCTGTGAAGCAGAGTTGGCATATATAAACAATGTCTAAATATGGTGCAATTGTAATACCTTCCTCCCGCAGTAGACTCACCATTACGGACATGATCTTTATGAAAATAAATGGGGTTGTGGCTATACCTGGAATGGTTAGTGATCTGTTCAGACTGAACCGAAGAAATACACTGTGACCTGCCCAAATAAGAATGTGAAGATATGCGTCCTTGACATCCAGTGAGGCCAACAATTGGTTGGCTTAAAATACCGTGGATCACTAATAGGAAATACTTCACCTGAAAACAATCCACACAAATCTTCAGGCATGAAGATTCAAGAGCAGCCGGAAAGCTGTTCGGTTGCTGTACAAGGAAAAGGCTGGGGGCGGCGGAGTGTCTTTCTTGCAGTGTCTGTCCCTAAGCAAAAGGGCTTGACTCAATGAGCTTTCTTCTTATCCTAAGGTGTTTTGGCAAGGGAACTTCCTCCACAGGGGTTTGGTGCCAAAAGGCCAGTTATCCAGAACCAACAGACTAAAGCTCTAAAACCTGGATACCTGACAAGCCGAGCACCTTAGAGTTTTTTCATCCAATTTAGTTTTGGGTAGGCAGCCACCTACTCCAATTTATGGACCAGTAGGCGAAGTTCTCTTCAGCTGCCTGGGTCTCATTTCCAGGGGTTACATAACAGATCTCAAAAGGTCCTCAACATTGTCATTTTTTCAATACTGCTCTTCATCGGGAGGCAAAGAAGAGGATTGCATTAGACCAGACTAGAAACTACAGTAAAAGGAATATATAAATTATATATAAAAGGAATTATTGCTCTGGTTCTGGTGAAACAATGGAAACTGGGTTTTTCCCACTGGTAACATGGGCAATAATAGTATCCAAGTCTGGTCCAAAAACAGCTCCAAATAGAATGTTAGGATTACAAATCTGCATTTCAGGCACGGAACCAGCTGCAGCGGAGCCCATGGACATAGTTTAATCTCTATTCTGCAAGGGCTCACATCATATTGCACTGCACCATGGAGTTGCTCTGCTAAACCCAGCAGATAATCTTTGGGAAGATCACTTTAAAGAACCACAACAAGCTTGCCAGCTCAAGTCTCCATGTCCCGGCTACCCATGGCGAGACGAGTAAAGGGCACCCCGACAAGCATATTTACGACATGAAGATATGAACACAGCCTCCTTTAATGTCTCAAATGTATTTAACTAAATTAGTTAAGTAGTCAGTGGAAAAGATAAGCACATCTAAATAACTAAACCGACCATTTTGAATGATAGCTTCCTGCACTCTGAATGCTGTCAAGAAGTCTCTCTAGATAAAGTGAAATCCAGCAATGCCTTACTACTGAGATGCATACAGCTTCTAACATCTTCAGTAGGATCACTCTGTGCGTTCAGATCGGAATACAAAATGCCTTCACAAATGAAGAGATAATGCAATTCAATGTATAGTGCTTAAACGAATGCAGAAACATAGCTACCTGTCCCAGTCATCATCCGCAGCTCTTCTTCTTCGAGATCTTTCTGCGCCAGGCTTATCAAATTGATCAAAGTCATCATCTGCAAAAAAGGAAGATCTTATTAAATGGAATATTAAATACATCATTCAAGAGCTCTTTTGGGTAAGAAGGTTCTACACATAAAATGTTTGCAAAATGCTGCCATTGCTCAGCTTTACGCGGCTGCACATCAGACAAATAGGGAGATTTAATAAGGAATTTACATTTACACACACACACACACACTGCAGCCCATGAAATATGATGTTCTTAGAGGAGATAGTGGGGAAAATAAATTAGGATTTTAATACCTTTTCACAAAGTTCATATGGTATACTGGGTTCTAAATATATTGGGGAAGAAGAGGTCCTCCGCAGGAGACAGGCACATAGAACTCTTTACAGTGGGTGTACTGGCACACAGAGGCGGGTTCCCAGGATACCATATAAACTTTGTGAAAAGGATTTACCGGTAGGTATTAAAATTCTATTTTCACTATCATTCATATGGTATACTGGGTTCTCAATACATTGGGGATGTCCCAAAGCTTCCAGAAAAGGGGGTACGTGTGTAGACTGCTGCAGCACCACCTCTTTGGCCAGTGCATCAAATTTTTAAATCTTTACAAAAGTGTGTTGAGCTGACCAAGTAGCAGCTCTGCATAATTGCACAGCCGACACACCCCGAGCAGCCGCCCAGGATGCGCCCACCATTTTCATGGAATGAGCCTTCGCAGAGGTGGAACCGGTAAGTCAGCCACTCCATAAGCCTGACTAATAGTAGCACAAATCCAACATGCAATAGATTGTTTTGAGGCCGGCAAACCCTTTTTCTGGGCATCATAAAGCACAAAACGCCATTCAGTCTTGCGTAGCCTGTCCATTCTAACCAACATAGGCTTTAAGCGCTCGAACCACATACAGGGATTCCGGAATCCCAGAGTGACTCACACTAGGTGGAACTACAATAGCCTGGTTCAGATGGATAGCCGAAACAACCTTCAGCAAGAACTGCTGTTTTGTTCTCAGTTCTGCCCTATCTGCCAGATAAGGACTCCTGCAAGATAAAGCACCTAACTCTGACATGCGTCTAGCTGACACCAGAGCCAGAAGCACCACAGTCTTCCATGTGAGAGGTACTTCAAATCAGTTGATGCCATTGGTTCAAACCAGGACTGCAGGAACTGTAAGACCACATCAAGGTCCCAGAAGAAAAGACTGTACTTCCGGAATATTAGCCAATTTCCTTTGAAAGAAAATGGAAAGAGAGACGAAATCTGTAGCTTCAAGGAACCTAGCCATAGGCCCAGGTCCAAGCCTGACTGCAAAAATCGTAGAAAATGATCCAGTTTAAAATCCGCAGTTGGAAACTAGTAGTAGTTTCACACCAGGCTACATACTTTCTCCAGATCTTATGGTAATGGGAAGCCGTCACCGGTTTTCTAGCCTGGGTCATGCTGGAAATGATAGAAGCATGAAGGCAGTTTCTGCCTAAAATCTGCCTCTCAACCTCCAGGCAGTCAAACTGACTTTCTGAATTTATCATGCGTGCCTCTGTTAGTCTGAAAAGGGCCATCTGGGCTGGCTAGAGGCAGTTGGGAGAAAAGTGAATTTTCCTGCTGTAGCCTTAGAAATCAACTCAACTAGTTCCTTAACAAACAGGCGTTCTCCCGTGAACGGAAGGTTCTCCACACTACACTTGAAGTCAGCGTCTTACTGACGCAGCCACAGAGCCCTGCGGGCGGAAACCGCCATGGCTGAGTTACGAGCTGTGGGGACCCCCCACTAGTCTGGGGTGTTCACAAGTGACTTGTGAAGTGGATGCAGGAACAAAGTTAGTGCTGCAAATCATACAGGTTAACTTTCTAACCATTTTAGAAAAGGTAACACCCCCCAACACACACAGTAAAACACCAAACAGAGTCAGTGTAAAGTGTTTAGAAGCTATGTGAAGTCTCTAATGTTGCTTTCACATTGCCTAAACATTTGAGACCCGGAATTTTGAAACGGTATTTAAAACAGTATATTACCGTTTTGTGTGAATCGCTGCAGCGCAATGCCCGCCACAACAATCACCCACACAGGACAGTTCGGTACCTTGAAAGGCCAGCAACTGTAACCCTCCCCTGGCTTCCCACGAAGCAGGGAGCTGTTTAGTCCAAAACAAACAAACAAAACTACATGAAGATAAACTCTTCAGGAGCTCTGTAAGTGCAGCCTCTCCGAGGGCATATATTTCTAAACTGAGGATGTGGAGCAGGAAGTAGAGGGGAGGAGCCAGTACATCCACTGTAAAGAGTTCTATGTGCATGTCTCCTGCGGAGGACCTCTTCTTCCCCAATGTATTAAGAACCCAGTATACCATATGAATGATAGTAACAAAAAAAAAAGGGGGGGGGGATTTGATGACTTGAGTCACGAGGAAGAGTTTGTAACAAATGTTTACACGCAATTCTCATCTTCTAATACTAATAGACACTAGAGCAAACTCGGCTCGATTATTTTGCTCTGATTCGGTCGCAAACATCATATCACCCGGATCATGCCCATAATATGCCCAGCTAAACCAAACTGGAATAATCACGATCAGCCTGAAAATAAACATCAATTGCATATTGCCAAACGATCCATTCTTTTAGAAGTGAGTTCTGGTGTGGTATGACAACTTATTATGTGTAGCTAGTGAAATCATGTAGGTTCATGCAAATGGAAATAAATGGATTATTCCATTAATTTATAAGTAAGCATTCTAAATACTACAAATCAAATTTGTACTGGATATAGGCCAGCAAATCACATATTACGGAGATGAATAATATGTCCAAAGTAAGAATTATTAATAGCATTTCACTGAACATGTACTGTTGTGTCACATTACTCTTTTCATTCAATAAAAAATAAAAAAATTCACTAAACACAACAGGCGAGATGTAATGAGAGTTCAGTGGAGGTACGGGATGCCAGTAGCACTTGGACATTGCCTTGCAAGTTATTGCCCCTTTAAAAAACATTCAGCCAGTATCCTTCATAGCACCTGAACTCGGGCGTTATTACATCCTGCCCATTGTACACTGTAGCCTAATATAAAGGATACATTAAGGGGTATACCCAAGGGGCAATTACAGACCCATTTCTAAGCGATCTGACTAGATTCAATTAGAAATGAAGCATGAATTACTCCGTGTGTATGACCCCTGCAACGCGTGGACCCGCGCATCGCTATTACATGACTTATGCAGTCAAAATCGCTCACCAGAGAACACTGGCCGCTCAGCACACATCGCGGGTGCATTGCGGGTGTGCTGAGCGATCTGTGCAAAAGCACAATCGCTCAACACAGGCTGCTCCATCGCCCTGTGGGTAAGGGGCATACACACGGAGCAATTGTGTTCTTTTCCAAGCAATCTGACTAGATTGCTTGCAAAGTAAGCACAGATCTCTCCGTGTGTATACCCTAAGCAATTACAATGCATGGGCACATACATCGCTATCGCCTGCTAACCAAGTCAGTGCATGCAGTCAAAATCTAGTCAAATTGCTTAGGAAGTGACTGTAAATCTCTGTGTGTACTGAATGAGTGATCAAGATCTCTCATTCCTAACCACTGCCCTGCCTTTTTTTTTTTGTTTAAGCAAAATCACTTAGCACACATCTTAACATGTGTATGCCCCTTTAGAGTGATTGAGAAGCATTGTGTACACATTTGTGAACATTCGTTATTGATACTTTTACTTTAAATAAGACTGGTACATTTAGCTGCATCTATAAAAACACACCCAAAAAAAAAAAAAAATCACACAAGTAGCAATAGCCCTTTCAACACAACACTGTCAATCAAGTAAAGCCTTTATAAATATTTGTTTTAACATTAGTTGGAGAGGTTTGATGCAGTTCTTTATTCCCATTTGCCCTGACCTTCAGCTGTGGAACAGGGTACGCCTTGTTCCCAGACCACCTCCTCCCTTTAACTGAAGATAACAGTGGAATGTTAAAATATGAAATAAGTAGCAGAAAGAACCCCAAAATCCCAAAGGAGTACCCAAACCAAGGAATCTGCTAGTAATCAGTCAAACATTGAGGTTTATTAACATAATCAATGACAGGGAATCGTCAAGAAGGCATCTTATCGCAAACCACCACACCAGCTATGATTAGGTATTCTTCCCTTTTCACTAGACAATTATTATTCATCATATATACATTTTTTTTTTATTGATTGGATGTCAGAACCTTATAGGCTGTCCATACAAAAGAAGACTTTGAAATCTTGAAAAGGCTTGCAATGATAAACTTAAATTCCAATCTTATTAACAACAAGGGGGCATGTCCATGATAACTGGGGATACTGGGCAATAGCATAAAATTACAAAGTCTGTGACTTTCCCACAAAAAGTACTTTGCTGCCTTAAAAGAGTGATCTCATTTTCCAAATTGGCTCATTAGAATAAGGGGATTTTTGTAAGAACTTACCGTTCAAACCCCTTTCTCTGAGTCCATCCCGGTGACACATCTAACCTTGGGATGTAGGAGCGTCCGCAGGAGCCAAGGCACCTATGCTGAAAGCTTTCCTCTGGACGCAGGCTCCTCCCTTCTGCATCCCATTATGCTTCAGTTCAACTTGAAAAGCACACTAGGATACGCAACTCAGTACAATGCCCGACATCTTATACGCACAATCATATAACCATAACATGACACACATGAACGGTATGACTTACTGAGCATAAGGGAGGGATCGCTGTGTCACCGGGATGGACTCAGAGAAAGGGGTTCGAATGGTAAGTTCTTACAAAAATCCCCTTTTCTCTTTCGTCCATCCAGGTGACACAGCTAACCTTGGGACATTCACGAGCCAGTCCTTTGGGAGGGTACGCTCAGACTGCCAGTTCTCGTCACTGCCCGTCCAAATGAAGCGTCCTCCGACGCGAACTCATGAAACCTGTAAAATTTGATAAAGGTGTGAAAGGAGGACCAAGTGGCAGCCCCGCACAAATGCTCCGCTGTAGCCCCATGACGCACAGCCCAAGAGTTAGCAACTGGTGGTATGTGCATTAATTCGAGAAGGATAAGGTCTACTTACCTTGGTGTAACCAAAGGCAATTACTGACCTTAACCATCTGGCAATAGTCTGCTTGGAAGCAGGCCATTCTCTCTTATGCACATACTGCAAAATGAATAACAGATCTGTTTTGAAGATGTCCTTTACCCTTTCCACGTAAATTCGCAAGGCGCGAACTACGTCCAACATCCACAATTTGTCCCTATTTTTTGCCCCTTCTGGAGGGGAAAATACCGGGAGCACAATCTCCTGGTTTAAATGAAAGGAAGAAACTACTTTTGGCAAAAAAACGTAGGCACTGTTCGAAGCACAGCCCTATCTTCCTGAAAAATTAAATGTGGAGATTTACAGTATAAAGCTCCCAACTCCGAAACACGTCTGGCCGAAGCAATGGCAAACAAAAAGGTAAATTTCCAAGTAACATATTAAAGGTCAGCCGACCATAATGGTTCAAAAAGGAGGGCTCTGCAATACTGACAGAACCAACGATAAATCCCAAGGCGCCACTGGCTGCCTATATGGAGGCTTTAACCTGGTAACGCCCTGCAAAAAGGTTTGAACCTCAGGTAGAAATGCTATCATTTTCTGGAAGAAAATAGACAGAGCAGAAAGCTGTCCCTTTAGAGACTGTAATCCCAAACCTGTTGAGAAACCATCCTGAAGGAAATCCAACAATCTGGACACCTTCTGACGCTTATACCACCTGATGTAAATCTTCCAGACTCGATGATAATTTGCAGCAGACACTGGCTTACGAGCCCTAAGCATAGTTTGAATAACTGCATCAGACAATCCTTTCTTCTTTAGTAAGGAGGTCTTATAAGCCAGGCCGTCAAACTGAGCCGAGCTAGGTCCAGGTGCAGAAATGGTCCTTGCCTTAGAATGTCCTGACGAAGAAAAAAGGGGCCAAGATTCCGCTGACAATCTCAATGTCCGAATACCATGACCTCTTGGGCCAGTCTGGTGCAATCAGAATAGCCTGCATTTGCTGAGAATTCACCCTGCTCAGTACCCGCGGTATCATCGGGAACGGAGGAAAAATGTAGACCATGTGAAAGTGCCAAGGAACCGTCATGGCATCCACCGCCCAAGAGGTTGGGTCCCTGGTCCTGGAACAAAATTTCAGAACCTGACAATTGTTCCTGAATGCCATTAAATCCACTTCCGGGAGCCCCCAGCGACTCACAATCTCCTTGAGTACCTCAGTATGTAATGACCATTCCCCCTCCAGCAGCTCCTCTCTGCTGAGGAAATCCGCCTCTACATTCCGGATCCCCAGAATGAAAACAGCAGACAGAACAGGAATGTTGATTTCTGCCCAGCTGAAAATCCGCAAGACTTCCTGCATCGCCATCCTGCTGCGAGTCCCGCCCTGGTGTTTCAGGTAAGCCACTGCCGTGGTGTTGTCCGACTGCACTCTGATCGGGAGGCCCTTCAGACAATCCTCCGCCTGTTGGAGAGTCTTCCAAACCGCTCGAAGTTCCAATATATTTATTGGAAGTCTGATTTCCTGTTTGGACCACAGGCCCTGCAACCGAAGGTGAAGGGCAACTGTCCCCCAACCCCAACTGGTGTCGGTCATTATTACCACCCGGTCCCAAGAGCGGAGTGACCGCCCCAGCTGTAACGTCTCCATGTCCGTCCACCAGACTACGGACTCCCTTGTCTCCTGAGAGACAAGTAATTGTTCTTGTTTCATGGATTTCACATTCCCTGACCAACAGGAAAGGATGTTCCATTGAAAGGTTCTGGAATGAAACCTGGCAAACTGAAGCGTCTCGAAAGTAACCACCATTTTGCCGAGGAGCTTTACCCCTTGCCAAATTGTGGGCCTTGATGCCTGCAGTTACAGTAAAACCAACTGACGGATGTCCCTTTCTTTGGACTCTGGGAGGAATACCCGATGTAAATGGGTGTAAAGGATTATGCCCAGGAACAGCAATCTCTGTGAGGGAATCAAATGAGACTTGGGCAGATTGAGCACCCATCCCATGTCCTGCAAGAACTGTTCCATTGGGTACCCTCTAGTGGCTGCTGGTGCATAATCATTTGAATCAAGTCCACTTACTAATAAAAGGTTGCTTTATAGCACAGGTCTTCAACCTGTGGCCCTCCAGATGTTGTGAAACTACATTTCCCAGCATGCCCTGACAGTTTTGGCATGCTCTTATAGGAAAAAATGTGGCAATGCATGTGGAACATGTAGTTTCACAACATCTGGAGGGCCATAGGTTGAAGACCCATGCTTTATAGCCTTTTTAATGTCTAAATTATAAGCACATGCAATTTGTTCCACCTGGGCAAAACAGAATGTATGGCAATGCACCAATGGCCAATGTGCAATATAAACGAAAAATGTAATAGTGCCATCGATCTTCACTTAATACAGGAGATCGGGTGCACAAACATATGAATTGGCCCTAATGGACTGACTGAACAACTTATTTATTCTGGCTTCCTTTGAGATTTGCTTACATATCCAATTTTCTGCCTTTAAATTTTGAACCTTAGCTTCCTTGTTTTTCTAATCCTTCTGTTTTTACTAGTTTTGCATAGTTTATTTTAGATAGAATTACTAGCTCTGTAATATGCATAAACTGACTGGCAATATCTATCACGCTTTGTAATCCTTGCATCGACCTCAAACTCATCTATAAACCTATCCTCATACTTAACATGTCTTATTTGTCTAGTAGACTTCAGCATTTAGGGCCTTATTTTGGTTCATTCTTTCTGACAAAATCATTCTTAGATGGACAAAACCATGTGCACTGCAGGGGGGGCAGATGTAACATGTGCAGAGAGAATTAGATTTGGGTGAGTAATTTTGTTTTTGTGCAGGGTAAATACTGGCTGCTTTATTTTTACACTGCAATATAGATCTCACTTTGAAGTAAAACCCCACCCAAATCTAATTCTCTCTGCACAAGTAACACCTGCCCCACCTGCAGTGCACATGGTTTTGCCCATCTAAGAAGGATTTTGTCAGAAAGAATGAACCAAAATAAGGCCCTTAGTTCTATAATCCCCTTTGTGGTGTTACTGAATCAGGCGACTGAACATTTTTTGACATGGACGATACAAATTTATTGAAATGGTTAATTATCTGTTAATGAGCCTGATTCAGAGATGAACCAATGAATAGCTTCCCCCCCCCCCCCCCCCCCAAAAAGTTAAAATCTTCCATAAACAGTTTTTTTATCACCCCATGGCCAATTCGATGCTAACTTCGTTGCCTGACGGTTATGACTAGGTGCAGATCGTCCAGTGAGCAACGTCGACCATTTCACACAAGAAAAGGACAAATGTTGAACAACAAATTACCATGTAGAAACGTTTGACCCAGTAATTTGCTTTTCTGTGTGAAAGGGGTATAAAAGAGGTAATTAGTTTTAAAAGCAAAAACTACTTGATTTTGTCTGAAAATGAATTGCCATGTCAATACTTAGCAACTAAACACCACTAAATGGTTGCGAGCTGAAACGCTGATGCTGGTAGCTGATCTTTCCAGAAAGGAGCAAGAATTGAATAGCTAGGTTGGGCACAATCTGCTGGCTGCCTGCTCACTAACAATTGAAATCCCCCCATTGAACAAAACTCAGTTGAGAAATTCAAATACATTCCAATACATTTGCTTTCTAATTCTGTGAACACACCTACAGATTTATCTGTCTGGTGGGAACAAAAAACTGGCGGAACTTGTTTCCTAGTACGGCACCCATGATATTCAGTCGTATGGCATCATATGCATTGTATCACATCACATGCCATATACCCGCATGCGATGCGATTTTAAATTGTATAAGCACCCTAATGGGTTTTTTCAAAGTTAAATGGCCCCCCTATATGATTTTTAATTGTATAAGCACCCTAACGGGGTGCTTACAATGTTAAATGCACCCCCAATCCACCCCCACTATAAATGCCAACCCGAAGCGTGGCGAGCGCAGCGAGCCAGCGAGTGGCGGCGGTACGCCTCCTCCGACCTTTTCATACCCCCACTATCCACGTCGGCGTGGAGTTGATTTTATATAGTGTGGCGAGCGCAGCGAGCCACCGAGCCCGAAGCGTGGCGAGCGCAGCGTATTACTTTACATGTATTCCGCGTCCACTCGCCTCGCTGCGCTCGCCACACTACCTAAAATCAACTCCACGCCGACGTGGATGGTGGTGTTATGAAAAGGTCGGAGGACGCGTACCGCCGCCGCTCGCGGGCTCTCCACGCTTTGGGTTGGCGTTGATAGTGGGAGTGGCGTGGGGGTGCATTTAACATTGTAAGCACCCATTGCGGAGCTTATACAATTAATAATCTTATAGGGGGACCATTTAACATTGAAAAAACCTATTGGGGTGCTTATACAATTTTAAATCGTATACCATTGTATATGGCATACAATGCGATGGTATACAATTTAAAATTGTATAACATCGGCTGACATCGCATACCATTGTATGGCTTATGGTATACGATGCGATGGGCGCCGTGCTAGGAAACAAGTACCAAACTGGCAATATATGGGAGCAAATGAGATTCAAATATTTGCACCAAATGCCGGAAAAACAAACAACAGTAATCCATATAAATTGGTTAAAGTCGTTTGATTCATCAAATTACACCAAAAAAATGTAACAATTTTGTAGTGTTTGGAAGAAATTGATTGATTGTCATTTTCTCCCATATATTTACAGATTTTTGTTCCCACCAGACAGATTGGACAAATAAATCTTTGTGTGTACCAAGCATAAAGGCCCCCTTTTACACTTGTCCAACAAGTTGGACCTGATTGACTCAATATTTATCCTATGTGCAGGAGGATCAATCTCTTGCAATCTCTTGGTTATACCCAATGGCACGGGAATGTGCATTGGGTCCTACACATCAGGCACATAAGATTTTGTCAGACAGGCACATCAGATTTTGTCAGATAAATTGACCCAATCCACCTGAATTGGGTCAAATCTGACAATCTCACAAGGGGCCCTTAAGGCTCATCACAGGATACATGTTTCAGGTGTCCATTACTCCAAAGTTCATAGCACTTCTAAAGGACTGTTTAAAAAAGTTTATTGCTAATAATATGGAGCTGGTGTGGGAAGTTGTATTCATTTTAGATACACTAGTCAAAGGGTGCAACTTGGGTAAAATAAACAGGGTGGTCTAAAGAAGAGGTCATACTTAAACATCTGTACTACTTCCAGGGTGATGCAAGATAAAAACACATTTTATTTTAGATATTATAGCAAGTATTGCATCGTTATTCAATTGTTTAGCACTTTAGCACCTGTGGGCAAAAAACAATTAAATAGCAGCAGGCAGGCAGGGAGACAATTGAATTCTGCCCATTGAGTTATAAAAGTTGGATCAATACAACAGTCAATACATTAACAGTCAACATTGTGTGTAGATGTTATTTCAATTCTGTAAGTCAAACAATCTACACCAGTAACCAATATCAAGATTTCGGTTACCAACTTCTAACACGTGAATTGAATTGTGGCTCAATGACGCTTCCTAATTAGGTCCCTTCTGTCTTGAAGATCTGTTCTGGTGGGAAATCAGATTTAGACTTTAATCTTAATTTTAGAGTAGCCATTGCACAGCAATTCCACTGGGAAAACTGCAGCAAAGTCAAAATCCTGACAGGAGCTGATAAAGCGGAGCCATTCAAAACTATAACAGATGGTACAATAGCATTTCGATTGAGTTGTTGAAAATGTCCCTGCAAGGTTGACTATAGTAAATAGGTCAGAAAGAGGCAAGATCAATAACCTTGCAGAAATGAGGTAATGCAGGGGTTTCATTTATAAATCATTCATTTCACAGATTGCCATCTTATTTTGATGACTTAACTGGCCTTGGCTTAACCTGGCAGAACTACTCAGATACCAATCTGGTTCAAACCTTTTGCGCAGAGTGGCAAAGATCTGGGTTAATATTATACACTGCATCAGCATGAGCATGTAGCAGGAACTCTACTGCTGGCGCTTATAGATGATATTTCCAAGCAACGAAAAAAACTCCATGCCGTAAACCTGACCTGGGCCAGGTGAACTAAGTTACCCATTACATTGCCAACAACCATGAAAATATTCTGGGTTGGATTCCAGGGTCACTGAACCGGGGATTTTTTTTTTGGGGGGGGGGGGGGGGGTTTACCACGGTCCCAGGTCCGGCCCGGGATTTGGAAAATTGTTCCAATCTGGGCCAAACCTGGGAAATTAGTGTTCCTTCTATGAACTGGGTAGGGCTGCACAAATAGGCGGACCTGGGCCACTGATGTCTCCAAAGGGTGGCAGGCCGAGGCCACCGACATCACCATCGAATGATGTGGTCCTCGCACCCTAGGCTGCGAATGGATGTTTATACAAATACATCCATTCACAGTCATGCATGCGAATTCGCCGTGCGAAGGGGAATGGGAGGCAATGCAAATTGCAGGCGGGCTAAAAATCACACGCAGCGCTGCAAACTTCGCACCGCTGCGTGTGAACCAGAATACGGCCCAGTGTTCAATGATATTCGCTACCCTGATTGAAATGCCTGGTCACTTGACCTGGGGAATTTCAACTTGGTGAGTTTACAATACACAATGGGGGTTATTCTAGTTCACTCTGACAAAATCCTTCTTAGATGGTCAAAACAATGTGCACTGCGGGGGGGCAGATGTAAAATGTGCAGAGAGAATTAGAGTTGGGTGAGTTATTTTGTTTCTGTGCATGGAAAATACTGACTGTTTTATTTTTACACTGCAATATAGATCTCACTTTGAAGTAAAACCCCACCCATATCTAATTCTCCCTGCACAAGTAATATCTGCCCCACCTGCAGTGCAGATGGTTTTGTCCATCTAAGAAGGATTTTGTCAGAAAGAGTGAACTAGAATAAGGCCCAATATCCTGTTCATGTGCAATAAACCGTGACATATTTGGCAGCGTTAAAAGGGGTATAAACCACTGAGGTCTGACTCGGCAATAACCAGTGTAAAAGGAGGTAGTACTTAGCATTACTAATCAAAAAGCACAAAAAAAAGGAGTAAGATAAGGGAAGGGTGCAATTATAGGGGGATTAGGTATAATCTATAAACTAATATTTTTGTATTCACTCTAAAAACATGGTATCAATACCCACAATATAAATAGCTTGTGATGCTTCAATCTCCTGAACTAACTCAGAATAGAATAATGTCACTGACATATGCAGAGACCGAAGTAGTTGACCTAAAACTGGTTCACAGGCCTTAACATTTCCCAACAGGTAATTGTGGATTTCTGTCTGTGGAAGTGGAATAATTACTGACTTGCCAAAATAAACTCGCATGTGGATGATTAAAGAAACCAATGAACATGACCTGTGGATATAATTGAGGACTGGAATTGAGGGGTATTTTTATCATCCATCGATCAGGGGAACATGTACAATCCCCATACGTTATGGCAGGGGATATCGCTTCCCCTGATGTATGACACCGATGATGTGGATGTTAAACGGGTGGCACTACTGGCTCTTACCTGATGTATCATTAGGCGCTGCGGTACTTTGTTCCTTAACCCGGCCCTGTCCCTGATCGCCAGCTTTTTCTGGCACTGCGGGTCTCCAGCCTTCTAATGTTCCACACCGCTTGCTGGTCTTCAGTGTCTTCAAATTAAATCAGCGCATGCGCCGGGTATACAGCGCCGTCCATTTCCCGAAATCCCATGTGAACATCACCCGGCGCATGCGCTGTTTTGACTTGAAGACGCTGAAGACCAGCAAGCAGCGCAGAACATTAGAAGGCCCCCATACATTCGGCCAACTTGTCCTAAAGATAAGTCGGACCCAATTCTCCTGTGAGCCACCGACAGTTTACCAGGAGGCTCACATACCATTTAGCACTTAATGTGCCATTTTTTACATGTAATAAATCGTATGCAGGACAGGCAGCGGCTGGTATTATAATTAGAAAATAACCTGTCAAATGACTGGCCAGCCTCTGATTGGCTGAGAGAGAGAGAGCTCTCATCCATTCAGAGGCCATCTAGTCATTTGACAAGTTATTTTAAAATTCTAATACCCGCCGCTGCCTGCCTTGCTTGCTCAACACCCACTAGCGCTCAGCACCCGCTGCCCACCCTGCTGTTCCAGCACCAGCGCCCAAGGTCGGACATAACGTTATGTGCAGCCTGTCCTAACCATCAGATCAAATGTCACACACATGCGATTTTGGGACGATTTCACCCGATATTTCGGCCCAAAGTGCAGAAATCAGGTGAAATGGGCCCAAAATCTCATAGTGTATGGGCACCTTAAGTTAACGCACTCCCATATCAGATGCAGCAGGTATGACACAATCAGCCGATAAAAGGAAGCGCTTCATCACAATACCGTGGTAAAGCAGCCCTTGATATTTAAGGAACGAAATGCCCCTTTTAATAAATCTTCCCCTGAGAACTTTAAAGTCATGGTATATGCATCATACATTGCTACATAGGAAAAAAAATTCATTTGCAAAACTGAGATCACATATGGTTGAAAAGAATGTCAAATAAACACTGCTTGTGTACATTGTGCCATAGTGAAAGCAATTAGCATGGAAAACAGGAGTCAGATAGTTTCAAAGCCGTTATGAAGAGTGAAACACTACTACCACCATACGAGATAGACCAACAGATGTGCGCGTATAACACATTGGGCCAGATGCACCAAGCTTTAAAAAGTAATGTAGGGTAAACACCAGAACGATTTGGCCTCAAAACACCCAATTTAGATACAATGTCGACTGATTGTATGTGAACTGCCAATCCGCTTCTAACTGATGTTATAGGCTGGGTTTGAAAAATCATAGTTAGGAGCTGGTTGTTTACCACTAATCATTTTATCACTGTTTTCAGCATGGTGCATCTGGCCCATTAAAAGATAGTGAGAATGTTGGAGCGCTCTATGGTAAAATACAGGTATATTTATACAAAGCTACATACTGTAGCTTGTAGACAAAATATGGCGAATTGATATTCTCCAGGTATCTGGATCACGTAAACTAGGATTTTACTTTTAGTGGTCACAGATCATTTAAAACAATTAAAGAAAAAACAGTTTCCTGGAATGTAGTGTGTGTGTGTGTGGTCATTGATCTGCATATGACGCCTGACGTTCTGATACTGAGCCCCACAGAACACTGCTAGCCCTAGAGCTTTGGGAACAAATTGCAGGCTCATGGGCAAAGCTTTAGGCTACAGCTGTTATTTGCAGCTGACAATGGGACTATATTATATATATTGCACACATACACACCAGAAGTGACTACTACTGTCAATGGGACTATATTATATATATTACATACACACACAAACACACACACCAGAAGTGACTGCCACTATCTCACGCATTCAATCAGGATACATATACAGATGTACATGACGTTATAAGTGATCGGCACACAAGGAGCAGCTACACATTACATGACTGTCAAGCTGCAGCAGTATAGTACAATAATAGCAGGGGAATGCGGCCTAAAAGAACTGGGCCTTCGCCGCAGAACGAATTAGTGCGGATACCTCCTAACATGGCAGCCATGCTGCTCCGGCCTTTCCACGGGGACCCGGTAAGCAAGCAGCTCCGACCTCAGCGCGAAGTCTCCCTCCCGCAGTCAGGGCACCAGGCCGGTCGGGCTCGGGGGGAGGGAGAACGATCAACAAAACATCACAACATGGCCGCCGCCACCGACGGCTCCGCCTCCTTCGACCCTCCTCCCCCACCCTACGAGCACCGCGCCGTGCATTGTGGGTACTGGCTAGGGAGGGTGGCGCACGCGGCTTGCTGTTGGGGGGTATGGCTTAGCGAAAGTGGTGCTCTGGCTGATCTCTGCGTGCGCGCCCACCTGCGGCGGCGCACGCATGAAGACACGGGAGTGCGCGCGCTGCAGTGGTGGTGTCACTGCTGTCTCGAGTAACTTGAGTTTTGGGATGCGCACAGTGTCAACAAGTGAGTAGGGGGTAGAAGCAGCGAATAGCAGCGTATAATTTCTAACCCATCCCCACTCGTGGGGCTCTTATAGAAAAAGGGAGTCCCTGGGGTTTTATACTGTATGTGTGGAGCCACAAGTCAGCGTGCCATTAAAGCCAAAGTATATCTAGGAGTTGTGATCCCACAGTAGACCGAGACTGAATGGTCTATAAAAACATACAATTAGTTCCTGGTCATTGGGTTAGGGCTGTAGTAGTAACACCTTGTATTGTGTTCACTTACTATGTGATTATGCAAAGTGTGTCACAGAGGGATACAGTTGTATTTGTCGACAGCACTTAGGTCGACAGGTAGAAAGGTCGACTTGGGACAATGTCGACATGGTTTTTTTTCACTGTTTTTTTTTTTAGCCGACATGTGCCGACAAGCGGTATTTCATGTCCTATCATCCATTAGGGCATGGTGGGAGAATAAAATAGTGTGCCCGAAGCATTGCGAGCGATGCGAGGGGCTGCGGTTGACTTCCAACTGTGACTGTCGACATTCGGGTAAAAAAACAGTGAACAAAACCCATGTCGACCTTGTCCCATGTCGACCTAGAACCCTGTCGACCTTCCCACCTGTCGACCCAACGGTGTCAACCTAATGACTGGGAGCGCAATGAAGCCCCTTGTGGGCACGGTGCCTATTTTGTTCTCCCTCTATGGCGGTCGTGGACCCCCACGAGGGAGCAGTCAGGATTCCGACGTCGGAATCCCGACTGTCGGTGAGCCGTCCGGCACCCTTACTAATAAGTGCAATTCTTTCCAAGCAGTCATCTTACATGTTGCAAGGAGATCAATGACTTATTACAAGACACTATGGGGTATGGTTACTAAACTGCAGATTTTAAGAAGCAGAGATGTTGCCCATAGCAACCAGTCAGATTCTAGCTATCATCTTGTACCCCAGGCATGTCCAAACTGTGGTCCTCCAGCTTTTTTGAAACTACACATCCCAGCATGCCTTGCCATAGTGTTAGCATTCCCTAATAGCAAAACTGTGGCAAGGCATGATGGGACTTGTAGTTTCACAACAGCTGGAAGGCCATAGTTTGGACATGTTATACTTTTTCAGACTAACTACCCGGGATTTCAATCCTGGGTTCGAACCCAGGATTTTAGTGACCCTTGTCGATTGTAGGTGCTTAGGATCCGGGAGTGAAATCCCAGGTAGACCCTCTCGGACAAACGCTAGTCTCGGGATGATGTGCGTTCATGTGAAAAAGCCGTATGTCCGAAATGGGTAACATAGAAGGTTCTAGGTACATAAGAAGAATTTGAATGGTTTCTCCACTAATATAAACCTGTGCTTTAGTAATAATACTCCTACTATTTTGTACTTCCACTGATCTCTATAAAATTGTTCCCACGCTCACTGTAACTTGTATTTATTAACCCTTTCAGATCACAAAAATAACCTGGGTAATTTCCAGGTCGAGGTGCGGTGTGAAAATAACACACCTAATAACCCTGGTCCACCAACCTAGCAATTCAATACAGTTTATAAGAAGACTTATGGTGTGTACACACGGTGAGAGATTCCTTTGATATTCAACTTAAAATTCGATTTTTGTTATGCAATCTTTGCTAACTGTGTACTATTTACATACAATTCATACTACCGTATATACTCGAGTATAAGCCGACCCGAATATAAGCCGAGGCCCCTAATTTTGCCCCAAAAATCTGGGAAAACTTATTGACTCGAGTATAAGCCGGGGGTAGGAAACACAGCGGTTACTGGTCTGACACACACACACACACATACGGTATTACCGGTAGTATACATACAAACAGCGAAGAACTCACAATGTATACAAACAATACTGACAAAAACACACAAATGGTATACACACAGTTGACACAGACATACACACACTTGCACAGTATACATACACATGCACAGTATACACACATGCACAGTATACATACACACACATGCACAGTATACATACACACACAGACATGCACAGTATACATACACGCACAAACATGCACAGTATACATTACATACACACACATACACACACACAGACATGCACAGTACACATAAAGGTAATTTATTACAGCATATATGGTACCCAGAGCCCCCTCACTGCCCCCCCCCCCCCCACACACACACACACACCGGAATGTATTTATCATTTAATGTTGGTACGGTACCTTTATTCACAGAGTACCGGTACTTTAGACGCAGGACGGAGCAGAGGGAGCAGAGCACCAGGCAGGAAGTGTCAACCTCTGACACTCCTGCGTGTGTCCGGCCCCTGCTCTGTCCTGCTGCAGCGCGGCGCCGGCGGGAGAACGGGCGGGTAAGGTAGGGTAAGGCTGAGTGGTTAGAGCGGGCGCATAAGGCAGGGGAGCCGGCGGCAGCAGTGCACAGCTCCGGCGCTTTGTGATATGTCTGCGCCCGGAGCTAGTGTTCTGCCGGCTCCGCCGATTTTCCACTTGACTCGAGTATAAGCCGAGGAGGGGGTTTTCTGCCCCAAAAAATGGGCAGAAAAACTCGGCTTATACTCGAGTATATACGGTATATACATTCAATTTGCACTATATAGTCATTGCTGCACTCTCTATTTGGCTTTTCGATTTCAGTAAAACGGGAGCGCGCATTTGCATGGAATTGGGATAGAAAGCTTAAAAACATGTTCTCTCTCCATACAATTCATATGCGATCCTGATTCAATTTTGACTATATAGTCAAAATCGAATGTCAATGGGTTGTATGCAAAGCGTCCATCGAGGGGGTTAAACGGCGGGGATCGCCGTTTAACTCCCACGCTGGCTGCTCACCCTATTCAATGTGCCGGGGACAGCGTGCATTTCCCCAAACAGTGAGGCTTGCGGCTAATGCAGGGAGGCCGCTGCATTTAGCCGCGAGCCTTGCTCTTTTAGCGTCCGCATTTGCCGTTTCCCCTCGCTCTAAAAACCTAGGGAGGGGAAATGGCTTGTGCAGGGGGTCAGTTGAATACTGACCCCGCGAGCTGTCACATTACTCAAATATGTACAAACAAGAAAATAAAGGAGCTACAGTATTAACAAGGAGGAATAAAAGCACTCTCCCTCTGCATCATTAATGACCCCCACCCTTGTCTGAACAGTTCAGTTGAGTAAGGTCCTCATTACAAGGGCCATACTGCAGCACATACTTTTTGGACTAGATAGCATCGCATCTAGTTTAAAACACACACTGCTTTAGCATAGCAGAATGCGCTGTGCGCCATGTTCCTGGAGACCTGCACATACACGTTAGACTCTGGCTCAGTGCCAGAGTCTACTACATATCCATAGAGTTTGAAGCCCCCAATTGAAACCTGCACACATGCCCCCTCCTCTCAAAGTTCCTCTGCCCTTTGTAGGCCCGACACACATGCCGATGTGTGTAGGGTGACATAGCTATGCCTGGTCGGGCAGTGCTGCGCTGCTGTAGCTCAGCACACAAAGCTGGCAGCCCATACACAGCGCGAACCATCACAACAACTAAAGGCAAGTTTACAAATTTGTGACATTTGTCTTTGTATAAAACAATGTATCTGACATAAAAGCCGAAGATGGCAACTAATGGCTGCACATATGGAATAAATATCTATTGTAAGGAGGATTTTTTATTCTTAAGGCCCATACACACTTGACGATTTTCAGCCGAAAATCGCTCAAAACAGCCGTTTTGAGCGATTTTCGGCTCAAAATCGCCTAGTGTGTATGGCCCAGAGATTGCCCACTAGCGATGATGCGCGCTCCCGCATCATCGCTAGGAAAGTGGTTCATCTGCTGGTTTTACCAGCAGATGAGGCGATGATGGATGGTTTTTCATCCATCATCGCCATGTGTGTACGCCTGCCGGGCTGAAAGATTAACCACTTTCAGCCCGGCGGACCGCCCCGCTGCCCCCCCGCCCCCCCCCCCCCCCCCCCCCACCGCCTGTCATACTCACGGCTCCCTGCGCTCTCCCTCTGGCCGCCCGGCTGCTGCTGCTGCTGCTTCCCGGCCAGGTTAAACACCCGGCTGGCCCCGCCCCCTCCCTGCACAACACGGAGCAGACAGCACAGAAGTGCTGTCTGCCCAGCTCAACCACCAATGTTTAGATATTTCTACCCACTGCCACCAATGTATTTAAATGCAGCAAATATTATTATTAATATTATATATATATATATATATTTATATATATATATATATATATATATATTATAATATATACATATATATATATATATATTATAATATATACATATATATATATATATTATAATATATATATATATATATATATATATATATATATATATATATATATATATATATATATATATATTAAAATATATATATATATATATATATATATATATATATTATAATAAAAGCTTCTAGTGCAACAGGAGTGCCGGTCCACCTGGATCTCTATATTATAATATATATATATATATATATATATATATATATATTATATATATATATATATATATATATATATAATATGGCCAGGTAGCGCCCCCACTTTCTTCACTGGGGAAGGGGGTGTGATGCGGGCGCCGCGTTGCTCCATGAGGTATCGCTCGGGGGGAGGCTGGCAGGTGATGCGATGAGGACTACCACGTCGGAACCCTTGGAATTCAAACCCAGCCCATTTATAATGAAAGATTTTCAGCAAAGTCTTTCGCCTTCTGAAAATCTCTTGCTCTTTGGGGAAAATGGTTCAGTGTGTACGCACTACTTTGGTGAAAGATATATCTATCAAAGATTTTGGCAAAGTCTTTTAAAATGAAAATCTTCAAGTGTGTATGGGCCTTAAATTTGTGCTCCCAGATAATGATGGCAGTTACTTCTGATACGTCACCTCCACTCTAGGCTGCAGGGTAGGTAAGTGGGAAGACCAATTGTAATCCCGATGTGATATTGCATACATTGTGGGTTCTGGTTGGTTCTAATGGTCCCCATACATTAGTCCGACTTGTCTTAATGGTAAGTGGGACCGGATTTACCTTGAGCTCCCCGGGAGGGCTCACATCGGACTTGGAATTTGACATGCCATTTTTTACACAATTTGCAGTAGTGTATGGGGACCTTAATTCTATTATGATCCTTTTCGGCAGTCACAACACTTCAACAATTTCTTCTGCCACCTTCCAGTGCCACTTGTAATCCTCCACTGGTTATCACAAATACTTCTGCATTCCTTTACTTATTGGGGAGATTCAACACCACTCACTAAGCAGCGGGTATTCACGCCACCCGACCAAGCATTTGCCCCCTACGCCGCTGAATGCCCTCGGTAACATGTGAGGGGGTGTACGATAACACATCTCCTCGCATGCAGTCAAAGGGGAGAGAAATCATTCAATGTTTGATTTCTCTCCCCTTCGGAAATAAGTCACAAACGACTTTTGGTGTCTGCCGAAGACGTCAGCCTGCGTTCCAAGGGAACTCTCAGCGTTTCCATGGGGACTCCCATGAAATGCTGGGCGTTCCCCTCCAGATGCCCCCGCCTGCTCCCCTACCCATACGAATGCCTTAGCGACTGTGATAGTTACCGAAGGCGTTCGTACAGCGGCCCTGCACAAGGACAGGGCCGTACAATCATGATTGCTGCAGGGACCAATTGATCATGAATCAGGCCCATTGTGTGAAGCCAGGAACCTCTTCACTGGCCAGTGACAAGTGCCATTGGGTCAAGTAATAGGGACTCATACCATTCCCATACACCCTGAGTGTCAGCACTGCTTGATACAGTTCAAAGAGCTGAACTGTGATATTTTCAAATGTTTTTAAGTCTCCAGAGACTAAAAGTCCCTGAAGCACAACAAATTAATATACTAGATTAGAGAGGGAAAAACAACACAAAAATATGTAGTGCTCACTCTAGCACCCTGCATCTTCCAAAACCAGGGTAGTTCCTCTTACCTGCCTGGGTTGTCACTCCCTGCTGTGATCCCTTTATTTCAGCACTTATATGCAGACCAAATCTGTGCTAGAAGATCTCCAGCAGAGAGCAGCGCCCCAGGCAGGGAAGAGCAACTGCACAGGTTTTGAAAGGTGCAGGGTGCTAGAATGAACACTAATATAATTTGACCTGGTTGTTATATGGGGTGAATTTTGAACTTTGTTGAACTCCTACTTGATTTACCCTGGAGCAGGGTAATACAAATTCTAGTTCACTGTAACTCAGAGGTTCTCAAGGCACCCGTCCATAACAGTCCAGGTTTTAAGAATCACCAAGCTTAGGCACTAGGGATTTAATTAGTGACGCAATACGTTTGATTTGACCATCTGTGCTCAGCCATGGATATCCTTAAAACCTGGACCATTAGGGTGCCTTGAAGACTGCTTTTGGGAACCGTTCCTCTAACTTGATTGTAGTTGTAATGCATCTTTTATAACTCACAGACCCAGTGTTTCCTATGGTGTGCTTTGTTACTATGTAGGTATCATGTTGTACAGGTAGTGTTAAAATTAACTGAAATGAATTGTTATAATCCTAATTAACCAAACGCATTTCACTGCAGAGCTGTATTCTTCTTGGTGGATAGTTTGGGGTGGCTGTATAATTCATGCTTTGTATATACCATGGATCCATTGGGTGACATTTAATAGGATGAGATTTTTAGTAATGTTCTAAAATCGCACAAAATCCCATTTTTTTAAATCACAATTTTTTTAGAAAAAAAAACTATTTAATGGAATGCGAATTGAGGCATGAAAAATGCGATGAGATGAGAGAAACTGCGAATTTTAGTCATGAAAATGTGCAAATTAATGCACTTGTGTGATTTGTGTGTGTGGGGGGGGGGGTATGGAGACAGCATAGGGACCTCCCTCTTGAGCATAACCAGCCCCAGGCTCAAAGAACAGGTTTTGGTTTTAGAAATTCATAGGTCAAAAAACCTAGGGGATCTCCAGGATCTCTAAAACCAGCACCAGGCTCAAGGGCCGGTCCTGATTACCAAAATTCAGGGGACAAAATAAGTAGGGGTCCCCCGTATTTTGACAACCAGCACCATGCCCAAACAGCCAACAGGGTAATGCCACAGCCAGGGGAAACTTTTTATTCAAGTTCCCCCGACCAAAGCAGTCATCCCCGTGGCTGGTCAGCCCCTGGAGGTGTGAGGTATATTACTGGTTAATTACCATTTTTGTACCTTTCACATTGAACCCGTTGTGAAAGGTACACGATAATTAACCGGTAATTAGCCAGTAATATACCATGCAGTAGGCAGAGCGGATTCAGGAGTGACCTGGAGGCGGCAGCCACAGGTGTCGGTAAAGCAGCAGCCCCCCCCCCCACCCAACACTCACACACAGCCAGCACCTAGTAACACCCCCTCCCTCCCCTGGTACCTGGCTGCGGATTCAGGCAGCGTGGTAGGCAGCGGACGTACACGGGTCACTAGGAGCCGCTCATTACATATGCACATGTGAATGAGCCAGCTCAGTGCTAACTGCTGCCTGAGTCCTATATACCGGTTCAGAGCCGTTCACACTGCAAAAAAAAGGCTCTGAACCATGTAGGACTCTGCTTTTTACCTGTTTGCAAGTACCGATTATTTGTAACCGATAAATGCAGACTGGCGCTTTCACACTGCAGCTCTAACCGGTTTAAAAGGCTAAAAAAAAAGTCAATATGCCGGTTAAGAGCTGCAGTGTGAAAGGGGTATTAGAGAATCCTTTACAGTGCCAGTGATTTGCCTGGCAATGTCTGACCCCCCCCCCCCCCTTTTATTGTAAGCAACTCCCTCCCGTCCTCATCAGTCCATGCAATAACTATGCTCTGTATTGTAGAAATATGCCAGCAGTGCTTCTCCATTACTTCCAATGCTATTTCTCTTGTTTCCTGATTCAGGATTGTGTCATCAGGCAGGGAGACAGCCTATCACCTCCATTTGTAGAGTCATGTGTTGTAAATACTGGGTCTGAGCCTTTCACACTGCACAATGAAATGGCTCAGAACCGTGTAGGATCCTTCTTTTAACCAGTTTTCAAATATCAGGTTTTTGTACCCGGTAAATTCACAGTGCAGCTAGAACACTTAAAAATGGCAATATACCATGTTATAGCTGCGGTATAAAAGGGGTATAATTGAATTCCCCTGAATGTATCCATTCTGTTTCTAGTTTGGATCATCTTGTACATTAATCACAATAAAGTGGAAACTTGGTATCTATACTGGTTTGTTTTGAATATTCTACTACATTCTCTCTGTTTGTTTATTTGAAGTCTCTCATCGTCATCATATTCCCCACATATTTGCAGCACCATGCAATGAATGAAATGACATATTTTGGGGGGAATATTGTTTATCTTCCGCTTCTTTTGATTTAACCCCTTCAGGGCTGCTCTTCTCACCCCTGTGCTCAGCCAATTCTGACCCTTTTTGGGCTTTTCACGTTCCATCTAATATCAGAATTCGTCTTCTGCAGTAACCACCCAAATTATACCTTGAATTTTTAGAAAGTACCCTTATGGTGCGTACACACTCGGGGCGATTTTGTGTAATATCGCGGGAAATACGGTCGCTAAGCGACCATATTGCCCGCAATGGGAGTGTGCACCGGCGATATATCGCCGGATGCGCGCTCCCGTTTTTACCCTTGTAGTGATCGCTGGTCGCAGGAACATGCTCCTGCGACCAGCTGATTTTCACTGCCAGGCTCCCCCGGCAGTTTCTGTTTCATCAGCGACCATCTCTGGTCGCTGATGAAAAGGAGAAACTGTGCAATATATTGCTCAGCAATATATCTCCCCCGTGTGTACGGGGCTTTAGTGTGTTTTTTTCACCTCATATGACAAATATATCTACCAAAAATGACCAATGAAGCAATATTGTTTTTATATTGAAATTTTAAACATAAATGTGTGTGTCATTTACACTATAATTATACCATTTAACTTGAATCTAATTTTTTTTTTTTTAAACAACAAGTAGTAAATCTACACAATGGTTATCATTATCAAATTCTAACTTAAAACTGATTATACATTTAATTTCAATGAAACACATTATTCATGTTGTGATGGATGTGCGATGCCTGCAGTAAAGTACCGCTAATCGGTACTTTATGCCACACCCTTGCTAGGCATATGCAGTATGAGTCTGTGACATTGGACACACTAAAGCATCAGGCTGTCAGCGATTGACAGTCTGATACTGATTGGGGGATGATAGAGGGCAGCAGCAGCCCCCGTTTCTCTAAATGGAGGCGTGTCACTGCCGTTGTTGAGGAGGGACAAGGCCAGGATGAAGATTTGATGGCCTCTTGCTTGGACTTGCCCAGCCCCATGAGTCGCATAGCCGGCTGATAGTGTCTTCGTTGATCCGATGTTGCATCCTAGGACACAGCTCGGATCAGTAATGCATGTGGGACGCCTGCTGCTGTGTTATCACATTGGAATGATTGCTTCTGTTTCTATGTAAGCAGCAGTGATAGCAACTTCATTCACATCCGGATAAGGCCCAAAGTGTATAGGAATAATCACATCAAATTAGGCAATTCTTTTTGTGTTGATTGGTGCCAGGGGGGGGGGTAGGGGGGGTGGTATTAGAAATCCAATACGTTCTGCTAGCTACTTGCAAACAAAGTTTCTTCTACAATCCCCATAGCAGCCATACATTGGGATATTCCCTTCCCCCACTAGAGCAGACAGGATTGATTTCTCTTGGGACCGCCCACCTTGGGTATAATAGACCCCTCCTTCACCTCTGTTGTATCTTTTTTCCTGTCTCCGTTTTAGAGTAGACAGAGTAGGCAGTTATTTTTTGTTTAAACAGGGTTACCTCGGCAGCATGGAGCTTAATGGGGTGGCTCCCCGGGGAGAAGATGGTGCAGGAGGCCAATCTGACTCGTCTCCCTGCGCGTACATACCCTGCCACTGGTTTGGAGACTGGAAGGATTCAGGTATGGACGGAGTCCATATAACAGGCATCCGGACATGTAAGCGAGTTCTCCCCGCAGCGTCAGCCCCGCTGGAAGCCACGGCTGCACGCTACAGCTTCTAAAGGCAGAAGGGGCGGAAGTACCGTTACACAGACGCCGGAGGTGCGTCTCACAGATCAGTCCCCTAACTACACGGGACGGAGAGATTGGTTCCGCTCGGCTATCCTGAATGCACACGCGATTTGAGCGGCAATACAGGGGTTAAATAGCCGGAGAATGCGGTTTCAGTGGCATTCAAATCCGTTTACAGCGTGGAGTACTACACTGAGTGCTGTTGTTCCTATCATGGATGCGCCTTCTCCCCAGAAGCCAGATGATGCCCCAGTGAGGTAAGCCCTTTGGTTTTGGGCATCAGTTTGTTTTTATTTTGAGTTAGATATTGAGTGTAGTTTCTGTCTTTTTAGTGTGCCTGTCTCTCCTGTGCATAAGAAGAGAACAGCAAAGAAGAAATTCATTGAATCCATATGCATGACATGTGATCAGACTTTTGCTTCAGCACAGAAGAAGGCAATATGTGAATTGTGTGAAATGGCACAAACTAAGGTGCCTAAAAAGCCAGAACACACTGAGGTCATTAAAGAGTTAATGGCCTGGATGAAAGAGAACTTTGTTTCTAAAAATGAATTTACCCAGAGCCAGTCTGTGAAGAGGTCAAGGGTACAGGCTGAATTCACACCAGAGGAAGATTCCTCAGATGAATTCGAATGTGAGGATAAGGGTTCGTCAGAGGAATCAGGCGAACTAGAAGAAGTCAGAACATTTAACTTGGAGCTGGTAGAAAGCATGTTAAAACATATATACAAGGCTATGAACTTTAAGGAGGTGGCATCTACCTCTGAGACTAAGGATCCACTGTATGAAGACAGGGATAAAAGAGGAAGAACCTTTCCTGTAAACAGGGGCGGATCCAGGATAAAATGACAGGGGGGGCACCATGATAAAAAAGGGTTTGGGTGGGGGAGGGGCGGTGTTAGTGGTGCCAGTGTACATGCTAAGAGAGCGGCAGGAGAGGGTGAGAATGGAATTAAAAATAGGCCCTGGCATTTAAAGTACGCAGGCCCACCATGGTGACAAAAGTGAAGGATGTAGTTGTGCGCACGCCAAAGGCGCGCTCCAGAAAAGGGTGTGTGGCCACTCAACAGGGGGCGTGTCAACACCATATACAACTTCTACACATTATGCAACAAAATACTAGACCCCATTATACTTGCCCCTTGCACATGATGCCAAATGGAATGAGCCAAAATTGACATAATGCCACATGGATTGAGCCAAAATTTAAATAATGCCACATGGATTGTGTCAAAATTCACATAATGCCACATGGATTGAGCCAAAATTTACATAATGCTACACGGATTGGGAAAAAATTCACATAATGCCACACGCATTGAGCCAAAATTCTCATAATGCCACATGGATTGAGCCAAAATTCACTTAATGCCACACAGATTAAGCCAAAATTCACAATACACTTCATAAACAGGGACATTGTCCACCAAAGGCGCACATTAAACATTTACACCATAATGTCCATTACACGTTAAGTATGTGTTATGCCAAACACCATAATGTCTATTAAAAATTATGCTACATAAGTGCTGCTTCTCTACATGCTCATTGCCAAGGGTTCCATGCTCATTGCCATAGGTTCCATGCTCGTTGCCATGTGGGATTACATGCTCATTGCCAAGGGGGAATACATGCTCGTGGTAAATGGGGGACAGCCGCCGCCAGGCAGAAGTGATAGCCACTGACAGTGGCAGAGCCTGGCTGTATTCAGAGCACTGCAGGTCCCGGCTATTTGAAATAATACCCCTTTCACACCAGAAAATGCATTCCCAGGTTGGCCCCTTTTACACCAGCCAAGTCCCTGCATTTTTTGGTGTGAGGGGGAGAAAAAACCACCCCTCCCCCCTTTAACCAGTTATCTCATTTAACCGGCTATATCTTCGGAACCAACTGAACCATTTACATGAGACAAGTATTATATTGAAGAACTTTTGAGTGGGCTTTGAATAATTTTGGTCCAGTGAAATGGGAACGTTTGGTTCCAGAGTAATCTGCCCTCAAAATAAAAAAATCGGTTTACATGCAATATCTCTGGAACCAAATGACCGATTTGGACCAGCCTGGTATCATATTGAAGGCCCAGCGATTTGGAATTGAATGAAATCAACCACAAGCTTCTGTGATTCCAGGGAGGGAACTGGCAGACGTCGGAACCGGGTGGGGGTCGGAATTGACGGGTCCCATATTATCCTATGGGGAAAAAACGTTACAGGTTTGCCAGGCGATATCTACGGTTACCGGGGGTCTAGAGACACGGGGCTGGGCTTGTTGGAAAGCCCTGGTCCTCAGCTACAAAATAAATGACAGGGGGGCACGTGCCCGGGTGCCCCCCCCCTGAATCCGCCACTGCCTGTAAACAAGGTCATAAGAGATATGATACTTAAAGAATGGGTCAGCATGGACAAAAGATTTACCCTAGGAAACAGGGTAGAAAGAATGTACCCGTTTAAAGATGAGGAATTTCTCGGTTGGTGCACTACACCTAAGGTAGACGCAGCGGTGGCCGAAATTATTTCTAAGTCCACTATTCCAGTAGAGGATGCAGCGGCATTTAAAGATGCCATGGATAGAAAGATTGAAACTTCCTTACGCAAGGTTCATTCAGCATCGGCGGGTTCCATGAAGACTAATGTGGCGATGGCGTCAGTGGCCAGGGCGATTAGATTGTGGACCTCTAATCTAAAAACAGACGTGGAGGAGAAGATATCTAAGCAGTATCTTATCAGAAATCTTGATATTATACAGAAAGCTATTGACTTCCTATGTGAAGCTTCTCTTGATGGGGTTTCCTTTGCGGCAAAGGCTATGGCGGCAGGAGTAACAGGCCGTAGGGCTCTTTGGCTAAAACCCTGGAATGCTGACGCTAATTCCAAGAATAAACTAACAAACTTACCCTTTGAAGAAAAGTTCTTATTTGGTTCCAAACTTGATACGATGATACAGAGAATTTCAGGGGGGAAATCTGTCCGCTTACCCCAAGAGAAGAAGAATCGATTTAATTTTCCTGCCTCCACAAGACAAGCATACAGAGAGGCAAAGACATATCGACCGGGGAAGACGTATTACAAAAGAGGAAGTACGAATACCTCTAGACAGTCATTTCGTCAAAACGTTCGTGGCCGATACCAACCTGAAAAGGATTGGAACCAAAAAGGAAAACTATGACTATCATCAAGAAAACATGATTGGCGCCAGACTACTGAGGTTTGTGGCAAGTTGGGAAGAGATAATAAAGGACACTTGGGTGTTGAATATAATTCATCAGGGCTACTGTATCGAATTCGAGACAACACCCCTCCATCACAGATTTGTAAAATCAAGGATACCGAGCGTATCCGAAGAAAAGAAAGCCCTATTTCTGAAAATAGAACAACTCCTACAAACAGAAGCCATAGAAGCGGTCCCAAAAGGGGAACAGGAAAAGGGCTTTTACTCAAATCTATTCTTGGTGAAGAAACCAAATGGGACGTTCAGAACTATCCTGGATCTCAGAGATCTGAATGTCTACATAAAACAAATAAAGTTCAAAATGGAGACCCTAAGTTCCATTGTGATGGGAATCAGAAGGGGAGACTACCTTGCATCAATAGATTTAAAAGATGCGTATTATCATGTCCCAATAAATCCAAGACACAGAAAATTCCTAAGGTTCTCGGTGGCCAATCGTCATTTTCAATTTACCTGTCTTCCATTTGGGCTGAAAACTTCTCCGAGAGTCTTTACGAAGGTGCTAGTCACAGTAATTGCAGCTCTGAGGCTCCAAAGGATTCAGGTATGGCCCTACCTAGACGACCTACTGATTGCAGGAGACTCATTGATAGAAACAGAGAACAATGTGAGGAAGACGATAAATCTGCTACAATTTTTAGGTTGGGTAATAAACACAGAAAAAAGCCAGACTACTCCGACACAAAGGATACAGTTTCTAGGGGCCATGATAGACACAGATCAGTTTCTAATATCCCTATCAGCCGAAAGGTGCCTGAAGATTCAAGAGCTAACAAGTGTGATGTTACAGAAAAAGAGGTGCCCTCTGAGTATGGCTATCCAGATGTTGGGTATGATGGCGTCCTGTATCAGGATCATCCCTTGGGCACAGTGGAAAATGCGAAGACTTCAGTGGTCCCTGATTCCATTACAGAAGAAGGGTTATGCCGATCATCACCTGATCTTACTGAATCAGGAAGTAGAACAAGACCTAAATTGGTGGCAACAAGGTTTAGAAAAAATGAATACCAGTCTAAAAGATCCAACGTTTCGGATACTGACCACAGATGCCAGCCTGTTTGGTTGGGGCGCCCATATAGAAGGAAGGTCCATACAGGGCTCCTGGACAAGAGAAGAAGCGAAGAACTCCTCAAACATGAGAGAATTGCAAGCGGTTTGGGAGTCCATACAGCTCCTAAAAGAAGACATTCGCCATTCACATTTGAGAATAATGTCGGACAATGTGACTGTAGTGTCTCATATAAATCACCAAGGGGGCACAAGAAGTGTCAAACTCATGCATATGTCAGGGAAGATACTGAGCTGGGCAGAAGACAATCTGGAATCCTTATCAGTGGTGTATATCCCAGGCAAAAGGAATATACTAGCAGATTTCCTAAGTCGAGAGGTGATATCTCCAGGAGAGTGGGAGCTGAACACAGAGGTTTTTTCCCAGATAGAGAAAATATTCGGTACCCCAGAAGTAGACATGATGGCCAATTTTCGGAACAAAAAGGTGAACAACTTTTTCTCAAAATCTTTTCATCCACAGGCTCTAGCCATAGATTCCCTTTCAGTGAAATGGAACTTCAGGCTGGGCTACATATTTCCTCCCTTTCCGATGATCGGGAGAGTTTTAAAGAAACTGAGAGAAGATCAAGTGGAAGTAGTGGCAATATTACCCTACTGGCCGAGGAGGCCCTGGTTCGTCAACGTTCTGAAGATGGCAGTTCAAGAACCTTGGTCCCTACCCAACAGGCAGGACCTACTGCATCAGGGTCCAGTTTATCATCCAGAGCCAACAAAGTTGTCACTAAAGGCATGGAGATTGAGCGGGGCATACTAAGGAGACATAATTTGTCATCCCAAGTCGTGGAAATGATGCTGAAGGCCAGAAAGAACATTTCGTCCTTATCCTATTATAGAACTTGGATCAAGTTCATTGAATGGGGTCAGTTCAGTGGTGACTTTTCATCTATATCAACGGATAGAGTCCTGCAGTTTCTCTATGACGGCTTTCAGATTGGTCTTGCCCCAGCAACTATAAAATCTCAAATTTCTGCCCTAGGAGTGCTATTAGATAGACCTTTGGCAGAAGAGAGACTGATAAAAAGGTTTAACAGAGCCATGAAGAGGATCAGACCACCAGTCAAAGCTATAGTGGCACCGTGGGATTTAAACCTTATGTTAGCAGTATTAGCTAAACATCCATTTGAACCCTTAACAGATTGTCCTTTAAAGTATCTAACTTGGAAAACTGTATTCTTGGTCGCAGTCACCTCGGCCAGAAGAGTAAGTGAGCTCCAAGCTCTATGGATAGAGGAACCTTATCTAATTGTCTTCCCAGATAGAGTGGTATTAAGGACACATCCTGAATTTGTACCTAAGGTGATATCATCTTTTCACCTCAATCAAGAGATTGTTCTCCCTAGTTTCTACCCAAAACCTGAAAATGAAGAGCAACAAAGCTGGCATACATTGGACCTAGTTCGGGTCATCTCTGTATATTTGGAAAGAACTAAAGTCTTTAGATCGACCAAACATCTATTTGTCATCCCGAGTGGAGTCCGTAAAGGAAAAGAACCGGGAAAACAGACCATATCCAGATGGATAAGAGAGACGATTGTGGCAGTTTACAAACTGGAAGGCAAGAAAGTACCTCCCATAGTACAGGCACATTCCACAAGGGCAGTCTCTACATCATGGGCGAACAAGGCCAAAGCTTTAGTGACCGAAATCTGCAAAGCTGCTACCTGGTCGTCAGTACACACCTTTGTAAAACATTATGCACTTGATGTTTCTCTTGCCCACTTTTAGAAGCATGTTCTTCAGGAGGCAGTATCTGCTGATACCTCCGTGTAATAAAAATATTCATGCATCATATTACCCTCCCGTTTATTGTCTTGGGTATGTCCCAATGTATGGCTGCCATGGGGATCGTAGAAGAAAGAGTCGAATTATACTCACCGATAATTCCTTTTTCTTCCTAGAGATCCCATGGCAGCCACTGATTACCCTCCCTTGTATTATGATGTGTTTTCTCTAGGGACCTTGGTACGGAGACACTCAAAAGATACAACAGAGGTGAAGGAGGGGTCTATTATACCCAAGGTGGGCGGTCCCAAGAGAAATCAATCCTGTCTGCTCTAGTGGGGGAAGGGAATATCCCAATGTATGGCTGCCATGGGATCTCTAGGAAGAAAAAGGAATTATCGGTGAGTATAATTCGACTCTTTCTGTGTATAGGTGACAAGATATGTTATTCTCTGCACTACCACTAGATGGCAATTCAGTTGTTGCTCCATACATGTGCAATTGCCATGAGGGGAAAACATGTCTTCTCTCGGCCATCTAGCATTTGTTTAGTGCTTGGTTTTTTAAGGTGAGTCCCCCTGAGCTTAGGGATAACAGGATTTAGAAGATAATGTTTGTAGTACGCTTCCCCCAATTCCTTGGCACCTTCTATTCTCCGACATCCAGCAGGGGACACTGCAGTATCTACCTTTAGGAATAAGATGTGGTCTGGAGGAGTCAGCATTTTAAGAAATTGGAGTGTGGCAAGCTCCTTCCCCATCCAGACACCAGTCTTTGAAAAAAGTGTCCGGAGGAGTCGGATCCCTGGGCTGGTGTCTGTGGAGACTGATTTTTTAATAAGAATTTTATTTACTTCTTCAATCAGGAAGTCAGATTTGTTATGTATGGTGCTGTGAAAGGAGGGTGGCCAGCCTCTAAGGCGACATTGGCACGCTGGATTTGTATAACTATTCGGGAGGCTTAGCGCTATTCTTTGCAGAGCATTGCGGTGGTTGCTTCAGCTCATTCCACTTGATCAGTGGGGGCTTCTTGGGCAGCCGCTAGAGGTGTCTCTGTCTCAGGTGTGCTGGTTGGCTACCTGGTCAGGAGTTAATTCGTTTGTAACATTCTATAAGTTTGACACTTTTGCTAGGTCCGTGTCCAGATTTGGCCTAGCAGTATTACAGGACAGTCAGCCCTCTCCTACCCATGGGGGTAGCTTTGGGATGTCACTAAAGTAGATACTGCAGTGTTCCCTGCTAGATGTAGGAGAAAAGAGGAATTTGGTACTCACTGATAATTCCATTTCTCCAAATCCACAGGGAACACTGCACGCCCTCCCAGCGCTTCTCTTTCTTTTTTGGACTGGTGTCTGGATGGGTAAGGATGGGGGGAGGAGCGTGCCACACTCAAAAATCTTAAAGTGCCAACTCCTCCAGACCACATCTCTTTCCCCAAGGTAGATACTGCAGTTTCCCCTGTGGATTTGGAGAAACGGAATTATCGGTGAGTACCAAATTCCTCTTTTCTCTTTCGTCCAGTCCAGTGACACAGTTTACGATGGAATGTAGGAGAGTCCGCAGGAGCCAGGCACCTATGCTTCTAAGTCTTTGGGAGCAGGCTCCTCCCTACTGCATCCCATAATGCTTCAGTTAGTTTTAGGTGCCCACAGGAGTGGGTGCTATGCTTTGCAGCTGCCCTGCAGCTGCGTTTTTTTCTTTGGATTTTTTTCAGATTAGTTAGGCTTTTTATTATTTTATTAATGCACTAGCTAGAGCAGGTTTGCCAGTGTGTCGCTTCTCACAGAAGTGCATACACACTGAGAGCGCAGCAGAGGCTGACAGAAGCACGTCCTGCCAGCTCTCTGTGTGCAGAGGGACACTTTTTTATTCCCTCTGCACAGCGCTTAGTCTCTTTAGGATAGAGACTTTCCTGGGCCCCGGGGGTGTGCTAACCGGCTCCTTGCAGAAGGGGATCGTGGGGGAAGGACCCCCCGCGATGGCGCCCGCCATCTTGAAGGGTTTAGGGACGGAAATCCCGCCAGGGAAGTGAAGTCCCTTACAGGAGTCCAGCGCTGCTGGACGACTCCATTGTGGTCCCATCGAGGGAGGTACAAGGAGGTGAGACAACTGCGGGAGTGATACATTGCTCTGTGCGGTGCCTGTTCATTTTGCATTGTGTTTAGATACATGGCTGAGGGTTTTACTTCTGCTGCTGAGGAGGGAGCGCTGGACATGTTTATTTACTGTAAAAAGTGTGATGCTAAATTTACATGTGAACATGAGGATCAGGGGGATTTATGCCCGTCCTGTGAGGCTGTTACCAGTGGGTCACGCGCCCCCAGACCGGAGATAGCTGAACCTGCGTGGGCTTTGGCTCTGGGCAGGTCTATGAATGCTCTCACTGAGGCTTTGAATAGGCAGAAGTATTCTTTGATAGGGTCTCCTGGCCATTTTACATCGTCTCAGGTGTCTGGGGGGTCACTTACCCTGGCTCAGGGGGACCCCATTTTGCTGCAGGCTATGCAGGATACTGCCCAGGGGGTTCATAAAATGACTGCCCTGATGGAGCAGTTTACAAAATCCTCCGATGAGAGTGTGCTTAGGCATCCTGTGTCTACACCACCAATTATTCAGGATTTGGATGATGATGGTGGGTTTGATGAGAACTGGAGTTGGGACATCAGCGATGAAGCTGAGGCGTTAACTTCAGGCATTGAGGATTTGATTGTGGCTGTTAAGCAGACTTTGAATCTTACAGAGGAGGAAAAGACTCCTGTCTCTTGTGTGTTTAAAAAGAGTCACAGGGACCCTGTGTGTTTCCCCTCAGATGAGGGAATGTCATCTCTTTTAAATGAGGCAGGAAAGACTCCTGATAAGAAATTGTTGATGGCAAAACGGTATGCTAATATGTACCCTATGCCAGAGGAGCATACCAAATTATGGGAAAAAGCCCCATTAGTGGATGCATCAGTTGCTAGACTGTCAAAGCCACTGCCTTGCCGGTCCAAGGGGGTGCTGCCTTTAAGGACTCAGTGGACAAAAAAGTGGAAGGCTGTTTGAAGGCCATTTTTGAAGGCGTGGGTTATACCATGAGACCCATTATTGCATCTGCCTGGGTCACAAAAGCCATGATCAAGTGGGCGGAGGAGCTTGCTGGGCTGCTCCACCAAAACTATTCTGGCAGAAAAATTGAGATCTGTCGCAGAGTATGTCTGTGAGGCTGGTGAGGAAGGAGCTAAGATGGCGTCCAGAGTGTCCGTAATCTCAGTGTCTGCTAGAAGGGCTCTTTGGCTCAAAGCTTGGGAAGCTGATAGTGAGTCTAAGAAGTCTCTGGAAAGCTTGTCTATTAAAGGGGAGTTATTGTTTGGCTCAGAGCTGGAAGCCATTATCAAGCAGGCTACTGGGGGCAAGAGTACCTTTCTTCCCACTACTTCCAAGAGTTCAGGCTCCAAGTTTGGAGTTTCCAAGCCGTCCTTTCGGCCGCCATTTCGGGGCGGGGCGTCCAACAGAGGACAGTCTGGCCGTGGCAGATTTCAGGCCGGCAGAGGAAAGGCTTCCAGAGGCCGTTTTGGTGCCTTTGCAAAAAAGCATGCAGCCAAAGGGGATGACAAGTCCTCTGCATGACGGGGCGTTCTGGGCTCAGAGTGGGGGGTCGCCTCCTACATTTTCGGGACAGGTGGAGAGAATCCATAGTGGATCCTTGGGTCCTTTCCATCATTTCCGAAGGTTACCGGATAAATCTCAGGGGCATGCCACCCAAGAGGTTTCTTCCTACACCCTTGCCGCGGACAGCGTCACTGAGGTCCGCTCTGTTGGGAGCAGCTGTGGCTCTCAAAATAAAGGGAGTAGTGATTCCGGTTCCCCAGGAGGAGAGAAAACAAGGGTTTTATTCAATCTTGTTTCTTGTCCCCAAGCCAGACGGGTCTTTCAGGCCCATACTAAATTTAAAATCTTTAAATCTTCACTTGTGGGCAGATCACTTTCGAATGGAGTCCCTGCGCTCTGTGCTCCTGAGCATAGAACCGGGGGAGTTTCTGGCATTGGTCGATATTCAGGATGCATATCTCCATGTGCCCATCTTCAAGGATCACCAAGCTCTCCTAAGGTTTGCAATTGGAGAAGACCATTGGCAGTTTCAGGCACTGCCGTTTGGATTGGCAACGGCTCCGAGCGTTTTCACGAAGGTGATGGCGGTCATGGCTGCAGCTCTCCGTCTAAGGGGAATAGTAATTATTCCTTATTTGGACGACCTTTTATTCAAGGCGGAGTCGGCGGGAAAACTTCAGGAACACCTGAGTGTTGCAACGCAGTTCTTGCAGGAACAGGGTTGGGTGCTAAACCTTCCCAAGTCACATCTAACACCTACACAGAGTCTGCAGTTCCTCGGGGTTATTTTGGACACACACCTTCACAGGGTGTTCTTACCTCACCCCAAAGCGGTGGAGATTCAGCAAATGGTGCTGACAATTCTCCGGGCCCCTGCACCGACGGTGTGGCAGGGAGTAAAGCTGCTGGGCAAAATGGTAGCGACCTTCGAGACGCTGCAGTTTGCCAGATTCCATTCAAGGTCCTTCCAATGGAACATACTAGCATGCTGGTCCGGCAATGCCAAGACAATGAAACAGGAGCGGCTGGTCTTGTCTCAAGAAGCAAGAATATCCCTGGAATGGTGGACAGATATAGAGACTCTGCAGATGGGGCGGTCCCTTTGCTCATGGGACTGGTTGGTCATCACGACGGATGCCAGTCTCAGGGGCTGGGGGGCAGTGGTGCTTCACCTGAGATTGCAGGGCCTTTGGTCAGTGGAGGAATCCAGTCTTCCCATAAATATACTGGAACTGAGAGCAGTATGGAATGCCTTGTGCCAAGCAGAGGAATTTCTGAAGGGTTTACCAGTACAAGTACAATCCGACAATGCCACTACAGTGGCATACTTAAATCACCAGGGCAAGATGGCGGTGGCAGAGATTGTAAAGATCTTCACCTGGGAGGAGGTTCAGGTTCCAGCACTGTCAGCCGTTTTCATTCCGGGGATCCGGAATGTGGAGGCGGACTACCTCAGCAGGGCGGACATGCTGGAGGGGGAGTGGTCACTCCATCGGGAGGTGTTTCAGAAGATGGTAGACAGATGGGGACTGCCAGACATAGATCTTATGGCGTCCAGGACCAATTGTCAAGTACCGAGATTTTGCTCTCGGTCGAGGGATCTGTTGGCTTGGGCAGTGGATGCCATGACAATTCCTTGGTCCTTCAGTCTGGTCTACATCTTCCCCCCGTTCCCAATGATCTCGAGGGTGTTGAAGAGGATAAAGAACCAGAGAGTACCGGCCATTCTGGTTGCACCCGATTGGCCCAGGAGGTCATGGTACTCAGACATACTGAGATTATTGACGGAATCGTGGCAACTTCCTCTTCAGCCGGACTTGTTAAGCCAAGGGCCGTTTCTGCACCAGGACCTAGCTCGTCTAAATTTGACGGCGTGGCGTATGAATCCTCCTTATTGAGAAAGAAGATGTTTTCAGAAGAGGTCATACAGACTATGCTAAGGGCCAGAAAACCGGTGTCTGCGGCCAATTACCACAGGGTGTGGAGGATCTACATCAGGTGGTGTGAAAGGCAGAGAGTTCATACCTCCAGGTTTAAGGTTGCGAGGCTACTGAAGTTTTTACAGGATGGACTGTCGTCAGGGTTAAGTTTGCAGTCTCTGAAAGTGCAAATTTCGGCCCTTTCCATTTTCTTTCAAAAGAGAGTGGCTCTGTTGCCGGAGGTACAAACCTTTTTACAGGGTGTGACCAGGATTAAGCCTCCTTACAGGCAGTTGCACCATGGAACTTATCTCTTGTTTTGTCCATGCTGCAGAAACCTCCTTACGAGCCACTGAGATCGGCTGATCTCAAGTACCTTACCTGGAAGCTTACTTTTTTATTGGCCATTGCTTCAGCTAGGCATGTGTCAGAATTGGGTGCCTTGTCTTGCAAGTCACCATTTTTGATTTTTCATGATGACAGGGCTGTACTTAGGACAGTACCGAAATTCTTACCTAAAGTGGTTTCCTCCTTTCATTTGAATCAGGACATTGTGCTCCCAGTTTTTTTCCCCGCCTGAGGGAACGAGGAATAGGGACAGTTTGAAAAAGTTGGATGTGGTTCGTGCATTGTGAATCTATATCAGCAGAGTAAAGGATGTTCGCAAATCAGATTTGCTGTTGGTTTTGTATGATGTACATAAGATTGGGTGGCCTGCTTCAAAGCAGACTATAGCCCGCTGGTTGAGATCAACTATTGCATTTGCCTACTGTAAGGCAGGTAGACCTGTGCCATCTCGCATAAACGCCCATACTACAAGGTCAGTTGCTTCTTCGTGGGCGGTGAGGCATGGGGCCACAGCGGAGCAGCTGTGCAGGGCAGCCTCCTGGTCCTCTGTTCACACCTTTACAAAATTCTACAGGTTTCATGAGTTCGCATCGGAGGACGCTTCATTTGGACGGGCAGTGATGAGAACTGGCAGTCTGAGCGTACCCTCCCAAAGGACCGGCTCGTGAACGTCCAATCGTAAGCTGTGTCACCGGACTGGACGAAAGAGAAAAGGGGATTTTTGTAAGAACTTACCGTTCTAACCCCTTTCTCTGAGTCCAGTCCGGTGACACAGCGATCCCTCCCTAACGCTCAGTAAGTTGTACCATTCATGGTTGCCGTGTTATAAGTTGCATATATGATGTTCAGGCATTGTACTGAGTTATGTATCCTAGTGTGCTGTTGAAGTTTAACTGAAGCATTATGGGATGCAGTAGGGAGGATCCTGCTCCCAAAGACTTAGATGCATAGGTGCCTGGCTCCTGCAGACCCCTCCTACATCCCATCGTAAGCTGTGTCACCAGACTGGACTCGGAGAAAGGGGTTTGAACGGTAAGTTCTTACAAAAATCCCCTTTTCTCTCACTCAGCTTTGGTTATGAGGATTAATTATCTATCAATCTTTTCTATGTTCTTTCTTGCTTCTATTACAGTTGTGTCTTCATACCCCTCTTTTTTATTGTTTCCCATGGATGCAGTTTGCTCGTTGAAGAGGTTGCAATATTGCACAGTTCCTTTAGACTCACCTGATGTGGTTATAAGGTATGTCTTACTGCAATGCTTCTGTTTGGCATCTGTTCCACATAAGATACCATAGTATGTTTCTTTCTTAAGGTGCCCATGAGATCTAGTACAAAAAGTATGTGCAGCACTTTTTGTACTAGATCTCATCTCATCTTATCGCAAAACCGAGATGCGATGAGATGCAATATTGTACCCAATATTGGATTCAATAATTGTAACGTGTATGGGCACCTTTACTGTGTTATGTAAATTTGTAGTTCATTTGATTCATGTTGATGGAGATTATAACTACTTTCATTTTTGAATGGGATGCGTTTGGTCAGCACAAGAAAGGTTGACACTGCTTAGGTTAGTTGCATAAACATCCATTCGCAACTTTCATGCGGGGAGGAAACTATTCAATTTTTTTTTTTTTTTTATTTTTTTTTAGGGGGTTCAATATTTCAATTTCATTGAATTGACTTGGTTGTTTTTGTATTTATTTATACTAAAAGAACAGTCGCTGTGAGCGATGGTGACATTTTAGAGGCTATTTTGAGGATCGCTCTCAGCAACATTGGCATTCAAAGGGTTAACATTCTTTAAGCTTAATTCCTATAGCTGATATTTATTTTGTATACATGATACATGTATACATGTATACATGATACTTCTATAAAGTTACATCATTATGATATATATCCTCTCTAGGATAGAGTATTTATTTGTAAGTTTCTTATACAGTGCAGCAGGTTCCGCCCCTTTGATCTGTTTATTATCTATTCCATACTCACTTACTGATTTTGTTGTTTTTTTGTTTGTTTTTTCCTAGGAGGCTCTGATTCATATGATTTCTTCTTCTGTTCACGATTTACAACTCTTTCAGTGTTCACGCTAGGCTTTTTAGAGGGTAAAATTCACCCAGCCCCTTTAGCGGCGGCCTGCTAAATAGCATCCGTCCTTGCCACCCCGTGAATAGAATGCACATGGCATCTATTCACATTGACAAAAGAGCTTGGGGGAGGTACAGCACCGCTGTACTGCACTCATGCTGCATACTTTCCCCCTTCGCTCTGGGATCGGGATCACTATACAGTATGTCTCTTTATTCTGCATTGTTCTTACTATTTGATAACCTCAATGTATTGTATTTAAGTTCTTCAAATGTAATATCATAGTTATCTAATTTCCTGTAATTCTTTTTTAGGCCCCCGACATTTGATAACCTCAATGTATTGTATTTAAGTTCTTCAAATGTAATATCATAGTTATCTAATTTCCTGTAATTCTTTTTTAGGCCACCTCATGGGGGTTACGACCAGTTCTTTAAATGGGTTTATATGCTTTTCACATCTTATTAACGTTTTTAGGTGTGAAAAGCTGAAACAATTGCATATCTACATATAGTTTAGGTGAGCAATAGGGAGGGAGAAGACAATTGACTTGCCCACTTGCAGTCTCCTGAACTTAAGTTACCTAATGAAGTAGGCGATATGAGGGCTTGATGACGTATAATGCTATTATCGTGTGCTGCCGCCACACCTCCTACCTGCATTTGTCTTCTTAATATCTCTGAGGGCTTTAGGGAGGCAAATGTGCCTAGAACACCGCAAATAAAATAAGCATATAGTAAATGTTGCACTCTTACGGCCCATACACACTAGAAGATAATTTTTCCAATCTGGCTGGTTGGAATGGAAATTTCAAATTACTCCCAAACGCTGGAAAATGGACAAAAGCAGTCATCTGCATTATGGCCCATACACACTAGGAGATATTGGCATCAATCTTGTTCAGAAAGTGGCTTCTGAACGATATTGATGGCAATATCATCTAGTGCAGTGATTTTCAACCTTTTTACCTTGCGGCACACTAAATAAGATTTTTAAATTGCCAAGGCACACCATGAGATCCCCACAGGGCAAAACACATTGGCCCCTACAGGCTGTAAACTGGTTTTGGCATCTCTAGATCTGGGGACACACTTGGGAACATCTCAAGGCACACTAGTGTGCCACGGCACAGTGGTTGAAAAACACTGATCTAGTGTGTATGCCTAATATATTTATCAATGTGCGCCCCCCCCCCCCCTGCTCATTGTTAATGATATTGACATCTCCCGGACAATATCAAGTCAATCTGACAATATTGCTCATGCCATTTGCACCCAGTGTTCAGTGTGGATGCACAATATCTTTCATGATCAGCTCAAGGGGAATTGATCGCCAATATTGTCTTTCATATCTTCTAGTGTGTATGGGCCTTAATTGACCAATTTGTCTGTAGGATCAATTTGTGTCAGTTTTCAATGTTTAGGAGCAAATGGTCAATTGTCATTTGCTCCTAAAAATGTCCAGATTTTCATTCCAACCAGCCAGATTGGAAAGATAATCTTCTAGTGTGTATGGGCCTTACTTTCCATCAACTATTTTTAAAAGAGCTGAACAGAAGAACTTTACTGCAGTCTGCGACCTGTGTTTATGAAAAGTGCAAAAAAAATCCTGTTTAAAAAAAATCCCGCTGTTCTGCAGGGATCCTATTTTTGGCCATAGAAGGACAGATATACCTGCTCATAAGTTCATACAGAACTCAGCTGGATTCGGCTGTCCAATAAGACATTTTAATTTGTGCCAACTGCCTGGGGAGCTGTGATAAAAGTCCAATAACCTACTGTCATCTTTTATGAGCATAGTATAGAAACACTGACAAAATGGAAAAACAACATCCACATGGGAATTATTCAATTACTGAAAGGCTGATTTGAGGTTGACCATTAGCTCAGAGAATGTCAAATACTGGTGCGGTGCTTTGATGGTATAATTTGTTTCTGTTTTGTTGAATGCATAGTATTTCTGAATCAAAGTTTCCCATGATAGCATGTAATCACAGTCATGAGTGACAATGTTGTAATCAGAGCACAAATGTAGAATTTCCATTAGTGGATATTAAAAGTGTGGTATAAGGTGTTGGGTACAAACTGGATACAATATACTGGATATTTGGACTACATTATATGTATATGATTTTCTGGGCAGTAGATTACTAGTTGTTGCTAGGTACTGGCCAATTGGAATTATTAATGCAATGTTATATGCCACTATGCAAAGCCCCAACCCTAACACAATTTTGCTCGCTCACAATTTGCATAGTTTCTGTACCCCCTATTTTGTTCCATGCATTTGTTCAGTACTAAATTGTACAATTATTGCCACTGATCAGTACTTTTGTTATAGAGGTGACTTTCATACCCTTATAATATTACACACCTGAGCAAAGTGCACAGCGGGGTGTCTGGACTCTGCATCGTACTCTTCTTGGAGCAGCGCGTGTCTGGCGGGAGGAGTACTGGGATCCAGATCACTAAGAGTGGAGGGTTTCCAACGTACGGAGTGGGTTCTTTCACGTCATGGGATCCATCTTTAGGCCAATCCTACCAGCAGCAACCAATCACAGACTCCCAGTTGGAATACAGCTGGCTGTCTGGAGGGTCCAAGCTGCCAGTGCTTTGTTGTCCTCCGTGTTGCTGCAAGATACCAGAGCGCTCCTATGGAATTTCCTGCCAGTGATTCCTGTGCTATTTTATATCCAGCTGTATCCATCAGTTCTGTCCAGTATCCTGAACAGTCTTTTCAGTTTAAGTTGTGCTTTCCTCCTTTGTTTGTTATCTGTGTTTTCACTAACGTCCTATGGGATACTGGGAATGGTCTTAAGACATTGGGTATTAGAGGGTATCCGTAGGAGACAGGCACATCTATAACTTTGAAGCTGGGTGTACTGGCTCCTCCCCTCTGATTCCCCACCCAGGAACCAGTTTAGAAAAATGTGCCCTCAGGAGAGGATGCACACTGCTGGAGCTCCAACGATAATTCAGGCCAGAAAGCCGGTAACAACTACCCACTACCACCATATCTGGAGGAAGTATGTGGGTTGGTGTGAGGAGAAAAGTTTACCGCCAGCAGAATTTAATCTGAACAGATTTTTGTGTTTCCTGCAAGCGGGATTGGATTTGGGCCTACGCTTAGGATCTCTAAAGGTCCAGATTTCGGCCTTGTCGATATTCTTCCAGAAGAAATTGGCTGTCATCCCGGAAGTACAAACTTTTCTACAGGGAATGCTCCATATTCAGCCTCCCTTTGTCCCACCTACACCACCTTGGAGTTTGGACATGGTCCTAACTTTCCTTCAATCCTCCTAGTTTGAACCTTTGGAGTCGATAGAATTGCGGTACCTCACCTGGAAAGCGGTGGTTCTTTTGGCTCTAGCCTCGGCTAGGAGAGTGTCTGAATTGGGAGCTCTATCCTGTAAGAGCCCCTATTTAATCTTTCACACAGAGCGGAGTTGAGAACTAACCCGCGATTTCTCCCTAAAGTGATTTCTGCCTTTCACCTTAATCAGCCTATTGTAGTCCCGTCTGCGTCTGGTTTACCGGATGTTCCGGTATCCCTGGATGTGGTGCGCGTCTTACGTGTTTATGTCCAGAGGACTTCAAGAATCAGGAAGACAGATTGTCTCTCTGTCCTGTATGACGCACAAAAGAAGGGACATCCTGCATCTAAGCAATCTATTGCTAGATGGATTAGGACTACAATTCAACAAGCCTATGTGACGGCAGGCCTGCCAACACCTTCTGTTTTAAAGGCTCACTCCACCAGATCGGTGGGCGCATCCTGGGCGGCTGCTCTGGGTGTTTCAGCACTGCAACTCTGTAGAGCTGCTATCTGGTCGGGGCAACATACTTTTGTGAAATTTTACAAATTTGACGCCCTGGCCAAAGAGGATACCCAGTTTGGGCAGGCGGTACTGCAGCGGTTTCCACACGTACCCTCCCTTTCTGGAAGCTTTGGGACATCCCCAATGTCTTAAGACCATTCCCAGTATCCCATAGGTCGTTAGTGAAAATAGGAATTTAATACCTACCGGTAATTCCTTTTCACGTAGTCCTTATGGGATACTGGGCGCCCGCCCTGTGCGGGGTCTGGCTGCAGTCTGGTTCTGCTATTCAAGTTCAGAAGCTCATCATTATTGACTTCTGGTTGTAAGGTCTATTTCTCAGTGACCTTGGTTCTAAAATCCACTTAGTGAGTGGTATTATAGTTGTTTGTTATTTTGGTTGAATGCGGGTGTGCTGGCATGAATCTCACCACACAACTCACACTTATGTTTACATAGGTGACATATATATATATCATTCCTCTCATATGTTCATTCTCCTTCGGGCACAGTTTTTCATTAACTGGTTCCTGGGTGGGGAATCAGAGGGGAGGAGCCAGTACACCCAGCTTCAAAGTTATAGATGTGCCTGTCTCCTACGGATACCCTCTAATACCCAATGTCTTAAGACCATTCCCAGTATCCCATAAGGACTACGTGAAAAGGAATTACCGGTAGGTATTAAATTCCTATTATTGTCTCTGTGTGGCTACCGTTATTATCCAATCGGTCTGGATAACATAGACAATCGATCAGATCAGTACTAGTGGTTCTGAACCATTGGTTTTGCTCAGGCTATGGCATTTTTAGTTTAAAACACTACCAATATTACTTGCCTTTTGGTCAATCCAATTATCTGTGCCTTTGTGCCAGATGGACTTCCAGAATTTTCAACTCAGTTGCCAAGTTCTTGCTATTGGTTTCGTCTGATTATCCAGATCATCGGTTCAGTCTGACATTTATTACTTATGATTCTAGTCCTCTCTTTGTATTTCAGTATTTCTTCAAGTATCTCTGTTCTAAAGTTATAGCCCTAGTACCAGTTCTAGTGCTTCTGTTATCTAAATAACTTCTATCTGTGATCTGTTTCCTGGTTCTGTGCGGACTATCTTTTGGACCACATCTGTGTCCTATCAGTGCTGTCACTTGGTAACCCAGTCAGAGGGCCACAACCTGCACATTAGGAGCCATGAAGACCAAACTCCCTTGCGGGAGACACTGGCTAAGACCCGCATTATGTTCTACACTGTGGGGTTTATTTTATAAGATAGGAGTTCTTTTAAAGATGGAATGTTGCCCATAGCAACCAATCAGAATCTACTTATTTTTTAGCACCTGCTAGAAGATAATAGATTGAATCTGATTGATTGCCCATAACAATATCCCAACTTCAATAGAACTCTCATTTTACTAAATAAACCCCTGCACCTCTGATCTGGGTCTACATTAACTACTATGTGTCCATTTTAGTTCAGAAAGGCTATGAACAAAAACTACATCATTCTCAGTGTACCATCTCCAGGGCCTGCACTAAGCACAGCCTCAAGAACAGATTCAAAGGGTATATTTAAATATGTTATACCGATGCAAAACGAGAAACACTCCACAAAGCTATAGATATCAATTTGGATGCACAACTATCTGGGAGAGTTAAAGTACGTATACTCCACCTACAAAGGGTCTCGGTTTAGGCAGAACAGTCCAGATATGAGGGTTCTTTCCTGCTGCTTGGAAATGTGGGAGATCTGGTGCATTTTTGTACATAGCAGAGCAGTGGGGAACAGATGCTACACGCATGCCAGTGAATTGATGTTTGAAGAAATGATTGGCAAGAGACAGCCTAGAGCTTCAAAAACTTTATGCACAACCTTATTGTGACGTGACCATACCACCATCTGCCCCAATTCAGGGACTGCCAAAGATGGGAGATATGCCTAACAGCATAAGTAAATAGGCTTTCTTTGAGACTGTGTTGATTTTAATCTTCCGCTACGTGGCTTTATTTCAAATATATTTAATAAAAGTGTGATATATTTTTCTAAATGTTTCTAGAAGCAACCCTTGTGTGCCGTAAGTGCTTGCTCAATTACATACCACACATCATTGTCACAGAAAGTTCTGGAGCTTTACGGCACCTCCTACCAGTTACTTTTGTCTCCTCATCTCCGTTCCGTTCTCTTTACAATTGTAAGGAAGAAAAATGCTGACATATACACACTGTGCAGGAAGCTAGCGCCACTCAACCTCTGCTGCCAGTAAGCACCCTCTGGCTGTGCCAAGTTATGCGCTTGGTACCAATATGGTAACTTTCACTGTTCTTGTTTCTTTCTGCTGTTTTGTACTAAGTGCATATTTTGTGTGGACTAAAAGAACTGTACATTAACCTTAACACTATAGCGTTTAATATATTCCCCATTTCGTTTTTTTTTTCCTTCTTTTTAAAGATAAATGTTTTCATTTTAAACTTGTCATCCTAGTTTCAAATTTGTGGGCACATATGTGGCCTTTATGTAGTGCCAAGCACATCCTTCTAACAGTCCTCTCTGTCAGCAAGTTCGTTTGCCAAGTGCAGCTCCTGTGCAGACAGAAAGTGAACTACGGCTATGATCACCGCATGTGATCAGACTTTTCAAGTTCTCTGTGCTGTGCCTGGAAGGAGTCTGCATGAAAGCTGCAAGAATAAAGGTGATAGGACCTCATGGCGAGAACACAATAGAGGTGACAAGAGTGTAAAGAAATCGCCAGGTGAAGCTGTATTTCAGAGGCACACACATCCAGGAGACCTTTTTCACTTTTCATAAAGCTCTTTATTTAATTATGAAGGGAGACTAATAGAATCCACAGTCTAGCGTTATTCCAAGATGAGAAGAAAAAAAAAACCGAAGGGAGAGCAGGTGCTTTTTTATAATATATGACCAGACTACTTTCCTGGGCAAGTGCTGGGTTTAAAGACACTGTAATCCTCTGTTTTATGTTCCCTTTGTATTTGTCTGATGTAAATATCAAAGAGAAGGTCGCACACAAAATACAGGCATGCCACATAGAAAACGTAAAGCTGGTATTTGACTCTAATGTATAGCAATGACTTTTTTTAGTGTACTGAATATTATTCAAGAAATAACTATAATACCGATACTGAAATATGCCCACTATGCTTTTTCATTACTGTGCAGCAGGTTATGGCGGGCAGTAGTGTCTCTAATACATACACAAAGGGGCATATTTAAGTAGTCGTCGGCTTGTTGCAGTCCCCCAATGCTATTCAGGCATATACAGCGGTAAGCCCCATTGTGAGGCTTTTACAGCGGATTTTAAACAAATATCCACAGTAAGTAGCTGTACGGTGGCTGCTGCAAGTGTATTTACCATGTGAGGAAATAGGCTTACAATTGAATAGCTCCATGTGTTAAATTTTGAGGCTCTCCTCCTGCGGTATAGATGCACCTATACCGCAGGTGGAGAGCCTCAAAATTAACAATAGTAGTGGAGCTCCCAGGCAAATGATATAGTACATACACACTGAACGATATCATTAACTAACGATATAACTAACTAACTCTAGCATTAGACAAGTTTTTGGAGCAAACGCCAGGCTCCAAAAGCCGCGCACAGCACAACAAGGAAACGAGAGACTGCGAGGCCAAGATGGCTCTGGATGTGGCAGCAGCCTCTTTTATTCCAGCATCGCCAGCCACATCCCTGCACAGCGCTGACAATGTGACCTATTCAGGAGACGAGCATTCCAGTCACTCACCCACCAGAACAGAGTGACACAGCCACTTTAACGACTGACAAAGTACTGCCTGCACTCACAGGACCCAGTTACATATGGGGACATGGTACTAGCCATAAGGGCAGCTGTAGGCCCTTTATTAAAAGAACAAACTGCAGATATTAACTGACAAATAGCCCAACTGCTGCAACAGCTCAATGTCACTGAGCATAGGGTGGGCGAAAATGTTGCGTTACTTGTTTCCTAGCACGGTGCCACCGATTTTAATTGTCTGCAATCGGGTTGCAAAAATCGGGTCAATCGCATCGCATGCAACCATGAGGGGCGGCAGTACGCGTCCTCCGACCTTTTCATACCCCCACTATCCACGTCGGCGTGGAGTTGATTTTATATAGTGTGGCGAGCCACCGAGCCCAAAGCGTGGCGAGCGCACGCGCATTACTTCAGACGTATTACACGTCCCCTCGCAGGGCTCGCTTCGCTCGCCACACTATATAAAATCAACTCCACGCCAACGTGGATAGTGGGGGTATGAAAAGGTCAGAGGACGCGTACCGACGCCGCTCGCCACGCTTCGGGTTGGCGTTCATTGTGGGGTGGCGTTAACAATGGGGGGGGGAGATTTGACATAGAAATAATACACAATACAATCAAAAATTGGGTATGGGGGGGCCATTTAACATTGGTTCCTATGTAAAATTGGGTCCGTCGCATTGTATGCCATTATAATGGCATACAATGGACCCGATTTTACATAGGAATTTAACATTACATACAATGCTTACAATGTAAGATCGGGTCTGTCCGAAAATCGGGTCCGTCGGGTCCCATCGCATATCTTAAGTTAAGGTATCCAATGGTGCCGTGCTAGGAAACAAGTACCAATGTTGCTGCTGTAGCAGAAATCACGCAGCAATCCCAATGCGTCGAAAGAAATTTACCAACTGACTAATAAAATCCAGAATCTTGAAAATTGATCTATAAGAAACAATCTAAGAATCATAGGCTTACCTGAAACACTAAAAGGCGAGGATCTCTATGAGTTGATTAACCTTTCCTGAGCTACTCCAGATTCAGGACCAATGCAATGACCTTGTCATAGAAAGAGCTCACGGATTTGGCCCGATGAGACCTCATGAGGAAGCCAGACCCAGAGCAGTCCTATTTAAAACCTTGAATTTTCTTCATAAGGAGCTGAAATCCTTGACATGGGAGGGACACAAATTCTTACTATTCCAAGATTATTCAGCCGAATTAGAGAAAGCAAGAAAGGATTTCTCTTTTGTCCATCCTGGTGACCCAGCTCAACCTTGGGATGTAGGAGGGTCCGCAGGAGCAAGGCACCTATGCTGACTAATTTGAGAAGCAGGCTCTTCTCTTCTGCATCCCAGCATTCCCCAGTTTGTTTTAGGTGCCCACCAGAGTGGGTGCTGTGCTGACTGACTGCGAACTGCAGCCATTTTGTGTAGAGTAGCTAGGTGTTTTTATTTTATTAATATTCACTAGTTAGTGCAGATGTCCAGTGTGTTACTTTCACAGGAAGTTTATACACACTGAGAGCGCAGCAGAGGCTGACAGAAGCGCGTCCTGTCAGCTCTCTGTGTGCAGAGAGACGCAGCAACATCTTCTGCACAGCGCTTCAACCTCCGTTACAGAGGTTTCCTGGGCCCCGGGGGCGTCCTGAACCGGCTCCCTGCTTAGGGGGGGATCTTGGGGGACGGGCCCCCCGCTATGGCGGACGCCATTTTCGGTTGTATATAGGAGTCCAGCTTAGCTGGACGCTTCCAAGTGGTCCCGGTCTGAGGGGAGACGCTGGAGGTGAGGAGAGACACTTGGTAGGAGCGGCGGATGGGGGGAAAGGGCGCCAACAGGCTTCCCTCCCCGCTGAAGAAGAGTCTGGAGGGTAGATTTATTAAGCTCTGTGAAGTGATAAACTGTCTGGGTTTTTATCACCGGCCAATCAGCTCCTTCCTGTGAAGTTACAGGCTTGGTTTAAAAAATGAGAGGTAGGAGCTGATTGGCCGGTGATAAAAACCAGACCGTTTATCACTTCACCGAGCTTAATAAATCTACCCCATAGTCTCTTCCTACACCCTGTTCTGGCGCCTGTTTCTCCACACTGCAGAGCTGAATATGGATTACAGAAAACTGTGGTAGCACAGAAAGAATTCGTGCTGAAAAAGAGTTACGCTGTAACTCTTTTTCAGCACGAATTCTTTCTGTGCTACCACAGTTTTCTGTATACCTTAAGTTACCCTGAGTGGCACCCCCGCATGTGAATTGTAAATAGCGGGCAACACGGGTCCATAAATAAAAATACAGACGACCCATTAAGAGTGTGCAGACGAACTCCCTACCCGTCCTCTCCCCATCATTTTTCTGAATATGGATTACACTGCAGCGCTTTCCCTGGTGATTGTTGAGGATCCATTGCAGCAGCGCAGAACAGATAAGTACACTGTACATTATTCTGAGCTAATGCCTGACATTGTGCACTGTGTAATCATGCCTGCATGGGCGGCTGCCTTGGAGTGATCTATGATTGCCTTTGCACGGGGCGGAGAGATGACTTAGAAAAATCTCCTAGACCTTTTTCCTCCTCTCAACCTTCTGTGGGCTCTATACCTCCATCACAGGGGGACCCTGCCTGCAGGTTATGCACGACAGAATGTCCATAAAATGAAGCAGGACTCCTGATGTATATTTCCCCTGGCACCCCTTATTTGCACCTCCCATGCTGAAGTTGGATTCTGATGAGGAAGGTGTGTGTGTTGGGGATAACCTGTGGGACCAGAGGGCAGACCATGTGGCTTCTGCCCCTGGCATTGAGGATTTGATGCTAGCAGATTTTGAATCTCAGATGAGAATAAAGTACCAGCGCAAGTAGATGTGCAGGGATACAGTTACTTTCCCCTCGAATGAGGGCATGATAGCTGTTCTTGGGCATGGAAGACATCTGAGAAAAGGCTTCTCAGGCCATAAAGGTTGGAAACATGTATCCCATGCCAGAGGAGCATGTGAAATTATTACAAAAGGTCCTTATGTTGGATGCGCCTGTTGCCAGGTTGTCTATATCCACTGATTTACCTGTACATGGGGGTGCAGCTTTTAAGGAACCCGTAGAGATTGAGGCTGTCTTGAGCCTTATGTAGGGGTAGGTTTTACTTTACGCCGCCTTTATTGCATCTGTTTGGTTATCCTAGGCCATGATGAAGTTGGCCTATTGCTATGTAAAATCTACTTCAGCCTGACGCGGAAGCCTTTACCTTGGCTGAAAAGCAAAAGTGTGCTGCATAGTCATTTGTGAAGCTGGGGAAGAAGCGCCAAGATGGCGTCAAAGGTGTCAGCTACCTCCGTGAAAGCCATAAGATATCTTGGGCTTAAAGCTTAGGAAGCTGAAGTGAATCCAAGAAGTCTCTGGAGACTCTTGGTTTTTTGGGGAGCAATCCTTTTTGGAGCAACCTTTATTTCATTATTATACAGACCACAGGGAAAAAAAATCGCTTTTCTTCCCGCCACGTCTAAGCATCCATTGTCTAGGTTGGAGCTTTTAGGTGGTCCTTTCGCTCCTCCTTTCGAGGGGGTGCGTCCCATAGAGGACAAGCAGAAAAAGGAAAAGTTCCCTCTAGCAAAGGAATACCTCCCAGATCCCATTTTGGGACCTTTGCAAAGAAACACCCTTCCAAATGAGAGGATAAGTCCTCAGCATGACGGGGGGGGGGGGAGAGACTCCCTGTTCTGGAGTCAGAGTGGGGGGTCACTTCATGCAGTTTTGGGATATGTGAAATCAATTCACCCAGGCCCTTGGGTTTGTCAATCATTTTCCAGGATTACGAGATCAATCTCTGGGGTGTTTCCCCAAAGAGATTTCATCCTACACCCCTACCGCAGAAAGACCTCTTACGGGCGGCAACGTCGCTTCTCGAGAAGGATGTGGTGATCCCGGTGTCTCAGGAGGAAAGAAAGAAGGGATTCTATTCTTTTCTTAGTTCCCAAACCAGATGGTTCCTTCAGACCCCTTCTAAATGTGAAGTCTTTAATCCTATATCTGTTGGCTGAACACTTCATCTCTGAGGCCAGTGCTCTTAAACATAGAACCAGGATTAACCAGTGGAGATCCAGGACGCTTGTCTTTATGGGCCTTTAGACAGCGAACATCAAGCTTTACTGCATTCTTCGCAATAGGAGAGGCTCAGCTACAATTTCAGGCTCTACGTGTCTAGCTAGCCACATCTCCGAGAGTTTTCACAAGAGTGATGGCTGTCATGGCAGCAGCTCTCATGCTAAGAGGGATTGTGAATATTCCATACTTGCGCTACCTCTTGTCTAAGGCCGAATCGGCAGGAAAGTTGCGGAAACATCTGACGATGGCAACACAGTCTCTCAGAAATCAAGGGTGGATATGGAATCTTCCGAAATCTCTTCAAACACCCAATCAGAAGCTTCAATTTTTGGGTGTGATTTGGACACACATCTGTATAGTGTTTTCCTTCTAGAGTCCAAGGCAATAGACATTTGCAGGTAGGTACAGTCGAATATCCATTCGGTTAATCCAACAGTTGAGCAGAGTTTAAAATAGTGGGGCAAGATGGTGGCAGCTTTCGAGACTCTCCGGTACGCAAGGTTTTCACTCAATGCCTTTTCAGTGGAACATTCTGGCCTGTTGGTCAGGGAACCCGTAAACCATAATACGGAAAACATTGTTGCTGCCTCAAGAGACAAGGAGCTCATTGATCTGGTGGACGGATCTGAAGTCTCTGCAAGTGAGGCATTTCCTTCGCTCGTGGGATTGGCTGGTCGTCCTGACTGATGCCGGTCTCAGTGGCTGGGGAGGCGGTGGTCCTGCATTTCAGATTTCAAGGTCTGTGGTCCAAAGAGGAATCCAATCTACCGATCAACATTCTGGAGACAACTCCACGGCTGGGCTTACTTAAACCTTCATGGGCGGTACTCGCAGAAGGATGGCTATGCAAAGCGGACTTTCTCAGCAGGACAGATCTGCTGGAAGGAGAGTGGGCGTTTCATCAAGAAGTCTTTCAGGAAATAGTGGCTCTTTGTAGGCTCTCAGAAATTGACTTGATGGTGTCCAGACACAATTGTCAGGTTCCCAGGTTCTGCTCTTGGACCAATGATCCGGCCGCGTGGGCAGTGGATGCCATAACAGTTCAGTGGTGTTTCACCTTCGCCTATGTGTTCCTTCTGTTTCCTATGATTGATCAGGTCCTCAAGAGAGTGAGGACACAAGCAGTGCAAGTCATACTGATTGTTCCGGATGGGCTCAGGAGGTAGTGGTATTCAAACATACTGTGGTTGTCGACGGACGGTCTTCCTCTTCGACCAGACTTTCTCAGACAAGGACCATGTCTACACCTGGACCTAGCTCATCTCAATTTGATGGCCAGGCCTTGAAACCTCTTTATTGAGGAAGAAAGGTTTTTCAGAGGCTGTTATTCAAACCATGCTTAAGGGCTCGCAAGCCCATATAGTCAGAAAATTACCAGCGTGTTTGGAAAATGTATATCAGATGGTGTGAACGTCAGAAGGTACACACCTCTCGGTTCAAGGTCACTGGACTTTTGTAGATCTCCAAGATGAGTTTGCGGCAGGACCAGCGGGCCCTTTAATGCCCCGCATGCTGGGACTTGTGGTTCTCCAAGTCCCAGCATGCGGGGGAGGCTTGCTGGGACTCATAGTTCCACAGGAAAAGACAATAGGTTTTCATCTATTTTTTACACAGTATCAGCTCGATGCCCACCGCCCAGGGGCATCGAGGACAGCACCAGGCTTCAGCCTGGTCAGGAAAGTCCTGGAGGGGGGGACCCCTTTCTTTGGGGGGGTCCCCACTCCCCCAGGACCCCTGGCCAGGCTGACCGGTCAGAGGGCTGAATGCTTTGGCTGCGGGACCTTATATAATAAGTGTCCCCCGGCTGTGGCATTACCCTGCTGGCTGGTTTGGCCTGGGGCTGGTTCTTAAAATACGGGGGACCCCTAGTCATTTTGTCCCCCCGTATTTTGGGAACCAGCCCTGGAGCATGGGGCTGGTTTTAAAAAATCAGCGAAGCCCTATTTGTCGGGTCTCCTGAATTTTTAATACCAGCCCCGGCTCTTTCAGCCTGGTGCTGGTTACGGCTGTGGGGGGGACCCCACGCCGGTTTTTTTTTTAATAGGAGGGTGACTGCTATAATTATGCCATTATGATAATTTTGGTCACATGTGACATGTCACTAGCCCAAATCGAGACAGTGTGTACGGTGGTACAATCTTTTTCTTGCGACTGTTTGGACGGGAGTACATCAGACATCGCAAGTAAAATTGTACAGGTGTGTACGCGCGTGTCGGCTGTTGTTTGTGGACTGTCCGACGGGAGTACGGTCGGCCGAACACTTGCAAGAAATAGGGATTGTATATATGTGTACCCAGCTTTAGTCTGCAGTCCATAAAGGTACAGCTGTCTGCCTTATCCATATTCTTTCAGGAAAGAGTAGCCCTTTTACTAGAGTTATAGGCATTTTTACAGGGAGTTATGAGACTCAATACGCCACATAGGCAGCCGGTGGCGCCTTGGGGCCTGTTTCTGGTATTGTCGGTTCTACAAAAAGCTGCGTTGGAGCTTTTAAGGTCGACTGATCTTAATATTGCTAGTAGGAACCTTCCTTTTTGTTAGCCATAGCTTCGGCTAGGCAAATTTCAGAATTGGGGGCCGTGTCTTGCAAGTCTCCATTTCTGGTTTTTCATGATGACAGAATTGTTCTCAGATCAGGGCAGAGGTCTCTAACTAAGGTAGTATCAAATTTCCATTTAAACCAGGAGATTGTGCTCCCGGTGTTATGTCCTCCGGAGCAGGCGAGAACTAGGGACAAGTGGATGAAATAGGACATGGATCGCGCTGTGCGCATTTATGTGGACAGTGTAAAGGATTTTCGCAAAACTGATTTGCTATTGGTACTATATGACGTATGTAAGAGAAGGTGGCCTGCTTCTAAGCAGACCATTGCTAAGATGGTTACGGTCGGTAATTGCCTTTGCTTACACTAAGGTAGGCAGACCGATTAATGTCATAGCACCGGGTCAGTTGCTTCTTCTTGGGCTGTGCATCAGGGGGTTCAGCGGAGCAGTTATGCAGGGCTGCCACCTGTTCCTATGTTCATTCCTTTTCCAAACTCAACAGATTTCATGAGTTCCTGTCGGCAGACGCTTCGTTAGGGTGAGCAGTGAGAACTGCGGACCTGAGCATACCCTCCCAAAGGACTGGCTCTTGAACGTCCCAAGGTTGATCTGTGTCACCAGGATGGACGAAAGAGAAAAGGGGATTTTTGTAAGAACTTACCGTTCAAATCCCTTTCTCTGAGTCCATCCTGGTGACACAGCGATCCCTCCCTTATGCTCAGTAAGTAATACCGTTTCATCTGTCAACATGTTATTTAGTGTTTATGTGGTTGTGCATATTAATATGTTCAGGTATTGTACTGAGTAATGTATCCTAGTGTGCTTTAGAAGTTGACCTGAGGAATGCTGGGATGCAGAAGGGAGGAGCCTGCCTCTCAAAGAAGTCAGCATAGGTGCCTTGCTCCTGCGGACCCTCCTACATCCTAAGGTTGAGCTGTGTCACCAGGATGGACTCAGAGAAAGGGATTCGAACGACAAGTCCCCGTTTTACCCTGTATGCTCCCGCCTGATCCAGGACAGATAAAAATTTGCCCTCATCTACCCTGACAGGTTAAGAATTTTTTATGGTTCTGCCTTCAAAGACTTTATGACCCCCAAGGATGCAAACTTTTACCTTCGGGAATCTACACCAATTCCCCGATACCACGCATGTATGATTGCAACTAAAGCCTCATTCCCTGCTATACATGCCCAATACAGCTTTGGACAATATATTTCTGCCAGAAATATTTACTTATACATTGTATAAGTAATGTCATGACCTGCTGCCAAGCTTTTCTTTCGATTCACTACAAATGGTTGTTTATTTTTGATTGCATGCTATCTCATATCTAACCCTGTTCACCACCATGCTTTATATTACCTCTTCCTGATTTGCTCCATATATTTTTCTGTCTCCAAACTCCCCCTCCCTCTCCCCTCCACCTCCTTATCTACAGCTTTATACACAATCAGGGTAATCCTCAATTAAGAACAGGTTAATGTAGAGTGCTCTGTGATGCGGTTCTACACTAAAATGCCCACCAGGGTGCAAAGGTTAAGGAGCTTAACTTCATTTGGTGACCTTAAATCACGATGGCTACCTATATGGTGCAATCCTATGTTCCAACGAGGTCTGGACACCCCGCTCTTCAAGCGCCTCCACCAAAAAGGATTAAAATGAATATCACAGGTCTTTGACCCAGGGGGCACACTGTTATCAGCCTCAGACATATAATCCACATATGGTTTATCAAGTAACTGCTTTTGCACAATTATGCAGTTATTACATTACATAGCTTCACTCCTCTTATCTAATCTCCCCTACACCCTTTACAAAAAATTATAAGTGAATTCACTTTGCAAAAATTTTAAACCAAATTAGTCTATAAAATTTCTCTCATCCGCTTAACCCTGAAATTATGGAAGCAGACGACATCAAGATGGAAGGTAGAATTTCCTTTATTAATTAACCCAGACACATTATTTAAATATCAGGATAGGACGCTTTGCATCCTTCGAACATCCTTACTCCAAGAAGCACATATCAAAATGGTATTCAGAGCATATGTCTTCCAAAGGCGACACGTTGCCCAAAATGTGTTATCTCTTCGGACACTCTTCTTCGCAATATGTGGACCTGTGGATATATCAAAAAGTTTTGGTAAGAAAATCATACATTACCTTAACTCCACAAATGGTCTCCCAACTCCATTATTATTTGCCAATTGTGATGCATGGCAACTCTCTCAAGATAAAATTGATCTGATAATATTCCTGATGATATTGGTCACCACGGCCAAAAACTAATCCTGAAATTGTGGATCTCTAAAGGGGTGTACACACAGAGATATTTTGGCTAATGGACAATTTTGTCTAAGCAATTTTGGAAGAGATTTTGACTAAGCGATTTTGTCTAAGCAATGATAGTCTATGATCTAGTCAAAATTGCCTTGCCTGCACAGTCAATCTATGCTAAGCAATCTCTGCGAGACAATTTTGACTAAGCAGGAGAAAAATACGGAGATTTTGGCTAACCTAGGAGATTTTGTCTATCTAGTCAAAATCTACTGTTAAAAGTTCTCCGTGTGTACACCCCTTTAGAAGGCTCTACTTTGATGTCTATGCTATTGAAACATATGCATTCGATTAAATATGAAGCTTTGTCTTTTTATAACAAAAATAGTTTTGAGAGACGGTGGGGCCCTTTCACAGCAACCTATCTCTGAGTAAAGATTGAACTTGTTGATGTCTACTACATACATCTAATGCTTCTAGACTTCTCGATTATTTGTGTTTGTTTGGTTTGTTTGAAACCACTACCAAGGAGATATTCTCTCCCACCTCCCTCCTTTCCCTCCCAACGCCTCCTATTATCCCCCTTCTGGTTTAAATGTTCTAATTTAAATACATGGTCATTGTTTATTGTTCCCAGCTGACTTGATGGCTACTACCTTGTTTACTCATTTTCATATCAGAATACGCTGATTATTGGTTAAGTATACAAGCCATACCCTTTCCCTATGACTTACGAAATTAATACTTGAAAGGGCTTCTCTGTACCCTCTGATTTACATATTGTGCTGACATGTTTGTAATTATTTGAAAAACCCAATAAACATATATTTAGAAAAACAAATTCAATAAATAATTTTAGCTCCTCTTAATGTCGCAGTATATCTCAGTATATCTGCTTGCAGAGCTTACCATCCAGTAGAGATGTCATTGTTTTTTTTATCTTTCTGTTAATCTCTTTATCCTTTCCCAGAGCTCTCCTGTCAGTTTTGTTGAGCTGATTGGTGTATAGCTTAGTGGCAAGCCATATGTGTGACATCCCTGGGGTCAGGTGAAAATTAATTGTGAACATGGCCAAGTCTGGGAAGTACACAAATATATGTGTGATTATTGACTGCACACATAGATAACCTAGAACTATGTATAGCATATACATCCCTGTGCCAAGCGCAATTAAGGGAATTGACACTTTGTTGTTCAATTTTATAATACATCTTTGAAAGCAAATAATTTCCTAAATTTGAATATGATCCATGCGTTCTAACCCTACAATGACTCATGGAGCAGCTTTTGATTTGGTTATGAATATACAGTGAGACCATATTTTGACTACCCACCTCCGGTTTTTGTATCTTTGGTCTGACTTCCTTTCTCAGGTCTTTATATTGTAATTCTCAGTACACACTGGCCGATGTATCGGCTGTTCTATTGAAAGGTCGATATATCACTGGTCCATCTAGGGCCGGTGAGAGGTAAGCCGGGCCCTGGTACAATTTTGAGGTGTGTGGCCTACTCACAGCGGTTCTGGCCACTACCCCTTAGCAGAAACAAGTGGTACCCTCACCCTCTGCTCAGCAGCACACTCTGCAGCATGTGCTGTGCTGACAGGCTCAGCATGAGTGTCTCATACGCTGTAACGCACTGACAGCGTGAGAGATCATGCAGCAGCTATTGCCAGGGAGGCTGGGTCGTACCAGGGTCCGGGTAATTAGTAACCGCTCCCCTCCCCCCCTCTCAGCAGATCTGGGTCCATCAGACAGTTTGTAGCAGTAATATATCTGTAAATAATGACATTCACAGACATCTTGCACCAGCTGTGTAGCACAGCTCATGGTAGATATATCTGCGCATTGTGCCATATGTACAGGCGATCCACTAACTGCAAGTACACCCACAACACAAGCCGGCAGTGATTAACATCCAACAGATATTTCTCCCGATCAGTTGATCTGTGGTTATACCGTATCTATAGGTGTGTACCCAGACTTGGAGGCAATTCAGTTAAGAGCAAATTGCAGCCAATTGGGTCTGTGAATTGAAATCACAAGTAAAAGTTGCATCCCTGATTTAAAAAAAAAAAAAATTTGCAATTCAATTGCAAATCTGCATTTACTTAACATAGTAATCACGTTATTTATAGTGCACCTCCCTGAGTAAGTGCAAAAGTGTGGAAAGCCTTATTTTAAGGCTAATTAAACTAATTTATGTTTGTTCGCATACACAGTAGCAGTTTTTCAGGCTACCCAATTGCTACTCATCGCAAGTGAAGCTGCTACAGAGAAGCGTGCCATAGCTGAGAGTTAGGCCCAGTGCAGTACTTATGGTACACCTCCCTCATGAATAATAATGCAATTGAATGTGTTTAAATAGTAAAATCTAGTGTGTGTGTGTGAAAGGACTTTTTGAACTTACATGTGCTAGTTGCGAGAGTTTCACAGTACTCCAAATTACTGTGAAGACTGCAAGTTGGAAGCACTGATTGGTTATGTTTTTATTATTCAAAAAATGTTTTATTAATGACTTCTATACGGTTTGTTTTGATATGTAATTTGCCACTTATTGCGGCCCTGTGTGACCTCCCCACTTTTTCATGCAATTCACCAAATTCGCATACATAGGAAATGTTGCATGACATTACTGCAGCCAATAGATGGAGCAGGTCTCATGAAAACTTACTGTGATTTACATAATATTTTTTTTAGACATTGATTTCCGTTGCATAGAAGTCCCTCTAAATTGAATCTCCATTTTTCTTAAAGCGGCGATCATTTACACTGCAAAATCAAACTGATTTTGCAGTTTAAATGATTGGCGTTTAAAAAAACTGGAGATATCTTACAAAATCTCTAATTTTCTGATTCTCCCACACTATTAAATTTCCCCCATTGAATAGATGGAATGCAATTTCTATCTATTCTTTGTGAAAAAGTCAGCTGTTTTGCCGTGGATTGGCAACATTGAATACCCCTCTTGTAATGTGACAAAACAGGAGACTACATGTTTGAGATGAGACACCTGAGTGTTTTAGTACAGTATAATGTATATAGCAGCCCTTTGGCATATTTGGTACTTGTGAGTTATCCGGACGCCCGATTTCAAAATCGGGTCGGATCGGGCACATCGCATCGCATCGCATGCGACCATCTGATGCGATGCGATGCGATGCGATGACCCGATTTTTCCATAGGAATCAATGTTAAAATGGACTGAGTCCATTTTAACATGGAATTCAATGGGAAAAAGGGGTCCTTTTCATACCCCTACTATCCAAGTGGGCATGGAGTTGGATATAAACCTGTGGCGAGCGTAGCGAGCCACCGAGCCCGAAGCGTGGCGAGCGTAGCGAGCCCCGCGAGGGGACACGGAATACCGTCCCCTCGCGGGGCTCGCTTCGCTCGCCACGCTTCGGGCTCGGTGGCTCGCTACGCTCGCCACAGGTTTATATCCAACTCCATGCCCACTTGGATAGTAGGGGTATGAAAAGGACCCCTTTTTCCATAGGAATCATTTTAACATTGATTCCTATGGAAAAATCGGGTCATCGCATCCGATGGTCGCATGCGATGCGATGCGATGCGATGCGATATCGCATCGCATCGTATCTGATTGTATGCCTTAACTTAAGGCATACAATCAAAAAATCGGGCGTCCAGATAACTCACAAGTACCGCATATTTTAAGAGCCTCAAATAGTTTTGTGTATGGCCAATCATAAAGGGAATTTATTCTGTGACATTTTTCTAGTGGTCGTAAAATCTGCACCTTTTGGCGATTTTCGGTTGAATTTACATTCTAGCTATTCAAGTGCCGATTTTTCAACTGTCCGAAAAATTGGGACAGATGGAAAACACATGGTTTGTAGAATTACTCTAGCCATGTGATTTAGGGCCTTATTCTAGTTCACTCTTTCTGACAAAATCCTTCTTAGATGGACAAAACCATGTGCACTGCAGGTGGGGCAGGTGTTACTTGTGCAGAGAGAATTAGATTTGGGTGGGGTTTTACTTCAAAGTGAGATCTATATTGCAGTGTACATATAAAGCAGTCAGTATTTACCCTGCACAGAAACAAAATGACTCACCCAAATGTAACTCTCTGCACATTTTACATCTGCCCCCCTGCAGTGCACGTGGTTTTGTCCTTCTAAGAAGGATTTTGTCAGAAAGAGTGAACTAGAATAAGGCCCTTAGTCACAAATACGCCTTGTCACGATTTGCCACCGATGCAGATTCAACTTGTTAAAAAATCATACCTGCATTGGCAAAAAAAAAAGTCTGAAAATGGCCACATTGAATCGCTATATCCGAAAAATACATCATTGTATACCCCCTTAGACTTCTATACTGTTATTTTATAGTCCTTTGTCTTTTATAGGGTACAAGCAGTTTTCCCAGATTCCACTTAATGCCCATACACACTGGGTGACTTTGAGCTGAAAGCCACTCAAAACAGCAACTTTGGCCCGGCGATGAGCGGTGAACGCTGCTGCGCACTCCTGCATCATTGCCAGGAAAGCCATTCATCTGCTGCGCTATGCGAAGCCGTCCTCCCCACTGACGGCTCTGGGCAGTGGGAAAGCCACTCAATGGGGGGGGGGGGGGTATTCAATGCTGCAACGAGCGGCCGGCAAGGGGGTTAAACAGCGAGAATTGCAAAGAACCAGCGATCCTCACTGTTTAACCCCCGCGCCGGCCGCTCGCTCTATTCAACCTTCTGGGGAAATCCTCGTCGTCACAGGACGGCGAGAATTCCCCAAAACAGCGAGACCCGCGGCTACTGCAGAAAACTCGCAGTTTTTAGCCGCGAGTCTCGCTGCTTCTGCCGCATCCGCCAATTCTCCCTCGCTCACAAAACGGAGCGAGGGGGAATTGGCGTATGCGGAGGGTGTGTTGAATGCTGTCAGGGTGAGTGGTGACAGCGAGCAGGAAGCCCTGCTCCCTGTCACCACTCACAAACAGCATTGAATACCAGCCAATGTGTATGCACTGAGTGGCTTTCCCCCCCAACGATGATCGCGATCATCGCTGTACATACATAATTGCCCGGTGTGTATGGACCTTTATACTTATCGCCTATAATGCATACCAGAATTATCACACAAATGCTGATTTCACTGTTTTCTAATTGTATTGTGTAAAAATAGGTGCATTAAGTTAACTCTATATTAAGACAAATCGGTATCCTCCATGAGTCTGTTTACTTAGAACAATTGAACTTAGTGTTGAAAAAAGCCTCAGCCCCTGCATTGTAGCACTTTGTGTACAGATTCAGACTCAGTCACCACATATAAAAATAATCGGCATAGTCTCCTGGTGCATCCTAGTCGCATCACTTTGCTACAGAGACACAATTTTTGTTAAAGAAACTCAAAAGATGGCCATTACAAGCAGAGTCGCCTGGGACTTGGCGCAGCAAGACGGGCTGGTTGGCACGACTGCAGCAGTAATGTAGCAAGTCCCTGTTAGTATTCATGATAAAATAAACTTCAGGAGCCAGTTCCTTTTAGTATTCATGATCAAATAAACTTCAGGAGCCAGTTAGTCAAATTTAGGAGTCAATTTGTGTGTTTTAATGGTCATCCATTGACCTATAAACATAACTCCTACAACATGCTTCCCGAGTTCTAATTTACACGAGACTATCACGCGTCCCACTGTAGCAGCTACTCGCTGCTCTGCTTATCAATACTTATGAATTTCAGTAATAAAGGAAATAAATTGTCAGTGCACAATTTTCTGATGTATCTTCTATATTTGTAAATCCATATACGTTTGTTTCAAAATGCAGCAGAGCCCTCTGGCAGCAGCAGAGTTCATGCATTTAAAGCACAAGTGTTTGTTCTTCCCTGTATGATTGAATTTCAAGGTTTCACTGTGGAATTCCAGATGGGACATTCACACAGGAGAGAGAATGATTTGCTCAAAGCTTTCCCATCTTCTTCCTGATTGGCTTTGACCTACATCAATCTCCTAAACAAACACATGCCCACAAGTATCGTGGCAGAAGTAGGAGACACCACGTGAATAATGGATAGACTACTGAAACACCTGTAATTCTTCTATTACTCGGACAGAAAGCTATAAATTGACATCTGACCAGGAAGACCTTTCCAAATAGATTAGTTTAAATTAAAAACATTTTAAAGGCAGGTGACAAGATACAGTGTTACTCCTGCTTCAGGAAAGGTAAGCTCAAAGCTCTTTGTGTCTAGCTAGGAACTCAAACTGCATTAGTGTTGTCAGGTACTTCCTGGTGTTATTTGCTTTACTTAAACAATTTATTTATACAGTGGAAACAGATCAGTGATCTACGCTGATCATACATACTTATGTCATGTTTTGCTAAAGGATTTATTTTTGTTAATGTTTTTATTTTATTAAAGCAAAATGAGAAAATGGGAGAGAACATAAAAGTACAATAATTTATACTAATACAAAAAAAATGATTTTTAATAAGAAATAGAAACATTGGGGACAGGATGGAGTGCTGCTAGGAACCCCCTAATCCAGGGGTGGGCAGTAGGCGGCCCTCCAGCTGTTGAGGAACTACACATCCCAGCATGCCTTGCCATAGATTTACTATATGGTCATGCTGAAACGGATGCAAGGCATGCTGGGGTGTGTAGTTCATCAACAGCTGGAGGGCTGCTTATTGCCCGCCCCTGCCCTAATTGAACCTATAGAAAAGTTTGTTGGAGCATACATAATTATTGCCTAAATAACTAATGTGTCAACATGATCAGGGGCGTTCCAGCATCACCATTAACTCCATTATCTGTGTATTTACCAGATTTTACTTACTGCTGAAAGTCATAACATGGGTACTTTATATTTACATTTTTGGGTTTTGTGTCATTGCTGATAACATTTTCTGTTTTAATTTTGGCCATAAGTGTATATCAATTGTTAAGTGTCCCTGCCTCTGATGAAAACGACCATAGACAGAGTCAGAGTACCTGGTTTGGAATATGTTCTGTTGTTGGTAACCATTATTGCATTGCCAAAGGAGTACTTATTTGTTTGGTTCATCACCCCGTATACACGCCATACTTGCCTGTTTTTAAAAAAGCATTTCAGGGCGTTTGGGAAAGTAACACCTATCAGCGGGAATGTGTACTGCTACATCGGTAAATGCGTGTCATAGAAATTGCTTGCTTCCATATGTAATGATCCCCAAAGCAGTAAAGGTGCCCATACACGCACCTATTTCCCGGTACTTTTTGTGCTAAATCTCATCGCATTGCATGCGGTGTGCGTGCGATGCGATCAAAAGACAGTACAAAAAGTATGTGCAGCACATACTTTTTGTACTGTACAATGAGATGCCGCGGGAGCGCGCATCTCATCACATAGCATCGCACTCGGGAAATCGGTGCGTGTATAGGCACCTTAAGACCTACTTGTTGATGAAAATACACTGATAAATGTCAGGGCTTTCTTGATGTATTTTGTCTTACCAGTGGTTCTAAATCAGTGGCCAAGTATGTAGCCAAAGGGGTAATTGTGCCTTATTCCTGAAGCAGAGAAATGGCTCTGGTTATCCAGTTTTAATGTATATATCTCTGATTTATTTTTTGTTTTCCTAGTACCTATCACCTAGATAGTGGGTAGTGTTTATTCTAGCACTCGCCATCTTTGAAAACCCATGCACTTCCTCTTCCCTGCCTGGGGTGTCGCTGTCTGCTGTATTGATTCTATCACAGTGTGGTCTGTATGTCAGCACTGATATGCAAACCAGACCTGTGCAAGAAACACCACAGCAGACAGCGACACCCCAGGCAGGGAACAGGAGCTGCATGTGTTTTCAAAGATGGCGGGTCCTAGAATGAACACTAGTGGGGGTTAAGGTGCAATAAGGGAGATTGCTACTTCAGTAATTCATGGAGTATCACTGACAATTGGCAAGAATGACACCTGCTCTGTTTGATTTTATCATGTATGAGAAATGTTCTAGACAATCGTCTCCCAACTGTCATTTTTCCAACACTTTACAGAAGCTTATTAGCTTGGAGCATCATTTATCATTTGCAGGGAGTTTCTTCATTCGATGATAAATGAACCCTTAAAATTGTAGCTGTGCAACTTTTTTTTTTTTTTTTTTACTTTTCGGACCACAGCAGTTTCATTGGAGAGTGTGTTTATCTGATCTTCATAGTATCTGTGATGTGTTTTGTAATGAGTTTATTGTTTTGTAGGTACCAAATATGACACTACTTTTGTTCCAAATTGGAATTCTAATAGCAACTTTTTTATGCAGCCATGTAGAAGGAAAGCGAGATCCAATCACTTACTGTGGAGGTTAGTAAGTCTTGTCTTATAAGATCTATCCTTATCTTATATCTATGTTGAGGCACATAGGGCCTGATTTTGAGTCGGACTCAGCAGCGGCCACGTATGCATCCTCCTTTTTTGCCACAGTCTGAATGCCACTAGTTAGCTCTTCCCTGGGACTCAGCCATGAATTGGAATGTGTAAGAGCTTACACGTCCTCTTTGTGCATCTTGAGATGCGGCCATCATGCTTTATGTATCATTTGGACCAGTGGTTCTCAACTGTGGTCCTTGGGACCCCCACATAGTGCACGTGTCTTCACACAGAATCACAAGTGAAATAATTAACTCCACCTATGGATCTTTTAAATGGTGTCAGTGAGTAATGAGTGCACCTGTGCACATGCTGGGTGACCTAGAAAACTGTGTGTATTGTCTGTATTACCTTCATTTTGTCGCAGCCTGTGACACACCGGTATCATTCCCATACAAGGCTGCAGCTCTGTACGTGTTAATAACCACCTCCCTGTCACCACCCAAGAATTCCCAATACATATCCAATGTAATTCAGTACTGATCCTTTACTGCAAAGTTTTGAGCAAACATCCAGAACACATACGCAGTGTAAAGCTTTTGTCCGCTGTGTCCGACATCGGCAAAGTCTGACGCTCAGAATCCGGCTCAGAACACAAACAATTACTTGAAATTTGTTCAGTAAATGTTATAAATAAAGCTATAGATATTACAACCATTCTGCACCAATTAAGTAATTGTCTTTAGGTCACCTTATTATTCCATAGCCATAATTGGTATGTTTAGCGAACATACCAATTATTGAATTCATCTTTCAGGTTATTTCTTTTCAGAAACCCTATTGCACAAGTCTTTCTTATTGTGTAATACCTACTCGTTTGATTTTCTAATAATTTAAACAAAATAATGTACATACATATAATATTATTATTATTATTATTATTATTATTATTATTATTATCATTTATTTAATTAGTACAAGTTCATGGTAAATAAAGATAGTTGCATCAGGGGACAGGACATCAAGACAGTTTTCAGGGTGGCAGAGATCTATTCTAAAGCTGTGTACACACGGTGGGAAATCGCACCGTGTTTTGCTGCACCCAATTGCAATTCAGAGGTGCTGCTCCGAGGCATCGGAATCGAAAGTAGAAATAGACTGTGCTGCACAGTCTATTTCTATTAGACCAGGGACGCACGTTTTGAAAGCATTCCACTCTAAAATACAGATGCAGGGAAAATGTGTCTTATATAAATGTTAAATTAGACCAAATTCTAACAAAGACTGTGACAGGTTCTCTTTAACAATCAGCTATTTACTATTTCGCTATATTTGTGTGATGTAGGAATGATACCCAAATGTATAGTAATGTATAATATCATTCATGTTGCAGAAACTTCCCTGGCTATTATAAAGGTGATGAGACTGCTTGCAGTGTGTTAGCTTGTTACAAATCTATTCTTTTTGTCTCTGCCACATAACCCCTCCACACAACCCCTTCACTTCCTCCCGGAAACTCAGCTGTCAGTCTTTTTCATGTTTGATAATCTTCCAACAATGCAAACAGCTTGTGAGTGTGGCCCAGTTGAATGGAGTTCCCACAATATAAAAGATAGGGCATGTGTTGCTTAATTTAGGTAGATACACAAGAGTGACGCACATTACAGTAGGATGTGATCAAAATCTACCTTACTAGCCACAATTCAGAGTTTTCCATTTTAGGCTGACAATCTATTTGCAATTTTTTATTATAATATTAAAGTTCTGTTTATACAGCTATGGCCAATACGGATCACACAACAGAGACGTAACACTTTCCAAGACCATGGAAATAAGCTCGTATGGGGGCATATTTTTAATTTTTATTTTAAAATATATAACTGAAAAACAGAAACAAAAAAAAGGTGTGAAAGCAATGTGCTAATAACATTTTTAGGAAGGTAAAACAAAAAAATAAATGATAATCGTAGGTAGTTTAGATAACCCTTTTAAAAATTTAAGATAGTTTTTAGAAAACAAACTATCCATACAATATTATATATATTTTCTTTGGGCATTTTTGTACATTGAGCAACATTTCTGGGGGAGAAAGTCTTCCAATTCTAGCTTTCGTAAAAGAGCCATTAATACATAGTTTATATAGTGAAGACTGCAATTGGGTACTTGTGTATTATAGCGGCGCCCCCGATGTTGGTCGTGCAATGTTTTTATCGCATGCCATACACCCGATGGCATGCGATGCGACACAATTTTTAATCGCATCGCATTGTATGCCATATACAATGTCATACAATTTTAAAATTGTATGACATTGTACAACATCGTGCGATATCGCATACCATCGCATGCCTTTTGGTATGCGATGTGATGGGCGCCGCTATAATACACAAGTACCTGCAATTGGCACTTATTCAACAGTATGGGCTGCACATATGTACCTCATGACTGTAGTTACGCGAGAATAATACCCCTTTCACACAGACGCAAATTACAGGGTTAAACATTTCTACCCAGTCATTTGCCATATCCTAGGTCTCTGACCAAGGAATTTACCAGGGCAGAGGACCTGGGATTTTCGACCCTGGTTGACCCTTTTATACAGAAGAAATACCCGTGTTAGTCAGCAAATTACCGGGTAGAAATTTTTAACCTCATAATTTGTTTTTCTGTGTGAAGGGGGGTCAGGCTGTGACCAGCAAAACGACCCAGCATTCAAATGCCGGGTAAAAGCTCGGCTTTTCAGACATTTCTGTCTGAAATTGGTATAATAGAGATGTCAAATAATGTCAAAAAATCCTAATACATTATTACGTGTCAGAGGCCTTTATATTTAGCAAATGTACCGTGCTGGTCTGAGAAAACCGATCACCAACAAATATTATTGAAAGTGGAACAAATTAGATATTTATCTCATACTTCCAATTCTTTCAGAGTCTGGCATAGTGAAAGCAGAAATTCACACAAGGTGAATTCTCAACAAAACAAATATGAGGGGGGGCGAGACCTTTAAAAACCACATTTTCCAGACTGTGCCCCCAAAATAGGCATGGTTACAGCTGTCACTCTGATGCTAAAGAAATGCAGCGAACAGGGTCATTGCTGTGCCCCGCTAGCAGAGTACACAGCCTAGAATGAAGAGAAGCATGATAAATTGGTGAAACAAAACCGTTCAGAGCCAGAATGAATCTCTGCTGAGCAATCAGCAGAAACTCTGGATAGAGACGAGCAGAAGCATTTGTTCAGCCCTTTTCTTTCTTTTTCTTTTTTTTTTACTACTACTTTTTATTTATTTTCTGTACTTAAAACTGACTTTTATGACATTACTCGGCATAATAGGCAATAAAACATGTAAACATGCAACAACCTCTTATGTATTTATATAAAAATGTTATATACTCACACACGGCGGATCCACAAAAAAAATAACAGAAGGGCATACCACAATAGGGGAAGAGTAGTGCATTTGTACATGCTTCTGGAGAAAAAGTGGCTTCCAGGGGACACAGCCACGCAGGATATGACATCACGGCGAGCCACATACTGTACTACATTCTTGTCAATAACCAAGCACTATGCACATTAAGTCATACCTGCACTTGCTGCTTTGAGAACAGGCTACAGCCTCTAGTTAGAGACCTGTCTGATGGAGAATAAATACCTGCAATTAAAAAAGTGTCATATAATTAAGCACACAGCGATGTGTCAGGGCCAGTGGGTATGGATCATTGGGTAGACAGCAGAATGGCCGACATGGGTTAGGTCGACACAAGCATTAGGTCAAAAGGTCGACATGGGGTTTTTCTAATTTTTTTTTTTTGTCCCGAATTTCTACACAGTCGACATGGACACTAAACCGTAGCACTGCTTCCCCTCGCGCTTGCCATGAGTCGGGCACACTATTATATTTTCCCACCACGCCCCAGTGGATGGTTGGGCATAAATAACCGCCTGTTGGCAAATGTTAGCTAAAAAAAAAATAAACCCCATCGCCCTTTTGACTGTCGACATGTCGACATGTCAACCTAATGCTTGTTGACCATCCTACTGTAGACCTAGTAACTGTATCCCAGGCCAGTGATCTCCGGTGAGAACACTGGCCCTGACCGATTAATATCCAGCTATAGCTATGGCCCCTACGCACGTAGCGATGTAGGGGCATCTAGTGAGATTGCTTAGAAAATGCCCCTAAACCGCTACGTGTGTAGGCCTCATAAATCTGGACAGTGAAGAGATATGTACTGTATATTTAGCATTCTCTGTCACCCTCCCCTGCAGCAGGTCATTAGGAGGGAGGTGTGTTCTAACTATACAAGAAGATAACAAGACAAACCTGCTTGCAGAAATTTAGCACATGCGAAATGTGATCTAGGTGACTTTGACCTCAGGGTAATTTTAGGTGCCAAATTGAGTGTTTTGAGTGTTTCAGAAACTGCTTAGTTTACAGTTGTGTGAGTACATACAACATAAATATGTACTACGACCTTAATATACATTTCACGGAGCATCGGTTCTGTGGTGCAAAAGATCAAGGTCGTTCAGTAAACACTGGCCAGACTGGTTCCAGCTGGCAGGAAGGCAACCATACAGTAAGTGAAATAACAATGCACTACAACAGTGGTATGCAGGAGAGAATCTTGATTTTGAACCATTAGTGGAAGAGCTACAGCAGCAGAGACCACTCTGGTTTCCAGTTCCGTCTGTTAAAAACAGGCAGCTGAGGCTACAGTGGGAAAGGGCTCACTAATACTGAACAGTGAATTTTGGAAAACCATTGCACTGCCTGCTGTGTGATGTAGTTGGTAGAGTCAGAACTGAATTCATGTATCCATACTACCTTGTGTCAACAGTCTGGTTGGTGGGAAATGTGGTGTTAGGAATGTTTTCTTGCACACATTAGGGGCCTAGTTCAGTCCTGGGCCCTTATTCATATCCATTCGGTTCGCCAGTTGCACGCACCCTACAAGGCGAGCAGGGGGGGCGGAGAAGGGCAGGGGTCCCGGGCAGCCCCATTACCATATGGGAACACCCAGCATTTCATGGGCGTCCCCAAGAGAATGCTGGGCGTTCTCGTGATAATGAGGCCGTGACGCGGGTACAGGGGGCGGGTAGCTGACATCACCGGATGTCAGCTGCCCGCCAATATCCATCCCATCGTGCACGCATATGTAAGGAGAATGACCGTCACTTATATGCGTGAACCTTTCACATCTTTTGATGGTCATGCGGATGGATGTTTATGCTAAACATCCATTGGAAGCATGTGCGAGCGAACCCACGCTGCATGGAGGGGCGGCCGGCCGGTCAGGCATTCGCAAGGAGGGGTTTGGTGGACTGGCAAGGCTGCGTATTCACAGCCCTTGCAAATCAATCAGAATAGCCCCCCTGGTCACAGGCCAAATTTGTTCTCAAACTGGGCAAAACCAAATCTCTGCACATGTTACATCTGCCATACCTGCAGTGCAGCATGGTTTTGAGAACATTTTGAGAACAAATGTGTCCTGCGATCAGGTCTAAATTAGGCCTTAGGATCCTTAATATCAGCTTAGCATTGTTCTCTGACCTTCAGTCTATGATCACAGTCTGCCCATTTTGAATGTTTCAGTGCATTGTTGAATCCAAAAACATACTTGAATGTTAATTGGCTGCTAACCGCGTGTTATGGTATTAATTGGGCATAATGTTCTGCCGAACCTCACTGGTTCTCATATTTTGTTTCCAAATGTAACATTGTGGCGATGAATACATGCCCCAATGGGGCAAGAGTCAGTGTCAATTACAAATATTCTCTGGGCAGCACTGTGTAATGAGTGTCACGGTATGAATTAACACTAATAAACCATGCCACAAAGTATTCAGGCTGTTCTAGTTTTTAATCTTTTTCTTTCATTTCTTTGCAAACCAAAATATTCTGCTGAGGCAGTTGAAAGGAGACACCTTTATTAATCAATGGGAATATTTTTGTATCCGAGATTACCATCATTCAGCAATACTCTTATCATTATATCTAGTATGGTAAAACACAAATCTGTTACCTGAGTGCTCAATTTCAGTCCCATACACACTGCCAACTATGCCCAGCATGTATGGACAGCGATGACCGCTGTCATTGCTGGGGGGAAAACCGCTCGGTGCATACACACTGAGCGGCTTTCCGCCTGCCCGGCGTCGTCAGCGGGGGGTGGACGGCTTTGCATAACTCATCGCTATGCAAAGCCGCTCATACCGTCCTACTACCAGCTGATAACGCCCGAATACCAGCAGATGAACGGCTTTCCCGGCAATGATGTGGGAGCGGCTTTGAGCTGAAAGCAGCTCAAACTTGCTGTTTTCAGTGGCTTTCAGCTCAAAATCGCCCAGTGTGTATGAGCCTCTACCTGTTTAGAGCTCACTTAAAGGAAAAAAACAAATCTAAAAGCTACCAAGGTCTGCAAGAGGAAGTCAAAGACTGCATCTTTAAATGTACCAAAGTGATGTATTCATCATGGCTTGCATCTTGCACATAATAATAAGCGAGTCCTGGATGTTAAAAGACCATAGCTTTCCTTTTGGGAAGCAACTTCAGTATTATTCCTTCTGTAGGAGGAGTAGTATTTAGCCTTCCAGAGGATCTCCACTTAACTAGTGTAAATATATTCCTTATTTTTACGGACATGTTTCATAGAGATGTGGAGATAACTGATTATGGGCTGGTATACGGTCAAGCCCATGGCTTTAAGATTAGGTGGAATAAATGCAATAGTTCTATACCTAGCTTTGCTTTCAGGCTAAGTGAATGCAGGTGTTCTCTGGAGACATTTTATCTTATGTATGGTGTTTTCTGTGTGTTGTTTTGTTTTTGTCCACTGTCTTTGGCGATATATTCTGGCCCCAATGCAGAGTATAATGTATGCATATGTTGTGTTATTCTTCTTCCCCTGTGACTGAGGCGTAACTGGACTGTAACGGGTGATTTTCATGCAGACATGGTTTACTGAGGACATGCTAATGCATCTATGAGCGTCGGTGGATGCATATGTTTTTAGGTACATCCTGTGCATCAAATATATGTTGGTGTAAGGGCACCTTGATAACTGTAGGCTTGATTGGAAGATGTATACAAATGCCGTTGCACCTGCGATTTAGAAAGCAGCCACTGTGAGTAAAGATACAAATGTCACATCTTCCAGGATTTGTACCGCAGCGACGTCTGGAAGCACCTGAGATCCGCCACTTGTTTATGAATTGTCTTCAGTGAAGGTGCCCATACACTTATCTGATTTGGTCCAATTTCACCCGATCCCAATGGATCGGGCCAAGAAATCGGCCCAAATTGGATGTGTTTGACATCCCATCCGTCCCGATGAGTGGACCCATGCACATTGGGTCGGACCCTAGAAATTGAACGTCCTGCACATAAAGTCTATTGTATCGGACCCATCAGTGGCACATCGAGGGTGCTTTTTAGCACCTGCGATGTGTTGGGTCCAATTTTATAGGTGCGTGCCAGCGGTGAAGCACCGCTGGCACACACCTATGTGCAGGTATGTCCAGGGTGAGTGGCCAGACAGCAGCGGTGTGTGCCGGGCTGCGCTGAGCGCCCGGAGGTGGGGATGACCATGCAGAGGTGGGTCCTGGGCAGGCAGCTGCGGGGCAAGCAGTGTCTGGGAACTTGCTCTGAGCGGCAGGTGCCGTGCAGCCAGTGGTGGCAGAATTTAACAGATAAATTCCAAAGACTGACCGGCCGTTGATTGGCTGAGAGCTGGCCGCACTGCCCGCCTTACCGCTGCCTGGCACCCGCCACTGCATGTTCACCCCCAGGCGCTTAGTGCAACCCAGCACCCGCTATGCCAATCCACAGGTTTTTTTTCTTTTAAATCTCCTGCCTAGCAGCTCCCCGGAAGTTTACATGGGATAACTAGAAATGCATTTTGTCCCATGTAAAAAATGGCACAGCAAGTACCAAATCGTTAGTGAGCTCTCCCTGGGAGCTTCCTGGGGAACTCAGGGAAAATTGGGTCCGACTTGTCCTCAGGACAAGTTGGACTAGTGTATGGGGGGCCTTGACTCTATGGTCATTCAGCATGTCAGCAGGAAGTGAGAAGCTATTGAAACTGCGTATGAGCTTGCAGTCGCAAGCTGTAACGAGCCCCAGAAACCGACACTAGACATCTGGATTTGAGCTGCCACTCCCCTGATACCTCCACAAATGGTCCCTTACTGACAATCACTGTGCAAATATGAATCATCTCTGCAACATCACAAGACTGTGACAACACATGTGCAATGTGACCTTTACCCCTTCGTAGTGTGAAAAAATGTCTCCACTACATGAAACATCGACATTGCCTCCATCTCAGAATTGAGACCAATGTCCGTTATCATGCTAAACATAGAGTTTTGTTCGATGACAGCAGGTGTACAATTCTGCATGCAAGTTATTATGCAACATTATTTGTTATTTGTACACAAATAGGGAGAGTCTGCGGCCAAGTTGCAGTCACCTCTGCATCAGGCACTTTGTGTCCAACACAAAAAATGTGCAAAATGGCCCTTCTTCAGATCTGATCACAGTACAAATTTGTTCTGAAAATGGGCAAAACCATGTGCACTGCAGGTGGGGCAGAAAGAGTTACATTTGGGTGGGGTGTGTTGAAACTGAAATCTAAATTGTAGTATATAAATAATGCAGCCAGTATTTACCCTGCACAGAAACAAAATAACTCTCTCAAATCTAAAACTCTGCATATGTTACATCAGCTCCACCTGCAGTGCACATGGTTTTGTCCATTTTGAGAACAAATTTGTACTGCGATCAGGTCTGAATAAGGGCCAATGTAAGGAAAGGTGTTTTCAAAATGCAGCCCACCAGCTGCTGTGGAACTACAGATCCTTACACCATTTAAAAATGTTATACTAACAAAATTATATGATAGGGCATGCTGGGATGTGTTGTTCCACAGCAGCTAGTGGGCTGCATGTTGAATACCCTTGGTGTAAAAAGTTGACTGTCTATACTTTTAAAATACCACCCACAAAATCCCAGCCTCAAGATGCTCCAGTGGGAAATTGCAAACATTGTACATGGAGGAACATATGCAATTGCACATGTTGAATTAATTTTTCTCATTTCTTCTCTGCACTGTGCATTTAGGAGGTTACTGTGTCCATAGCGAAATTTTTTCCACTTGAAGATAGAAGTCTAGGAATAGTTTGATTGGTTCAGGAAGAAACACTTCATGTTCGCTACAGTATGACTTGCCTTTCTTTTATACTATAGTAAGTAGCAGAGACTCCTTTTCTCATGCACTGAAGGTGAACTAATGTTAGATGCAGTTCTTGTTCTTCACTTGTCACGATCTAAGTAAACAAAGTCAAATATTTGAATAGATTTTTTTAATACATTCCCCCCAAAAAGTTATGTAGTCTATAAGAGACAGTGTTTTGAAATGTTGTGGCAGTTAGCCTTTAAGGCCAACATTCTTACCTGCCCACCACATTTCTCAGTATATTCATTTAGAAAAAGCATAGCAGCCCTGGCACAGCTGCTGTAACACTGTGGTAATATGCTGTCATCGATAGAAATCTCGATGTTCTAATTTTGATTGGCGTGCGCTTCAAGTGCGAGAATGATGCAAGACAGGTGTGCGAAAGCGAAGGAGCATTTTTCATTTTTATTTACTTTTTTCGTTCCAGAGATACTTCATTTATGCAGAGTGACATGTTCATTTAATGTTCCACCCTCACAAATTCCTGTCAAAAAAAGAGTGTGGAAGTCTTCAATGTTTTTTTTTTTTTCCGTTCCCCCAGTCACTCCATGGCACAGCACCCTCTCTCCTCCTCTCTTTTATTGTCTTGCAAGATCTATCTCTAGAAAAAGCCTTAAAACCAGAGATTGAGGCACCTGCAGGATAAGAAGCCGTGCGCGGCTGATGTGACATGTCAGTTTTTCCAGTGCTTCTCTGCTCAGGAGGAGAAATTTGTCTATTTATACGTGCGTCTCCCAGAAAACCACGCCAGCTTTTCTTCTTAAAGTCATGCATGTAGCAGTTTTCATAATTTAGGTGAGCTTTTTTTATTTTTACTTCAGAGAAATTATATTTTACCTTAAAAAAAAAAAAAAGCAATTCTGTTGTATAGAGGCCTGGAAAATTGGGGTTCTGTAGTTCGTTTTTGTTTAATTAGAACCCATTTGTGTTATGTCATCAAGAAAACATTAAGATAGTAGAAATGGACCCGTTCTGGTGCATTAGTAGCGCATTTCTGCTGTTTCAGGTGGATAAAAAGATTTTTACTCTGTTTGCCTCCCCCTCACCACCTGTCATTTTGGAAGCTTGCCACCCCTCCCTTGTGCCTGGCACAGGAACAGAGAGGGAATGAGCTCTGACTTCACAATCCGCAGCCGGCACAAGGCATTTCAGCTGGCTGGAAAGTGATGTACCTGTGGGGTTGTTTTTTTTTAGGGCCATGAGTTTTTACGAGTTCATGTCAAAGATTATCAAAGTCTCAGATTTGTTTCTTTAATTTGGCCACTTAGTAGTAATAGCAGTAGTAAATAACATTGCTGTGTCAAGGTACAGTAGTTGAATGTATAATTACAGTCGCTATTAGTCATTCTGCTTGTCACTGACAGCTCTGTCTATTCGCCTCCCCCTCCCCCCATACACAAAAAATAGAAAAATCATGAACATGTCACTTTCTTGATTAAATCAATTTCCTTCGGGAAGCCATCATTTTTATTCATACAAGTGCTGTACCACCAGCGTACCTCCCCATTCATCTTGGTATCTCCTCTAAGGAATGACTGTCCTGTCAGTCCATTGCCATAGGCTATTGGACAGGACTTTCATGCCTATTTAAGCAGAGGAGAATTTGATCCTCCTTTGCTCCTGCTCGTCACAAGTTGAATATTGTCCCTACTTTGTTTATTCTAAGTAGAACTATTGGTATTTTCTGCAAAACTTTTCTCTGTTTACTGTAAAACTGTGAAGCATGTGCCTTAGCCAGTGGTTTCCGCACTTTCTGCTGCTATAGAACATCATTGTGTATGGTTCAGTGTTTAGTGACACACCAACAGTAGCTCCAAGAGGAAGAGGGATCTGGGTACCAATTACCCAGGAAGGTCCTTTGCACAGCCCCCTTCTGGAGCGTATGCTGGGCTGCAGTTAGTCCAGTAGGCATGCTTCTGCTCAGTGCAGCAGTCACCTCTACCTGGAAGTGGGGATTAATGATCGTAATAATCGCACGCCCTCCCTGTATTTTATACTGGCTGATCTATTATCCGAATTATTCCAAAAACTGTGTGTTTTTTTTTTTTAATAATTAAAAAAGAAAAATTTTCCCTGACCCTTTTTTTATACTTACCAAGTCCCCCAGCGTCCCAGGAGTGCATTGGGTGAGTAAGTATGTTTAAAAAAAATGTATTCCATGTACTAAGCTTGAAAAGTGACAAAATGGAGAGTGATAAACTACCAGCCAATCAGCTCCTAACTGCCATGTCACAGGCTGGGTTTGAAAAATGACAACTAGGAGCTGATTGGTGGTTTATCCGTCTTCATTTTATCACTTTGCAAGGCTTAGTACATCTCACAGAGTTGTACGCAGACCTCATATTTTTTGTAGACATTTTATTTTTGCAGTTGAGCAATTATCATCTGGCTGCACATGCATTTAATTTTATCTTGACAGCGGTGCCATATAGGATTTATTTGTAAAGTGATTGACAGCCAGGGACCTTTTGGGGATTGGTAACGGGGAGTGGCAGCAAATGATCCAGGATGTTTTTAAGGGTGTGTCTGAGTCTGCAACTGTGATCCTGTGGTATTTAAAATGTCTCCCGCATCTTACTTCCTGTGGCCGTACTGCGTGGCCATCCGGCTTTAAATAAATTTAAAAAATTGTCTGTTAGCAATGCTGTGTCTTTGTACGTAGCTCTTCAGACTCACAAATCGGTTGGTGTCTCAATACGAATCCAGGGGGCAACGACTTTTGAATAATTTTGCACGAACGCAGCCTACACCTCTAAATCATGTTCTAGGGTCCTGATATTCAGGAGTGTTTACTCCACCTCAGACAAAGGACTTCTAGGGGTAAATTTGCTAGCGTTACATTTTATAAGTGAAAGATATTGCCCATATCACCCAATCAGATTAAATTTAGATTATTTATAATTTATTTAGCATTATCTAAAGGATATTAGCTAAAGTCTGCTATGAGCGACATCTCTTCTAAAAACTCACACTTTAGTAAATGTCCCACTAGAATCTTACCATCTACATAGTTCTGCACAGTGTAAGGCGTTAAAAGATGTATTTTCAATTCCCATATACTGTGCCACCAGCATCTTAAAAGTGATAAACGTATACATATCTTATTGTGTCTGTGCGGTTCTAGAATAGCTCCATATTTTGCTACTGAAAATCTTTAATATTCCATCCTTATTTTTTCATAATTGATTTTTCTGATTAAGCCAAACTGACCAGATTAATATGGACATGTTACTAGACTATTTCTCATTTTCCGGAACCCAAAACATTTTAATTTTATGGCCTGAACAATCTACATGGTACAAGTCGACTTTAGAGTAGAGCCTTTTCATTTGAGACTATTCCCAGTAAGGTTACTCTTTTGTGTCACATTTCTTCTCAACATCTCTCAACTAGGGGTAGCTCTACTAAAGCTTCTAAAGAGACAGGTGGTAGCAGTGTTGCCCATAGCAACCAGATTCTGAATATAATTTTCGAAAATGCAATAGAGAAATAATAGAATTTGGTTACTCTGGACAACACCACCACTTATCTGTGGCTAATTGGATATGTCTGTATGCATTAGAGACATTTTTGTGTCCAAATGCCACTCGCATAGTTTATGTCATGTGTTACAATACTTAGTAAGGGTAGTTTTGATATTATGTCTGATTTGAAAATCAAGTTGTAGACCTACTATATTTAAGTTTGATTAATTCTTTAATGAGTTGTATGTAATATAAAGTCCACGTGTCCCAGTTTTCTCTGGACAGTCCTACTTTTGCCTCACTGGCAATCCTTAGCATTTTTATAATTTTTTTTTATGTCTTAGACCTGGCATGTAAAAACGATGGCCCTTCAGCTGTGGTGAAACTACAAGTCCCATCATGCCTTGCTACAGTTTTGCTATTAGGGAATGCTAAAACTATGGCAAGGCATGCTGGGATGTGTGGTTTCAAAACAGCTGGAGGGCCATAGTTTGGACATGCCTGTCTTAATGTGCCCATACACGTGCGGATATGTGTTCTGTGCGTTTTGTACCTCATCTGTGCCGTGCGACTTTGGCACTTGTAGGGGGATGCGATGCGATTTTAGCCTCTTTTTGTTTTTAGTTTATAGTTACCTAATGGACATTGCATCGCATGTACTACAAAACTGATGCGATGCGATGTAGCACAAAAAGTACTGCCTGCAGATACTTTTTGTGCTATACAATATTGTACCTGTGTGGAAGTGCATTGCATTGCACTGTGTTGCATCGCATCCGCGCAGGTACACGATGCAATTTTAACCGATGCGATGCGTTTTGAACTTTAAAAGATCGAAACGCATGTTAAAATTGCAGCGGATATGGGCACCTTTAGACTTACAATGAATCTGGATTATCAAAAAATAGTTTGTTGACCGCTGTTCTGCTGCTTGGGGAGCCCTTGTATACTAAGCAATCTTTGGATTTTAGAGGGGATCCGGTCAATTGTCTGACAGTAATTAGGTTGGCACAAGCAAAAGGTCAACTTCAAAATGGACAACACATGAAAAAAGGTCGACATGAGTTTTTCGTGATTTGTTTTTAAACCCGACTAGTTCTTACTTTAAAATGCAATTGAGAATAGCATTATAAGCATGGCGAGCACATCGAGCCATGCAAGGGGACGCGGTACACTAATACGGTCTCCATGTCGGCAGATTTTCATACCAAAAAAGTTAACAACCCATGTTGACCTTCGCTTGTGTCGAAAGCCTGTCAACCTTTTTTACATGTTGACCTATTGACGGTCAACTTAATAACACCCATCTAAAAATGCTGAAATTAATCAAAATGGTGACATATCCTAGGGCCTCAAACTTATTCAAGTACAATCCAATCTGATTTGACTGCTGTTTCACAATTGAGTTCTTTGAAGATATTTTAGCTGTTCATAGCATAAACAGCTATCGTTTTTGATAAATGAAAAAATGTAATCCAGACGGTGAAGATTAAAACTTTGGGGGGGAATTTTAATAATTATGTTAACAATAATCATGCTGTACTCCAGTCAATCTCACAAAAGTGTTCGCTGATCCATTCAGGTGGCTGGGCAAAGAGTGCGAGATTAGAGTGTCGTTACAAGCATTTAAATGCTGCAGCAATTTGCACCCTTCACCAGGATTTGAATTCCTCCCTTTATTGCAAGCTTTAGAACCGGTATGATAAACAATTTTGTGTTTGTCTACAGATTACCTTACTTTTCTGTTTACCAACTGGTACCCCGGAGTATGGCAACCCTAATGCATTAAACAAATAGAAATAAGAAGTAATTGTACTCATGATTCAGTCAAACTAAATATAATGGCCCAAATGGAAAAGCACAAGTTTGAATGGGTCAAGATGCCGGTGGTTAGAATACAGACGCTGGCATCCTGAAGGAGGGAAACCCAACAGGGGTCAGGTGGGTATACTTATCCTCAACCTTAACCCTACCCCCCCCCTCCCCCAGCCTCACCCACCAGTGGCTAACAATTACCCCCACACCCCGCCGCCCAAACCTAACCCAACCAGCTTAACCCTAGTCCCCACTTCTTAGTGCCTGACCGCCCTCCCAGGAGTTTAACCCTAATTCAACCCGCTATTGCGTCGCATAAGCCCTCCCCACCTCCCCTTCCACGGCCTAAACCGCCCCAGTATACTTATGTTCCGCATCATGGCAGTCAAAATTCCAGCGCCAGTCTCCTGGTGTATTTTTTTTATACATGACTCACATGCTGTAAACCAGTCAGCAAAGGTTTTGTTGATTTGGGGTCATTCAGTGCAATGGGAACAGAAGCCTAAATGTGTCAGTTTTCATTTCAAAAGAAGACAATCAAACTGTTTTCTGTCAACAAATTTGATTGTCTTCAATAAATAATTAACTCTCTGTAGACCACTCCTGTTACAAATACAGGCTCACGGTATTCTGCAGATGAATATTAAATTATAGGGAAAGATTTTTAGAGATACAGTATTATGTTAGATAAATTGTGTATTTTTGGGGGTAACTTTTTATGATAATGGAATATTTGTACTTTAAGATTTAACACCACTGACCACAAACAAGCGGCTGTTGGCAGTTATTGTCAGCATTATCAGGCAGGAGGAAACTTTCCATCTGTGGTCCCGGACCAAAAGACAAGAGGATACATTTCTTAACAGATGGCAGTACACAAAAGCACTAGGATGAGCCTCCGGGGACTTTCAGTCAGTCACTAGATATTTTCAGCAACATCTTGAAATAAATCGTCCCTTATGATTCGAAAGTCTTTAAAAGAATACCCCCAGAAATTACAAATTTCAAAACATCACATGCTTAGACATATTCCATCCTAAATACACCATAAGGCTAGCCTGACAGGAAGAATAAATACATGTACAGACTACAGTGGTGTAGGCGGCATGCCTGGTCATTGTCTGTGAAAGGTATTTTTTGAGCAGTGATGTGACATTGTTCATGGCTTTTTATGTCTATGATAACTCAATTTAGCCAGGGCCGTAGCTGACAAATAGGCAAAATGTCTGTTTGCTCCTACTGTATGTGGGTGGAGTATGCAGATATACATAACCTAACTTGTGTTTTATTTTCAGTGATTTGAATTAATATAGTTATTTTTAAAAAAGTAGTATTTAGAGTAAATAAAAAAGTAATAAAATGAAGAAAATAAATTGTGTATTTATTAATGCACAGGAGGTGCTTAGAGCAGGACAATTGTCTACACATGGAAATAAAATCAAGACACAAAGTATACTATGGACTTATTTCAGACCTGATCGCAGGTCAAAGTTGTTCTCAAAATGCTGCAAAAAATGGGGCTTTAATCGCCTCTGCGTATGCCCCGTTAGACTTGGGTGAGTTATTTTGTTTCTGTGCAGGGTAAATACTGGCTGCATTATTTTTACCCTGCAATTTAGATTTCAGTTTTCAACACACCCAAATCAAACTCTCACTGAACATTTTACATTTGCCCCACCTGCAGTGCTCCTGGTTTTGCCCATTTTGAGAACATATTTGCACTGCAATCAGGTCTGAATTAGGCCCAATGTATGATAGACAATTGGCCCCAAAATCTCCGGGATTTAAATCCCGGGATTGCAGATTCTAATCTGCAATTGCAGATTCTAGTCTAATGCCGGCAGCGTCTGAGCACCTACTTAGACGCGGCCTGGCTTCTCCCGTCACCGGCGTGCGGCTCTGAGCAGCATGACATGATATCAGTAGTCATGCTGCGCAAGCCAAACAGCTGCACCGCCGCTCCCGGACCAATGATTCACGGCCACACCGACCACAGCCCGTCTCGCTCCCACACCCTGCCTGCCTCTGCCGCACAACCCGGCTCCCAGATCCCGGCCGCACCCGCCCAGGTATTTAAATATGTGGGCAGCTGGGGCATTTTTTTTTAATAGGGAAGCATTTTTCAGTATCGGGATTGAAAAAAATGCCCCAGAATTGCATTCCTAGTTGACACCACACATTGTTAAACCGTTGATAAACAACTTGTCATTTTAGAATGTCGTCATTAGAGTTATGCACTAAGGGGTGGGTTAGGGGAGAAATACTCACCAGAACGCTAGAGGATCAAAGCTTTGATCCAAAAAGTTAGTTGTCGGGATTTGGTGTATGGATGTCTCCGGACATGGGACATGGCTGCCTGTGACCGGAGCAGTCTACTCTCTCCTCATATGAAGTATGAGAGGTCTTGGAAACTAGCACCAGAAAGCAAAATAAACCCAGAGCATAGGCAAGTAGTCTAAAGGCACCCATACACTGGGTCCGACTTGTCCTTAGCCTGAAATTCAGCCAATCAACGTCCGGCCAGTGTTTTCAAATTCAGCCGCACTTCCCGCTCCGCCGCCAAGCGAATAGCGTTACTCAGTTCCCATCAGCCTCGCTGACCAGTGCCACAGGGCCCCGGCCCACGCCACTTCCCAGCCGCCGCTGGATCTGGGATGAAGCATTAGTTGAATACCAAGATGAGTGCAGATTAAAGCTCACATAACAAACTGCGGGACTTATGGCACTGGCAACCTAACACATGCTAAGCTGGGAGCTTTGTACCTGTAGGTGACACAGGATTGGCTGGAAGCGTCAGCTGACAATTAAGCTGCATAGAATTAGTTAGAGGCTGGTCAGCTGACAGTAAGCAAGATGGTGATTTCCACGCTACCAAGGAGGCAGGAAAATTATGCACAGAGGCTGCAGACCCGACACTGTTATTCCTACGACCATGTAAACAGATGGAATTTGAGATTATTCTGATTTGAATGTATATTATAATTATTTATATGGGGCTCTAAGGTTTGTGCAGCGTCTAACAAAATGCATAAATAAATAAACTGTGTAGGTCATTGGTACGACCTCATGTAGAGTACTGTGTTCAGTTCTGGAAGCCATATCTCCAGAAGGATATAAATACATTAGAGACTGTACAAAGAAAGGCAACTAAAATGGTGCATGGCCTACATCACAAAACGTACCAGGAAAGACTAAAAGATCTTAATATGTATAATTTAGAGCAGAGAAGGGACATGATAGAAACTTTCAAATATATTAAGTGTTTTAACAAGGTACAGGTGGGAGACATTCTTCACAAGAAGAGGAGCAGCAGAACATGAGGACATGCACTGACACCAGAGGGAGGAAGATTTAGTGGAAATTTGAGGAAGAATTACTGCACAGAAAGAGTAGTAGATAAGTGGAATAGCCTCTCATCAGAGGTGGTAGAATACAATAGAGCAAGTTGAACATGCTTGGGATAGGCATATTGATATCCTTTAAATCAAATATGGCTTGAGGTAACATGTTTAAAAAAGGGGTGCCGGACGTGTTCCCGACAGTCGGGATCCGGACAGTCATTTACCCGAAGTCGGGATCCCGACTGTCAAAACGCCGACAGGCGGGTGCACGACGGCCACCCGCTATTTTCCCTCGTGGGGGTCCACGACCCCCATTGAGGGAGAATAGAATAAGGTGGCTTGCGTAGCGAGCCCGCAAGGGGCTTTTTTGCGCTCGCCATGCTGTCTGAGTACGGGCAGTCGGGCTAATGACTGTCGGGATCCCGACTGTCTGAGCCCCATACCACACCCTAAAAAAGGGGCAGACTAGATGGGCCAAGTGGTTCTTATCTGCCGCCAAATTCTATGTTTCTGAACAAGAAAGGCAGGGACTTATAGTATGAGACAATGTAGGACGAGTGCATGGTACATTGTTGTTTCAGGGGACAGGTCACTGAAATCATTGAATGGAGTAGAATATAGCCTTAGAGAGGAGAGAGGGCCCTGCTGGTCAGAGATCCAGTTGCAATATTAAAGTGAATGTCTGCAGTATTAGATGTGGGTAAGTGTTAATTTTAAATGTTAAATGGGAGTATACTGAGGGATCCATTAGAAGAGCTGGGTACATTAATGCCATAGGCCAGACTTTTAGGGGTAAATTTACTAAAGCTTCTAAAAATTAAAAGAGGTAATGTTGCCCAAATAGAAAATGCCTAGAAAATGATAGCGTCTGATTGGTTGCTATAGGCAACGTTACCTCTTTTCACTTTTAGAAGCTTTAGTAAATGCACCCCTTAGGTTTAAATTGTTCTTCTTGGCTAATGTATAGGGGGGAGGGGGGTGTAATCAATGTTTCCCCTTATTTACAACTCAATCATTCGCGCCAGGAAAACGCCTGGGATTTGTGTTTGCAGATCTGGCTCTTTGAAAAGCCAAAGCTGCATTCATGGAAACAGGCGCAAAATTTTTGAATTATTGTCCATTTCCGTGGAAAAAGACATGGATTTGCGGATTGTTTCCAAATGTTGGAAAAACATTGAATAGATGCAATACTAATTCCATCTGTTCTTAGTGGAAACAGACGCTTTTTCAGTTTTTCCGCAGAATCTGAACATTTAATACTGAATGCATGGATAGAAATCTATATTGTCTTTATATTATTTATTTGCAATCTAAATACTTTATACTTTCATTTATTTTGATATTTTTGTTTGTTCATATTTCCCTTATACAATCTGAGGCTGTGATGGAAGTGTTCTGAGGAATGTGCCACACATGAACATGTACTTGTCGGCATCCTGATCCTTTTTAAGGTTCCGGCACTGGTCTGATGGTGGTCAGGTACCGGCATCAGTATATTGAACGCCGGCATCCTGACCACATCACTTGTTACCTACTTAGTAGTCTCTGTGGGTACTATAACCATGGCTATTTTTGGCAAACTAATACACCACAATGACAGTCATATAAATGCCAATTTAAGCCTTCTGAGGTACTGTACTATTGGCTTACATACCCAATTGCATCAACATACTCACAAACAAACACATCTTTTTAGGTAATTTTTAAGCAAATTTATTCCCTAAATGTATTTGTTTGATGTTTTATGCCAGCAATGTTACTTTGCATAGTAGAATTGTATATGCTTCAAAATAAAATACTTATTTTTGATAATCAAGTTTTTTCCACTTAGCCTTCTGAGGCAAAAGTATGACTTCAGTTGTATATTAATTGCTCATGACCTTTAAACTCACCATATTTCAATGTAACTATATATGGTAGTTACATTTTATCAGTCTTCTCTCTATAAGCCACAAAAAAGAGGATTGGCAACAACCTGCGCTCACACGGAATGGCTGCTAGCGAATCACACAAATGAGGGCTACCAAACCCAAAGATACATGCAATACAAAACGAGGAGTGGATCCCCAACGCGTTTCGAACTTCAGCAGTCCTTCCTCGTACCACACCCTGAGGAAGGACTGCTGAAGTTCGAAACGCGTTGGTGTTTTAAAAGACTTTTATTCAGGACTCTGATCACCCCTCCTTGGTAACATTCTTTGGACCTGCTGCCCCTGATCTTCCCTCATTCCGGGTGAGGGAACTAGGACGTGGCTATAGTGGTTTGTTGGAGTTTCCTGTTTTATCAATAAATTGTGACGTTTTTATCTTGGATGACATACAAGTGTCCCGGTGTATACTTCAATAAAAGAAACCTTTGGATGTACAAAGGGTGCATGCCCTAGGTGAGTAGATTTTCATATGAGTGCCTAAACTGATGCCTTATAAAAGAAACCTTGATGTGTACTTCTCCTAGCCAGTCTAGGTGAGTTGCAGTGGTGGTTGACCATTTAAGAATACATCTATTTTATGTTGATGATAACCAAGAGACTCTCTCTTCTTTTTCCTGTGGCCTGGATATTAAGGGTCGAATAATAAAGACCATAAGAAAAATCCTGTGAATAGCGCTGTGGGGATCCACTCCTCGTTTTGTATTGCATTCTCTCTATAAGCCAATATTCAGTTTGCCACGAAGAAATATTGTGTGCAAAAAAGGGCTGTTTTTGCCAATGTTTTCCTGGGGGTTTTTTTTTTTTTTTTTTTACTGGCTATACACAAATACATTTTTGCCCGAAAACACAGGTTCAGTGAAACCTGTGGGTTTCTGCTAGAAACATGCCCATTTCATCTGAAAACTGGGCTGTTTCGAGCAAAGAGCCACAGTAGCTGTCACGGTCCGGGTTACCAAAGGCTCATACTTTCCACTAACCGGTACAGGATATGTCAAAGCTAGCGCTGCATTCTGGCTTCAGAGGTCATCCACATTGTTCACATGGTGTGCGCAGTGAGGCACTCTCTCAGCCTTCCCAGCGGTCACCCGGTGCCATCTCAGCTCTCCACAGCATTACTGATTTCAAACCTTTAAGCTTAATGCTTTATATATAAATGTATTTTAAGATAATGAAACACATACAATCAGTCTCGTTTGTGCAAAGCTTTGAGTGGTACTGTACATATGTAAATAGTCCACATGATTATCATACCAGCCATCAGTACCTTGGTAATGCAAAGTTACACCTCTGTTATATTCTAATTGGCTGGTCTTTCTTTTTCTGAAAGCTGATTGGCCCAAGCGATCTGCTTGACTTGTCTGACTGAGGCCACTCCCTGCACTCTGTCTTGAATCTACCCACTCTTTCTGGTGTCTCCTGCATATTCTCCCAGCATATTGTATAGTATCACCACTAATGTTTTTTTTTAAGCAGCATGTCACAGACATTGTCCCAAATAAGTTTGGCACAATAATATATGGAGGGTTATGAAGCTGTAAAATAACCAACTTCTGTTCTTCACTATGAGAAAAGCCAATGATTTTATAATTCCCATTTGTATCCACCAGCTACCTAGAAAGAGAACTCACTGTGTATTCTAAAGTTTTTTTTTTTTTTATATATTCTTTATTTTGGATTTTTCAAATGAATAACAATACATACAATTGTGATATTATTACAAAGATAGCATAATTGTAGCAGCGTTGAAGCAAAAGTCATTACAATACTGTGTGTGTCTATAATATGCAATTTACTCAGGAGGACAATTTGTGCAATAAACAGTTCCATTGTTGACATTCAGACTTTTTCTCTTTTTTTTTTTTTTTTTTTTTCCTATACCTTCTGCTATCTTATTTTAAACTCAGTGCATGTTTGGGAGGGGGGGGGGGGGGCGTTAGGGGGGAGTAGACAAAACAAGGGGAGGCGTGGGGGAGGAAAGTAGTGGGGAAGGGGGGGGTAGGAGTATGTGTCCGTCATCAATTTGGTCAGTGGAAACAATGCTAGTTGGTCCATTTGTCCAAACCGTGTTGGTCGCGCTAACTGTTTACTTCTAGGGCTGTAGCAGTATTCTAAAGTTTTAACACATTAACACCATGGTTGCCTACCTGACCCTCTCCTTCAGAGAGAAAATGCTCTGTTCCTGGACTTCCCTGGTAATGTATGATTGCCGTCACCTATGGGGAGCTAGGTAATTGCTAAGAAAGGTTTTTCCCCACAGGTGGTGCAATCATACATTACCAGGGAAGTCCAGGAACAGAGCATTTTCTCCCTGAAGGAGAGGGTCAGGTAGGCAACCATGATTAACACACAAGCCACAGTTACCAGTAGTCATGGAGCAAATATATATTGCTGCCGATTTTGGAGAGCAGCCTCAAGTAGACATTGGTCACATATCGTTTAGACAATGGAAGATTTTGTTTGTGAGTATTTTTGTGGCTGGTTCCAGTAGAACTAGCGCAGTCAAAATGAAGCAACCTAAACAGGTTGAATGTGTATATACAGTATACTTTGTCAATCGCTGCAGGATTCAAGACTCACAAAGTACATTATATTTTCTGTGGCCACTATAGATCATTGTTGGGTTTCAAAGCCGGACAGCCATACCGCTGTTGATAAGAAAGCTTTATTTGTATTGCCAGACCTTGATCTATGAAAGGCTTAGCAGCTGTGCATTAACACTGTACGGTCTTATCCTGCTGTACATTGCACGCAGCTGTACTCTTTACCATGAAGCCCTCTAATCACTGTGACTGTATAACTGAGATCCGCCTGCATCATTTATGCTGTTCCGTGGCAGACTTTGCTGGAGGCTCTGCCCTGAGGCAAATAAAAGATTATCTTATTTGCAATACATTCTGGTATCTTAAGGTACTTTGCTGGGAAGTTGCTTTCTTCCTTAATACAGTGTAGATTGAGATTTGCAATTGATTTAGTATGCCTTCAAACGAGAATAATATGTGGTACATAACATCCTACATGTTATGTAAAACTGCTTTCACTTATAACCAAGTGTTAAACATATGCAGTTTATATAGTCAATGGCCATCCATCATTGCAGTCAAATGCTCTTATGGATTCATTACTCCCCTTTTACTTGGAACCCTATTCCCATTGCCTGTTTTTTTTCCCTCCTTTTTGATTGTTTTTTCTTTTACCAGACAGCTGGATTGTACACCAGTTGCTTCTGCTTTATGCGATAAGTGTTGGATTAACATGTTTGCAGTTGATTTAATGTAAACTCTCTCGTATGCATAAATAAATATGGAGCGGGAGCAGTCCCGACCCTAGGCTGTGGCTCCACCCTTTGTTTTACCGGGATACGGTCATTGGGTCACCAGCATGTTGGTCAACACCATTAGGTTGACATGCATTAAGGTCGACATGCAGGCAGGTCGTCATGAGTCTAGGTCGACATGGGTTAGGTTGACAGGGTCATTAGGTCGACATGGGTTAGGTCGACAGTCAAAAGGTCCACTTGGAGGTATTCACTTTTTTTTTTTTTTTTTTGAGCAGACATGTGCCGACATGCAGTATTTCATGCCCTACCATCCACTACGGCATGGTCGGAGAATAAAATAGTGTGTCGAGCATAGCGAGGCACCGTGCCCAAAGCAGGGTGAGTGCAGCGGTGCTACATTACAGTGTCCATGTCGACATTCGGGACAAAAAAATTGAAAAACCCCATGTTGACCTTTTGACTGTCAACTTACAACCATGTCAACCTAATGACCCTGTCGACCTAGACTCATGTCGACCAACATGCTGGTGATCTAATGATCCATATGGGCCCTACACACATAGCGATGTGTGCAGGGCTACCTAGCTATGCTAGGTCGGGCTGTGCTGCGCCGCTATCGCATAGCACACAGAGCTGACAGCCCACACACAGAGCGAGCTGTCAGCTCTGTGTGCTAAGCGAGCAGACAGTGCCAGTGTTCTCCGGTGGGAGAACCCTGCCGATGCCGAGATTGATGGACACTGTCCTTCAATCTCGGCCAGCGTTAAAGACGCACGGGGACGCGCACTGCTGCCGATATAGCCCCCACACATACACCGATGTGAGGGCATTTGCTAAGCGACTTTGCCAAACTAAGCAAAATCGCTTAGAAATGCCTTAATATCGGCATGTGTGTAGGCCGTAATAGCCATTTTACATGGCTCTGAGTTAAGACTGGAGTTGACCTGGGATGTTGTTTAACTGTTAGTACTAAAAATCACTATACACAATGGAAAATATTACAGTTAATGGCTGATTAGAGCAGGTAATAATTATGCAAGTGAACCGCAGCATATGCTAATTACTTTTGCTTTTAGTTAAAATACTTAAATATGTGCAGATTTTCTGCTCTCTAATTGAGTATGAAGTCTTTATCAGTGGGAGAAATAAATATTACTTTCTAAACAGTGCTGCAGTAGTTTTAGGGGTTTTGCATAAATGGCTCTTTTTTTCACCCTTTGCGACCAATCACTTACAGTCATCATCATCATCAATATGCCAGGTTCAGATCAAATTGAAACTCAGAACCCCTTGAGTATGCTGCATTTTGAATTTTTTGGCATCCATGTTAGTCTCAGTATACAACTATGCGCCAACACCACCCTCTGGCTTTGGCTGTGATGGCACGCCCACTGCGGTTCAACCTAAGGCCGCTTGCCATGACCACATGAACATTCTAGCCCCAGTCTCAGCCTTATACAGGCTGAAAAAAAGATATGGACAGTGAACAGTCGATCATTTCCGATGTAGAAATCCAACGTGTGTATTTGTTGAACTAGACATAAATGCCCGGGGTATTTTTTGCTGTTTTTTTATAGAACCTATGACAAGTCTTATGTAAACTGTTTAATATCCATTACTAATAACTTTAGAATGATACATGTTCGTGCAGTGTAAATACTAAGTTTGACTTGTGAATCACTTAAAATTAGTTACAGGGAAGTTGGCTTTGTAGGTTGGTATTTGCTGTAGATCACTGTAGTCTTCCCCTTACCAACCATCTCTATTTTGCATATTCGTGACCTGCCCCACTTCCTTACTTAAGTCTTTTTTGTTTGATTTTGATAAATATTTTTTGTTTTTTGATTTGCCCGGTAGAAGTATGTCTCAACCCTTGGAGGAACCATTAACCATTTATGTTTTCCCGATATCCTAATTGCACCACCGGTGAAATATTAGTAATCCATATGGATCTTCTTTTAGACTGAAGTAGTTGCTATTTAATTCACCTTTCAGACAGAAGCCGTAGAAAACCGGCACCGTTAGAGGGCTCTAAGAACCAGGCTTGGGAAGCATTTCCCTAGTGCAACAGCAGAGGTAATTGAGCAGAGGTTGAACTTTGCAGTTTCTTGTTGCTTTTTAACCTTAATAACTATGTAACAATTTGTCAGTTATTTTATTGATGCTTCAATTCACAAATGTAGCACTGTGGATATCAGATATTTGATTCAGTCATAGATACTGTATCTACGTTTGCTAACAAACCCTTTAGTACTCATCTACAAATGTAACTTGAATATCAAAGCCATTGGTGGTGTGTTGTGTTTTTTTTTTTTTAGTATCTAGTAACAAGAACATGCACATTACATAAAGGTGTCGCCACATGACAGTTATTATATAGAGATTACTGGAGCAGAACTGGAAAATAGTATAGTGTGAGATGGCCTTTCTCATAGACAGTCAGAAAGGTCAGCACAAATCTCCAGGGACTTCTCAGTGGTCTCTGTTCTCTCCCCCGGCCTCAATCACAAGTATCAATGGGAAGTAATGCTACAGAGCTGTATTTCCCCTTGTATGCCCAATATAGTGGACATTTTCTTATTTTCCTCTTTCCGTGTTACGAATAGTTCTCTTTTACATGTCTTTATATCACTTTACATTAATGATCATTTGTATCTTAATTGTTCCTATATACATATCCATCTATAGAAATTGCTCTAATACTGTATATACAATGCTTTAATTTTACCTGTGAGGATAGATGCCCACATCACTTTGCTACTTTACTAACGTTAAGTAAGTAAAAGTCATGGAGCAGTGTCTGTTGGTAGCTCAGGTGACATCACTTAATGTTTTAAAATCAGAAGTATTACCAGTAGAGGGCGTGACCACGGCGTACGTGAGGGAGTGAGCGTGTCCCTGCTTTCCCTGTGCCGTTGGCTGCCTGAAAATTATCCCCCTCCGCCTCGTGGAACGCCAAGCTAGCCCGGACGCCAGTGAGAGAGGCTACCCGGGCATAAGCTAGGGATCGTACCTGCAAGCCGACCCTTGGTTGCGGAGGTCCTCGGCGGGCGCTGTCGGTGAGCGGTGGAAGGACTGGTGCCCCGACGCGGCTGGTGAGAGCAGCTGACGTCATCAGACGGGGACACTACCGGCTGGATAGCGGTACGCTGTGTGTAGCGGCGGCCAGTCAGCAGAGGAGACCGCAGTGACCCCGCACAGTGTACCCACATAGTGATCCCCCACAGTGTAACAGTGCGCCCGTGGCTTTCGGTGGCAGCTTGAGCCCGTGCAGACAAGAGGAGGGGAGTCGCGGCGGGGAGGAAGCTGCTGCTTGGTGACCTGGGTGAGAGACAGGCACTAAGTATTGGTCTGGCTCCAACAACAGCGACTGAGCAACCCGGTGGCCCTGGTGATTTGAGGGCAAATAAAGTGCCTGTGTGGATTGGTGGAGGTGCTCTGGTCCCAGGGTGAGAGCTTGGGCCAGGAGCTGGAGGTGAGCACAGGTGGCAATACCGGGTCTGAGAACAAGTCAAAAGACTCTGGTGGACTGAAAGTTGCATCTGCCTGGAAGGAGATTTGCTGAGTACAAGCTGCAGGAGACTGAGACCTATTACTGGTGCAGCCGTGAGTACTTCCATTTTTAAACATTGACTGTATTATAAAGCAGGGTGCCATAAAACAAATAGCATGGGGAAAACTGGTCAAACAGCTGCAGCAGCGAGACTGGAGAAATACGCCCGGGCACAGTCCCAGGTAGGAACTAGTTCTCAACCTAACACCCCCATGACAACCCCGGTAAAAAGTAGCAGCACGCCGCAACTCCCTGAAGTCACATTACAACAAGTGCTAGATGCTGTTAATAATTGTGAGATTCGTCTTAGGGATCAATTGTATCAAGTCCAATCCGACATGACATTATTGAGAAATGATGTGCAAAAAACGTGCAAAAGAGTGACTGAAGTGGAGAACCGTGTGTCGACATTGGAGGACACAGTCACACCTCTACATTCTCAGGTTAAAATTATGTCGGGTCAAATCACGGATATTCGCCAGAAATTATCTGACATGGAGGGCAGACTTCGACGGAACAATGTGCGATTTATTGGTTTCGAGGAGAGGGCGGAGGGAAATGAACCAGAAAAATTTCTGGAAGGCTGGTTAACCCAAATGTTTGGGAAAAATGCATTCTCTGCCCAGTTCGCGGTGGAACGAGCCCATAGAATTCCGGGCCGCCCCCCGGTTCCAGGGGGTCCACCCCGTACCCTGATTGCTAAAATTCTCCATTTTAAGGATCGGGATAATATTCTGCGGATGGCCAGGGAAAAAACCGATTGCATGTATAATGGGAAAAAAATCGCCACATTCCCGGACTTTCCCATTGATGTCCAGAAAGAACGGGCGAAATATAAGGACATAAAAACAAGACTGAGAGAGTTGGGATTGAGTTATTCAATGTTTTACCCATCTAAATTGCGAGTTGTGGTGGATGGTAGCACCAAATTCTTTGCATCCCCAGGTGAAGCGGCCAGTTGGCTGGATGAGCATCACCCAGGGAGAAAACAAGTGCTGGCCAAATAAATAGTGGAACGTGACACTGTTGTACGATGCCGAAAATAACATAGTATTAAGGTCGGTTGGGCGTCCTTCAGGGAGGGGGGGGGAGAGTTATTTCATTGTGAGTAATGTGATAGGTATTAAGAAATAAAAATAAATGGATAAATAAATAAAAAGGCAGCGATGGCACGGGGAAGGGGACGAGGCTCACTCTAATGGTCATTAGTTAATTGCCCCCTGGGAGCAAACTATTAGGGGGAATAACATATAGTGGGATTTATTTTGGGTAATAGGTATGCCTAATGGGGTAGGTCATACAGGGAGGGGGAGGGGGGTGGGGTGTGTTGAGTGTTTAAGTTATCTATGTGGGGGGAAGGATACAGATATGCCTAGGGGTGGGTGGCATATAGGGAGGGGGGTAAATGTTGTAATGTGCATGTAGAAATATTGAAGAGGACAATGGGGTATCGTGATGTGATGGATGGAGTATTGATCCCTGTGGGGTATGATGGGGGAGCATGGTATGCATTAGAAATCACTTAAGTATTAAATGGTTCGTATATTAACTTGGAATACGCGAGGTATGAATGACAAAATAAAGCGCTCTTTGGTCATGCGTCAGGTTAGACAAAGTAAAGCAGACATTGTATGTCTGACAGAAACCCACTTGACAGGAGTAAAACTGCTTACATTAAAAAGAGCCTGGGTGAGTCAGGCATACCATGCTCCTTTTACATCCTCTGCACGAGGTATATCCGTCCTAATTTAAAAAATCTGTAACATTTGTTTGTAATAGAGTTAAGGTTGACCCAGGTGGTCGATATATTTTTTTGGACTGTGTGGTTAACACTAAGCATATGCAACTACTTGCGGTCTACATACCACCTCCTTTTAACTTTGACGTACTGATAAGAGCTGCTGATTTTGTGGCTAATGCACCTGAGGCCCCAATAATATGCTTAGGGGATTTTAATAATGTGCTTGACCCTAAACTCGATAGATGGAAGAAATCCCAGATAGGAAACAACATCAATAGCAGTTCTAGAAATTTTTCATCTGATCAACGATTTAGGATGGGTGGATCCATGGAGAGCTAAAAATCCAGATGCAATCCAATATTCGTGCTTCTCTGCTTCCTATTTGGCCTTCTCTAGAATAGATTTGGTCTTGATATCCAGAGAATTATTACCACTTGTGGCAGAAGTGGGATATAAAACTAGAGGCATTTCAGACCACTCTCCCCTGGAAATAGAAATAGAGGAGCATAATGATAGAGGATGTGTTTTTTGGAGATTTAGCGCTACATGGCTAACTAATACTGAAGTAATGGGTGGTCTAACCGCACAATGGGGGGATTTTTGGGATATCAATAGGGGTTCAGCGCCTGAGATGATAACTTGGGATGCTTTTAAAGCATATGTAAGAGGCACCCTGAAAAAAAAAAAACAGCGAAATCAAAAGAATGAGTAGACAAAAGGTTATGGATCTTGAAAATAATTGTAATGAATGTGAAGCGAGATACCTAGCTATGGATACCCTTGAAACAAAAACAGAGTGGGATTGTGCGCGAGATAAATGGTTAGACTACATAAAAACTGACAACATAAAATATATGAAATTTAGTTCGCAGAGATGCTACGCCAACACTGATAAAGCGGGTAGCTATTTGGCGTATCTGGCCCATGTTGACAATCCTTCAAACTCTATCCACAAGGTCCGTGACAAAAATGGGGTAATGCAGTACAAAACTGGAGATATAGGAGTAGTGTTTAGGGATTTTTTCGAAACACTCTACCTATCAAATTCGGTGTCTGATAAGGCACAAATACAGAATCTATTAAGTAAAATTAGTTTGCCAACCTTACAGGAGGAGGATAGGGACGATCTTGAAGCCCCCCTAAAGATAGAAGAAGTAATAGAGGCCATCTCGGCACTACCAGGGGGCAAGGCCCCGGGCCTAGATGGCATACCCATCGATGTTTATAAAAAACATACTGCATTCTTTGCGCCCCTGCTGATGGAGCTTTTCTCTTCCTGTTTTGAGAAAGAGCAATGCCCTCAGACCATGATGGGAGGCCAGAATTATACTCTTGCTTAAGCAAGGGAAAGATCCTACAGACCCTGAGGCATATAGGCCCATTTCTTTGCTTCCGTCAGAGGCAAAAATACTGGCAAAGATACTGGTGACAAGACTTAACAGATACATGGAGAAAATCATCCACCCTAACCAAACAGGGTTTCTACCGGGTAAATCAACATCCATAAACATAAGGAAGGTATTTAGACACCTCCAGATTCCACAAAATGTTATAAATAGCGCAGCAATAATGTCCTTAGATGCCATCAAGGCATTTGATGCAGTCGAATGGCTGTATCTATGGGAAGTCATGAAGGCATTTGGGTTTGGGTCAAATTTTATTAGGTGGACACAAATATTATACAGCAGTCCAACAGCTAGAGTGTCAGTTAACGGTTGGACCTCCACTGCCTTCTCCCTGCACAGAGGGACAAGGCAGGGATGTTCCCTTTCCCCAAGTTTGTTTTCTTTGGCGATTGAGCCTTTGGCCTGCGCCATAAGATCCTGCCCTGAAATTATAGGTTTTGATGCCGGATTATGTACTGATAAAATAGCATTATATGCCGATGACCTATTGATATTCTTATTAGATTATGCAAATTCAGCACCAATGTTGCTGCGCTTAATCGAAACTCACGGCAAGATCTCTGGGTTTGGAATCAATATAAATAAATCTAGTATACTTGCTTTGAAGCAATTACCAATGAATGAGCTTCGTGAGATATTGCCGATTGGCTGGACTGAGTCCTTTAAGTATCTCGGGATTCGTATATCAAGGGATCCTTATGAATTCAGTCGGCTAAATGTGCAACCACTACTGGACTATATGGCAGTGAAATTTAAATCCTGGAAGAAACTAATGATTACGGTTACGGGTCGGATCAACCTGATAAAAATGATTATTTTGCCTAAGCTGTTATATGTTACACAGCAGTCGCCAGTATATTTGCCAGTCTCATTATTTAAAAGGATAAATAGCTTAGTATCGTCATTTATTTGGAATAACAAAAGGGTTAAAATACAGCTGAATACATTAATGCGGAAAAAGGAGCAAGGTGGGCTCGCCCTCCCTAATTTTAGAGTGTATTATCTAGCAGGGCAGTTAGTGCATATAAAAGAGTGGGTAATAGAACGGAACGATAATAGCCTTATTAAAATCATGTTAGCCCAGGGTGGTACAAAATGTACACCTCTACAATATCTACTGAAGGGTGGGGTCACCAATAAAGATCCGCCGCTTGTGGTACAAGCGGTAAAAATTTGGCGTGAGGCCAATAACCTGGTAAAATTCTCTGGCATTGAGATAGATCATCCAATACTAGACTACAAAAATTTTGAAGAGCTGAGGGTCCTTCAGCCGGATATAGTATGGAGACCATTTGGTGTTGTAGCCATTGGCCAATTGTACGGCCCTACAGGGCTGAAGTCATTTGCGCAGCTGGCTGAGGAATTCTCGCTCCCAAAATCCTTTTTTTTCCGCTTTTTACAATTAAGAAATGCCCTTGAAGCTCAGTTTAAGAACACAATACCAGCCCTTTCGACCTCACCAATTAAAAAAGAACTGCAAAAGGGAGGGCAAAAGAAAGGGGTATCTAGATTGTATAGTTTGATACTGGACTCGATGTGTACAGATGGGTTGGATAAACTTAGCGAAAAATGGGTAGTAGATGTAGGATCATTCCGGATAGGTGAGTGGGAAATGGCCAAAGCATCGGTACAGTATGCGACAAACTCGATTAGAACACAGCAGGTGCAATTATACATCCTGCATAGATCCTACCTATCTATGACAAGGCTGGTAAATATGGGGGGTAGGTCATCTTCCCTATGTCCCAAATGTAAAAATGCAACTGGGTCATTTTGGCACCTGATCTGGGAATGTCCCGTGCTAGAAATTTTCTGGGGTAGAGTGATGAACACACTTGTGAACACGGGCATCCCCGAGTCCATTTTAAACCCAAAAAGCTGCATATTGAGTATATGTATAGATAAGACGGTGAACAAATTTGACAGGGCATACATGTTTAATATGTGCGCCTTGGCAAAATTGATGATTGCTAGAACTTGGCTGTCAAAAGGGGGCCCAGAGTATGTGTCGTGGATAGCACTGGTCAAATACACTGTTGCACAAGAAAAATATATTTATTTAAGTAGAAATAACCTATGCACGTATAATAAAATTTGGCACAAATGGTTGGAGTCCAGTTATATAAATGATCCACCATAATTAATAAATAAAGATAGACAATCACAATATAAAAGTAGGTAAAGATTCGTTATCGACACCACTTGGATAGGTGCACTAGGCTGGAGCTCAGTCATACATATGGCTCACTGTAAAGTAAAAAAAATATATATATATAAAAAAAAAAAAAAAGTCACATAATTATAATACAACACAATATAAGTAAATTAAGAAAATATATAAAAAAAAAAAAAAAAAAGGAGATATATATATTTAATAATTTTCAGATATAAACACCACAGTTTGTATGGAGCACTAAGTGGATTAATCATATAAAGATATTTGCCACAACGGCACATAAGGAAAAATAACGAATACCCACGATGCACATATGGGTCAAGTTTGATGGGCCTGCTTGTATATAACTCTGTACAAAGGGTAAGGGTCTAGGTAAAATGCGCAATCATATATATGCGTAAAGGTATAAATTTGGATACCAACTTAAAAGCTAAAACTAAAATGGAAAATACTATACTGGTGCAAAAATAGGAGTAAAAAGCCCCCCATCTGCCTTCAACAAACAGGAGTATGATAAACTTGTACTGTAACTCCTTCTCTTTAATATTCGCCTGCACCAGACAATGGGTGCAGGTATACTATATCCTTTATCCTTCTTCTTGATATAAAATAAGGGGTATATTAGTTGCATGCACTAGCAATGTATTGTTGTAATGTAATGTTGTTCGTAAATGTATTTGTATTGTCTTTGTATTTGTGTATGGAATTGTGTGTAAGTCTCCCGGTGTATACAGTTGTCTAAAGCAACTCAAAATGTCAAAACCTGTTCAAACTGTAAAACCGGATTTTAAATGGTATAAAACAATAAAAATTCAAAATTGAAAAAAAAAAATCAGAAGTATAGTGTCAGACATAACCCTGTTTATAATAGTGGTGGTGGTGTTGTAAACTTTAAAGGACATCACAATCGTATGCAAACAACAAAACAGTACATGGTAACATAAGCGGTTCTCAAACTGTGGGTCCTGACCCCAAAGTGGGCCCGACCTTCTCAGTATGGGGTCGCGACTCCATGTTGCTGACCATCAGGCTGATGACTTTTCTAATCTCAGTCAGTGATTCAAGGAGTCTGAAAAATCTGTTGAATTGTCTGTTATGTTAGACTCCTCCCATCATTTTGTGCTTTCATAATGCTGCCATGTATGTGCTGTCTGCGGACTACACATGTGATGTGGTGACCTTCTGCAGTAACTTGCTGGGGTCCTGTAATTGATTTTATTGTCTGATGGGGTCCCAGAGAAAATAGTTTGAGGACCCCTGCTCTATACAATAAATAACAATACACCTCTGAACACAGCTACTGATGCAAACGGTTTGAATGGGAATGTACGTCACATGACGTAGGTTAGTGCACAACGAACAGGTTTAGAGCAATGAAAAACAATAAAGAGGTGGAGTCCTGGAGGTGGAGAACAGTGAAACAGCACTAAGGAGGCCATTGCTTACAGGAGCTAACCTACTAAGGGGAGGGGGTGACAAACAGATAACACATGGAAGCATAGGTCAGGAAGTAAGAGTTGGAGAGATGATGGATGAAGAAAACTTTGTGGCAACATGACTAGGTGGTGGGCTGTTGTGCTTTAATGAAGTGATACGTAGTAGTTCTGATGGTACTATTATATTGCATACCGGACAAGGGGCATGCCCTTCACCTTATGTAGGGTACACACCACGACGATCCTCTCACGATGCACATTGTGAGCAGGTCGTCAGTGTTTCTTTAGACCCGCTCACGATGATGCGGGGGGGCACGACCCACTCACGATGTGCACTGTGAGCGGGTCCGATCCAATGGCGACCCGCACCCGGCAGTATGGTCGTTATTCAGATCCTACCTGCAGCAGGTAGGATCTGAATAACTACCGACCCGCGGGACCGCGCATCGGATCGGTATCGGTCCACACCAGGACAGAAAAGGGCCCAATCACCACACAATCTACATCCAATTGGTCGGAATTGGATCTAGATTGAGGGGATCGGGCCCTAGTCCTCCTGGTGTGTACCAGGCATTACACCCAGCTCTGATGAACTTTTCTGTGGCCCATTAGTTTTTCCCTCACCCACAGTAGGAACTATTGTCAGGGATTTGTCTCCTTTCCTAGTTCACATGTCAATCTCAGGAAGTGCCATCCTTGATTATTATAGAGACGCTTGACTCTGTACAGTGCTCTCTTTATAAATCAGCTTAGAACAGTGAGAATTCTTATGGCCAATTTATGCACTTCTTATAATGCTTTTGCTATGTTATAAGCTCTGATACAAATGCCCTCTTACCTCTATGTCTGTCTGTCATTACTCAGTCCAATTTTATTGCTGTTTTGTCCCCAATAGTTCAATTGAATATGTTGGCTCTATATAAGTAAATGTTAATACAAATCTTATATATGTCAAGTGTCCGTGTGTGACTGAAACAATGCCATCTGCTGAAACACAAACAGAAACACAGAGGCAATCACAAGGTAGCAGACTAGCTTTCAAAGCATTTGCTTCAAGCGGGCTTAGCTAGTAAATATATAATTGACAGTGCTATTATTTTAGTAAACTCTTTATGTGCAATGTATAATCTTCGACATTAGTCCATGACTTTGGGGAATGTAAGTCCTTTCCCTACCCCTGGTACACAAACAGGCACACAACTACTAGTAGCAGTTTAGTGCAAAGCCGGAGTAGGTGTATCTCTTTTTGGACTGATGGAGGAAACCAAAACATGTGAGGAAACCGGTGACAACATTCAACCTGCAAGACAATAGCACCTGACTATTGCTATACATCACTGTTGTCAGCATTTGCCATAGGCTTTTACATCGATTTGTCACCGCCCAACTTCAAGTCATTTTTTGTGTGTATATTCTCTGTTCTCATTGTTGTACAGCCGGTATATATTCATTCACACCATTCCTGCCCTGGTGGAGTTTAAAATAACTGAATATTATTCTCCCCTTTGTTGAATTTTTTAAACAAGACGAAAAAATTATCTTTCTTTTAAAACAATTGTAGGATATTCCTTGATTTTATTTTATTTTTGTTCTTCCTCTTTAGCCTGCAGGGCATTGGTAAATGAGCTGCTGCATGAAATTAAGAAAGTGAGCCCGAGTAAAACAATTGACGTAGGGTCATTCAGGATCAGTCCGGATGGAACACAGATACAGAATAAGGTAAGGGGGAGAAGGGAAAAAAGTGTTTGAATGAAAAATGTTGCTAATATTAAAAAGCCAGGGGTTTCATGGTAATGCTGCAGCCTTCATGATTGGATTGACTCCCACTGGGAGCTGACATAACCTTAAACTTCCCTTTCAGATATCTTGTGTAACTCCTGTGTTCCTGGTAACCATTTTGAACTCCCTTTTCTTCTATTTTCTGAAGCATGCGGAAATGTATTGAATACTATTGTTTTTTACTTTGTTTGATTTTCATGCATATTAAGGGAGATCAAGATATCCAGCACAATACATCATTTTAATGTATAATTGCATAGAAATAAAAGCTAATTGAAATCTGCAAATGAAGGCCCTTTAGGATTCCTTTAGGGAATCTTTCAAGGCCACTGAAGTCAAATTCCTTTTTTGAGATTAATGGTTTGCATATGATCTAGTATCGTCTTTTTCAATCCTCTCCTCTGCCAAGCCTAAAAGGAAAGTGTTCTGACATGTTTTTTTATCTCTTTGGAATGAATATAATATATATTTTTGTATTTACTTTATTCAAAGCTTGATCTGACTTTTTGGATGGAAGGCAAAGTGTATCTATATTTAATTTTACTTTCTTTAAAAATATGTTCAATCGGTTTAGTCTGCCCACTCGTTTAGAATGAATCACTTTAGAATTGAATATAATGGTATCTTCAGCTTTGTCAGTTAAATACAGGCAAACAGAAACTGCTTAGGAAATGATGTATGAATGGTCAGTTTGAGTTCTTCAACTTGTTATGACCCATTATAGTGTTAAGGGCTTTTACAGATGTGTCCACATACATCTGGTCTCCCTTTGCATTAAACAGCCCTTGTAGTGCATTAAATACTGTAGTATCTTATTGGCAAAATTGAGTGAATGGGACACACAAGCAGCCTCTGCTGACTGTGTGACTGTGGCTGTATCTGCATACAAAATATATCATTTTAATCATCAGAAGCTGCTTATGTGTCTCATTCCATTCGGCCAAGAAGACACTATTTAAAAGAAAACATAGCAAATAGACGCCCTGCACTACTGAGGCACACACGTTGGTGGGTATTGTGATTCAGGCGATCGCATGGGGGACTGATTGTTTGCGACTGCACATAGGTTTTTATGTGCAGCCACTGTATGCGAGCGCCCACAGAGCTCGCACATAGAAGTACGGGCGTGGGGCGGGCAATTTTGCATATGGGAAGGCCCAGCACAAATTGCCGGGGGGGGGGGGGGGGGGGCGGGCAGCTGACTTCGGTGGATGTCAGCTGCCCGCCCTGTCCTCGCACAGGGCACCCACAGGTCTGAGACACCATGCGAGAGCTGAAGAAATCATTCAATGGTCGCCGACCATCTAATGATTTCTCCCCCCGCACTCAATTCTGCAAATGGAGGATTATGCAATTCATGCATTCGCATGCCTGCGAGGGGGGGGCGGTGCTTGGTGGACTCGCAAGGCTCTGAATAAGGGGCGTTTAATATAATAAGATTTGTATGGCATGGAGGATGCATGTACGTGGACACGTGTGTATGTGTCTTGCTGTTGGCAGTTTTTGCCACTAACTGTAGAGGGTTTTTTTTTTTGTACGATTATTTTCTTAGTATTCAGACTCCATAAATGAGTATTGGTTACGGGTAGGTGGTGAGATTACTGCGCCACAGACCTATTATTCTGGATGTGGCAGCTGGGTGTACGGGTACACTACTCGATACCCGATAGACGTAAGTGTAGACAGGTGTGGGTGGGGCACCCTGCGCTTACTAACCAGAATATAATAGGAGATTGAAACTACAAGTGAAATAAAAGGATTGAGAAATACAAAATTAAATTACCTTACACAAAGTGTGGTAAAATAAAGTGATAGTTTATTCAAAAACTGATAGTGCGCACAATTAGCACCACAAGCATATTCTAGTGGTTTAGCATATATAAAAGTAAGCTATTAAAACATCTAATACCGGTATACAATTGGACACAGGGGGACTGGGTAACACAGACAAAACAATACATATAAAAGTCCAGTACCGGTATGGTCCTTATTCAGCAACAGCTGAGTTTGGCTCCTTTATGTGGAGAGGTGTCAGGGTCAATAAAAATATGAGTACCTGGTATTCCAAAAATTGCAGGGGGTGTCTGCCGGCAGACTTACCCTTCTAAGCTGTGTGTGTACGACAGCAATATCAGGGTATCCACAGCATCAACTAGTTTCGCCCACGGGCTTCTTCAGGATGGTGTGTGGAGCTCTCCCTGCTAGCTTGGATCACCATCCTGAAGAAGCCCGTGGGCGAAACTAGTTGATGCTGTGGATACCCTGATATTGCTGTCGTACACACACGGCTTAGAAGGGTAAGTCTGCCGGCAGACACCCCCTGCAATTTTTGGAATACCAGGTACTCATATTTTTATTGACCCTGACACCTCTCCACATAAAGGAGCCAAACTCAGCTGTTGCTGAATAAGGACCATACCGGTACTGGACTTTTATATGTATTGTTTTGTCTGTGTTACCCAGTCCCCCTGTGTCCAATTGTATACCGGTATTAGATGTTTTAATAGCTTACTTTTATATATGCTAAACCACTAGAATATGCTTGTGGTGCTAATTGTGCGCACTATCAGTTTTTGAATAAACTATCACTTTATTTTACCACACTTTGTGTAAGGTAATTTAATTTTGTATTTCTCAATCCTTTTATTTCACTTGTAGTTTCAATCTCCTATTATATTCTGGTTAGTAAGCGCAGGGTGCCCCACCCACACCTGTCCATAAATGAGTAGTTTCTGTATATATGTTATAGATTCTGTAAAAAAATATTATTAATGAATTTTGATGTAAAGTTGATTCACCTGTGGCCTGTATTATCTTTTAAGACTGGTATGGAGTGGACTACAGTGCATCCAGAAAGTATTCGCAGCGCTTCACTTTTTTCACATTTTGTTATGTTACAGCACATGTCCTCGGTCCTCAGGACCCCACACAGTGCATTGTTTGCAGGTCTCCTCATAGAGTCGCAAGTAAAAGAATTAGCTCCACCTGTGGTCTTTGAGTAATGAATGCACCTGTGCACTTGCCCTGTGACCTGGAAAACATGACCTGTGTGGGCTCCTGAGGACCAAGTTTGAGAACCTTTGTACCAAAATGGAATAAATTATTTTTTTTTTCCCTCAAAATTCAACTCACTATACCCCATAATGACAACGTGAGTTTTTGAGAGATTTTTGCAATGTATTAAAAATAAAATAAAAGCTAAGAAATCACATATACATAAGTATTCTCAGCCTTTGCCATGAAGCTAAAAATGTAACTCTGGCGCATCCTGCTTCCATTGATCATCCTTGAGATTTTCCTAGAGCTTAGTTGGAGTCCACCTTTGGTAAGTTCAGTTGATTGGACATGATTTTGAAAGGCACACACATGACTATATAAGGCCCCACACGTATGTACATGTGATTCTTAGTTTTTTTATTTGTAATAAATAAGGAAAAATCTCCAGAAAACTTTTTTTTTCGCGTTGTCATTCTGGGGTATTGCTTGTAGAATTTTGCAACATAACAAAATGTGTAGGGCTGTGAATACTTTCCGGATGCGCTGTATGTATTTATTATTTGCTTGCTTCTTTTATATAGTGCCAGCATGACCGGTAGTGCTTTACAGTTGGGAATAAACACAGTAATAAAACCAGACTGGATATTAACAGACAGACAAAAAGAGATCCCTGATCGCAATCTTAAAATATATATAAAAGTATTTACTGAACTTTTTAAAGGAGTGATAATCAGACTAACCTTGGGAGGATAAGGTGGTGGTTAGATTTGGGTTTGATAAGCTGATAAGTCTGAAGAATTGAGTATCCAGGGAATGTTTGGAGGCTAGAGGAAAGTCTTGTATGTACAACGGAGAGAATTCCATTGAGTGGGTGCAGCCAGAGAAAAGTCCCAGAACCAGGAATAGGAACAGGTAATAAATGTGGATGAAAGATGTACATATACACACTGCTAAAATGATTTTCTGTACAAACTGCCTTTATTGTATTAAAGGTTATAAGCAACTAGGGGAATCAGATGCCTCTGTTCAATTTGCTTTGCTTTCCTTCTTGGCAAGATTACAAAGTTGCATTTTCTCTTTAGACAGCAAGCACAAAACCAAACATCTGCTCGTGTGAGCCTCTAAGTGATCTTAAATCAGAACCCTAACTGTAAGTGGATCCCCTAGCACTTAACAGCAAATCGATATCAAACATACAGGTTTTTAATCACACATAGGGTCTGATTCAGCAAGGCTTGCTAAGCAGCCTACATTCGCTGCCTAGCGAGCCCAAAAACACCACCTGTCCGTAGGCGAACACATCCCCTCGCATGCAGCCGAAGTGGAGAGAAATAATTTTACGATCATCAAATTATTGCTCTCCTCTTCGTTAACAATTGTCTAAACTGACTTTTATTTCTGTCTGAGTCTGCCGAAGAGGACTCCGCCCAGCGTTTTCGTGGGGATGCCCAGAGTTCCACTGCTCCAGGATGGTATGCACCCCCCCCCCCCCCCCCCCACATGCAAATACCTCTCCCTAGATGCGTTTGCACAGGTGGCCTGCATGTGTGCAAATACTTGCATGTGCCGACTCCGCCCGTCGGAACGGAGCTGAATTTGGTCCTGTCCGATCACTAGTGAATCACCCCCATAGTATTAACAGCAGACAGGTCTCATAAAGTTGCGAGACAGAGGGAAGGAGTGCTTATACAGGTAAGGTCCCGTTTCATTAATCTTCACATCTGCTGAGAATGGTTATCTGGTAACCCCTTGTAAAAAGGAGTCACCGATCAGGTTGTTCTTAATATCAGGAATAACAAAAAAATTATTTTCCCATGGACCAATTGCGAAATTCAATTTATTAAAGAAAATAGACTGGAGTGGCTCCATTAGAATAGTAGTAGTATAACTGGGGGGGAATGAAATACATTCAGTCAATCAGAAGAGACCACTGATTGTCACTAGTATACTCATCAGCTTGCATATTGCAGTGCAATCAGCTCTTTGTATATTCACATCAGACCCTGCCCCAGTGGAGCTTACAATATATATTCTCTACCACATGTACATGCACACACATTAATACTAGGGCTCATTTTTGTTAAGAGCCATTCATCCTACCAATATATTTTTGGATTGTTAAGGCCCCCATACACTGGCCCGATTTGTCCTAAGGACAAGTCAGAACAGTTTGCCCATAGCCCCCCGGCAGCTCCCTGGGAGGCTCACATGATGTGCCATTGTTAAATGCAATAAATCGCATGCGATTTTTTTTTTTGCATGTATTACTCCCAGGGAGATTCTGCGGTGGCGGGGGGGTGAGCAGCAGGATCCGGCCAACTGGTGGTGGCGACAGGGGGGCGGACAACTCATAGTGGCGGGAAGCAGGGTCCGCTTGAGTGGTGCCGGCTGGAAACTTGTGCTAGAGGCATTTTGCCGTGCAGCGATATGCAGCTGCTGAATAATTTGAAGTGACTGGCTGAGAGAATTCTCTCAGCCAATCATCAGCCTGACATCTGATTGGCTGAGAGGATCATCTCAGCCAATCGACGTCCGGCCAGTCATTTCAAAATATTCAGCAGCCTCATCCCGCCGCCCTGCAAAATGCCGCTACAAGCTCCCAGTCACCGCTCGGACGGACCCCGCTGCATGCCACTACAAACTGCCCTCCCCCTGCCACCACCACCAGCTGGCTGGACCCCGCTGCCCACCCTTAACCGCACGTGTAAGGAGGTCACAGGTCGGGTGGTCAAACCTGCTGGCCACCCTACCACCAGCTCAGGTCTGATGTGCACGGACCGCGCATCGGACCTGAAGGGACATCAAACTAAGCCATTTTGGGCCGATTACACGGCCCAAATCGGCTCAGTGTATGGGCACCTTTAGAGGAAACCCACTCAAGCACAGGGAGAAATATGTTATGCATTTTTCAAAGCCATTGTAATGGACTCAAGAACATTCTGTACCTTAAGCATACAGACGGAACCTCCCTCATCGTTGCATTTTCTATGCCTAAACAGAGGTTTTATCGTGCCTCAGTTGGAGCACAACATACCTAGCATGCAATACACATCTAGTTTAAGTAGCACCTCAAAGGGAAAAGGCAAGCAACCACATATTGGGTCCCCTCTAATTATCCCCAGTGCCCATGTTTAACAAGCGTAATGGGACGCACAAGCAGCAATGACATGTAAAACCTATGTCGTATCTCGCACCATAGATGTGGGCTTTCACAAAGCTGTGGTTCACACTCGATAGCCATTTTGTTAACCTGCTCAGTGCTCGAGTCTGGTCTGCTACATACAGTGTGCTGACTCTATGCTCAATTTATCCCCATAGCCCCTATGTGTTTCAAATAGCGTAATGAGATGCACTTACAATGTCCATATAATGTAAAGTTTATAACCTATGCAATAGTATTTTCTGAGAAAAATGTCTATTTAACATACAGTACTGTGCAGTAAAGTAGTTCTTGCGCTATAATGTATTTCAGTTGGCGACTTCACACATGCGCAATGCTGATTCTTGCCCTATAGTATTCTATTGGACATCTCACAGTGGTGATTTTAAAAAGCGACATCTTGTGGATGATCGTGGGTATTACACTCACCGGTAAAGCCATACGCCATGCTGAGTGTAGTGAGTATGGCTTTGCACCATCCTTTTACAGTTATATAGAGCTCCATACATTCTAAGAGGAAATAATGTGTAGTGGAGCAAGCTATAATAAGGTAAAAAAAAAGGCAATCTCTTAAGGGATCGACTTTTCCTAGAGAGAGAAGTCACCCACGATCCCCCCTTGAGCCACCCGGGCTGGGGTTGCATGTGATGCAACATATCTCTCCTGCAGCCTGTGGGATCCTGTGTGCTGTGCATTGCATTGCATCTGATGTCACATACATGCAATTTGGATGCATTTTATGTGATTTATTGCCGCAATCGCATATAAAGTAACCAAACCGCATGTACAACGCAACTTTCATTTGTGTCCATCTCATGTGTGTCGAGAAAAATATTAAAGCGGTTATAATTGCTTAATTATTTTCTTTTTATAAAAAAGATTTATACACACTTGCCGGTGCTGGCCAGGAAGCCGGAGTTGGGGGGTCCAGGAGCCTTGCTGCATTCCACAGTATGGCTCTCACTAGCCATATCTTCTGTCGTCCTGCATGTACATATGATGGAGGATGTTCCTCACGACTCGCGGGAACGTGATGTGCATTCGCACTGGACAATATTTAGATTTTGTTGTTCATGGCATTAATTCTACCCATCTACAGCAGTAGACAAATCTATGCCTAGTCCAACTTTAGAAGAATGTGTATTTGACAATTATGGGTAAATTTACTAAGATGGGAGTTCTACTGCAGATGGGATGTTGCTATGGGCAACATCCCATCTTTAATACAACTTCCATCTTAGTAAATTTACCCCTTAGTGATTTCTCCTCTCCATGGAAGCTCCATTAAAAGATGCATGTGTCCACTCTGAAGGAACTTTACAATATCAGGCCTCACCTTGCTACAGGAAAATACAGTAAATCATGGGTCTGTAAATAATGTTATACTGACCATGCTTTTCCCTACAGAGTCTGGGTTGTCTCTCCATCTTTCCCACTTCATTAGAAAGTTGGTGGCATGTGGGAGATCCGCCCACTTTGGCGGGTGCTGAGAGGTCTACGCAGGGCCAGCTTAACATCAACATTATAGGCCCTCTGCAGAGCACATACAATACTATAATAACAATATTATACCCCTCCTGTACCGTCTCACTTCATGCTTTCATACAGGGAATGGGTTGCAATAGTTTGGTTTGTGGAAAGCTCCAGTTATTTACTGTCTGGCTACAGACAGGAAGACAGGTAGAGGTGACTACCACCTGCCCCTGCTTGAAGGACTTTGGAATTGTGGGTCCCTGATCTGCTGCCCAGAGTCCCTGTATATAGGAGAATATGGGAAATGTATTTACAAAAGTTCTGAGTTTTCTGCTATTTTGCTGTGGTATATAAAACGGGATGCTGTCATTTGGTCTACAGCATGATGGTAGAACGTCATTAGGTCGACACCTCTAGGTCGACATGGTAAAAGGTCGACATAAGAAAAGGTTGACATGGTTCTAAGTCGAAAGGTCATTAGTTCGACAGTGTTTAGGTCGACAGTCAAAAGGTCGCCATGGGGTTTTTCACTGTTTTTTGAGCTGACGTGCCAACAGGCGGTATTTAATGCCCTACCATCCACTAGGGCGTGGTGGGAGAATAAAATAGTGTGCCGAGCGCAGCGAGATGCGGAGAACTTTAAACTGTGTCCATTTTGACTGTGTTGACATTCAGGTAAAAAAACAGTGAAAAACCCCATGTCGACCTAGACATTGTTGAACTAATGACCTGTCGTACTAATGACCTTTCCACCTAGAACCATGTCGACCTTTTCCCACGTCGACCTAATGGTGTCAACCTAATGACTGTCGACCATTATGCTGTAAACCAAATGATCCCAACCCATATAAAACAGCCCTTTTTCTATATGCATTGCCATCCTATTTTGCATTTAAAAATATTTGACCGCTATTACAAACACAATATATCCTATCATACCTCCCAACATTTTAACTTTTGAAAATGTGACCCTCCACTGCATGCTCCAAAAAGGGACCAGGTATGAGCCAAAAGGGGCGTTGCCTCATGGGGATGGCGCGGCTGCAAGCCACACCCCTTTTAATCGCTATGGGGGCATGACCAGGGCTGTGTGAGCTGTTGGCCATGCCCTCAGCCCCTCTGCTTCTGAATAGATGCTGTGCACATTTGCACAGCATCTATTCCCCTGTGTGTCCCAACTGCCCCTTCCCCACCACGAGACACTGCCGGCACCAGGCGGGATGTGGGACCATCCCAAAAAAACAGGATGTTCCTGCAAAAGTCGTGACAGTTGGGAGGTGAGTTACATTTAAGCCTGCTACAATTTATTTTTTATTCAGCGTATATTGTACTGTATCTGTACTGTGTTCTACATCCCACGTAATTATCCTCATGCAACTTTAAAAGTGGAAAATGTGTGAATTAACAATGTGCTGCCAAGCAGTATCATCACTCAAACAACTACTGAAATAAGCTCTCAGTTTAGATGCAAAGTCGGAAAGAGTTCAACTATCATTGCTGTTGCTGTCTTCGTTCCTCCTTTGGTGACCTCTGCAGTCTTTGATGACAGCAGCTGCAACCACTATTTCTATGAACTTGGGAAACAATTGTTCTGACTTATAGTCTAGCAGCATTCATGATGTCAAAGAATCATGTTGGGCAAACTGCTACACTGGTAAATAGAAATGATAGTTCCACTGTACTAAAAATACCTTCACCAACACCGGAATAGATACTAAAGGGGGATTTCAATTGAGGGTGGGTAATTCAGAAGCGCAGCAGGGTTTTGTTATTCAATTGAAAGACTGAAAATGGAAATCTATAGAAATCACTGCATCTTATTTTCACACATCCCTGGAGCAAGATTGATTGTTTTTCCTAAAATTGTTAAAACATCACTGGGACTTTCTCTGGGACGTCGACGACACCCCTTCTGAGGACTAATTATGCAATTGGAAGTGCCATTTAGCTTAGTCTGTAATTACTCAACTTCCGAAGCTGCTTCTTCTGCGTCCAGTGTTGGGATCTGGTCCAGTGTGGAAGTGCGCATGAGTGTGTGAGCAACCCCTGGTGAGTGTGACACTCCCCCCCCCCCCCCCCCATCCTTCCCAGAGCTGGCTGCTGAGAGAACTACATCTCCCAGCAGCCCTTGTGCCTCCCAACAGCAGAACTTGGTTCACTGCAAAGCCTGGAAGAGAATGGTTGGCTCGCAAGCACACGGCTCAAGTCCAGGTTTTCAGACCTTCACAGCCACAGCTGGTAAGTGGGAGGATTTCAGGGATCAAAACACATAAGGAACATAACTCTCTTAATTTTTTGTTATTATGCCTCTTTATTCAATTCTGCTATTTTTCCAATAGTTCTATAGCAGCGCCAATTGGTGGATGCAGCACGGATGGTGTAATGGTTAACATTACTGCCTCACAGCGCTAAGGTCATGGGTTCGATTCACACCTTGAACCTAACTGTGCTGAGTTTGTATATTCTCCCCATGCTCGCATGGGTTTTACTCCAGGTACTCCGGTTTCCTCCCACAATCCAAAAATATACTGGTAGGCTAATTGGCTCCCAACAAAATTAACCTTAGAATGGGCGGGATGTACTAACGGGAAAATGCGGCAAAACACCAGTTTTACCGCATTTTCCTATGTATCAATACCCGTCCGCCCCGTTTATGGGCTTCTTTCGCCGTCCGACGTCCGCGCGCCCACCCCCTCCCATCCTCCTTTGATCTCCTCCTTCCCCTGGTGTCACAGCCGGCAGGACATCCGGCTTCAGGGGGGAGGAGGAGACACAGGGGGACGCTGGCAGCCGCCGGGAGGTGACGGAGACCCCCGCAGCCCACATCACAGGTATCGCGGGGGTCTCCGTTACCGCAGCCCGATGCTGGCCGCATATGTTAGTACATATGCGGTAGCATCGCGGCGGCTGCCGTGTGAAGGGCGGAGATGTATGTTGATACATCCCACCCAATGTCTGTGTATACTGTATATGTGGTAGGGAATATACTGTAGATTGTAAGCTCCACTTGCAGGGACTGATGTGAATGTTCAACTATTCTCTGTACAGCGCTGCGGAATATGTATGCGCTATATAAGAAACTGTTAATAAATAATAAATATGCAAAACCTATACACAAAATGATTTCATTTGGGGCTAAGAAAATAGACCCCCGAAGGCAGAACCTATAAAGCGCAACCTATAACTGCAGCAGTTAGGAATTAAAAAGCAAAAGTGCCCAAATAGTTTCTCTGGCCTTTTTCACCTCAGTTCTTTGGTTGCCCCCTTCTGGACTGAATATTATTGCTGGAGACCTATGGGCATTATTGCCGCAACTGGAAAATACCTCACTCTGTGATGGCTACTGAAGCCTTTAATTTATTCCTGTGTGTAATCAATATTGCCTCAGTGCGGCAGCTGGAGTTTGCTATTGATACAGGAGCACCTTGCATGTACATGCTGCAGCAATAGTGATGTTTGTATCCAGTGAGCAGCACTGTGTCAATTAGTCAACACTATGTATGTGTCGGACCTAGTAGTGTGTCATCAAGGCTGGGGACATTCCAATCGGGTCTGGGATTAGACTATTTTATTACTAATGACTGCAGAATTTACTGCAAATGGCACCTTATACAAACAAACTCTTTTTTGTGATGCTCTACTTTTTGATTTAATTTTAACTGAATTTATTACATTTGCAACTTCAATCCTAAAATCACTTTTTGTCTGCATCAGGGGTGTGTTCTATACAATATAGTTATATTATATTCCTGAACTACTTTTTTGGTATGATGCCCATTTAATCAGAGATGGGTTTTTTTTTTTTTTTTTTTTTATATATATAGACTTTAGTTTTTCATTACTACATACATATGTTTATTTTTATATATATTATATAGCATGCACTAACATTGTTATGGTATCTGCCATATCAGATGTGCCATTTTCTTATCAGTTGTTGTTTTTGTGAATCTGAACAAGATACATCTAGCGGATTTTTGCAAATACGCACATTGACGGATGGTCCTTGTGCAGATGTTTCTCTTTATCCATGAAATAGGTTTGGCTACCGTATGGGTGGTTACCGTATGAATGCACCCCAGAGGTATGTTTGGTGGTTGAGTAGCCAGTTCTTCATGCCATTCTGAGGGCATGCGTATGGAAAACGTGCCTTTGTTTCTAACTGTATCTGGATGGCTGACGGACCATGTCTACTTCGACAGTCAATCGGTTAAAACAAAATCGTCCACATGCACAAGGTCGACATTGACAAAAGGTTGACACATAAAATTGTCAACTTGGGTTTTCTGAGGATTTTTTAATATTTCACTTTTTAATACTTCACCATTCACGTGGACTCTAATTGGAAACGGTAAAGTGGCCTGAAGCATGGCGAGTGAAGCTGTCCACTAATTGGGGGTCCACATGCTCAGTTGTCAACATTGGCAATAAAGAGATGTGAAAAACTCATGTTGACCTTTTTGTGTGTTAACCTTGTGTTGACCTTTTTTTATATGTCGACATTGTGTATGTTGACCTTTTGCTGACTTCTTAATGGCTGACCACCTAGAAATTGTCTATGAGCTATATCACACCTGTTTCTGACAGCTACTTTGCACCCAGCCTGGGGCTTGACAAAAGTGGCAACACAATTGGTGATGATGGTGCTTTAAGGATCTGTGCATGAGCATAAGGTGGTAAATCTGGCAGCCATTGCCCTCCACATGAGTGTTCTCCCCAGGCTTTATTTTCGGCTATTGCAGGCACACGCTTCCTGCGCAAAGTGTGTACAGAGAGGAAGGGGACATGAGGGCAGCTCAACTTGTTGGCCACCTCACAGTGCAGCTCACCCCCGTACCCCATCACCTAAACCTAACCCCATCACCTAAACCTAACCCCCACTGCAGTCTAACCCTAACTTCCCTCACTAGTGCCTAAACCTAATGCCCCTTCCCCAGCATGACCCTAATCTGCCCAGCATACACACTCATCGGGCTGACGGTATTACGGTATTGGCATTCTGAGCCTTTCGAGGTTTTGGCAACAGTCTTCTGACGGCAGTTAGGATGCTGGCATCAGTATATTGAATGCCGTCATCCTGGCCGCCAGGATGCTGACTGCATCCCATATATAAACATATAAAAAAGAGCATTTTAAACATAGTAATATTTAGTGTTAATAATAATTCAACTACTGTAGTAATCTCTTCACTTTTTTCAGAGAATCATGCATGTATTTCAGCCTGTATTACTACATATACAATTAATAGTTTTGCTGCAATAACTGATGTAATATTATATTAAACTTAATGAATATTTTTGCAATACTCTCTCTCTAGGTTAGAGAGACTGAGCTTTTCAGACCTTAGTGAAATTGGCAATGTCTCAGTCCAGTTGAGCATAATGGGATGACCATTGATAGTCACCATCGATGGTAGCATTGATGGATAACCTCGATGGTGTGAAACCATCTGCAAGGGAACCATTGATGGTTTCATCCACAGATGGTCACACCTGATTTACAATTCAATGGTCTTTGGGCATGCCAGGATTGGAGCAAAGCTTCATGTCCCGGCACCTTTATTTGTTGCTTATGTATTATCTGTTGTGGGTAACCACCTGAATCTCTTCCATCAATTGCAGCATGAAATAGCCATTTGTTATCCATTTGTTGCATCTGCTTGACACCTAAATCATGCATAAAGTACTGTTTCTGTATGATTACCTGCACTAATAAATACCAAAGCTGACTATATTTTCTATACATGCATAAAGAAAGTAAAGATTGCTTTTGTTGTCTGAATCACAGTGGGCCTGATTCATATGTGGTTGGTGTTGCTATCACTACTTCTTCCTTGGAATCAGCAGTGATAGCACAGTATGTAATGCACCAGGAGTCATCTATTACAAGCAGACTCCTCCTGCTACAGTAGTGATCCGACCTCTGTCCTAGGACACATCATCAGATCATTGGCCTGGTGCCGCTAAAGCCACCCATTGCGCTGGCCAGGAAATCTCAGTCCTACAATGGAGATCCCTGGCTTCTTCCTTCCCCCTAAATGGCAGAAACACCTCTATTTTCACAAATGGATCACACTGCCTAACTGCCCCCCCCCCCCCCCAGTCTGCTGCTCTGTGTCCTGTGATGTGGGATCTGTTCGCAAAATGTTCAGAATGAATCATGTACTTTTGCAGCACAGGCCACATCCCCGACCACAACTGAATAAGGCCCAATATGCTTTACAAATTCGCAACCATTTAGCTGGATTTCCTCCTAAGTCTTAAGAGGGACCTAATAGTTTTATAAAAGTCTCTTTTTGTTACCGGATTGGTTTGTTTCTTAATTTGTGTTTAAAAGAAGCAACTTCCTTGTACTTCTCATCAAAATATCTATTGAATGGTAATTCATTCTCTATGTATTCTGTATTTTGACTTTTTTAGATGTCAGAATGTTAAAGTGAGTCCCCACTGTGGCACTAGAGGGCAATAACAGCCACTCCGTCTACCCGGGCTGCAGAAATTAGTCCAATCTTTTTTCCTTTCTTTCCTCCCTTTATTTAGGAGAGAATTGACTTCACACTGTATTGGGTTTCCTTATGGGAGCAACAACTCTCTTTTATAGAAACAGAGTTTTTTTTCTGAAACCTCAACAAACAACTGCGGACCAGGAGCATGTGGCCTCTTCGGGTGTGGCACACATTAGTGATAAATACAAGGTTCCTCGGCTTAACTTTTTCAGCCTCATCAAGCTCTGAAAAAGAGCAGAGGCCACATACGAGGAAGAAAGGGTTTATTGTTGAAAAACATTGAGCCAGAGCAGCTAAACAGACCAGTATTAGCTAGGAAGCCGAACCCACTAAGGTCAGCCCAACATCAGAGTGTTACCTTATATTACAAGGAATGTGATTTATACCACCTGGTTTGTAGTACGTAACTGTTCAAATGCACTTTCTAATGTGCTGGTAAATTCCATTCGAGAACAGTGACTTCATCATCTTGTGAGGAGTATGTCTTCAGTTTCAGCCTTGTTTTCATTCTTCTGCTAGTACATTTAGTGTTGTCCTTTGCATTACTATTCAGACTCTTGCATGAGTCGAGACCATCTCAAGTAAACAAATTTATAGATGACATTCTATGGAAACATATCGCATTATATGGTGTTTTAGCAAAATATCTCACATTACGAATGTTATGTTCGAACCGGACAGCTAATCCACTGATTGACACATGTTTCTCGGTTAGGAATACAGTATATTTACTGCAACCAATCAAATGCTATCATTTATCTTCTAGAAGGTGCTAAATAAATAAGCAGTAGATTCTAATTGGTTGCCCATAGCAACTTCCCATGTGAAATAGAATTCCCATCTTAATAAATTTCCCCCTAAATCTTTGTTGGTTTCTAGGCCTTTTTTTTTTTTCATAAATGACTTAAAATACTTTATTTTGTGTGTAAATAGTTTCTATTCACTTGATCACAGGTGATTAACCAGTACTAAAGGTGCCCATACACGTTACAATTACTGTATACAATATCGCATCTTATCGCATCTCGTTTTGCGATGAGATCTAGTACAAAAGTAACTGTAGCACATACTTTTTGTACTAGATCTCATGGCAAAACCGAGATACGATGAGATGCGATATTGTATACAATAATTGTAACGTGTATGGGCACCTTAAGATTTATTTTATATCTGTTTGTTTGAAACCATTGCTTTTGATTACACAATTCTGTATTTTAATAACATTGCACAAATAACAATCAAATATTCTTGTATTATTTGTTTTTGTGGGTGTTTCTCAATTGCTGCTTTGGTTTAAGTAAAGAGATTCCTAACATTTATTATAGTTTATTAACTTCATAATGCTGCAGATGCCTGTGTACTTTTGGGCTAAAATTTGATTTCACTTTGACTTCATAACAATCTATATTTTCCTAAAGAGAGCGTTATAAAAATGTGTGCAACTAATTTAGTTCTGTGGGGAAAATAATTACTTTTCTTTTCTTTGAAGACAAGGTACTTACAACCAGATTTTTTTTTTCTGTACTGTGTTTATGACAAATATATGTACCAAACCATTACTGGCTATACAGTGAGGACAAAGGGTCACAGAAAGGGGGGATAGAGAAGTGAGGCCTTAATGTGTAATTATGTAGTGACTGTATAATGTCATATTCCTAGTAATCACCAGATCTCGCTTTTGTTGTTAGAGAATGTTTTTTTATTTTTATTTTTTCGTTTTTGTTAAGCTGGCACCTGGTGTTTTCCTATTATATCTGTGTTACAGTGGGCTAAAACATCGCAAGAGTCTAATATAGCTCCGTATGTGTATATATTATAAACCTATACCATTACTTCCTTTCCCCTATTCTAGTTTTGAGAACTGGGTAACTGTTACATATCAGCAGAAGACCTCTTACTTAAATGATAAACACAAATATGTAGTTATACAGGCAGTGTAGAGTACTGAACATTCTTGATTAAAATGTAATTACCGTGCTAGCATTTCTCGAGTCTCTAGGGATATCCAATATCCATCAACTTTCCCCTGCCAATACGCCGAGGCAACATACACTGCATAGAGTTCATCTACAGAAAGACGTTCTATTGATCGGCTCTCAGATTCTTCTATTTAGGAGCTTTGTGGGGTCAGTGTAATAAAAATAGGAAATAAAAACTGAATTTCTGCTTGTTAGGGGGAAGGCATTTATATAAATATATATGAAAGTGATTCCACTTTTTTTTTTTGCTGGCTGAGATTTGTGATCTAGTCCAGAAATCTAAGAGCAGGATTAAGCAACCTGCGCCCCTCCAGGTAACAGGATACTTTACATAGAGTTCCTCGGCACCTGGCAAGTCATATATTGTATCACAAAACTCTGCTTCAGTTGTAACTGCAATAGTACCACAATGGGTGGGAGGGGAGGTATCCTGCATAATATTGTGTATGTTTTGTCTATGGATATCCTCAGCAACCAATGACATCATGAATAACCTTTAGGCAGGACTAACCCTATAGTCTGAATTTATAGAGAGAATCCGCAGACTTTGCCTAACCTTATTCAGCTACTCAATGTGATATTTTGCATTCAGCCTACCAACATGCTGTCACACATTTTACCCATTTTTATTTTTGAGCAGCCACGTTTAGCCTAAAAAGATAAAAAGTGCCCTATACTGTACTAATAAATACATTTTTCCCACATCAGTCATTTTTGTATTATTGACCTTCTTTTAATGATTATTTTAAATTACAAAATAAAAAAAGTAGTTCTGTTTTGATGGCATTTGCTTTGCTGCCAGTATATACACCATTATGGCCCCCTCGCAAACTGTATATATCATCTGTTTATGTAACATGTTATATAGAATATGAAAGCAACGTTCCTCACTTTCAGAGTTTAATGTAAACTTTAAAAGGAGGTCCGTGTATAAATGTTCTACAAAAACTGTACCCCCTTAGTTGCATCATTTTCAGAGTAGCTGTGTGTGTAGGGATAGTTCTCTTGCAGTAATATAAATACGTTTGGTCGGATACATAGCAGCTGTACTTAACCCTTTGAGTGCCAAGGGAATTTGTCAAAATAGGTGTGAAAATTGCCAAGCAAACCTTTTTTATTCATCGTAAGGACCTGTAATGTTTACCTTTTATATAGGAAATATGTTTTTTTTTTTTACACAACATTCTTTATTTGAATGTATATAACAAATGTGAGCGATGCTGGCATTTTTAGGCAATATTTTGCACATCTCTCACAGAGATGTTGGCACTCAAAGGGTTAATGTCACATAATTAGCTGGTGTATAAATATCTCCGAGATCATCGCCTTTGGTAGGTTTTCCTGTCCCCTGTACATCAGGATCATCAATGTGGGGTTTGAGCAGACCCAACTATTTTTTTATTTCCTGCTCTTAACCACTTGGACTTTCAATGGATTGTGGACCCCTACAGTCACAACTCTTCTGCATTAAGTTGATCGCAAGTTGCCTGCAATTGCATGCATGGAACTTACAGCATGCAAGTGCAATCCATGTTGCTCTGCCGGCGGGACAGTTGTAACATGCAGAGAGATTCAGGTTTGGGTTAGGTGTACCCACACTGAAGTCTAAATTGCAGTGTAAAAAGAAAAGTAAAATAGGGAGTGTAATATTCTGTATTACATTCCAAAATCAAAGGATTCTTTGCTGGTGTGTACCCAAATAATGGGAATGAATTAAAATATAGCAAGAAACCTCAGGCTCTGTGATAAAGCCAATAAAATGATAATTTATTGAAGCAAATAGTAAAAATAAAGTAGTTGCAAATATCAATGGTTTATAAATCAAAAATATATAAAACAATAGAATTCCTGTAAAAGTTTTTGGTGGAAGGTAAAATCATACCTGCAGGTGGTGGCAAGTGTCAGTGGGGATAGTTTGCCAGGGAGAGCCAGAATACCCTCTGTTATGACACTCACAAGCTTAGGCTTTAGTGGTCCCAGGTAAATACAAAACCAACGCATTTCGAGCTATACCTCTCTTTTTCAAGGACGGACCACCACCTACGGTAATTTTATCTTCCAAGAAAAACTATTACAGAATTTCTATTGTTTTAGTCCTATATTTTTGATTTACGGACCATTAAACTATTTAATTATACTATTTATTACAACATAAATTTATAATTTTTATGGTCATTCTCACAGCGCCTGAGGTTTCTTGCTATATTTTTTTTCATATGCGTAAAAATTAAGTCAGCTACATGCAAAAGCCGCCAGTATTTACCCTGCACTGAAAAAAATATAAAGGTACATCATTTTTTCAACATTTCCGAATCAGGCCCTAAATTCATTCAAACTCCTTATTATCCACTGACACCCCCCCCCCCCCCTCTCCTCTCCACATCAGCCACAAGTGCAGATGTGACTGAGCTGTGTAAGATTTAAAATTCACTGTAGCAGCATGCGTTTGGCCCTGGAGTGTGAACAGTGCACAAACAAAAGCTTTGTGCAGAGGAGTAACTTGCGATCACCTCTGCATCATTGCCTGTAGATCTTAAACTGTTTTTAGAACTGGCCTTTCCTTTTTGTTTTTATTTTAAAAATGGTTAAAACTGTACATGGTAGAATGTTACAGCAATTTACATTATCACTACTTTGATATCCTATGGAGTGCCAGGGATTTACCGCTGCTAATCGTTCTGCCACACAAATGTAATTGTAATTTACAAAGGGGAAAAAACCCTCAAAAGCTTATCCATTGTATATTCACTTCCAGCAGACAGATTTTAAGTTATTCATTTCATGGATCCATTGAACTTGAACTAGAAGCGGTAATGTTGCGTTTATTTAACCTCCTAAACTAGGCAGATCAAATAAAAATAATATTTTTAAATCCTAATATCCAGTTTCAGTTATACCTCATCTCTACACTACACATAGAAGAGTTTCCAAGTACCAGCGCTACCATACTCTTCATTGTCATTATTAGCTTCATCTGTTTCACTACTATATACCTATTCCCAACCTGATTTTTTTTTTGTAATCTAATTGAAAGTAGGTGGTTGAAAATAAATACAACCCATTTGTCCCCACTGAAATATATATATAGATTTTTTTTTTTTATTGGTGGTGTTTTTTTTTTTAATATTAGGTTGTTGTTTTTTTGTGGAAAAAAATGTAAGTAAATTTATGAATTATGTTTTCCATAATTTATTAATTTAGGAATTATGTTTTCCACAATACAACTATGATGTTGCAAAGTGGTGTCAGTATTTTATATTATTATTATTCAATTATTTTTTTTAAACATTTTTGTAATGCATCTGTAGAAGATAACATACAATAATATTAGATTATTTTATAAAGAAATATATATTCTTTTAATAATTAATATTTACATGAACGTCATTTTGAGAAAAATACTCATTAATGCAACCAGGCCATAGGTTGTTCTATTGAAGGAATTTAATTTCACTCTGTTTCTGTGTTTAAATATAGTAAATGCCAGGGCTAGTGACTCCTGAAACAGTTGCCAAATAATTACAAATTAATAATTTAACAATTACTTGCCTTTTTATGAAGAGTTTAGTTTTATCGAAATGACAGAACAACATAACAAAAGTCAGTGCCAGTGGCTGTAAGCTCCCTAAAGGATCCATTTGATTTTTTCTGTCGGGCGCCATCTATAGGCCATCAGCAAGCAAAACACATGAATTCCCCCCCGTGTGGAGCAGCATTAGCCCTTTATTTGATAGGATTGCTTCTGAATAAAACTTCAATATCTATGTTTTAATAAGCCCTCTGGGTCATTCCATCTGATGGAATGGGACATTCAGACACATTTTTCATAAGTCCCATTCCATGAATAATGAATGTATAACTTTATATCATAAATCGGTTGAAGCTTAAAGTTGATTCTAGTAAAAGTATAAAAAAAGTAATTGATACAAAAACAATTACAATGTACTTGTGATGGAGCAGGACTCAAAGCACAGAAGGTAACATAACATTAAAGTCATATGAATTATACCCGCCGATTGCATTTCATCTACAAGGAAGGCAATACGGTACCGGGACCTGGCCAACCAGAGTGCCGACCTACCCTTTGCCGCAGGATCCTCTTCAGCAGCATCTTCGGTCCCAGGTGTTGATCGGTGAATCCATGTCTTTTTCTGCCGATGCTAATTCACTAATTTAACGGCTGTTTCCATAAACGCAAATTCTGCTTTTCAAGGAGCCAACTCTCCAGCTGCAAGTCCTCGGATAAAAAAGGCCGGGATTGAATTTGCAGTTTACTCAGATTATATAGAAAATAAAGTATTTTTACCGACTGTCCTGAACTATTCCAGAGGTTTATAAATTAGTGGATGACCTTCATGACTCCCACAAGAGCCTTGAAAATTCTCTGAATGATTAGTGATCAAGATGCGGTATGTGCCAATATGGCTAAGCGAAAGGAGTATTGTGGCATTAATTTCATTATTAAACCTTCCACTCCACTGACGTGATGGAACTACCTAAGTCAGCAAGTATGAAATAGAATAAACTGCAGTATGCTGAGGTGAACTCACACATACCTTGTAGGGTTCATTCTAGCACCCCTTTCAAAATCCGTGCAGTTCTTCTTCCCTGCCAGGGATTTCTCTCTCCTCTATGGTGCCTCTAGTACAGGTCTGGTCTGCATATCAGTGATAAAATACAGACCACACTGTGCTGAAAGCACCACAGCAGGGATCGACACCCCATGCAGGGAAGAGGAACTGCACAGGTTTTTATAAATGCAGAGTGCTAAAACGAACATGACTTTGGTTATGCGATAACGAAGAAACCTTGAATAATAATGAACACAACAATATTAGTCTTGCGTAATCTAATTATAAATATTATTGTTTATGTATATGGTGCCACAAGGATTTCGCAGCACCTAACAGAACACATAATTATAAATTGTGTCGCTTTAAGAGACAGGACACTGAAATAATCATTTTGGTGGCAGACCCTTAGGGTTAGGTGCCAATGAAAGGAGTAACTCCCATAGGTAAAAAGTAGTCTAAGGAGAAGAAGCAAATGAGGGGAGAGTGCTCTGCACCTGAGAGCTTACATTCTGAACATGAGTGGCAGAAGTGGTTTCAATTCCCCCCCAGTCACAAGAGTTATAGATCTTGGCCACAGTGTGGCTTGCCTAGCTCCACTCTCCTTCCCTGACCGGCCCAGTGAGTCCTGCCCTTCACTTACTGACTGTACAGTGTGGGATGGCTATAGGTGGTGCAAAACAGTCAATGGTTTCCTGACAGTGGAATGATGGAGGGTGCAGGGGGTACAATTGCTATGGGGCCCGGCAGCTTGGGGGCCCCAAGGCAATCCCCTGCACCCTTTTGATTATTTCTCCCCCAGTTGCGCATTTAACATGCCTGCAGCCCCAGTGAGCAGCGGAGAAGACACTGCGCCGAAAGACAGGAACACCCAGTGCGGTGAGCAGCACCACTCGTGGAGAGTAAGGCGCCCTGAGAGGGATGGAGAAGGAAAAGCTGCGCCGCGGAGAGGAAGACCCAGCGCGGTGATTGACAGCAGGAGACTGCAGCGTGGTGTGGGAGAAACTGTGAGGGAGATGAAGCAGGAAGGCCACGACGGGGAGAGGAAGACCAGGCGCGGCGAGTGACACCAGGACTGCTGCGTGGTAGGGAGAAGCTGCGAGCGGGATGAACAATAGACACTGCGCCGGGGAGAGAAAGGCAAAACACTGCACTGGGGAGAAGGAGGCGTGGGGAAAAGGAAAGAACACGCAGAGGTACTGAGAGGTACACGCAGCTACACAGTCCCCCCTGTACTTGGGAGAGGTGGGATGGCTGTCGCAAGCTTTCAATCCCCTCCCCCACCTCTCTACCTCTATCCCCATCATGGCATCCTCTATTTCGTCTTCTTTCATCCTCTTTTCCCACCCCCTTGCTTCCTTTACTCCCCCATTCTCATCCTTTACTCCCCCTCTTCTCCTTCCCCTGCTCCAGTGGTGGAACTACGGAGGGTGCAGCTGCTATGGGGCCCAGCGGACAGCAAGCACTCCCCTGCACCCTCACAAGGAAGCCTCTGCCGCCTGTATAAAGTGGAAGGGGAGAGTAAGGAGCCGTGCGGGGATCGCGCCGTTCCGGGTGGGCCCGTAAGTAAGGAAGAGAGGCTGCGAGGGAGGAGCTGCCGACAATACCCTCCCCGCCGCCTACACCCACTGCGGTCGCCGCTGCCATCCCACCCACCTAACGCTCCCCACTAATGACAGGGGGAGGAAACCAGCGCCGCTTGGACCGATACAAATCTGCAGAGCTGCAGGAGACCAGACCGCTGCTACTGCCGCTCCTTAGGACTGCCTGTGAACTAATCACTGCTCGCAGATCGGCAGTCGCTCCTAATTGGCTGCCGATCTGTGAGCTGTGATTTGCTTAAGGAGAGCGGCACATTCAAATACCGCTGGGCATTGCGGTGTGTCGCATAATGTGTAATGGGCTTTGCAGTGTGTCACACAATGTGTAATGGGCATTGCGGTGTGTCACATAATGTGTAATGGGCTTTGAGGTGTGTCCCATATTGTGGAAAGGTCATTGCGGTGTGTCACATAATGCGGTGTGTCCCATATTGTGTAATGGGCTTTGCGGTGTGTCCCATATTGTGTAATGGGCTTTGCGGTGTGTCCCATATTGTGTAATTGGCTTTGCGGTGTGTCCCATATTGTGTAATGGGCTTTGCGGTGTGTCCCATATTGTGTAATGGGCTTTGCGGTGTGTCCCATATTGTGTAATGGGCTTTGCGGTGTGTCCATAATGTGTGAGGGGCTATGCGGCGTGTCACATAATGTGTGAGGGGCATTACCCTTTGAAGCGAGGCCACACCTTTTTTTAAGAATGTGTGCATTCTTTATTTTTAAAATATCTATTGGAGGGCCACATTTTTACTGTTCGCACTACTGGTGGCCACACACGGTGCGATGCGCACTGTTAGAGACCCGAGTTAGGGGGGGCCCCATTGTAAATTTTGCTATGGGGCACACAAAGGGTACTTGTGGAGTATCACGGCTCCCATCGTATGCCATCGTATGCCATATGTAGTGGCATACGATGGCATACGATGAGATACGATTTTTACGACCTTTTTATACCCCCACTATCCACGTCGGTGTGGAGTTGAGAATAGAATAGTGTGGCGAGCGCAGCGAGCCACCGAGCCCGAAGCGTGGCGAGCGGACGCGGATACCTGTGAAGCCCGCAAGGGGACGCGTATAGCTGTGAAGGTATCCGCTTCCCCTCGCGGGGCGCGCTGCGCTCGCCACGCTTCGGGCTCGGTGGCTCGCTGCGCTCGCCACACTATTCTATTCTCAACTCCACGCCGACGTGGATAGTGGGGGTATGAAAAGGTCGTAGGACGTTGATAGTGGGGGTGGTGCACTATGAAAAATGGCATTTGGGGGCATTTCACAAGTTTAATACACATTTCAATGCATTCTGACGCATTTCAGTGCAAAATCGGGTGCGATCGCATCGCATGCGATTTGATTGCATGCGATGCGATGCGATTTTTAGCATACGATCTGCATACGATGCAGGTCGTGGGAGCCGTGATACTCCACAAGTACCCCACAAAGTTCTAGTTACGCCTCTGTTTCCTGACATCCATATTAAACACCCTAGCATGAGTCTGCTGTTTTTATTTATATTTTGGTAGCCAATAAAATGTATCACATTCATGACACACTTGTTTTTGGTTTTTATGTAAAAAGACAGATGGTCATGTTTTCGCTTATTTAAATGTTAAAAGCATTATTTTATTCTCCATCTGATCATTGTTTGGCACAGTGTTTCCCAAACTTGGTCCACAAGGCACCCTAATGGTCATGGTTTTAAAGCTAGCTAGGCTTCGGTGCAGACAACTTAATGAGTACATCCATCTGTATGATTTAACTATCTATGTTCAAGCATGGATAACTTTAAAACCTGCATTGTAGTGGTGCCTTGATGAAGATAGGGAAATCCTGGTTTGGCATGTTAGTAAATGGTGTCAACACATGACCAATGATTGCCACCAATTAACCTATGTGTGCGGTCACCTTAAAAATGGCATGGGCTCATGCAGTTTGAGCTCTATGTTTGCGGTCATATTGGACATTGATCCTGTTGCTCTGACTTTGATCTGAACGTGAAAACCGGTGGGTGGTTTGGGAAACCCTTTCCAGAAAGTATGGGTTATGTCTTTTCTCGTAATATTTTGCAGTGTACATTCAGGAATAAATGCAGCAAATTTAGAGAAATGTCTTTATAAACATCACTGTTTTATGGCCCATACACACTGGGCAATGTTGAGCTGAAAGCAGCTCAGTCTTGTCGTTTGAGCTGCTTTCAGCTCCAAAGCCGCCCACTGTGTATGGAATAGTGGAAAGCGTTGATGCACGCTCCCGCATTATCACCAGCGGCCACCGCTCATCTGCTGGTATTACCAACAGATGAGCAATGTGGTTGATGGCTTTCCATAGCGTTCTGCCGGAAAAATTGCTCAGAAGGGCGAAAATCCCAGCACAGTTTGTATGGTCCTTAAGGTCCTTACATGACAGCCTTTTACATTTTTGACTATTAGTACTCAGCAAAGTGCAAACAATGCTGCTGAAATGGTCAGACAGGGGTACATTGCTATCTGTTTATTTGCTAATTGCATATCATTGAAGGAGGTATGGGTTAGGCCACCTTGTGGGGCTGTTAGTGGTATGGTTAAAATACATTCTGTATATACAAAGTATGCATCAGGATTCTGACTGTTGGGACTCAGCTGTTGGTCTTCTGATCCCGACTGCCAGGATATTTATGTATTTTTTTTGTCCATAGAAATAAGCAGTGATGATTTGACAACTTTGACCCTGCTATTTAAAGTATTTAATATGCATCTAGAGCAGCGGTTCTCAAACTGTGGGTGCTGACCCCAAACTGGGTCCTGACCACCTCCGCATGGGGTCAGGACTCCATGTTGCTGGCCATCAGTCTAATGTGTTTGTTGAGGGGGGACAGGGGATAACTCATTAAGTAAACACCCTCTGCTTCCCTCTTCTATCCCCCTACCCCCTTTTCCATCCCCTTATTACCCACTGCCTCCCTGTCATAATAGCGGTCACTTTATTTCACTGACCACACATTTGTGGCGGCCATTCTGTGGTAACCTGCTGGGGTCCTGTAATAATAATTATTGTCTGACGGGGTCCCAGAGCAAATAGTTTGAGAACCCCTGATCTAGAGCAATGATGGACGTGTATCTGCAGGTAGATACTCCATTTACCAAAACTGAAGCAGATGATGGTCTAGTTCTTTGTGCTCTACATAGAGGATCGATGATCTTTAACATGTTTCTGTATTTACAGTACAGAGCAGTGCCATATTTAGAGTTCATGTTGCCCAAGGCATCATATGCCTTCATTTATGGTTTTAGTTTTAGTTAACATGGTAGGTATTAAGGCATAAGTAGCAAAAAAAATGTAAATAACATGTTTCAAAAGCATCTATATGATACTATGGGGAAATTGGCAAGGGCCCATTACCCAAGCTAATAAAGTTCTAGTAATAAACGAGGAAGTGTACATGGAAATATGAAGACTATAGAAATGGGCTATATTTGGTTAGTTTGCATATTTTATACTTTTTTTATTAAATAAGGAAAGTACTTTTTTATGACAACTTCATGATAACTAAATTATGACCGCACTTTCTTTTTTTTTTTTTTGCTTATAATCAAATGTTCCTGCTGAGTTTCATCTGTAATTTTGTGCAGAGGTTGTATGCCTGTAATTCTCTAATTGGATGTGACTTTAAAATTAAAATGTTAAGACTGTTAAGACTCAGAGCATGGGTGAGTCGATTACAAAATAAGAAACGATGCAAGCATTTATCTGGCAGACATAAACATATTACTCCTTTTAATTGAACATTTTCTTAATCATTTTCCAGCCAGAGGGATCTTCAGCATACACAGTCGAAGAATAGGTTTAAAAGCTTCTTCGTTAACCCCTGTGCCCCCCCCCCCCCATTGGGAGGCTAAATGTTGCATTACATGGAAGGCCCTCGCCAGCAGCAAAAGGGTTACTGCGGTAATAGCTTTTAGACACCGCATGGTAACGTATTTCTCAAATATCCACATTCCTAATGATCTCCAGCATCACTTTTTAATTAATTTAGTAATTTTGCGACACAGTGATCAAACTGGCTGCTCAGGGGAGCTTGAAGTTGGTGAAAGCCAGGCATAGTTTATCCACTTAACTTCCAGCCTGTTTCAAAAATGCTTCCTCTGAACGAATCAATAAATTACTTGAACGGGGAGATTGAACAACCTTTTTCAAGGATTTAAACTGCATGTTTGTACTCCAATTTAGAAACACCTGCTCTGTATTTGCATATCTGTATGTGTATCGAAAACTCTACCTATATAAAACATCACTTATTGGTTGAACCCAGATGTTCTCCTCATTCTCTTATTTCTCACATCAAACCTTTTATAATGCCTCGTTAAGATTCACAGCGTTATAAGATTTCTAATTATAATATCTAATAAACTAAACCTTTAGAAGCTATTTGCATATTATATGAAGAAATCTCACCCAACAAACTCGCTATGGATTCAATTAACATAATAGCTAATTATGGTACTCATCATCCCTTTAGTGTTACTGTGTATTCATCTTCCTCCTGTTCTAGCCTACAGCATCTAAGGTTTGAACCACATCTCCTAAATATTGACTTTTAACTATGTTTAATTAGGAATTGAACATCTTTATGAAGCCAAAACGGGTGGTTAATTGCTATTTTTCATAGAAACTCATTCAATTCACGTTTTCTGCTGATAACTTCATATTAAAATTATAGAGAATTACAAATGTTTGAGGTGTGATAAGCTAGCAAATACACAGGTTTTTATTATGCATAGAGATATACTAGGGTTAGTACAATTCTTGTATTTTGTTTAGAAAAGCATTATGTATGGTATGGTTGATTTATTTGGACTTTGATATATGTAGAAAACAGTATCTGGAATCTGATTGGCTGCTAAGCAGTACACCTCCAGTTCTGTAGAAATTGTATTAAATCTATCCATGACCTAAAGGGGTTTCTCATAGCAACGAATACAATTCTAGCTACAGCTTATCTTGTACATCCTAGGATCTGATTGGTTGCAAAGGGCAACACCTCCTCTATAGAAACTATTGCAATTTTTTTCAAGCTTCTTACCACTCAAGCATATTTTAGTTGTATTGTAGTTAAATTATGTACAGAATAAAGGTGGCTTGTTGATCACTACAGTGAATGTAGAGAACTTACATTCTGATCACTGCTATATGTTGGAAACTCCGCCTCCCTTCCCAACAGGGTATGAACCAATCAAACGCTGGTTTTTGTTGGTCTTTTTGTAATTCCTGAATGTGCTTCTTTGACATATATTGGTTGATGCATAATAGCAACTGATGTATTAATAATTTTTTACAGAATTTAAAGGAACCATTATGACCTGATCTTGCATTTGTTTGAGTATACTAGACTCTGAAAGTTGCTATTCGATTAATACTGGTTACAGAGTATTATTGCTTGTTGATCCTTTAGCCCTGTAGACATTGGATGCCTTTTTTTAGCACTAGTAGTTACTGATCGATAACACTGTCATTGTGCTACAACTTATACCCCTTTCCCACTGCAGCTCTTAAATGGTAAAATGCCGTTTTTTTTAGCCTTTTTAAATGGGTAGAGCTGCAGTGGGAAAGCTCCAGGGTGCTTTACCCGTTTAACAAATACCTGTATTTGTTAAACTGGTAAAAAGCAGTGTCCTACCCCTTTATGAGCCTTTCTTTTGGCAGTGAGAAATGGTCTTAAACTGATATCCACAATAAGTGCAGCTCTGGTGCAGGTCACACACAGAGTTGAATAACTCCCGTGCAGTTTAATTTAATTGCCCACTATATGCTGGGTCCTATAAGAGCAATATTGCGTGCCAACTATTGACATTATTTATAATAACATTTTTGCACTATTTTCGGTCCTTGTGTAAAAGCACGGTGCCTATTACGTAGTTAGCGTAGCGTCCCTGTCAGAATCAGCGTGGTGTTAGCGGCGCGGCCAGCGTAGTTACCGTAGTCAGTCAGAAGTAGTGTAGTGTTCCCGCTAGCATAGTAAGAGTAGTCAGCGTCCCTGTCAGAAGTAGCATAGTGTTCCCACGGCCAGCGTAGTCAGCGTCCCTGTCAGATATGTGTTCCTGAAACACCCTTTCTATCCACGGTAGCCCGAAGCATGGCCAGCGGATGCGTTACGCGTCCCCCCAACCTGTTCATACCCCCACTTTCCACGTCGGCGTGGAGTTGATTTTATAAAGTGTGGCGAGCGCAGTGGAATACATGTAAAGTAATTTGCGCCCCCTCGCAGGGCTTGCTGCGCTCGCCACACCGACATGGATAGTGGGGGTAAGAACAGGTTGGGGGGACGCATAACGCGTCCTCTCTCGGGGCTCGATGCTTCCTGCTGGCATGTATAGTTGGGGTTTGAAAAGGAGCCTCTCCCTGAAGTGGACACAGGCAGGGTTGCCGTACCCTGCCGCCATAATACTGATACGCAGGAGCGTCTGAGACGCACCTGCGCCTCAGACAGATGGAGCGCCTCTCTGCAGGGGATCTGGCAGTTACCAGCGCTTGTGAGAGGCACTCACAAGGTTTGCCATGGATGCCGGGGACAGAGCCGCACTACCTCGGAGTCACCACGCTAACTACGCTAGGCAGCCGTTGGGCTGCCGCGGAGTCACTACGCTAATTACGGTAGGCAGCCATTGCGCTACGCTGACAGCGTAGCAAAGCCTACACTGATAACTTAGCATAGCCGGGCACCATGCTTTTATACAAGTACCCTATTTTCTTACTTATTTTATAACTTTTGCTACAAATTTGAATATGTTTGTAAACCTTCAGAAATACATTATGAACAGTGTCTATTTTAGCTGTAAGAGCAGGGTGGTTATAAGGTTGAAAATTAATTAGTTTTAGCTCCCTGCTCACTGGATATTGCCATGTTTCTGAGAAAAGTCCTCTCACCTGAAGTCACTGTTTTTAATTGGAAATAAGTGAACAATCTTAGCAAGTTTACTGGACTGGGGCTTCAAGTATATCTGGGTATGCTCAAACTGGCCATTTTCAAACTAGGGACCTTATTCTGGTTCACTCTCAGCGGCAAATTCCTTCTCAAATGGACAAAACCATGTGCACCGCAGGTGGGGCAGATCTAACATGTGCAGAGAGAATTAGATTTGGGTGTGGTATTTTGTTTCTGTGCAGTGATGGCACTGACTGACTGCTTTTTTTATACTGCAATATTCAGTGGGGAGGGAAAGTTTGGGCACCCCAGGCAAAAATTAATTTTAATGTGCAAAAAGAAGCCAAGGAAAGATGGAAACATTTTCAAAAGGCATCAAATTACAGATTAGACTTTCTTATAATGTGTAAAAAAAAAGTTTGATTTTATTTCCATCATTTACACTTCAAAATAACAGAAAACAAAAAATGGCATCTGCCAAAGTTTGGGCACCCTGCAGAGTTTATAGCATGCACCGCCCCCTTTGGACAGCTGAGACCTGGCAGTGTCTTGGATTGTTCTCAATCATCGTCTGGAAAGACCAGGTGATGTCAATCTCAAAGGTTTTAAAAGCCCATACTCATCTGACCTTGCCCCAACAATCAGCACCATGGGTTCCGCTAAGCAGTTGTGTAGAACACTTAAACTGAGAATAGTTGATGCTCACAAAGTAGGAGAAGGCTATAAGAAGATAGCAAAGCATTATCAGATGCCCATATCCTCTGTTCGGAATGTAATTAAGAAATGGCAGTCATCAGGAACAGTGGAAGTTAACGCAAGATCTGGAAGACCAAGAAAAATATCAGACAGAACAGTTCACAGGATTGTGAGAAAAGCAAGTCAAAATCCACATTTGACTGCACGATCCCTCCAGGAAGATCTGGCAGACACTGGAGTTGTGGTACACTATTCCACTATAAAGAGATACTTGTACAAATATGGTCTTCATGGAAGAGTCATCAGAAGAAAACCTCTTCTACGTCCTCACCACAACAATCAGCGTTTGAAGTTTGCAAATGAACATATAGACAAGCCTGATGCATTTTGGAATCAAGTTCTGTGGACCGATAAGGTTAACATAGAACTTTTGGCCGGAATGAGCAAAGGTACGTTTGGAGAAGGAAGGGCACAGAATTAATGAAAAGAACCTCTGCCCAACTGTTAAGCATGGGTGTGGATAAATCATGCTTTGGGGTTGTATTGCAGCCAGTGGCAAAGGGAACATTTCACGAGTAGAAGGAAAAATGGATTCAATAAGATTCCAGCAAATTTTGGACGCTAACTTGATGCCATCTGTGAATAAGCTGAAGTTAAAGAGAGGCTGGCTTCTACAAATGGATAATGATCCTAAACACACCTCAAAATCCACGGTGTATTACATCAAGAGGCGTAAACTGAAGGTTTTGTCATGGTCTTCACAATCTCCTGACCTCAACATAATTGAAAATCTATGGATAGACCTTAAAAGAGCAGTGCGTCACAGACAGCCCAGGAATCTCAAAGAACTAGAAGACTTTTGTAAGGAAGATACCTCAAACAAGAATTGAAAGACTCTTGGCTGGCTACAAAAAAATGGGTACTTGTGAGTTATCCGGGCGTCCGATTTTGAAATCGGGTCGGATCGGGACATCGCATCGCATCGCATGCGACCATCGGATGCGATGCGATGCGATGACCCGATTTTTCCATAGGAATCAATGTTAAAATGGACTGAGTCCATTTTAACATGGAATTCAATGGGAAAAAGGGTCCTTTTCATACCCCTACTATCCAAGTGGGCATGGAGTTGGATATAAACCTGTGGCGAGCGTAGCGAGCCACCGAGCCCGAAGCGTGGCGAGCGTAGCGAGCCCCGCGAGGGGACACGGAATACCGTCCCCTCGCGGGGCTCGCTTCGCTCGCCACGCTTCGGGCTCGGTGGCTCGCTACGCTCGCCACAGGTTTATATCCAACTCCATGCCCACTTGGATAGTAGGGGTATGAAAAGGACCCCTTTTTCCATAGGAATCATTTTAACATTGATTCCTATGGAAAAATCGGGTCATCGCATCCGATGGTCGCATGCGATGCGATGCGATATCGCATCGCATCTGATTGTATGCCTTAACTTAAGGCATACAATCAAAAAATCGGACGCCCGGATAACTCACAAGTACCAAAAATGTTTACAAGCTGTGATACTTGCCAAAGGGGGCAGTACAAGGTATTAACTCTGCAGGGTGCCTAAACTTTTGCAGATGCCATTTTTTGTTTTCTGTTATTTTGAAAGTGTAAATGATGGAAATAAAATCAAACTTTTTTTGACATGTTATAAGAATGTCTAATCTGTAATTTGATGCCTTTTGGGGGTTTTTCCATCTTTCCTTGGCTTTTTTTGCACATTAAAATTAATTTTTGCCTGGGGTGCCCAAACTTTCGATCCCCACTGTAGATATCAGTTAGTACAAACCCCACCCAAATCTAATTCTCTCTGCACATGTTCCATCGGCCCCACCTGCAGTGCACATGGTTTTGTCCATTTGAGAAGGAATTTGCCTCTGAGAGTGAACCAGAATAAGGCCCTAGATCCATGTGGCCACAGGTGTCAGACACCTTGATTTTCATTTTCTGAAATAACAATTAGCAAGAAAAATAATAGGTCAGGATTCATTTTTTTTCAGTTTTATTTTTTTTATTTTTATGGGGAAATGTATTCATCTCTCTTCTATGTAGCTAAGAAACACAGCAATTAAGTGAAATGCTTAATACATACAGAGATAATGTGAAATGTATCTGAGATAATTGTTAAACTTCTTATCCTCCAAAAACAGATAATGGTTTTGACTTTGGTCAAAAGAATTTCTATTGCTACAATGATGGTTCCTTCCACATTGATATTTTAATGAGCCTGGTATCTCTGAGCCTGCTCTGGGTGGAAAGCCTTTCCTCCCTTCTAATTACAATAGGAAATTGTTCATTGACAAGCACCATTCAAAAACTCATACTTAGAAAAGCAGTAAAGAGACTTATTAGTTTGTTCCATTACCAAAATGGCTATTGTGCTCTGGTACTTGGGCAAAAGTGTTTTTACATGGATAGGATGTTTGATCAGTGTCTTTCAAATATATAGACTCTTGTATGCATTTACTGAGAGCATTCTAAATCTTTTAGATTATCCAAGGTGAGGTATTTTTTTTTTCAATTTTGTTTTATTGATATGATGAAATATGAATGACAACTGTTGCATATATTTTTAATAAAGTAATGTAGAAAAACTGCCATTTATTTTTACGGTACTTGTTTCCTAGCACAGCGCCCATCGCATGGTATACCATAAGACTAAATATGGTATGCGATGCGACGCAATGTTGTACAATAAAAAATTGAATGCCATACAATGCGATGGTATACAATTTTTTATTGGACAACCACCCTGATGGGTCCTTACAATTTTAAATGCCCCCCCACTATCAACGCGAACCCGAAGCGTGGCGAGCGGCGGCGGTACGCGTCCGCCGACCTTTTCACACCCCCACTATCCACGTCGGCGAGGAGTTGATTTTAGATAGTTTGGCGAGCCCGAAGCGTTGCAAGCGCAGCGAGCGTACGCAGATACATGTAAAGTAATACGCGTCCGCTCGCCACATTTCGGGCTCGGTGGCTTGCTGCACTCGCCACACTATCTAAAATCGACTCCCCGCCAACGTGGAGAGTGGGGGATATGAAAAGGTCGGAGGACGCGGAAACATGTAAAGAAATACGCGTCCCCTTGCGGGGCTCGCGTGCCACGCTTCGGGCTCGGTGGCTAGCTGCGCTCACCACACTATCCAAAATCAAGTCCCCACCAACGTGGATAGTGGGGGTATGAAAAGGTTGGAGGATGCCTACCGCCGCCCCTCGCGGCCTCGCTGCGCTCCCCACGCTTCGGGTTCGCGTTGATAGTGGGGGTGGCGTGGGGGTGCATTTAACATTGTAAGCACCCATTAGGGTGCTTATACAATTAAAAATCGTATTGGGGGTGCATTTAACATTGTAAGCACGGGTGTGGTACGGTACTCTGACAGTCAGGATCCCGATAGTCATTATCCCGACTGGCCGGAGTCAGACAGCATGGCAAGCGCAAAAAAGCCCCTTGCGGGCTCGCTGCGGGCACGGTGGCTCGCTACGCTCGCCATCTATTCTATTCTCCCTCTATGGGGGTCGTGGACCCCCACGAGCGAAAATAGCGGGTGGCCGTCGGGCACCCGGCTGTCGGCGTTTTGACAGTCGGGATCCCGACGTCGGGTAAACGACTGTCGGGATCCCGACGTCGGGTAAACGACTGTCGGGATCCCGACGTCGGGTAAACGACTGTCGGGATCCCGACTGTCGGGAGCCCGTCCGGCACCCGTAAGCACCCATTAGGGTGCTTATACAATTAAAAATCATATCGCATCGTATGCGGCTATATGGCATGCGATGGCATAAGATGGAAATCTTGGGCGCCGTGCTAGGAAACAAGTACCATTTTTACCTTCAGTTTAGCATAGTTTTCTCATTCAGGTAATTTAATGTGCAACTTTTGTGTGACTAATTTATATGTTTACTAGTTTAAAGCCTGTCAAAATGATATGTGTGTGGGTGTTTGCTTTTTTTTTAAAGGGCAGTTACTGTTTTAATGACATTTTCAACTGTACACTGCTCAAAAAAATAAAGGGAACACTTAAGCAACACAAATGTAACTCCAAGTCAATCACACTTCTGTGGAGTCAAACTGTCCACTTACGAAGCAACAATGATTGACAATCAATTTTGCATGCTGTTGTGCAAACGAAATAGGTGGAAATTATAGGCAATTAGCAAGACACCCCCAATAAAGGAGTTGTTCTACAGGTGGTGACCACAGACCACTTCTCAGCTCCTGTGCTTTCCGGCTGATGTTTTAGTCACTTTTGAAAGCTGGCAGTGCTTTCACTCCAGTGGTAGCATGAGACGGAGTCTACAACACACACAAGTGGCTGAGGTAGTGCAGCTCATCCAGGATGGCACATCAATGCGAGCTGTGGCAAGAAGGTTTGCTGTGTCTGTCAGCGTAGTGTCCAGAGCATGGAGGCGCTGCCAGGAGACAGGCCAGTACATCAGGAGAAGTGGAGGAGGCCGTAGGAGGGCAACAACCCAGCAGCAGGACAGCCCTCAGGTCGACACAGACAAACGGTCAACAGGGTCATAATGTTGTCACATGCATTAGGTCAACATTGGGAAGGTCAAAAGATCTATATGGGTTTTTCCCATTTTTTTTTTTTAGCCGATATGTGCCGTCAGGTGGTACTTCATGCCTTACCATCCACTGGGGCTTGGAGGTAGAATAGAATAGTCTGCGAGACACTCGTGCCCGAAGCATGACGAGTGTCCATGTCAACTGTGTTGACAGTTGGGAAAAAACTTGAAAAACCCATGTCAACCATTGGACTGTTGACCATGTTGACGTAATGCATGTGTCGACCTTAGCCGTGTCGACCTTTTTTCCGGTGTCGACCCAATGTAGGTCGACCTTCATTTGGTCGACGTAATGATCCACCTTTAAAGTCTTTTAAATTGTAAACAGACTGTATTGCTTCAAACCTTGTCATGGTTTCATTGTGTGCTGTGGTACTATTGTATTCACGTGATTGTAATAATATAGAATTCATTTCCTCTTAACCCTTAACCCCCTTGAGTGCCAACATCTCTGTGAGAGATGTGCAAAATATCTGCTAAAATATGCCAGTGTCACTCACACTTGTTATATAAATTCAAATACAAAATGTGTAAAAATAAATAATTATATTTCCTATATAAGGTAAACATTACAGGTCATTATGATGAATAATAATGTTTGCTTGCCAATTTTCACACCTATTGAAAAATTCTCTTGGCACCCAAAGGGTTAATACTGTATTTGAAGAACAAGGTATAAAGGGCCTGATTCTGATTCACTCGCAAAAGAAAATTCTCTCTCTAACGGACAAAACCATGTGCACTGCAGGGGGGCAGATGTAACGTGCAGAGAGAGTCACATTTGGTTGTTGTTTTTTTTTGTTTCTGTGCGGAATAAATACTGGCTGCTTTATTTTTACACTGAAATCTAGATCTCAGTTTGAAGTACATGTTACATCAGCCCCACCTGCAGTGCACATGGTTTTGTCCATTAGATAGAGAATTTGCTTCTGCGAGTGAACCAGAATCAGGCTCTAAGTGTGGGAGCTACAGTCAGTATTAGAAACCATTGCATGGCATTTGCGTTTATTTTGCAGTGCTGTCTAACAAAACCACAAAGTATACACTAATAATAATAGTAATACAATATACTGAAACAGTTTGTGATTCACTAGTACTTGAAACCCTCAAGTACTGTAACATCTATATATATGTCTAGTGTCTGTGAGTCTCCGGAACACTGCTATCTGCTGGCAGAGAGGGAAACTACATCTCTTTCTCACACATGCACAAACACGGACGGTAGCAGACTAGCTTTTGCTTCAAGCGGGCTTACTAGTTTCAAAACATATAGCCAAGATTCCTTGCACTGATGCAATGAACTCCCTGTTGGCAAAGATAAGGTGCTTTGGTTGACCACTCATCAAAAAACAGCGATGGATTTTCATAAAATGTTTAGGTATAACTCCATATTCTTATATGCTGTCCTAAATCACCTGGAAATCTTATTAGCAATTACTAACCTAACTCCTATTTACTGATTTTGTTTTATTTTAATTTTGGTGAGGGGAGACTCAAGCCCACAGTTAATTTGGCTACAGGTTATTGAATGAATCTTGCCCCAAGCATCACCTGACCTGTAAAAACCCACCTACAGTCAATTATTTGCAATGGCATAACAATAATTTAGCCAAAAAAGTTTCAGCCCGGCATCCGCTGCTGCTGAAGCTACTAAGAAGGGTGGGAGAAAGAGGAGCAAGCTGTGTCTGGCAGACATTTTATTGGACATTAACATTGGTTGTATCAGGCATACTATTATTCTTGTTACACATTGGTTAATATATCATTTGTTATATTGACGAATGATATACTGTGAATGGATCAGCAGGTGTGCACACCCATTATGTCTGTGAATAATGTTATTTATAGGCATATCAGATCAGCCTTGTAGCACATACATTGCCAAGATGTGTGTGTGGTTGACCCGCCAACTGCCTGTAAATGGACTGTAGGGACCACCGACCCTGCCAGCACAATCTAAAAACCCATCCCGTTGTGATGTCTGACCTGACATATTAAGCGGACACTTGGTTAGTGTGTTGAGTTTACCTGCTTGGCCTCTCTGTTGGCACAGCAGCTGGTTGGGGGTTAGATCTTTTATGTGTGTACAGGTTGAGAATCCCTTATACAAAATGCATTTTGGATAAGGGATTTTTGCGGATTTGTAATTTTTTTTCATACTTTCCTGGTCCCCCAGCAGTGTCCCGATGGTCCCTTGACGTCTATGGAGTCCCCTGCATCCATGGTGGCTTTCAGAATATTTCGGTTTTTAGAATATACGGATAAGGGAGACTCAACCTGTACTTAAAAAAACATGATTTACTAACTGATTCTATTTACTACTTTTCTCTGTCCGTACTCTTTATTTATGCTGGTGTTTTTATAGCTACTGCTGACTTTGTGCTTTCTTTAATAAGAAGAATTATATTTGGGTGAGTTCTTTTGTTTCTGTGCAAGGTAAATACTGGCTGCTTAATTTTTACACTACAATTTAGATTCCAGTTTGAGCACACCATAGGAAGATGTCTCAAACTCCAAAAGGTGCAATAGATTACGTAAAGTTGGTGCACTCTGGGGTATAGGTGGTGGTTGAGGTTATTATAGTCCAAAAAAGTGGGTAATGTATATGAAGTTACCCTAAAATACTGTAGGGTGGGAATTCTTGCTCAAATAATTAAAAAAGCTGAAGTCCTTATCCATTCAGCAGTGGCTGGTTGTGGGCATTCCTCTAAATCGTGTGTTGTCCCCTTGGGGTGACCTTTGTGTCTGGTTCTCCCTCATTACATCCCATTAAAAAAACTTTTTCTTGTCACCTCCAGTACAAATTATATTTGTCATGTCAGTTGGTATGATGAAACAGTGTGCAAATGAAATGTAGTAACTTTCCTCGTGGTTTGCGAGTATCCATGTCCTCTGAATTTTTTTTTGTTTCTTTTTTGTCCACCCGCCATCCCTCACATAACCTGCTGGGCATTGGGTGCTTACTTTGGTCCTGATTCTGGTTGACTTGGTAAGCTGCAAAGATCGCAGCTTACCAAGTGCCAGAGTGCCCACCCCGCCGAAAAAACACTGCCCGCCACCATGCGAGGGGATGTGTCATTAAAGGACATCCCCTCGTATGTACCCGCAGCAGGAGAAATCATTAGATGGTTGTCGACCATCGAAATATTTCTCCTTGGCACACAAATAGAATGGAGATTGACTTATATTTGCAAACTCACGGACGAAGACAGGGCAGGCGGCTGAAGCCCATGAAATGCTGGGCATCCCCATAACGGAGCACCGCCACAGCGAAAAGTTTGGGAGAAGGGAATAAATAAAATACACATTCCAAGCAATATCAAGTTGGCAATAATAATTCCTTTTAGGAACTAATCCATTGACTATAAACAACCATATACTTGTGTTTGATCACTCATGTCTAAAGATTTGATATTTGGGGGGATATTCAATGCCCGCCTCTATTTCCGACGGGGAAAATAGCGTCAGGCGCCTATTCAATGCTATCTTTCCCGACAGCATTCCCGACAGCATTGAACAGGCCTGTTCTGCCGAGGACAGCCGTGGATTGTTGAGGTCAGGGTCTTATCTCGATGATTCATGAACTTATCTCGCGCCCACGCCCCCATTTCGCAGATGAACAGATGGGACATTGAATCCCGCCTGCCGATATGCAGTTGAGGAAAACAAAAACGGGCCAGGGTCGTGGCTGTTGGGACGTACTGACAGTCGTGACCCTGGATTGAATACCCCCCATAGATTCTACTTACAGTAAAATCGAAGCACCCCTTTTTTATGTCAGGAAGCATGGATTGTCTCAGAGTAAGTCCAATGATTTTGATAGACTTAAATTAAACATATCAATGAATTATTCAAATCACCTAGAAAGGAAGTAGGGTATAAATATGGACTCCCTCCACAATGAAAGACACCTTGATAAAGCAGTCAGTTGGTACTGCGAAACGTGTTGGTGCAGCATTGGACCCACTCTTGATACAACTACTTACACCAGGAAAGCTTCTCTACGTCTCCTTTCTTTCTGCTCATTTATCTGGTCGAGGTCCCAACACCATTGGAAGTCACATGCCGTATGTCGATACCTGATCACACGCAAGAGCAAGTCTTTCCGAGTTGGCTAATTCCACCTATGCCTTCGGATAAAGGCCACAAGCAATAGTGAAATTCAGGATACCATCTAAAGGCAGCAAAGGATTCCTACCATTGGGACACACTCGATACTGGTGACTATAAAATCATACTGGGTCCATCTTCTTTTCTTTTATGGAATATTATTGTTTTTAATATTGTGTATTTTAAATTGTGATTGAATATTCATTGATCTATTTATATATAAAAGTTTTTTTCTATATATATTCAGCGCTGCTTTTTTCCATATTTTTTACCCTCTTACCTCCAAGTCTGTCTGTTACCCAATTTGTTTTATCACTGTCAACAATTGTAAAGCACTACAAAATCTGCTACGCTATATAAGAAACTGTACATAAATAAATAAATGGCCAGTCAAGGTGCACAATTAAAGTGCGGCTAAGGTAAATTGCATACCAAGAGTAAACATTCACAAATACTCCAACAAATGACAATAAGAAATAAGTGTAAGCATAAACACAAAGTGCTCAAAAATAACCAAGAAAAAAGTGATGTGAACCAGGTGATAATAAATAAAATTTGTATCACCATACATGAATTGAATGTTTATTCACAGTCCTCTTGATAGGAAAATCCTGATGGATGACACAAGCCGAATCTGTAAAAGATAATCTACCTTCTCTCATGGGATTCACCATGTACCATTAAGGGATATAAAAGGAAAACAAAATACAGTTGCACTTACAATAGGCAACCTGGTTTGGGTGTGGTATAGGGGTCCAACAGTCGGATCCCGACAGTCATTATCCCGACTGGCTGGACCCAGACAGCATGGCGAGTGCAACAAAGCCCCTTGCGGGCTCGCGAGCCACCTGTTCTATTCTCCCTCTATGGGGGTCATGGAGCCCCACAAGGGAAAATAGTCAACGGCCGTCGGGAACCCGGCTGTCAGTGTTTTGACAGTCAAGATCCCGACGTCGGATGAATGCCTGTCGGGACCCCTTCCGGCACCCACCTGGTTCACATCACTTTTTTCTTGGTTATTATTGAGCGCTTTTTGTTTTTTTTTATGCTTCCACTTTATTTGTTATTGTCATGGTCAGTCAGCCTTTGGACATTACAACATAACTTATAGTGGACTGTAAAATTTAATTTTGTGCATTTTCTGCTCTAGCAAAAATATTAGCATATACTGAGGTGTTTTGTACTATTGTAGGTGGTGGTGATTTCCGCATGCCCTGAGTGTCAGTAGAGCTTTTTCTCCAAGAACCGTTTAGTAGATTATAGTTTCTGTATCTGCCTAGGAATATTAGGTATACTTTGCAGTACTTTTTTTTTTTTTTTTAGTTATTTTTATTTATTTATTTTTTTACAGCTTTGCGTTATATAGCCAAGCACACCAATAGTGGCACATTCAGGCCACTGCAGTTTCCTCTGCTTTCTATTTAGAAAATTTAGAGCCCAACACATTGATCCTACAGCAGCAACCCCATCCATTCGTTGTCAGAAGTTGCTGTCATCATTATTAACTTGCACTTTTGTGATGCAAGAGATCTCAGACTGCAGTATCTGCGTATGCTCATCTCTGAATAGGTAGCAGTTATGTGTACATACCTGTGGCAAACTTTTCCTATATGCAAATGCCAAGTTGCTGCCCAATTACACCAACTCAGCTTCAAGTTGAGACTCCCCTGAGAACAGTGCAACCCACCAATTATTGCTCATAGGGCTTGATTCAGATAGAATTGCTTGTGCATAGCAGCTGTATCTATCTACACAACTGCTGTGCAAAAATATGCTAATGAAGGCACTCAAGTTGGTGAGAATCACAAGATCAACCTAACTAGGCAGCCACAAGGTCAAAAAACCACTGGGTTTCCTACAACTCACAGAAAAAAAGTGCAAATATAAGTATTTCGTTTATAACAAGTGGCCACTACGTAGTAATCTCAAAAAACAATGTTAATAGAATAATATGGTGTATAAAATTGCAGAAGACATGATAGCTCATATAAATTTCAGGTATGAGGAGATGGGTTCTCCATCTTATTAAAACCACCGTAAGATAGCAATATAGAGGGAAATAAATCCTCCTTTCTATAAACAATAGTAAAAATTAGTTCATATGGATGGCAGATAGGCAGGGACACATACGGATGACCAGCTATGGGGATGCAGGCCGTAAGAATACTGTCAATGGAATCCAGACGGAGGGAACTTCAAACAGTGATCAGGTATACTTAAATTCCCCCTGCCCCCCCCCCCCTTCTCCAACCCTACTTCCCTCCGGCTAACCCTTCTCCCTCCCACAATCTATTACCCTCCCTGCTAGTGCCTAATCCTGACCCCTGCACCTCATCGCCTAAACCTAAAATCCTCACTCCCTGCAGCCTAACACTTAACCACCTCTTTTAAGTGCCTAACCCTAACCTCCCCCTGCAGTCTAATGGGGCCTACACACGTAGCGACTTTGGCCTATTTTCTAAGCGATCACTTAGAAATTAAGCACACTCCTGTGCACACTGTGTGTGTGTGTGTAGGGCCCATAGGGATGTGTGGCCCAGCGTTGAAGATACTGCATGTAGTATAAATCTAGTCAGATTGCTTAGCAAGGGACTGCACATCGCATGGTCTTTTGTGAAGCCTTTGCTTAATCGCTTAGCACAATTGCTGGCGCACATCGCTAACTCTTTCTGAGCGATCTAGATTCCAGGAAGCTCAAGGGAAATCACCCATGCTAAATCACTGATGCAAATCGCTACATGTGTAGGCCCCATAAGTCTAATGGGGCATACACACAGGGAGATTTGAACAAGAGATGTGTGATGACCAATTTAGTGTGGGCAATTTCCCACAGTCTAGATCTTCAATACACACTGACAGATTTTCAAAAGAGATTTGTGCTGAGCGATTTAGTATAGGAGATTTGTGGTAAGCAAAAAAAAATAAAAACTGTAATGTGTTGGTATTACAGGAGAGTTGATGTAAAGCGCTCAGATCGCTTCTTAAAACACGGGCAATTTGCTGTTTCTTGCTAAGCAATCTGATTAGATATATATATACTGCATGCTTAAATTATCTAGATCGGTGATAGCGGCGCACAGGGCTGTGCATCGCCAACCCTATGGGGGCATACACACTTAGTGATTTGTGCTTAGTTTCTAAGCGATTTAGCAGAAATATCCCCATGTGTAAGGCCCATAAGTCCCCTCTAGTGCCTAAACTTAACTCCCCCCTGCCCAACCCTAACCCGCCCTGCATACTGCCATATGGCATCTGGGCAGTCTGGATTCTCAGGCCAGCATCTTTATTGATGTTGGGATTCCGGCGCCAGTCTCCTGTTGGTAATCGAGATGCCAGCATCACTGCGTCGGATGCTAAATGCATCCCAATAGGCAGCATAATAATTTTCATATGACTAGCAATAAGGCACATAGGTGAAAAACTAATCATAGTGGCAGTGGGTGTTGGAGCCACTTGTGGTATAAGGTACAGTGCAGTGACTGCATCCACAGGCACGTATCCGTGGATAGGTTTGGTTCGTTACGTCGACAGTGCCTAGATCAACATTAAAAGGTCCATGTGGAAAACTGTTGACACTAGGAAAAAGTCAACATTTTGGAATGTCTCTTTTTGTCTTGTAAGTCCCCTCGCATGGCTTGCTTCCCTATCCATGCTTCAGGCACAGTGCCTCACTCTGCTTATGCTGCACTCAGGGCAGTTTTTGTTTTGCAAACTAATTTTTTATAAGTCATAAAAGGAATAGCAATCATTCAAGTATACACTATTGGTTACAATAATATGTTCAGATCTTAAATATCTATTATTTCAATATATAAAATGACCTAATATTCAGACATTTAATGAAAATAAGCAAGGTGGGGAATTGGGGAAAGAGGGATGTAGATAAAGCAAGAGAAGAGTAGGAAAAAAAGGAGAGGGTTTGTCTGGGAGGGAGATTCATTGAAGGCGAGCCATGACAGCCAAATGATAGTAAACCTAGAAGATGGGGTCCGTAAGGTGGCAGTGAGATCTTCCATAGCCATGTAAAAAGGGCAGCGGAATATGGGTGCTTGTGTAGAGGACAGCCAAAAACAAGGCATGGTAGCCCTAGCCATGTTTACTAGATGACGTATTAACAATTTTTGTTGACGTATTAACAATTTTTTGTATTGGGAAAGTGGCATTTCCATTAAGCTAAGGAGACAGAATTCAGGGGTTTCTGGAACTGGGTATCCAGTGAGTTTGCGAGTAATTTTGTGTAGTTGTTGCCTAAAACCAGTCTGTATACTGCATTGCCAGCAAATGTGGATAGGAGTTCCTTGTGATTATTCACATTACCAGCAGAGGTCATAAACCAATGGGAACATTCAGTGCACTTGTTCAGGACAGCGATAACATCTGGACATTATTTTTTATTGGGTCTCTAAGACTTGAATGGAAGGGGAGCTGGCAAAGTGTACCTGTATATATGTGACCATTGGGCATCAGTGGAATCAGTTAAACAAATGTAGATTTTATTCCAACCCATAGTACGCATAGGTAGAGAAGCTATAAAATAATGTAGTTGCAGGTAAACCCAAATACTATTATTAGGTAAGTCATAAGTCTGGGTTAGTTCAATAAAGGGAATTCGGACAGTGGGGCCTAGTAAATGCAATATCTTTGAGATACCAGCTTTAGCCCAAACAAAAAGAGAAGACTGAGATAAACAACTTGGGGATAATTCTGGAGTAAGGGCATGGACAAATATAGTCCTGGGCTAAACGCCATCAGGTATTAAACATTTTTTCCAGCAAAGCAGAGTTGGTTCTAAGGTTGGGTGTTTAATAAGATGGATTTTTAGGAACCATGGAATGATATGAGTATTAGTGGAAGTGATTTCTGCAATTAATGGCCATGGTGGATCACATGATAGTAACTGATAAATTAGTTTTTCATGTTTTTTTGTCCTTAAAGTCTACGTTTACTGCGTCCCCTCACATGGCTCACTGCACTCGCCATGCTTCGGGCACACTATTATATTCTCCCACCACACTGTAGTGGATGGCAGGGTATGAAATACCACCTGTCGGCACAAGTCCGCTCAAAAAAGTGAAAAACTCATGTCACACTTTTCACTGTTGATTTTCCCATTGTTGACCTAATGTTTGTGTCGACCTTCTGACCCTATCGACATTAGCCATGTTGACCTTCAGTGGTCGATGTAGTGTATGTCGACCTTCATAGGGTCGACCTAGTGACCCTATACCAACAAAATGACCTACTGTGGCCTGGAGCTCTGTAAAAATGGAGTCTGGTATCCTAATGGGTAGTGCCTCTAGGAGGTACAGGACCTTCAGCAGGTCATTCGTTTTTTATTGTGTTAATTCTACTCCACCAGGACAAATTGAGAGCTGTCCACTTATTGAAGTCTATCTGAAGCTTATGTAGCAGTAGTAGAAAGTTAAGTCTGTATACGTTAGATATATTACAGATATATTACAGAGCAGAAGAACCCCATAGTATTTGAAATGTGAAGGATGCCAAAGAAAAGGGAATAAGCCACAGATCCCTCTATAACATGTTGTGAAATAGGTATATTAAAAGCAATTAGTATAATTAATTTTGAAGTTTGAGAGCATGTTTAAATCTATTAAATTCAGACATAAGGGCTGGGAGTGAAGTGACATGGGGGTTTATTCTAGTTCATTCTTTCTGACAAAATCCTTCTTAGATGGACAAAACCATGTGCACTGCAGGGGGGCAGATGTAACATGTGCAGAGAGAATTAGATTTGGGTGAGTTATTTTGTTTCTGTGCAGGGAAAATACTGACTGCATGATTTTACACCCAAATCTAATTCTCTCTGCACAAGTTACATCTGCCCCACCCGCAGTGCACATGGTTTTGTCCATGTAAGAAGGATTTTGTCAGAATGGACTAGAATAACCCCCATGGTCTGAGATAGTCGTTAGGACATTGTCAGCATATAAAACCAACTTGTATTGGTGGCCTCCCACCTATATGCTATGTTTATTTTGGTTGGCTCGAATTGCTCTGGCTAGGGCTTCTATGATGAGCGAGGAGAAATGACAGTCCTGTCTCATCCCATTTCTAATTTCAACTGGATTGGAGAAGGCACCGTTCACCCTGACCTTTGCTGTGGGGGGCTATATAATGCCAGTAGCAGAATGTGTGCCTCTAGCATCTGTGTGGAGAAGCCAGTGTCTCTAGACACTGAATTGCAGTCCTTCAAAAATAGAGGAAGTAAGGAGGCTCTAAACGCTTTATAGTAACATATCGGTAGGCCGTCGAGTTTAGAGTCTATCTTGTGCAGATAGTTTTTAACCAATAGCCTTGGATCAAGAGCAGTGGAAGATGACCAATCTGATCTTAAGATCAGATCGTTTTTCTGCTATTTCAGAAGTGTATAGACCAATTCTCCATGGGTGCCTTGTATCAGGTATACGTAAGTCTGAAGTCTCGAGTATGGTGCCGGGCTTGTATTGCCCCACAGATAATAATTGTCTGCTTTTGGTAGTATCACTAAGTAACTTGTTCAATGTCTAGCTTCAGTTAAATTGAATAGCACATGGGGATCTAAAGTTTGGTTAAGTTGGATTTCTAAGGTTGCTATGCGATCTAGAAGGAATTGTCTCTGGGCCATGCTCTCTTTTTTTCAGTTGCGTGTCTAGTTGTATGCACTTGCCTTGTATGACGCACTTGTATGCCTTCCAAACTGTCATTGGTTTAACGCTGGGCGTGTCATTTAAATTAACGTTGTTTGTTATAGCAGAATTTGTCTCTGATGTGGGTCTTGGAATAGAGAGGAGTTAAACCTCTAGGCCCAAGGTGTAGGTGGAGTAAATCTGATTGAGGCAAATACTGGTGCATGGTCCGAACAAGTTATCTAACCAATCGTACTGGGAAGAATTGCAAAAATGTATGATCTACAAGGAAGTAATCTTACCTAGAATACATAGTGTGTAGGCGAGTAGAAATCCATAAGGGTGTGCAATAAATTATAGGATCTAATGGCCAATTGAAGTCACCACCTAATAGCAAGCAGCCATCTCTGAGGGGTTCGATAAACTGTAACATTTTGGAGATAAATTGTTTCTGGCCTTGGTTTGGGGAATAAATGATTATAAACTTATACACCTGATTGAATATTTGGCATTTCTACGAGAGACATATAGCGCCACTCCAAAAGACTTTTGTTGGGGGTTATTGCTGCAGTTAATTGAAGGGTAATAATTGTTGCTCACTTTAGGATAGGCTTGAAATTTAAAATGGGTCTCCTGAATGCAGGTAATATCTACCCGTTCAGTCCTAATCTCACATAATAATGTGGACCTTTTCTCAGGTAGATTAAGCCCCTTCACGTTAAAGGGGTACAATTTAAAATCAGGGGAGACATGTAACAGTGGAGGCTCTACAGTCACTGTCTAAAGAGAGACAAAAATTACTTAGATAAGGACTCGCCTGCTGCGAAGAACCTTTTGTATAGAGAGTAGCAGGTGGCATCTGTCCACAATGACGAATGTGAAAATTAGAAAGGAAATAGGGTAGAGGGAAAATAAATCGAAAAGATAGATATATGGAAGTAGAAATGCAATCCGTTACATTTATTTAAAAAAATAGCGTATAAAACTGAATAATGAATGAAATGAAATATGAAAACATAGCCGCCATTGGGCCACAAGGACTGGCCCCATGGCCCAAAGTTCAATGCAGGGTGGCGGATAACCCAACTTGGGTGTGATAGCTATCGAACCACCCAGGATATCAAGAGCCTGTGTGGGAAAAAAAATCCAATAGAAAAGCAAAAAAACTAATTTATATATGCAACAACGTAAGAACGAAAGTCCCACAAAAACTATGAAGAATGAGACAAGCCATTGTAGGCAATCAACTACATATAAACTGTAGTATATTAATAAAATAGAATTAAACCATGACAAAATCAGAAAAGGATGGTAGGGGGGGGGGGATTACAAGAGGACAGATTAATATAAATTGTTAACAAGAAACATGATACCGAGCCGGCTGATCACGCCACAGTCAACACTTTGCAGACTGCATAACAGTGCCAATTGAGTTAGTGGGTAAGTGGAAAACAAAGACTTGAGTGCGCAGATCTCAGGTGAAGGGGTCTGTGCGAACAGAAGGAGTGGGATGAGCGCCTCATTTTTTGTTACTAATCAGAGTCCAAGGAGCTTGTGGGGTAGGAAGAGTAGGTGGGTCTAGATGATGGAATAATTAAGACCATTTAACCAAAGAAGGCTTGGTGACATTCAATATCAAGCAAAAGTTATCTTAATCATCTGGGGAATTCAGGGAGAACTGGCGAACTTCATGGGATACCTGCACATTAAGGGAGTGATTCACATTTAAGCTAATTTGGCCAGGGACTGCCCATGCACCGTCATGTGCATGGGCAGTCCCCCTGTGCGAACGCATTCGGCGACAATCACAGTCACCGAGGTGTCCACAGACAATCGGGGCAGACAAGGGGCTGGCATTGGGGGATGCCAGCGTTTTTCTGGTGTGTGTCCGCAAAAACATTGGGTGCACCTAGAAAATTGCTAGAATGTAGGCTTGGCAGAGCCTGCACGGGGTGGGCGACTGACATCAGCGCACGCCTCGTTCTTCTGAGCCACCGGGCAAGCTTATTTGCAAATCAGGGAAAATCATTTGATGGTCGCCGGCCCTTGAATGTTTTTTTTTGCCCATACGCTCGCATGCAAATGGATGTATCAGGCTAACGAAGAGTTTGCCCAGTGGGCGAAATTTATCCACTCGCTAAGCAGCGACCGACTGCTGCTTAGCAAGCAGATCTGAAGCAGGCCCAAAATGGCAAACCCCAGTGAATTCACATACCTCAATCTTTCAAAATGTCTGTTAGAGGTTTGAGGAAATGTCATTGCTGAATCTTTTGCTTGGAGATATCTGGGAATATTTGAATAGCTGACCCATTACATTCCAGAAGATCACATTTCCTAGCTTTGGTGAGAATCTCTTATTTTACATGATAGTAATGAAGACAACAAATTATGTCTCTGGGGGCATCAGTTTGGAGGCCTCTTGGGTGAAGGGCGCGAAGTGCAGAATATTTATTGTCTGAGTCAGCAGCCAAAATTTTTATTAAAAACAGAGGTGAGAGCATCCACGATACCAGGGCCCTGAATATCCTCAGGTATCCCATGGACACAGATTGTTCTAATGCCTCTATTGTCCAGGTTGCGCGCGGGACACTTTACCATCCATGTGGTCTACGACTGGGAAGGTAAAGTATGAAAAAGTTCAAAAAATGAAAACAAAAATGGGAAAAACTCAAGTTAACCAAATGCGTTACCAGCCAATAGTGATTGACCTATTGACTGCGAACCTAAAATCCAGATCCCTGTGGATGATCTCTCTCTTTAGACCCTAGTTTTTCCTTAAAGCCAAACAGTCTGTTAACTGCAAATAAATTTCACCTTATAGTGCCAATGGCTCTAAAAGTAATTGTAGGGTATGGTCCATTTTTCATCTATGGATCTTTAAACACTATTATATTACTATATTTTTACAGAAAGGAGGCATTTCCCCTCTTTGCTTTCAATCTTCTATATTGCTGCGGTTTTATTGGATGGAGACCCATCTCCTCATTTCTGCAATTTATATGAGTTATTAGTAGGAGAATTTTTCACCATTGCCTAAAGGTGCCCATACACAGTAAAATTGCTGGGTGCAATGAGATGCACGCTCCCATTACACATCTCATCACACAGATCAAAAAGTATGTGCTGCACATACTTTTTGTACTAGATCCCATCTCATTGCATTGCTAAACCAATGCAATGCGATCTAGTCTAAATTGTATACAATAATTGTACTGTGTACGAGCACCTTTATTTATATATATATATCTTTGAAAACGATATTAAACATCAGCACGTGGTGTGGTCTGCAGTTTCTTATGGACGTGTGTAAATCCCACTGAGTGCCGCCTGCGTACCGTTTGGTACACCTGCAAATATTGTGTTTATGTGGAAGGCACCGTGGTAGCTGCATCATTGAGTGGAGTGCCGGACCCCTGTTTCTCATACATATATATATTGTTATGTCTTCTGCAATTTTATACACAATATTATTCTATTAAAATAGGTTACTACCTAGTGCCCATTGATCATTAACCAAATACTTACATTTCCCAAAATATTATAATGCCTGCAGGAGGCATCTAAAGGATCAAGATACCTCTGGCCACCATCTTGAATTTGATGCCTGCGTCAGAAGACTCAGGATCCTATCAACATCACGACCAAGAATGGCTTATTTGCCACCACCTGGTCACTTGCAGAGCCTAGTAAATCTGCTTTTGATGATTCAGAGACTTGCCTTTCCACTCCTATAACCAGGGCTGTCACGCCATCATTTACTGGAAATGCAGGCAGCGCCACATCCATCCCCAAATAGCCACTGCAGCTTGCCAGCCCTGCTTGTAACCTCGCAGGAATTATTATGCACACATGTAGAATTAGTTCTGCACATGTACAGTCTCACAAGCCTCCTTGATGTACGTAAACATTGGGTTTATTGTATGTCTCAAAGTCAGGCCCTACAGTATGTTGCATGTGCAGGCCTGTGGCATGCACTGGTTGGTTAAAGTCAAAGGATTTCTAAGCAGATAGAATGGTGAGATCTTTAGCTACAGTGGGTTGCATTGTTTTTTTATTTTAAAAAATATTTTCCTTTCACATTAAAATTGTACCAGATTAATTTCTACGTTTAATGTAATTCACAGATCTGCACATTTTTAAACAAAAAATAAATACTACAGTATGTGTCTGAGCCCTTGATATTGCTTTTTTAATTATTTAAGTTTTCAAAATGTAGAAGTTTTGAAGAATATGTCACTAAATCTGAAATGCAGGAGTACTAGGCCTGCTATAAAAGGAGGCATTGGCTAACGCTTCTGTACATTTTTTATATCTCCTGTTAGATCTTAATTTTTTTTTTTTTACAGATAGCATATTTTATTTTAATTTTGCAGTTCTAACCAGTAAAAACATTCAGTTAAAATATTTAGAAATAATCTGCAAGGCATTGGTCTATTTTAGTTTTAAAGGATTTATTGCACGGCACAGATAGGTAAAATGTTTTTTTTTTCCTTTTATTTTCTTTTTTAAAGTAACCAATCTGTAAATGTGACAGAATATACTTTACAAAACAATATAGTTTTTCTTTGTCTTGTTTTAAACTGTGAGAAACAATGTTGCATCCAGAAGGCTGAATTTTAAATGGAGCATGAGTGAAACAATAAAAAGCCAGCTACAGATTTTAATTCTTCTGCCTGTATTTATTTGATTTGTGTCCAGATGGTGGTGAAGCAAGGAAACCCTTTGTGTAAATGAAGCACACATGTGAAAGTGCATCTATAATGTAGTCATTGAGACCGGAAGGGTTCATACTGTGTCTGAAAGGAGACAATAGAGACTGGATATATCAACATTGCAGAAATCTAGTTCATTTGTGATTCAACCCCTTTGACTGTGGTTGTCATGAAAACTTCCTACTTTGATCAGCAGAGGGTGGAGAGAAAGCCTTCGAAAGGCCCAAAGATGCATCCGTATTGTTTACTGTGCACTTGGCTTCACTTCACACCCCCATTCCGGAAGAAGCAACAGAGATAGGACCATCTTGCACCTTGACCTGTCTAGACTGGGGAGTGAGCTTTTTGTCCCAGTTACCAAGAGTACTGGGTGCTCTTTGACCCTTTGAGTATTTGCTGTTGAGACACTCACTAAGCATGTAGGTAGTGTGTAAAAGCTTCTTGAATTCTTGCTTAAATCAGGAGGAAAGCGAATGAGACAAAGACATGGACCAGCTGTTATGAAATAAAGCTGAAACAGTAGAACCTGGGAGAAGTTACATTTTGTAATCTATTATTTTCTACACAAAGCCCCTGGGATGTATTCTAACAGCTGCATTGGAGATGGCGTACAACAACTAATCTGAGCAAAGGTTTTCTACAACTCATACTCACACAAGGAGTATGGAAGCTGTTGTAACTATGTTTTAAGCAGTATGTTTTTAGATAATGTAGTGATTTTTTTATATTTACTAAGCAGTATATATTTAGATAGTTTACATATTTTTTTGTAGATTTCTGTATCTTGAGCTGGTATAATATTATAGTTTTTATGAACTACTGTATACTTTGTTCTCATCATGTAACATTCTTAACCTTAACTGATTTATCTTATTTTCTTTTTATTCCAGATTCCATTAGTAAAATCTGAAGTATATCTGACTGACGTTTTAGAACGGATATGTGAAAAAATGGATGATTACAGTCTCTACATAGACCCTGATACTAAGGAAAAGTCATTCAAAAGATTTGCTCCAAGGGAGGACGAGCCATTTCCCTCATTAGACTTTAACAGTTTCCAATTCAATCCTAATGACAACAATCCTTTAAAGTATGCGGTAAGACATTCCATGTATACTTTAATTTTTTGAATATGTAGACAATATAAAAAGTTCAATATAAAAAGTTAAGGATTTAATCTTGTGTTCTTTTTAATGTACATTTAGTAACGTTTTTATTGCATAAGCATTTGTTTGAAATAAAAAAAATAGCATAAAATTGTATTACGTATAGCGATTTGTATTTCATCATATTTTTTCCTTTTCTTGGATGATTTAGTTAGTCGGTACTAAATTAAAAACTTTGATACTCATAATTTAAATAATAAATGATACTGTGGATAATTATCAGGCATTATTAAATTGAACAAATTTATACTTTTTTTTTCTTGAAAAAGTATTTGGATTTTTTATACTATTTAACTTTATAGCAAGGCCTATTAATTAATCTGCAACAAAACAATTTGAAATATAAGCACATTTGCAGTTGATTGTTATTATTGTCCTCATAAGCAAGTTGCAGGGAAACAGAGTTTTATCAAAGCTGAATTTAAATTTAATAGAGACAATATAATAATCAATACCGATATATACAGTTCTATTTATAAACATGCAGGAATTAACTTTTTTATATCTAGTTCAATTTATTGGTTGAAAAGTCTCAAACTTAATAACTGCGCTGGATTTTATTTTGCTAACATGTTTTCTGGTTTCTTGTAGTGTGAACGAGTGATAGAGGAACATGAAGATGAAATACTTTCACTTATTATCCATGAGACAGACAATTTTGTTGACAAGCTGTGCACTGACAAAGCAGGTAGTGTTTATGATATAGCTTATAATAATGCATGTTGTCTATTTGTATTCCAGCTCTGCTAGTTCTAGAGGTTGGGCTATCAAAGTGTTGGATTGTTTCAAACTCCCACTCCTTCATACAAAGCTATACAGTTCTATTAATCTTTAACTTTTATAACACTGTGTAAATATAGCTTGAATTTCACCATTTTAGCATTCACATGTTCACTTTCCTGGCTGAAATTACGATTCATCCTAACTGGCCTCGTTACATTGCTAACAAAACTCTAAAGAGTAGGCCTCTGTCAATGACCTCATTTTAAAAAAAAATCTTCAATAATCTTAAAATCCTATTGTGTTCTCTAAAAGTGTGCATTCATGCATTTTGGGGAAAAAAATCAAAAACCTATTTTATTTCCATTTGTCATCAAATATTAGATATTGTAGCCCCGTTCCATGTAAGATGTTACAAAAAAAAAAATTCCACCATTTTCCTTGTTTTGGAATTTCTTGGCGCAGTTAAGTGCCATCCTTAGCAAACTTCAACCAGTTGCCCAGGATAATTCTTGTTTTTAAAAAAAGTGGCAAGGTTTAAAATATTAATGACCTGAAAAAAATAACAGAACACAATCTACTCCAGACAATGTGGTGTTTTTGCAATGAATAACAAGCACACTTTTATTTTGTTCAGCATTCAGGCAACGTAGTTAGCTTCACCCCATAGAGCCAGTCTGTTTTAGGTGGGGGTGGGGGATGCATTATGTATCCAAGATAAAATATTGATTTTAGAACCAATGACATCTTAAAATGAAGGTTTGAGATCTTGGTATGTAAAAGAAAAAACCCTGAGGTTTTAAATAAATATTTAATCCTAACAGTATGTGCTTATAGATCTCCTCTCATGCAGCTCGAGTTGTAAATGAAGTTGATAGCAGTTTTGACATTTTCTATACAGTGTGGTATCTATGGAACCACGCAGGTAACACCAGCCTACTCAGACTGTCGCTGAAAGTACATTTTAGAGGATAATAAAAATGAAGTCTAATTTGATGACTAATATTTGCTACTTCTAACAATGTATTTGAGTTTGGAGTTATTATGCAGTTTTCCACGACTTAAAAAGTGTTTTTTGTTTCTGTTTTTAAACTTCTAAACTATAACAAACACCAACACTTTAAGCCCCTTGGGATTCTTTATTTCTTGCTTGCAAAGTATAGGTGGAAAATGTTTACACCAGATTTACAGACCAGACTTTACTCTATGTCTTGACATTTTGAGTTTGAATAGAAACAAACATTTTCATGTGCTGCTATGTATATCTTTAAAAGTAGTGAACTGTGTGATTGCATACATTGTGCGGTTGTTTTCTATCAGGCAAAAATGTATGTTTATGAAATGCTTACATTATAGACCCCAATCAGAATAAATAAAATACTAATGAACATCTTGGGCACTGATCTTTATAAAACAGTTCACTGAAGGCCATGTGTGGACGGGAATAGGTTCGGCAGAGACACACGATTTCCTGCACTTAACATTGTCGACGACTATAATTTTCAAAATAAATATTAGTTGCAATAACTATAATATGCACTATAGTAACTTTACATTATTTTACCTCTATGCATGTTTAATATACTTATTGCTAAAGTCTCAGAAATCACTACTTCTTGAAAACTTTAAAAAGGGTATTTTTATTTGGTGTCTAAATATACAAAAAATAATTAATAAGTGCACTTAACATGCAAAAATGTTTTTCCAAGTAAAAAAAAAAATACTCTTTCCAGTGCTATTTTTGTTGTGCTTAGTATTATGTAGCCTCCATAAAAACATGAAAAGAAAAATATACAGTATATTTTTTTTTTTCAACCCAAAGTGTATTCTGTATATGAAATGTAACTCGGCTGAGTATGTTATTAAATGTTATATGTTTTTTTCAGGTCAATGAAAGTAATAGTTTTAAATTGAGAAATATTTAATTTGATTTTTTAACTCATTTATTTGAACGTACTTGTTGTGATGTAAAAACAAAATGTCCATATAGGACAATTAGACCGAAGTCTCCCCTTTTTTAAAGTTTATTGCGGTATACTATATAAACCATCTCATATGTTTCTCACAATGAATCAGGAACACTAGACTGTCCTTAATAAAGCATATCTGTGGCTCTCAGCTGTTGAGGAACTACAAGTACCGCAACAACTGGACAGCTACAGGTTGTTCTAAATCACTCTGAATAATATTCAGACTTTCAAGTGTTTCATTGTTCTGGTCTTTGCTCGTGTCATATACATTTTATTTCATTGAGCCATTTAGTCATAGGCCAAAACTAAAAGTTACAGTGGTAATGATACAGTTAGCACGTTCTATTTACTATTTAGGTTATTGTGATCATCAAAGCTACACTAGTTCTTGTGCAAACATAAATTTCAGTATTTAGGACAAGTGTAATATCTATTGGATAAGGCCTTAGAATTCGTCTGGTGACAATATCATGTAAAAAATGCCAAGTCTGGGATGATACTAGAGGATACTAGTCTGGTTATCCGGTATTGGGTTCTAGCTGAAATAAACCAGGCAAATGGTATTATGGCAGCAATAATTTGAGCTAACATGCAAATAATATTTAATTCTAGACCAGATCATTTAGAAGTAAATAGCACCAACTCCTTTACTCTGCCCAGAAAAGTCATTACAGCCATAAATTAGTAGCAATAATGTATATTCAGAAACAAGTAAATATATGGTGCTTATAATGTAGAGGAGAGATTGTGTCCAGACAGTGGCTATTCTCTTGTGTATCCATAAGTATGTCAGTAACATAACAGTGATTACTGGTTCTGCCACACAGCTCCTTTATGTACAAACACCAATAAAGTGTGTTGGGGAACAAGTATTTTAAAATTGAAGCCTTTCAGCAAGTTTATATTTTTGTTATTTTTAATGTGTGCATTGCATATACAATAAGCATTTGAAAGGTTGGTGTAATACAGTACGGTGCACTATACAACGGGTCAAATCTAGTAAGGTTTTCACTGAAGAACTTTACTTATGTCATGTTAAATTTTAACCTTAAGCTTAAGACTGTTAAGAACTCATTTAATGACTTTAAAAAAACCTTAGATCTTTTAGAACACATCTATGAATATTTAAAATAGCACTTATCCAGTCATAATGTTTTATTATATTTTATAATAAGGCAGAAAAGTTTAATTTGCAAATCTGATTTGACCTGAAAGTTAGTGTTCATGTGACAGATTTTGATCCGGTATTACTTACATCAACGATTTACCTTTTCACTGTACTACCAAAATGCAGTGGAGTGCCCAAATACGGCCTGTTTATAATACATATCATCCATGTACTCCTTAATTTTCTGCACACTACATGTTTATTGTTCATTTTGTTATCCGTCCCATAGAATTTGTCTACAATATTCTTCTCTCTCGTTCTTGTTTTATATTTGTAAAGATTAAGAGACATTTTTATAGGTATACATTTGACGATATGAACAGCTTGCCCATTTGGCGCATAGCATTGTCAATGGCGTGCATCTCCTACCATGTAATGGATGCAACCATTGTCAAACATTAAATTAAACTATTGTGAATATGTTTGATATAATATTTAGTTTATGTTGATTTCAGCAGTATGTGTTTTTCTTGATGTTTTAGGTTTTTGTAAAGAGATTCCGCACAGTGAATTATAGAGGATTCAACTTTGATTTACATTTTTCAAAGATGCTCTTTCCCGGCAACGCAAAATATTTTTTTCCCATTTGGCATTCACCATTTGGTCATATTTTCAACATGGATTATACACTGGAGAGTAAAAAAAAATTTGGAATATTAAACAAATTGTCTTAAAAATTACTTCACTTTTTTACTTTATGTACACAAAAGTCTCACCTCATCTTTCTGATGAACACTGATTTCGTTGGTTTTTTTTTGTTTGTTTTTTCAAATGTTCTTTCCTATTAATAAACAGTGTTTAAAATAAATGATTATATTGTTGGTAATATGTATGGGCAAGAGACTCCATATGGCATATGATGAGTGGGTGGTAAGATGTTTCATGATATGGTCACTGTTAATCCTTCACATATATTATTTTCATTCCCAAAGTCACAAACATAGCCAAAATCTTCCAGTTAATAACTATAAAAAGTATTGTTGCTTATTTTAAAATATGTTTATATTTTTATTTAGTTTTTAGTTATTGTATTTAAGCGAAATTGCATTTAAGTGGTTAATTACCCCAGTATTAGAAAGATTTTTGTTGTACTATAGAAGCAGCAGCAGCAACCTTGTTTGACCTTGATTCATATATTCTTGCGTCTTGGCTGCCAGCATTGTCCTTCTTAACGACGCAGAGAAATTAACCGTGCCCTGCTTTATTTTATGTCATCTTAAGTTAAAGTGGTTTTGTGATATAAAGTGTAGCAGAAGAACATATTTGATACACAAATGGACAATAATTAAAGTCAATCCAGGGAAATCCTTTAAAACCTTTATATAAAACGCATTTACCATTATTAAATTGAGCTTCGATTTTATTATTGCAGCTTTTTTTACAAATGCCCTTTTTTTTTATTTGCAGGGGTAAAATGTAGACTTTTGCCATTTGATACTCTTGGTAATGCTTGCCTCACCACCCAATTAACATACCATAAGATACTTGATGCGTTTATTACATATATCTTTGCCATATTTTTGGATTAGACATATGACAAATGAAAAGTTAATACCGTGCAAGACAAATGTTTAGAGTGGACAGTGTTAACCGCTGATTAAGATCCCCTTAACAACACCAACTATGGTACCTTACCAATCAAATATGTTTTTTTTATGTAGCAATCAGCAGTGGAGCAGGCAAATTAGCAATGCATTTGAGCGTGCCATTAAACAACCACATTTAATTAATTAACTCCACCAGTAATATATTTTAAAGTGAGACCATGCCTTGTGCACCTATTAAGGGGGAAAGGAATTTAATGATAGTTCTTGTGGTTATGCTGGAGCTTAGTGTAAGACATATATTATAGCAGGCTGTGAAATGCTGTATTTATAGTTGTACATTGGTCTGAGTTGCAATTGATTAAGAAGGAACACAGGAGATCACTAGAACCATGAACCCACTAACCTTTATTAACTAATGTGTAAATCAACATAATTATACAGGTAGAGTCTGTACCTGTGCTGGAGATCTCTTATCCGAAATATTGCATATCTTTTACCCCTGCCCCTTTTTTTTCATACTTACCAAGTCCCCCGATGTCCACGGCGGCCTTCAGGATCTTCTTCAGCAGACCCAGGAGTGTATTGCGCGGGCATACTGGTGACGTCACCGGTGCACCTGCAAACTTGCGCAACGCACCACTGGGACCGATGAAAAAAATCCCTTATCCGAAATGCTCGTGGTCCTGAGCATTTCGGATAAGGGATACTCAACCTGTACAATGTTTTCCTCTTTTGATTGATATTATATTTAAGAAGAATTCACAATTGAAATGTAAAAAAAGTTGGTTATACAGAATGGGACATGATGAATAATTGGTCAGTTCAGCCCAAAAGGCTATATTTTGCTCCTTCCTGAGTAATTGAATAAGAAAAAGGTTCACCTACAGTATGTTTTTTTTAATGCAGCAAAAAATTGAACCCTATTTAAAATAGATTTGTATTACTTCCATTGAAGATAAATCAATTGTCCATGACAACCATGTCTGTGGTATATCTGACTGCAACATCTGCCACTAACTTTATGTTAACAGATAGTGTCAGTCACAATGTGGAAGGGGACAGTCTAGTTAAGTGCAGTATGGTGATGATTGTCAAGAGAAAGCTACCACATTTTTCAAATATTTTCTAGCTGAAAGTGAATAAAAACTGTACCTGTGTTCAGTCCCCCTTTAAAAGGTAACCAAGTCATGTATTAGTTCAGAAGAAAAGTCCCACTCTATTCAAACGTATTGAATATTTGGAAACTGTGTATTTATGCATTCTGCAAATAGTGCACACCAGGACCAGACCACGTTAGTAACACGATTAACTAAATTCCTCCTTCCGCCAATGGTGCACAGGTGAACAAACATTAATTAACCAGTTGAACACTATACAAGTTTAAACCTACAATGGATCAAGCTTTTCTGAGTGTACTAAAAGTTATGTAAAACTTTGCACTTAAATTTTTGGCATACAGACCAGTTTTTACATAATGGGTGTGTGGGGGTGGGGGGGCAGAATTATTTAGTCACAGAGCTTACAGTGCAATTGTAACTCCAGGTTAATTTTCCCTGAATGGTAAGCTCTTGGTGGACATGATAACCCATAGCTCCTGGATTAAGCTATGAAGTTACCCCATTAGGGGTAACACTCAGATTGTGAACTTAACATGGATTTTCTGTTGCAGTCTCAAGAGCTCTATGTGTTCAGTGCACCCTCTGGGGCTTACCATGTGGACAGGGTCGATTTGTCACTAGGCCAGCGAGGAATTTGCCGAGGGGCGGCATTTATCACTGACTCCTTTATTATATGCATGGCCGAGCAGGCAGCGGTTCATGACGAGCAGCGCCACTCGTCACTTGCCACTGCCCGCTCAGCCATGTCACATGAATCACAGTCCCACCTCCCAGAGGCTCACTGGCTCAAGCTGAGCTGAGCCACTGCCACCCATTGGATATACTATACACGTCACATTAAAGATGGCCGCCGTACAGTTTTCATCTGCCTTATATAGCAGTCCTCCAGATAGCGCCGGGCCACATCCGCCCTTTATATAAAGAAAGCTCAGTGTGTTCACTCCTGGAAACACTGAGCTCCCGGAGTCCCCTATACACTTGCTTAGTGCAACATATGCCTGGAAGTTCTGCGCATTCCATAGACAGGAAACACTGGACTTCTGGAAATCACCTGGCCAGAAAAACAGGATTCTTTTTAAGTTTGACTTTTAAGGTATTTGTAATACTCATTTTCGTTCCTAATTATATATATATATCTGCTAATATCTCCTGCTCATGCACAATATATGTAAGTTAAGATGTTACTTATTTTAAAGATAAGTATACAGTGATCATTAGCCACAGGTGTACAACGTCACATAGTTACTAACTGTGGAAACAGCAGCATCACCTTGATAAAGTTGCTGTTGCAACGAAAAGCGTTGGTGCATTCTCCAAGTGACCACCTTCATGTACTTATCCAGTTCAGTCATCACTGCCACCACATTGTCCAGACCAGCCTCGGCACCACAGCAATAGATTCTCCTGGGTGACAACCCGGTTGAGACCTCCATCCACTCTCAAGCGAGCAAGTGCAGCCTCATCACAGGCTATTGCAAGCATAGGAGGCTGCATCCTCCATAAAGCCACAGAAAAAGCATTTCCACTTGCTCCCGGGATTATGCCATATTAACAAGGTACCATCAGGATCGGACACTCAGCAACTACAGGTCACAGGACCTATTGGTGACTATAATACCGTATTTTTCGCACCATAAGACACACTTTTTCTCCCAAAAGTTTACTGACTCAGACACAGATCATCTGCACAAGTCTCCCAGCTGTCCCAGCATACTCCTTTTTGGTCAGGCTCCAACGGGCTCTCCCTTGCAATTTAATGGTGTGTACACACAGGGGCGATATGGCTTCCGATGTTCCCGATATAGTGAACATCGGAAGCCATATCGCATATTAATTTTCGGCTTTTTAGGGCTAATGAGCCCGATGCGCTGCCGATGCGCGCTCCCGAGTGAGCAAATCGGCAGCGATATAGTAAGGGCAGGCAAGACTATATAGTGCAGATCTGCACTATATAGTCTAAATTGTCCCTCTGCAGCATGCCGTGCGATGCAAGTCCCGATACCATCTGATCGTATCGGGACTCACATAGCACGGCATATCTGCCGTGTGTACACACCATAACCCTTACAATGCTCAATGACTAATGTTTATTATATACAATTTGTTATTGTTTACCCTCCTTTATATTTAACCATTGTCTTTACTTTAAAATGATAAAAATTATTTATATGGCATAAATGTGCAAAACCAACGGGCATACAAGTCACAGCACACTGCATGATCCCCGTTGCCCGGACCTCTGTGAGCTTCTGACAAGTACCAGGGGAGGGGGGAGCAGGCATTACACTATTTGGTTCAGAATATTTTTTTTCCCTGTTTTCTTCCTCTAAAACTAGGTGCGACTTATGGTCAGGTGCGTCTTACAGAGCGAAAAATACGGTAATTCATACAGAGCCCCTGAGCTATAAGTCACTTTATTGCTCTTATCCGCATAAAAGTTGTATTTCTATTTTACCCATTTATTATTATTATTTTTTTTATTAAAATTGTGTTATATGATATATTTGGTTTTAACAAATTATACGGGAGTGACACCCCCATTCTATTTAACTGCAGTTTAGCTCCCCATTCAGCGACCCATCAGATACTTGTTATCTGTTTTCATCCACTTGCATACTATACACGGCCTATTGGCTGCTGTGTATAGAATGGGCTTGCAGGGGCGGGGACAGCTTTGCCAAGCTGCATGCCCGAGCCCAGTGTGTTGTTTCACCCTCCCTCTGGGTCCTCCCTCCAGATCCAGTCCAGATGAATGCGTGTGATGTCATCATGCCACAGCCAAAAATGTTGTGCCTAGGGGTAGCATCAGATATTGAATAGCCTCATGCAGAGCTTCATCTGAGCGGTAAGCCAGATGGCTAATTGAATCTGCTCATTTGTGGCTGTCCCAGCTGTTTGAAATGAGCCAGTTTAGCCAGGTCAGGAGGTATCCATGTTTACAAAATTTGGTATAAATCCAACTCTCTTTTACAGACAAATAGACACTGATTGCTAGCTGATTAAGCATACATGCCATATCAATTTTTTTATGCACTAATAAGTATTTAAAAGGACAAAAATGTGCAAAATAATACAGTAAGATAGCTAAAATTAGCAAAATCTTATTTTTGTATTAGAAAATTTAATTAGTTACATATTTACCCACATAACATTTCTATTTAAATTATTTAATTTCTACCTATTTTTTTATTTGAGAATGGACAATTAGGCTAATATATTCAGAGGTTATTAGCTTTTGTGTATAAAAACCTCCACTGTATGAAAAAGTAATAACACTGACTAAAGTGTGTTGTCTTATTATGTCTATATTCTTTTTCTTTCTTTTTTTTTTTAGTTGACATGAAGTTACTTTTCCAATTTCCCTTTAAAGTTTATTTTTTAATTAATTCAACTCTTTTAATAAAAATATGCTTCTTTATCACAAATTACTACTATTTTCATCACTAATTATTTTGAATAGATATGATGATGTGATTTTTGTCTGGAATGGTAACAAAAGGGTCTTTGCTGATTTGATTTAAAAAAAGAAAAAAAACTATAAATATCTACTATTTGATTATTAGCCACACTTTGTAATCAGATGCTAGTGTTCTTTGACTTGAATCTTAAGATAGAAGATGGTGATTCAAGGGTATGCCCTTTAAATGAAGTGGACAGCAATGCCTGTTTCCATGCCAAGACTGGCAAAGTACATTTGGTATTAACTCCAACAGTAATAAGTAAATGCAATTAGGTTTAAGTTTGTCAGTCTTTCCTTTGTTTTAATAAAAGTTAGCAATAGAAAAAAAATAATTCAGAGGCAGTGATCCTACAGCAACATCGGGGGAATTAGAAACATTCTGAATCTAATTTTGTAAATGCAACACACACACACACACACATATATATATATATTATGGCAATCCAATCAGGTCGGCACCCTCCATCAACATTCGCAGCTGCGGTGATGCCCAAACAAGTAGTAATACAATGATCCAATAATTGGCACCCTCCAGACTTTTCAAACAAATCACGACACTGCAACACTAGCAAGCTTCCAGGTTTTATTGCCCTTCGTCAGGCAGCAATTAAAGACAAACATACAAATATTGAACAGTGCTCACCTTAAATACCATGGGTAGAAAAATTGTCAGTGTGGGCTGATCACAGCCTCTGTTGGCCATGCTAGAACTTCAAGAGCAAGTTTCCTGTACTTCCTGTCACACACTGCATCTTCCGGTAACAACAGCAACCCGACATTCCCTTACATTAAAAACATAACAATACATAACATGCAGTCGGAAAATTAGTACAGGTTGAGTATGCCTTATCCGAAATGCATGGGACCACGAGCATATCGGATAAGGGATTTTACGGTTTTGGGATTTTTTTTTTGTTACATACTTACCAGATTCCTACGGCGGCCATCAGGATCTTCTTCTGCGGTCCCAGGGGTGCATTGCAGGCCCGCTGGTGACGTCACTGGTGCACCCACGCAATGCACTCCTGGGACCGCTGAAGGCCGCTGTGGACATCAGGGGACTTGGTAAGTATGATAAAAGGGGCAGGGGGGTAAACAATCTGAAATATTCTAAAAAAAACACGGTTTTTGGAATATTTCGGATAAGAGATCTCCGGATACGGGAGACTCTACCTGTATTAAGTAAACTCTATACTAAGCATGAAGTAGGCGGAAATATCCACAGCAACTTGTACTAAATAAAGTGCAATGCAAAATATTTGAACAATCCACTAAGAACTATCCGATACACACACACACACATATAACGCCCCTACGCGTTTCGTCATTGGGGCGTGGCCTGTGTGACGCATTGAGTATCGCTGGAGATCGTGCTGTGTGGCTGCTTTTGCTCAAAGACGCTAAGGCGCTGGGTTCCGGAATTGACATTGTGCTCCTGGAGCAGTGAAAGGTCCCGTGAGTGAGCTACAAGTGCCTGCAGTTTGTGCCAGTGGTTATTTGATATATATCTTGTGGTAGCCAGCCCACACCGGAGGAACACCTCGGTACGGGTTCTACCTTCCTAATAGGAGATTTGCTGTTAGCATTGTCCAACTGTTTTAAATAAATGGTATTACACTATGAAGCGCCCCCTCTATTTGTTTTAGATGGAAATGTTCTGCAGTTCCTGTGGGAATCGGGTTCACCAGAGGGGAGCTGCTGCCCTTAACAAGTTAACCCATTGGACTGAGTGTGGATAAGGATCACTTTTAAAGTGTTTCTATAAGGACAGAAAAAGTGTCAGCGCACCTATAATTTTATTGTTTTATATATATATGTATATATATATATATATATATAGGTGACAATTGTAAGATGGCGCCCTTTTTTTATGACCTCAATAATTGGGTCAATAGTGCCTTGTGTTCAAACGTTAAAACAAGTAAAGTAAAGTCCAAAGTTTATAAACATTTATTAAAAAAGTCTCTTGTTCCACAACAGTGTAAGTGGCGTTTCCAGACTTATTAAAAAGGTTCACGATATTTCTTTTATTTCAGGATAGCAAACAGAATGTTCCCTTTTATATATATATATCTATCATGTGTGTTACCTTTTATTGCTTAGTAGTGTGAAGGAGTTCTCCTAACGGTCGGTACGTGTTTCAATATAGATTTATCTCTAGTGGTAATATTAATCAATGACTTTAGCCACTCATCTATCTGTAGAGTCAATACATGAAACTTTAAAACATATATATCCACATCCAGTATATTAACGGGTGCCGGACGGCTCCCCGACAGTCGGGATTCCGACAGTCATTCCTCCGACATCGGAATCCCTACTGCTCCCTCGTGGGGGTCCATGACCCCCATAGAGGGAGAATAAAAATTATCATAGGCTGCACATGAGCTGAGGCCATCCACATCAAACCACCATCATGCTAGGACACATCAATAGATAATAGTTATATCACTGAGACTCCATCAGAGGACTGTTTTAGCATTCAACATTCAATAGCCAAACAAAGTATGCTTTGGCCAATCACTGGCCTAGATTGTTTTCATAACAACACTTTTAAAAAAAAGCCCTTATTCAATTAAATATAAAACAATTACACTTAAAACAAAATATATTGCCGTATGAACATCAGTCTAATCTATCGTAAAAATTTAGTTATTTGAAAACCTTCGTTCATTCCATGATGGTATAAATAGTTTTCTCATTTAGATAAAAGATTCAACTGATCTCCAACTTTAATATTTTAGGACCATTTTGTTGACCATTCTTAAAATGTCTTGGTAAACTATGGTTGTCTTTTATATATTATACAGTATTGCAGATATGTTCTAGGATTTAAATCTGTAATACTCTTTTAGTTTTCCCGACATCTTTTACCACAACCACAACCACACATCAATAAATATATTACATATGTGGTATTACAATTAATATGCCCCTTCATCCTGTATTTCCTAGTCTGATCAAATTCCTGAATGTTTTTTGCCCCCTTAATCCATATGGGCAAACTGCCATTTCGATCATAAAATGTGGTTACCGTTGATAACACACCCAGTGAATAACTTTTTAAAGTCCTTGCTCTTCTGGATGCTATGATCAAACTGACAGTTCTGTTTTAATAAAAAAAAAAAAAGTTTTTGTATCTGGAAGTTTGCCCACATTGAAAAAAAAAATTAGCTTTTGTATCTGGAAGTTTTCCCACATTGATTTAGGGGGCAAACATTACTTATGAGGTGGACTTTATGTTGCGCACTAGCCTGTTTGTATGTTTTATATGCTGTACATTTATAGAATACACCTGGTTATTTATTATAGTTTGACCTGTTTTACACACTGTTCAAATTGTCTCCACCATCTTACTGGTTCATAGTTAATTAACTAGCTCTATTAGTATTATTATTATTATTATTATTAATAATAATAACAGTTCAGCCACAAAATCTCTGCTTTGTGTGTGTGACTCTTAAAATGTTGCGTTAAAATTCAGTTGAATAGTAGTCACTGTAATAAAAACAAATGAATGGTCTTTTTTATGGCTATGCACCTTATTGTCATAGATAGAACCACTAAACAATTGATAACTCCTGGGACATGGTTAGCATAATGTTTGCCAACAGCAGCCCTTTTCCCCATAAAATGCTTACTGGCACTCTGTTACCAACAGGACTAATAAGGTAATAAGGCAGACAGCATTCAGACAGCAGCCAGACAAACTATGGAAAGCTGATCAGTGACAATTTATTTAAGTACAATACCACATTTAGAATCTTTGTTTTGTGATCAAGTCTGAAAACAGAGATTGGACTGTATGAGGCAGTGAGAAATAAAATATGAATCTAGAAGATTAGAAATCCAGCAAACAGTCAGAATCCAATCCTGAAAGCCACTTTTATGAAAATATTGATGACAATGATAGAAAGCCAGGAAAGGTATTTTGTAGGCACATTTCTGCCTTACACAGTGCACTATGTAGGCATGTTCTATTCTGACTAAAGAAGAAATTCAATTAGCTGCAAAATTACTTTTTTTTCACAATAAAATCTGTGTTTTTACCCCCAAAAAACACCTTCAATGTTGGGGAAAATCCCTAATGTAAGATAAAAATGTTAGGATTTGATTCAGAACCCTTGGGATACCCCTGAATTAATAATTAGGCACTGAGACATTTATAATTATGTTTAATTGGCCAGTAATGACATGTTTTTGGGTGAAAAGGTGCAAGATTATGGGAATTGGGGTAAAAGTATATTACAAGCTACTTGTATCTGCTCCAGCACTCCCCTGTATACATCCCTAAGCATGTCTTTATGGGCATAAATAGTTTAATATCATCCTTTATCTGGGGGAACAAGCCGCCTAGAATAGCCCTTAGGACACTGGTCAAGCTCAGAGTTGATGGGGGACTGGGTCTTCCCAACCTTCAGGCCTACTATCTAGCAACCCAACTGATGCACCTATCAGACTGGATTTTGGGACGCTGCGGTTCCACTTTTGAGTGCTCCTATGCCGAGTGTGTGGGGTCCCGCCTTTCCCCTATTCAATTTCTCCTCTCCTTCCCTTTCAGTCCTACTCTTTCTCCTCTCTTCAGACAGGCGCTGTTGGTGTGGCGTCAAACCCATAAATTATGGAATTGGAATGGCATGGACTCGGAGACCCCCCTATGGTACAATAAGACATTCCCAGAGTTTAGGCAGCTGTCCAGGGACGGCTTTTGGTCTAGTGTGGGTCTTACATCAGTCTCCCAGCTATTCCTGGCTGGGTCCCTTAAGTCATTCCAGCAGCTGGCAGAGGAGCTTCAGCTGTCAAACAAGCTCTTCTACCGATTTCTACAACTCCGACACGCAGCCCGGGCTCAATTTCCTAGCTCCCCTCCCTCCACTTCCGACTCTCCGATTAAAATACTACTCCAAAATCTAAACACGAAGGGTCAGATATCTACCATATATAATAATCTTAGCAGACAGATTGATATTGATAGTCTAGACTCTCTTAGGGGTAAATGGGAGCCTAACATTGGAACCCTAGATGCAGAGCAGTGGAGTCAGATTTTGGAATCGGTCAAGTACACCACCCCCTGCCTTAAATACCAGCAGATCTCTTTCTATATTCTGCATAGAGCCTATCGCTCTCCGGTCTCCATGCACAGAGCGGGACTCAGATCAGACGATAGATGCCCCAGATGTGCCTCACCTACCGCAGATTTCTGGCACATGCTATGGCTTTGTCCACAGGTGTATAGCTTTTGGGAGGCCGTTTGGATTGATATAACCACTACTGAACCATCAGTCCCTCCCATTGGTCCTAAATATTGTATGTTTGCTCTTGACCTAGAGGAATCACTCTCACCTTCAATTTATAAATATGTCCTATGCTTAACAACTCTGGCCAAGGTTCTCATTGCCAGGAAATGATTAGACCCTACATTCCCAAATATATACAACTGGAGGGCTCTCGTGAATGAGGTTTCGGGACATGAGAGATTCACCTTTAAAGCCAGGGGTTCACTCACCTCCTACTATAACAAATGGAGCAGATGGACCTCCTCTAGATTTGCCACAGCCGTCGACATCAGGCCCAACATCCATAATCTTTGATTCCGGTTGTGGGGGAGCCTATATTTATATATTTATATATACTTATGTTTATGTGTATATCTGCAAGTGTACTTATCTCTATATGTCATGATACATGTAGATCATCCGCATCTACCTATTGGACTGTGCCTCACTACCACAATAGGGTCGTTCCTAAACACTAACGCTATATGCCTCCGTCTCAGACAGTACCATGAACTGAACTAAGTCCATTATTGACTCAATCTTATATGTTTTTTTTTTTTTTTAGGGGGGTGGGTGTAGTGTTAAGTTAGCTAGTTAAGTTTTTGTTAAAATGAAAATTCATACATGTGTGCTGTTTCCTCTGTATAAAGCATAAGTCTATACATACTCGCACTCAGATATATATCTGGTCTATAAGGACTGACAGAGACTCCACCAACTTTTGTATGAAAATGCTTTATTATCTTGTTTTCTCTGCCTGGAAAACCACTTGTAAACATTGTTTGTATGGTATAATGTCACTGAACATGTCTTATGCTTTCTAATACTTTGTGCAATAAAAATTACTCAATTTAAAAAAAAAAGTATATTACAAGTAAATTGGAGTGCTTTAGGGTGTGTTTTTAGGCTTGCAGGTGGGAGTACAATTATCCAAACATATACTTATATCCATCTTTGTGTACCCAATTTAATTTGAGCACTTTTTTGCTGAATAAAAAAAAGGTTTCTATCATTATTTCACTTAAAAAAATGCATATACCTGCCAATTGACACAGTACCCCAAATACATTTATTGTGGCCACTAATAATCTTTTAAACTGTTATCCTATATTAATGTAGCTTTTTTGTGTACAGGCAGATTTCATACACTTTTAACTGGGTTTCCAGCAACACTTATTGCAGGAATACCATTTTTGCAATTGGATAGGTCGACAAAAGCCATTTTTCCGAAATATACAAAAAAAAGTTGATCTCCGATAAATTCCAGTGTTTTTACTGACAAATTCCCCTCTATGAGCGGTGTTTAATTCAATAAGACTTTACTATTCAATTGTGGCCATTTTTTAGTCCTGTTTCTACTCTATAGTTTCACGTGATTTCAAAATTTCAAAACTGCTTTGGCAAAACATGACTAAAAAATAGTCAAAAACTTTCACAGTTTTTGACCATGCTGAATTTTTAAACCTTCCAAAAATCAGAAAAAAATAGGTCAAAGGTAAATCCAACCGTAAAATGGCGAAAAGAGCCTTATTTTTCTAAGGAGTCAATCCTATTAGGTGCGGATGATTCGCACTTGCGAATCAAAACAACACCGGGTGCACTTTACTGTGGACTGAATTCAATTAAAAGTGCTCCCACCTCCATAGGGGTGTGAGCAATATTAAGCGAATTCGGCCCAGCGAATGGTGCTAGATCAGCTTAATTCGGGTGCTGTTTTGAAGTTTAAACTGCACCTCAACGGCACTTCACACCCTTTGGTGCTAATAGGATCAACCCCTAAGTGTTCTATATTTTAAATGTTCAGATATGTTTTAAATTCTTCTTGTTATTTAGGCAACAAAAATGCAGTGTTCATACGGTCACTGTACCCAAAGTGTGTAAAACTGATATTAAGATACTAGTAAGGTAATGTGAGAGAAAGATGTAGTTTCACTTGCTGTCAACAGATGGCAGTGTTTCGGAGACCCACAGAAACTAGACATTTATATAGATGATCAGACATTAGAAGAAAATATATCCTGTATGTTTTTATGTATTTACACAACCAGGATCTATGTTGTACCCAAAGGACATGATGTCCTGTGTTTAGAGTATAATCACATACAGTACGTACACTTAATCACAAATGACAGTTTTTATTGCTGACCAAGAGACGTTGTTAGAATTCCCCTTAGTGTGTTACTAGCAATAATAAGTGTGTGCAGCCTGTAATGCGAGTTCTGAGTGCTGATACAGCATTGGTTTAAATTCTTTCTGCTCTAGTTAAAATCATGTTGTCATTTTCTAAAAACAGTAGACCAGTCAAAAGTGAAGAAATGGCTAAGTATACTTCATAGTAAAGGACTTATCAGGATATATACCATATGGCATTAAGGTTTTTATTTACATTTTTTTTTAAGTTACTTTAACTCCTATATTTGTACATGCTCTCATTCAACCTTTCTAAAAGTTTCTCATTATTTTTAGACTCGTTTTATCATTAAAACCATGTCTTTATATGGCCAAGTAGAGTTTCATTGCCCTAGGCTACGACTTACTGGGTAACTATTTTGGTATGTAACCAGAGAAACATACATAAACAATTCTGTCAGATGATATAAATAGAGTGCTAAAACACAAAAAGAAGTTAGAAAGGCAAAATAATGTAAAAGTTCTCCAGCGATGCTTATTTTATAAGTCATGAAATGAAAGTAACTCTGAATGAGATAACACCTTTTAATTCCAACTTTGGGAACCATTTATACGTCAAGACCTTCAAAACAGCAACACATGCCACTCAGACCACCCCACCCCCTCACATGCCAGCAAGACCTCCCTTACACTTGCTCAAAATGTCTAGAAATACTTTAAGCAGATTACTCTAGTAGAAGAACATAAGCTCTCTTACCACACTGTAATGTGGAGGCAGACATTATCCCTCACAGTCCATTTAAATATTTTCCTCTACAAAATGAAGACTAATATCTGAACGTGGGCCACTTATGAAGTGCAGGAGTTGTGTAACACATTGCTGAGAACATTCTAGTGATCACTGTATACTCAGGGCCGGTGCAAGCTTTGTAGACGCCCTAGGCAGAATTACACAATTACCAATCCTACTCTCCCCCCCCCCCCCCCCCAAAAAAAATGTAGTGCCTCTATTTGCTTAATAAAAATAGTCCGCTCTGACCCACCCCTTTGTTAAAAATCTCCAGATTTCACACACCCATCCCTCCACTATCATATTTTGAGGTATATAGGTCGCCCCAGACTTGCACCTTATAATATTTAAAAGTAGCCCCACTCCCACATTTACCTTACATTGTAAATAACACCACCCCTCCCCCACATTCACCATATATATATATATATATATATTATCCCCCCCCACATTACAATGTATATAACGCCACCCATCCAACAATTCACATTACAATAGATATACCACCACCCCTCCCCCACATTCCAATAGCTATACGACCACCCCTCCCCCACATTACAATATATATATATACCACCACCCCTCCCCCACATTACAATATATAAACCACCACTCCTTCCCCACATTCATATTACAATATATAAACCACCACCCCTCCCCCTCATTCACATTACAATATATATAACCCCCCTCCCCCACATTCACATTACAATATATATATACCACCAACCCTCCCCCACATTCACATTACAATGTATATAATCCCCCTCCCCCCACATCCACCTCACTGACATCAAACATAAAAAACTTACATTTTCTGTGCCAATACATGTCGGTGGTCACTGCAGATCAGGAAGCTGAATCCCCGTGAAGCAGGGAGGAGGAGGCGGAGCTGCTGAGGGGTGAGCACAGTGCACACAGCACACTCTGAGGGCGGCTTCCTGGCTCTATTCTAGTCTGACTAATTGAATCCACTGACCTGCAAAGACAGCGCTGTTGATTGGCTGCAGTCTCAGTACATTGGAAAGTCGTGCTGCTGCGGAACCATCTACAGCACACCTGCCCCTGTTGCTGCTGCTGCTAGTCACATAAATAGCTAAGGGTAAGGGCTGTGGGAATGTAATTTGGGGCGATGACGGAAGGGTAATTGAGCAGGGGGGAGGGTGCATCACAGACACTCATTTTGGAAGGGCGGGAGCTGGTTTTAATTTTTTTTATCTCTGCAGTGCACAGCACCATCCAGTGGCTAGCGCCCTAGGCAGCTCCCTAATGGTGGCACCGGCCCTGTGTATACTTCAGTTCTAGTGACCTTTATACAATGTTCTGGTGACTATTTTATAATCGCAGAGCATTCTTGTGACCCATGGTGCATCTTAATTATAAATATGCTCTACAGAGGGTATAAAAATAATAAAATACAAAGAGCATCTTAATAACCGATATACACTAGATGAGCACATTAGTAGCCTATATACAATACAAAGATTATCCTATTGAGTACCCCATATCAATATTTAAGCAAAATTATAATGCTAATAGTTTATAGTTATTACCTGTGTTCACTATGGAAGCCTAGAACAAATGTTTTCCCAAACTATTTTAACACTGGCTCACCATTTGGTTTGTGGAACACAGACCTCTCTTGAGATGTCTGTAGCTACCTGCCCTATATGTATATAATTGGTCGAATGGTGAACAGTAATTATGTCAATGCTCATTATGTTGACAGGCCGCATGTTGACATTCTGAAACTGTTGACAGGTTTACAATGTTGACATCTGAAATGTCACCATGTGAAATACCAACAGTTTCAGGATGCCAATGGTTATTTTTAAGCTGCTGGTAGGGGCTGTGGTTAGGTACCAGTGGGGGGAGATAGGGATAGGAGGAGGAATACTTGCCAGAATGCTGCAGCATCACAGATCCACGCTGGAAGTCCATGTCACAGCAGAAGACACTAGCCGCCTCTGCTGTCTGGAGAACCGAAGAGACCATTAGATCACCAGGGGCTTTTTGTCAACAGTGTAGCATGTCAACATGGCATCCCGGGTAGACACAAGGAATGTTGACATGTTTTCAGGTATACCTGATGACTGTCAGCAAGTTCTACCACACCCCTATCTGACGACCCCATACAACTATAATATCCAAAGCCCTCTATAACTGCTCCAGCACTAATCCTGCTGTTGGTTTGCGAACAAATGGCATACCGCACTACCAGAGATCCTTTCTTTTATTGGTCAATGCTTTACTTTATCTCCCCCGATATTTATTTCCATTTAACTCAACCTTATTAATATATACCGATACAGAGGCGTAAGTCATATGAGGTGCCCTGAGGCAATATAGATAGTGGTGCCCCTTCAAACACACATACATGCACACACTATTTGTGACCACCATATGTGCTGTAGCACCTCTAAATCAGCCCCTGCTCTTCTCTACCCACATTACTCACTCCCCACACCTTTGAGCCCTTGCACCTCTCACTCCCTGGACCACTCACTAAAATGCAGTGGCCAAGAGGGACTCCATGCACTGAATTAGTCAAGAGTATCCCTTACCAGGTGGTGAGGTGCTGAAGAACAGTGCAACAGCATCATGTGATTGTGGATGGATCCCAGTCACAGCCCCAGGAAGACATCAGAAGACTGGTGCTGAGGACACACAGGAGACACCTTTCAGCACCCAGCTGTCCCTGGAATTGTCCATCAAGAGTGAAGACCAGGGACCACGGACAAAACCAAGCAGCACAGTGGAAGTGACAGAAGTGGTCATGGAGGGTCCCCATGTCATTCCCTTCAAGTAACAGCCTCCTCACCAGCGGAGGGTATTGAGAGGGCAGGTACTACGGAGGACACCCCAGTCCTGGCATTAGGACACTGAGGAGACCTCACAAGACACGGCCACGGTCTGAGTGCATCTGGAGCATGTAAACTCTAAAATTAATATGGAGAATTACTAAAGTTCTTAGGACATCTGTGGCTTAATATGTGGGCCCATCTACCACGTCAAGGTGAACCACATCAGACGTGTCTCTAGTATACACAGTATATAATAAATTAGTATCAGGATATCATTGACAATCAAATGAAGACCTGTAATACACAAAATATTTACTGTATGTAACAGCATATCCAACCATTTTCAAACACAAACATCTTGCATATCTCAGCATTAACAAATTGTAGTACAGAAAAATACACAAAAACAGACTTGCATGTGACAGTCTACAGAGTAAGCACTAGAACAAGTGTTCCAAAGGGCTTAGTTTGTAATCTAAATTCAGGTACTATACATTCCTAGCAAATGACATACATTTTCTTGATAATATCAACTAAGGACAAAAATCAGCAAATCATGTCAGACAAAACACAGACAAGGAAAGTACATGATTTTTTAATGACATCTCTGCATAAAAAAATCCTTAATGAATTCAGCAAGAGCACCTAATCATCTCTCCTTATATTTCCTTCTGCTTCACTTACATTTGTGTTGCAAATTATGGATTAAAGTTATTGTAATTTATTTAGGAAAAGTTGCACAAATTGGTTCATTTGAGGGATGGCACATAGGTATCTGGAGAAAACATACTAGGAAAGTATACAAAAATACTGCTTTTTTTTTAACAAGCCTGTAATTCTATTCCATGAATGGTCATAATAAATTCATAACATTACCATATATTTAGTGATAATATTATCCACTGAGAAGATAATCCAAAAACTTGTGCTAAAATATATACAATAGATAAGAATATTGAACTTAGGGTCTGATGTTTGTAAGTAAAGCAAAAAAGCAAGCAATTGTCAAAACCATGTTGCCCTGCAGGTGGGGCAAATGTAACATGTGAAGAGGTATTTAGATTGGGTGAGGTGTGTTGAAACTGAACTCTAAATTGCAGTGCAAAAGTAAAGCTCTCTAACATGTGTGGGCTTCATGCAACAACAGCAGGTATTTACCATGCACAGAAAAATGGAAATGGTTTTGCTCCCTTTGTATGGCAACATGTTTTTTTTTTTTTATTTATTTACAAACATGAATCAATGGCAGAGCAATAGAGGGACCAGCAATTGTATCAGAGTGAATGCACTCTTACAGGTGTATTCAATTAGGCACTTTATTCCATTTTTAAGGGTGAATTGGAGGGCCGAGTTTTCGCCTAGGCAGAAAATTTTAAAACCTTGGAAAATTTCCGCAAATTAGCCGCCGATCCAGGTGTTTTCACCACTTTCACAATTAAATTGCATCAGTTTTTAACGCTTTTTGAAACATTATTTTGCCAATGTTATATAAAAAGCCTTTAATAGTGTTAAAACGGCTACAATCTAATTAGTGAAAAATGAAAAAAATTAAATAATTGAATACCCCCCTTAGCAGTCTACTACTGTATTCCTCATATACAACACTGGCTAAGGATGATTAGGTCCTTTTGCTGCCTTTATTACCATGTGATAAACTCAGGAGCATTGTGACATCATTATATTGCCAGCAGAGTAGCTAGGTGACATCCTCAAGAAGTTAAAACAAATAAATCTATGGCCCAGATCCTAGGGTTCTAATGGAATTAAGGGAGGGGGTAGCAAAGCCTCTGAATTATATTTTTGAAAAATCTTTCTTTTCTTGTATAGTACCTAAGGACTGAAGAATTGTAAAATTAGTACGGTATTTAAAAAAGGTAAGAGGGATGACCCAGCAAACTTCAGACGTCAATCGTGGGGAAATGATTTGAAACTATTTTAAGGAATGGTATCCAGGAACAACTAGAGGCAGATGAAATAATCAGTGGTATCCAGCATGGGTTTGTAAAATATTGTTCATGCCAAACTAATCTTATAGGTTTTTTATGAGGAATTGAGCATAAACTTGGACATTTGACATTGACAACAGGTATTTGACATTGTACCTCATAGGAGACTGAATAATAAAAGGAAGTGGGACTAGGGGTTCAAATTTGTAGCTGGGTAAGAAACTGGCTGCAGGATAGAGAACAAAGACTGGTTGTAAATGGCGCATTCTCAAGCTAGATACCAGTACTAAGTGGGGTACCACAATATTTATTACTAGAGCCTCTACTGTCTATCATATAACAGCAACCATCTTGTAATGTTAACTTAAATTAAATCTAGATGTTCTGAGATTACGAAAACAATAGGATGTGCTATGTAGAATCATCTTTGCACACCCTTTCCAAATCACAAGACATGTTGAAATGTTTGGGCCAAAGTTAAAATTAGTTAGAAATACCATACATGGACAGAAGGTATGTCCAAGATGATGTGTCAGGGAGTAGTAGTAGGAGTATCTACAGAAAATAGCATAACATATATGTATTGTAATTTGTAACAACCACACCAAGAGCAGAGAGTGGACGTACTCTGTGAGCCGTGTTACCTGAAGATGTCTCAGGATGTGCTTTTGTATGAAATAAAGAATAATGATTTTATAGAATGGTAGTCTGTAATTTCTTGTATCAGCATTACAATGGCAACTTGGATTTAAATGTCACTTTGACAGTTTACACTGAAAAAGAGATGATTATGAAAAGACATACTTAACATGTATAAATATATCAGAGGTTTGACAATCTCTTTGCTTTGAGGTTGGAGACAGGACACCTGGGCATGTGGAGGAGAGAGGATTCTTTTTACACAAAAAAAAAGGGTTAGAACCTATAACCACTATTTAGTCAGTGTTAAAACAAAATATATATTTCAAAGAGGGATGACAAATCTAGGTCAAAGGTTGAACTTTATGGACATCTTTTTAAATCTCAACTACTATGTTACTATGGTACCCGGAGCAATGGTCTGTTTTGCCTCCCCCCTAGTAATTTTTTCTTCTTATAGTAATACCCCTTACACATTATGCCACACAAACTATAGTGCCCAATACACAATATGCCACAAAATCTGTAATGCCCATTACATATTATGCCACACACCGTAATGCCTATTAGACATTATGTCACACACCGTAATGCTTATTTAACTTTATTCCACACACCATAATGCCCAACACAAATGCCACACACCACAATGCCCATAAAACATCATACCACACTATAATGCACATTATGCCACACACCTTAATGCTTATACTACACACTATAATGCCTATTACAGATTATACCACACACCATAATGCCTATTACAGATTATACTACACATCGTAATGCCTTTTACATATTATACCACACACTGTAATGCTTATTACATATTTTGCCACACACGGTTATGTCACTGACACCATTATATGTCCAACACAAAAATGCCCCTTACAAATGATGCTCCACAATAAAGCTTCTAATTACACATTGCCAGCGTTTTCATGGGAAAAGATGCATCTTCTCCTGGCCGCAGAAGCATTCTCGTCACTTCTGAGTAACGCTATACACACAATGGAGTAATTATACGTTTTTTTAAACCCCTCACTTCACATTGCTTTTTAGTGCCACTTACACATAATGCCTCAATAGTGCTGCTTACATGCAGAATGCCCCCTGTATTGTTGCTTACACATATAATGTCCCCCTCTAGTGCCACTTGCACACATAATGCTCCCAGTAGTGCTGCCTACACATATAATGCCCCCTGTAGTGTCGCTTATACATATAATGCTCCCAGTAGTGCTGCTTACACATATAATGCTCCCTGTAGTGTTGCTTAAACATATAATGCCCCCACTAGTGATGATTATACACATAACGCCCCCTGAATGCCGCTTACCTACATGGTTTTTTTTTTGCCAGAGGGTTACTTGCTCATTGCCAGGGGTTTCTTGCTCAACGCTGGGGGGTTACATGCTCATTGTCAAGGGGGTGGTTATATGCTCATTGCCAGGGGTGGTTACAGGTTTGTTGCCAGGGGGGATTAAATATTCATTGCCAGGTAAGTAACATGCTCATTGCTAGGGGAAGATACCTGCTGGTTGCCAGGGGGGGGTAAATTCTCATTGCCAGGAGAGTTACAGGCTTGTTTCTAGTGGAAGTTACATGCTCGTTGCCCGGGAGTTAAATTATCATTGCATGAGGAGCTACATGATCATTGCAAGGGGTTGCAGGGGTACAGCATACCAGTGCTCCCTGAATCCGCACTCCTGGGAAGCGCTGGGAAACCTGCGCTCCCCTGACAGACACTAGAGTTGCAGGAAAACCTCTAGTGTCTGTCTCCTTTAAGGCATCGGGCAATTTTGGAGGGACACAGGGTTAACATCTGCATGTGGACAGAGACTCTGCACTCCTGCTACCCCACCAGTCTCCATCTTCCAGCACATCGGAGGAGGGAGGAGAGGGGGCCGGTGGTGCGCCTCAAACTTGAGCTTCACCAGAGCCACCTTTCCTACACCCTTGTTCATCCCACAACTATTAGAATTTAGAAATTAAAAAATACCAAACTAGTCCAGTGCATAGTAATACAATGTACACTAAATTTTGCATAATTGCTGAATTGGGCAATTCTAGCTGTGCAATATAAAAAAAAGTATAAAAGTGTATATTAAACAACTGACTAGATACAGTTGTGCTCATAAGTTTACATACCCTAGCAGAATTGATGATTTTCTGGCCATTTGTCAGAGAATATGAATGATAACTCCCAAACTTTTCACTAAACTCAGTAGTTGGGTGAAGCCATTTATTGTCAAACAACTGTGTTTACTCTTTTTAAATCATAATGACAACAGAAACTACCCAACTGACCCTGATCTAAAGTTTACATACTCCAGTTCTTAATACTGTATATTGCCCCCTTTAACATCAATGACAGCTTGAAGTCTTTTCTGGTAGTTGTGGATGAGGGTATTTATTCTCTCAGATGGTAAAGCTGCCCATTCTTCTTGGAAAAAAGCCTCCAGTTCCTGTAAATTCTTGGGCTGTCTTGCACGAACTGCATGTTTAAGATCTCCCCATAGTGGCTCAATGATAATGAGGTCAGGAGACTGAGGTGGCCACTACAGAACCTTCCCTTTATTCTGCTGTAGCCAATGACAGGTCGACGTGGCCTTGTGTTTTGGATCATTGTTATGTAAGTTGGAATGTCTAAGAATGTCCCATGCGCAGCTTCCGGGCTGATGAGTGCAAATTTTCCTCCAGTATTTTCTGATAAGATGCTGCATTCATCTTGCCATCAATTTTGACACAATTTCCAGTGCCTTTGTAGCTCACACATCCTCAAAACATCAGCGATCCACCTCTGTGTTTCACAGTAAGAAAAGTGTACCTTTCATCATAGGCCTTGTTGACTCCTCTCCAAATGTAACATTTATGGTTGTGGCCAAAAAGTTCAATTACTCCAAATTACTTTGTTCTTTGTACTTTGTACCAGAAGTTTTGAGGCTTGTCTCTGTTCTGGAGTATTGTAAGTGGGATGCTTTGTGGCATTTGCGTAGTAATGGCTTTCTTCTGGTGACTCGACCATGCAGCCCATTTTTCTTCAAATGCCTCCATATTGTGCATCTTGAAACAACCACACCACTTTTTTTCAGAGAGTCCTGTATTTCAGCTGAAGTTATTTGTGGATTTTCCTGGCAGTTGTGGCTGAAATGTTTGTTGGTCTACCTGAACTTTATTTGGTTTCCACAGAATCCCTAATTTTCCACTTCTTAATTAGAGTTTGAACACTGCTGATTGGCATTCTCAGTTGCTTGTATATCTTTTTATATCCCTTTCCTTTTTTATTCAGTTCAATTACCTTTGACAATCTCTCCCCATAACTCAGAATCCAGACACATCAGTGCAGCACTGGATGAAAGATGCAAGGGTCTTTCAGAAGACCAGAAACTCACTGACCTTTTACACACACACACACACACACACACACACACACTGATTACAAGCAAACAGATCACGGTGAGGATGGTTACCTTTAGTAGCCATTAAAACCCGTTTTGTGTGCATGTTATCAGGCCAAAATCTCCAGGGTATGTAAACTTTTGATCATGGTCATTTGGGTAGTTTCTGTTGCCATTCTGATTTAAAGAGTTAACACAGTTATTTGACAATAAATGGTTTCACACAACCACTAACCATGAGTGAAAGAAATGTTTGTGAGTTATCATTCATATTCTCTGACAAATGGCCAGAAAATCATAAATTCTGCTAGTGTATGTAACCTTATGAGCACAAACGTATTATCCAACAGTATGACAAGTTAAAAACAGGATTCCTGATTACTGGTAGCTATATAGTAAATATTATTTTTTTGTGGAAGTATTTAGAACACTGTTGACATTATGCTGATTATTAGAGCTGCTAAGGGACCTATTTTACCATCGGGCAACAGGAAGTCCGTGATAACTAAGTATCAAACTTGCAGCAAGTTGCAATGGTGTATACATAACTACCTGATAATTTCAGTATTGCTCTGGTGCTGGAACAGCTTTTCTGAAGAACAGCTGTCTCTGTGATGCCTAATAGTGCTACATAAGTAGCAGTGTTACTTACCTCTGCCTTTCTGCTTTGATACATACACACACAGCTGCAATGAACACCATGCAGTGGTGGTGGAGGGACCTACTTGGATCATTCTGTGCAATTCCAGAATTAATTCCCTGGGGCTCTGGGAACCAATGCAATCTGCAGATGTGTTTGTTCATACAAACAATCTCTGAAAACTTTCAGTTTGCCCCTAATAGTGGGCATTACACAAAACATGCATAAATGAGCATTTCCACACATGTGATAGGAACCTATTCTTTATCACCTAAGGACCTATGTGAGATAGATTAACAGAACCTGGCCATAAATATATCTCGGTAGGGTTTCTTGGTGCAAAGACAGAAAAATAGACCTGACCAAGCAGTAACACTGATTATATGTAAATGTATATAAAGCATACTTACCTACTTTTTTTCTCCTCTCCAGGAGAATCCTGGAGAGGACTTGTGGATCTATGGGGAGGTTGCAGGGTTAATATAAGGCAAAATTACATACAGTATCTTGCATAAATTTAGACACATCCCGGAGAGCGGCGATTGCTGCTATTTGACCAGCGGATGTAGGAGACTTGCCAACCTTTCCAGGGGACTGGTTGCCCATTTGACTTTCATATGCCTACCAGCCATTCCAGGATGGTATGCAAGTATGATAAAAAGGAAAAATATATCAGAACTTATATTATGAAATTAATGTACAGCTGGAATAAAATTGCACAATGAATGTCAAAACAGCAACCACATTGCTAGAAATAACATACTGTACAACAATAAAAATTAAATTAAAATGAAACACAATTAAGTCTATTTTCCAGGCATTTTTTACCGGCAATTAGCGTCCGCATCCCTCTAATTAGCAGTCGTATATTACATACAGCTGCTTAGTTTATCAGGAATCACCATTCGAATAAATGGTGATTCCTAGTCGTTTCTTTCGATGGCATATACATTCGTATTTTTTATTTTATATATTTTAATACGAATATGAATGTTCCATGAATACGAATAGAAATTGACGTATTTTTCGGCATGGTAAATGCAGAAAATACGAATACGCCTGAAATATGTGTATTTCGGTTACTAAATTTCCCCCTAAACATAAATATTATGGATATCGAAATTTTCACCTCCCTGGAAAGTGATTATACAGATTAAAATTAATATTGTGTAAATGTAGATGTTTTTCCCTTTAGATCAAGTGTTGGATTTGAAACCGAAACCAAAAGGTTTTGGCCATGTTTCTGGCAATCTCAATCTGACATTGAAAGATGCTGGATTGAGGCAGGAAGGACGGCGCTGGGTGAGCAACAGCATCTTACATGGCACTATCCTCCTGTCCGCCGCCTCCCGTACCCACCCGCCGTACTCACCTGTCCCGCTGCCGAGCCGGGTGAGAGCAGTTCACCCATCCCGGCTCCCGTTGCCTCCCGCCGCCTCCCACCGCTGCGCTCACACGGTACCCGCACCTACTGGGTGAGCATCAATCAGCGTCCAAATCCGACATCCAGATTTGGCCACTGCATTGAATAATGGATGACAGATCCATTCCGTCAAAAGAATTTTAGAATGGATCCGGCATCCATTGATTATACCCCTAGTCTTAATTTTCGAAATTAACACTGATAAGGATTTGATAAACATTTGTCGAATTATCTAGGAATAATTAGGAATTTTTGGAAAGCTAGTTGACTTTAGAATAAAACCAAAATCACATAAAAGAGAAGACAGCCAGGTAGAATAAGGACATAATCACATAAAAAGAAGCACCTTTTCTGTTCTCATTTTGCTCGCTTGTCAAACTCATACTTCCACATTTGCATTCGATTTGCCTTTTGTTTTCTATGGTAAATTTTATTGTGTTGACTTTTCACATGAAGGAGTCGAGGTCCCCAGTGTTCTGGCGATGAGAATTACAAGTACCAGACGGGAATACAAGTTATCTTTAACCCACCATAAGGAAAAAATAATAATTTTCTTAATTAGGCAGAAACACTTGAGCACGGGGTCTGTGGACCATGTGAAGAGGCAAACACAATTTAACATTATGTTTATTTTCATTAAAATGTTTAAATAGAAATCCGTTCTGTGAATAAAGGTAATTTACAATTACCTGACTGTTGGTTACTTGTGCTGCATTGACCTCCATCCCTAGCCTGAAAATGGTAAAAATCATTTGCACAGTCAGTGAGGTATTGTCTTAATTTAATTATCTGAGATGGAAACAGAGCTGTGATTTATTCCATTTAACATCCATTCAAATACCAGTTTAATGAAAAACGGAGGTGTATTACTGATATTATTGTGAAATATAAATACTGAGTTCAGTATCAAATGAACATGGTCCGATGTGGCTATACACGTATTTCTGTACATTCAAAAGGAACATTTCAGACCATCTAACAAGATAACACATTTCTGCCAATTCAGAGATAATGCAGCAGTGTATTACTGCAGTAATCCCGTGCAGTATGCTAATCTAGTATGTAAATAAGCACACTTCATCAAATTAGGGTTTCACAGGAAAACCAATAAACTAATAAATAGGAATTGACAGGTAAAATATTGCAATTTCTTTTCCCTGACATCATGCAGGTTACAGTAATAGTTTTCTAAATATTCATTATCCGGATGTGGCCTAAACAAACATTGACAGGAGAGAGGTAAAAGACTGAGAGTGGTATTAAATGTTTTAAAGGCTCATATGACTAAAATGTTTCTTATTTGCATGTGTTAATAACATTCAAGAATTCACATGAATGCTCAGAATAAGGTCATATTCTGTGTGTTGAAAATAAACACTGTTAAGCCCCATACTAAGCGATATAGTAAAACATTTCATTCAGAAGGGCCCTTCTGAGCGATATCTTTTACCAGTTGGCATAGTGCAGTGGTCAGGGAACTGGGGTAAATGACCCCAAATGGGATAAAAATGAAATTCCTGGGGGTAATGGACGGTTGCGCTGCGGAGACACAGCCGGGCATGCATATGAATCTATATACATGCCGGCTGCGTCTCTGCAGTGCGACCATCCATTACCCCAATAAATTTCATTTCATTGCATATAGAATCTATATATATAGATTCTACATGCATGCCTGCTGTGTGTGTTGCAGTACTGTAGTGTACAAGGACATGACGCAGTGCAGTGGGTCAGGCCCTTGTGTATAACACGCTTCCCTGCATGATGCCCCCGGCCCCACCTCCAAGTCCACCCGCTTCTTCAGTAGAGTCTACTAGTTGCTGTGCCATCTCGGCAGCGCGCAGTCTGTACTGCCACTGTGGTGAAGAGTTTCGTTTCCTGGTTATAGGCTCCTGTCAAGGTATAAGTATCTCTAGTCTAGGGAAAAAAATGGCACAGACTGTCACTACAGTATATCATCTTGAAATACTAACACTATTCGTTGCCTGGATGTCACATACACAGCTTGGCAGCCATTGATGATGATGATGATGATGACGATTACCATGTATGGCTGTGTGTGGTACAAATTTAGTACCACACACAGCCATACATGGTAATCATTATCATCATCATCAATGGCTGCCAAGCTGTCTATTGTGCTAACAGGATATATCATCAATTTCTGAGGGTACAGTGTGTATTACAATTATATGATTTCCTTCCTTTCAAATTGAGGGTGACGTCGGCGCATCTAAATATATTTTGGAGTAACAGGTAAAAAAGTTCCCTGACCCCTGGCCTAGTGTGTACACTGAATATCGTTAATGATGTGTGCGCCTGTCATTTGTTAATGACCCCCTCCCTCATCCTGCACGTACTGACAATGGAGATCCTCATTAATGACCGCCATGCTGTCGCCCCTCCATTCTCTTTTTGCATAAATAAGTGTGTATGCATGTCAATGCCACCACCGGGTTCCCACCAATGCCAATATCGATGAGGTGGGAGCTTAAGGGAATATGTTTCCATGGCCGAGCACTGAATGGAGCTGTACTTGACCTACCTATGTGGTGCACCTCCATGTGGTCTTATTTTCTGCTTTGTAACAAACCAGGGAATACTTTAGATCAGTAACATTTATTTATTATTATTTATTTACAGTTTCTTATATAGCGCAGCATATTCCGTTGCTCTTTACAATTGAAAGCAACAGTCATTAAACAAACTAGGTAGATACAAACCGACATGGAGGTAGGAGGGCTCTGCTCGCAAGCTTACAATCTATAGGGATAATAGGAGGGATCCATAAGGATAGAATTCCATAGCATGACAGTCCCATCAGATAACAAGACAGTCCTGATGGGATTCAATTAGATATAAATGCTACTGGAGGTTGTGTGGGTGTTCCTGAATATGATCAGCTTGCCTAAAGAGGTGAGTTTTCAGGGAATGCTTGTAGTTTGGAGGCTAGAGGAGAGTCTTAGTGTGCGTGGAGATGGGACCTACAAAGTGTTAGGGTGGAGTGTGTGGGAACCCCATTCCGGATGCCCAGCAGTCCCATTTGCCTCCTGCAAACTAAGGCTTTACCTGTAGCAGCCATGTTTGTGAGGGCAAATTAGGTCCACCCCCACTCTGGTGCCGCCAGGTCTAAAAAGGGACAAGGCTGCTGCAGCAGGCTAAGCACCACAAGGATTCGGTCTGGAAGGGACTGACCACATTTACCCCCTTATGGAGAGTATTGCCCCACACATGCAACAATGCACAAGTTCTAACTAGGGATACGAGTCCCAAAGGACAACGGGTGTAACAATACACAAGCTGTAACCTAATAACACAATCCTATTAAGGGAGAGAGCACAACACCAAGGGTTATGCTAACAGTCCCAGGCACTCACTGGGTTATGCAACAATGCACAAAGATGGAATAATAAGCAGAAACCAAAAAGATCCTGAACTGCTGACTGCCCAGCAGAAGCCAGAAGAAGATGGCCACCACCGGACTGTCCCAGAGACTCCTGCGCGACCATCCACACCGGAGCCCAAGGACACAGCCGGAAAGTGGTAACGGCCTGGCCGCCTCCTAAAAAAAGGAAGGATCAGTGGTCGCGAACCTTTTTTTCCCATACTGTATTTCTATGTGATTAATTATACATGGAGGGTTCAAAGCCAGAGTGAACCTCGTATGTTAGAGTTAATTATAAGAATACAGTTTATAAGAAGGTTTAAGAAGTAGGTGTGATGAATGGGAGCCATGTCTGATTGGTAGTGATTTTACACCAGTTTTCGCATTCATAGAAAGGTAACAGGATTCCACTGAACAATGGCAGTGTTAGTATGATATGAGCAATATAATGGACTTGGTTCACTCTAAGGGGTAAATTTACTAAATCTATTAAGGGTGGGAATGTTACTCATAGCAACCAATCAGATTCTTTATATCATTTTTTAGGATGCAATAGAGAAATGATAGCTAAAATCTAATGAGTGTGGATTATTAGCTACTTTCTAAATAGACAGTCAATAGGTTGATACAAAAATGTCAACATGCAATAGGTCGAACGGGTCAAAAAATCGACATGGAAAATGTTGGCATGGTCAAAAGTTCACCAATGGCAAAAGATCGACAAGGTCAAAAGGTCAACATGCAAAAGGTAGATACATGAAAAGGTCGACATTAGTTTTTCAGATATTTTTGGGTGTCAATGTCGACATGGACCCCCAATTAGGATAACACGTTCTTGCTTCACTCGCCATGCTTCGGGCTTTGGGGACTTCATTCTCAATTGTAGTCTACGTGAATGGTGAAGTAGGAAAAAGTCCAAGAATTGGGGGGGGGGGGGGAATGGTGAATAAATGTGTCTACCTTTTTACCCTATTGACCTTTTGACCCTGTCTACCTATTGCAAGTCGGCCTTTTGGTGGCGACCTATTGACTATCTAGACAGTAGATGTATCAACCGGAGCCAAATATAATTGGTTGCTATGAGCAACAACCCCACTTTTCACTTTTAGAAGCATTAGTAAATTTACACAATCCACATGGTTGCTTAACAAATTTGTACATTTTACTCCACTGTCACGGCTTGAATAATCCGGACTGTCGGCCCACCATACCACACCCATTGTGACAGGGTGGAAATCCACCACATTTGAAGAAAGGGCTTAACTTCTGGGGTTTAGGATAGAACTACACTCTTTCTTTAGTTAAAAGAAGTTAAGGTATATTAACTTGTTCTGTGGATACAGGGGGCAGATGGGAGGGTGTGCATCTTTTTGCATCTTATAGAAACTGACTTGGGTAAATGTTAACTTATGGCATAAAATCTTGCTTGACACTTGTCATTCTCAGTAATCATCAACTTCAGTCCAGCTTGTGAGGTTTCTTTTATTTATAGCGCTGCTTCTCTCGAGTGATCTGTTCAGCAAACAATGCTGCGTGGTCACCTGCGGGGAACACAGATGGAGAGGCAACAGAAAGCATCTCAGTGCTGCAATAATTAAGCTGGGAGAGTCAACTGTGCAGCTCTGTCCCACAGGTAGGTTTGGGTTCAGGGCAGAAGAGGGTAGATAATACAACATTCTGTACTGACACAGAGGTTAGTATCGTTGCCTTGGCTTTGTAATAGGAGGTGTCTAAAACTGCGGTTTTGTCTTTTTCTTAATTATTATTATTACATTTTTATGTGGTGTGAGGGGGGTTAGATTTCGGGAATCCGAATACACCCGGACACCCCCAATCTGAGCCCTTCATCGGATCTTGCAAGATATAAGTTCCATGCTGTCGGCGCCACCTTTCACTCCAGTATTGGCGAGGGAAATGGGTGGACCGGTCTCTGTGCTCTGGGGCTGTGTTGTCTGTGGCTGTGTGGGGGTGGTGGGTGTAGTCCAGTCCTGTGTTACTGTACTGCCTAGTGCTGGTGTCCTCAGGGCCCTGCTAAAATTTTGGGGACGTGATCTAATCACGGGAGGCGTGGCCACCTCCCGCCTTAGTCCACGCCAACAAAATGTTTAGATGGGGGTGAAGAAACACTCTGAAGTTGAGGGAGGAGTTACTGGGGGGTGTCATGCTGTCAGTGAAATGCTCATGCTGAGCCGGCTGTCAGCACAGCACATGCTGTAGAGATGTGTGCTGTTGCTGCTGCCCAGGAGTGATGGAGGGAGAAAGGGGGGGGGGGGGGGGTCGGACCAGGGCCCTGGCCAGGCCCCTCCAGCAAAGCCTGTGCTGCCTATTGCTGGTGTCCTGTGTTGCCATAAGTCCATTAGACAGTCATCTACCCGAGGTTGGGATCCTGACTGTTAAAACACAAACAGATGGGTGGCCGACGGCCACCGGCTATTCTCCCTCATGGGGTTCCACGACCACCATAGAGGGAGAATAGAATAGGTGGCGAGTGTGGCGAGCGTAGCGAGCCCGCAAGGGGCGTTGTTGCGTTTGCCAATGCTGTCAAAATCCCGACTGTCGGAACCC